>NW_028253446.1:0-651589 GCF_964263255.1 Lissotriton vulgaris | reverse complement strand
AGACAGCAGCATTTTCAATGGTTTGTAGTGTTCTCTGTAGGGATTTAGCAATGCTCACGTAAAAAGCATGTCCCTAATCGAACGGACTAGCAATAGGGGCTCGGATGGCAGTTTGCGACAGTCCCAAAAAAGCCATTGAAAAGCTTTCATGCATAGGATCCAATGACAGGTACCACAGGCTGTGGTAACTTGCTGTTTCATGGAAAGGGAATTGCTGATGATAATCCCCACGTTCCTAACCTTGTTAGTGGGCGAAGGAGTGGAAGCAACCTCGCTTGGCCACCAATCCCAGGCCCAAATGGTATTTGCCTTACTGAAAAGAATGACATCTGTCTTATCACCTTTAAGCGTCAGACAGCTCTCCTTCATCCAAATAGCAATCTTACACATGCAGTTGAAAAATCCTGGGTCTTGCCTCTTCAACATTCTCAAAGACGGAGATAATAAGCTGAGTATCATCAGCGTAAAATACAATTTCAAAGTCACGTGTTGTTATAATGGCGGATACTGGTGTCATGTAAACGTCGATGAGGGCTAGAGGAGGACCCTTGGTGGTCTTCCTGATTTATGGAAACTGGGTCGGTAGGGGAGAAGTGGATGGATTGTGTTCTATCAATAAGAAAAGACTGGAACCGCTGCAGGACCTTGGAATGGACACCTATTACATAAGCATTTGATGGATAAGAATGGCATGTTACACAGTGTCAAAAAGAAATCTAGCAGAACCAGTGCTGCTGGTAGAAGAGAACTAGCAGAGTGAGTGCTGTCAGTCTGCCCTCATCCAAGCAGCATCTGTATCATGAATGGATCCCAAAAAAGCAGTTTTTGGTGCAGTGGCAAACCCTGAAGCCAGACTGAGAGGGATCTAAAAGGTTGTTACACTCCAGATAGGACACTAACTGGATATTAATAAGATTTTCTAGGACTTTAACCAGATAGGTAAGGAATGATATAGGTCGGTAATTAGAATGACTGGAAGAGTCAACAAAAGGTTCAATTAATTAATTGAAGTAAGTTTTAAACTTTAAAAAAAAATGTCGAATTGATTTTTTTACACTTTGTTTATTTTTAAATATAAAAAATGCTTAAAATAATCAAACACTATACAAATGTTTAGTATAATTGTATATATCTGTGTGTGTGTGTGCGTGCGTGCATGTTGGTGTATTTTACATGTTGCACACATTTGATTAGTTTAACATTAATTCCTATTGGGCGTTATTTTAATTGCCTGCTCCATTGTCTTCTATGGGCAACTGTTGCTGTACCAGTGGATGGATAAATATAGTGCTTGGCTTACTCCAAGGCTTAGCAGAAGTACATTTACATATGTAGTTTTCACTCTTTTCAGAGCTGTAGTAGTTTTTGTATTGTATTTAGTGTATTACAATTGTTTTAGTTTTTCGTTGGTGTGTGTGTTGTTCATTAACATGTCCCTCCCAAACCTCTCCTTAAGTTTCCCTGAACCCCCTTCCTTTTTGAGTAATTATTCCCTATATTCCCATCACCCCCCTTGGTCCCTCCCACATATACTACAAACCACAGAGGTGGAAATCTCTACACAGGACGGATAGACTAGAGGGAGGCGGTGGGCTCCGGCAATATGTTTTTGATTTGCATTTTGTAGAACATGAGAAGTACAACTGAAGTACTACTTTATAAATGCAAAATTCAGTGTGTTAAATTGACCCAAAATGCCTAGTTACACCTAGCCAAAGGGGAGAAGTGAGGACAGACACTCTGCAAGCCACTGCACGGCATAGCCTAAATCATGCATGTCCCTGTTTCTTTGAAGAACTAGAGACGCTAGACGTTTTGGTGCGATGCAAAGAGTAATAACTTTGCACCAGGTGCCTCATTCACGAGCCCCTTGCTGCACTTTTGCACCACTGGAGAATTACTTTTTTGACACTCCAGTGGTGCAATGTGCCGCAGCATATTTAGAAGGCCACGCAAAACGACATTACAGGTCTTTTCAGGGCCTTGTAAATGTGTGGTCCTTTAATGCAAAACAGTACGTGAAAAGGGCGTTCCATGGGTGTTGCTGTGGGTGTTCCCACTCAACACCCATGGAATCTGAAACATTCCCAGATTTACGAGAAATCGTAAACCTGGGATTGCATCAGATTCTAGCGACACCCCAGGGGTGGCATTAGGGAGGTGCCACGATGAGAAATGTTTTCATTTCTCCTTGTTTATTCCTCACATAGAAAGAGGAAATTGCTTCAATTGATTGATTTTGTGCTGAAATGTGTCCCTTCCTGCCAAATATCAATCAGCACCACAACTCTGGCACCCGTGCACCATGGCGCGAGGGTGCCTGCGTTGGTGCAAGGCAGCCCATTGTGCACCAGCGCGGGAGAAAAGCACAGGATTGCACTGTATGTCATAGATTCCTTGCGGGCGCTGCCCAGCGCCAAAACCTCATAAATGAGGCCCCAGGTATCCGCCTATTCAGAAAGTACTTAGACCCTGTGTGGTGACCATCACTTTGAGCAGCAAGGCAACCACACACCATCCCCTTTTGTGGAGGTGCCTTTCTCCAGCCCATAATACTAATAATACATTGAACCTGAGGCCTTGTTTGTTTAGCGTGCTCCAAGGTACAAAGCCTTTCACACAGGCCCTTGATTAATTATGGCTGAACACAGGCAAGCCACGTTTGTCTTCCTCCCCGACGCCTCCTTTCTGCATCCTTCCGCATGGCGTCAGGGTCATTAAGCGCTCAATCGTCTTTTACATCGCATTAAACCCGATCGCGGACTTAACATGGACTCCCGCCCAGGTTATCGCATTGTTCCCACAGGGCCGCTCTGCCCCCTAGTCGAGGTCTGCTGAGCGCGCGGTGCCTCTCGGATACCCGACCCATCTGAAGCGTGTTGAAGGGTCTGCAGAAACATTCCTCTCGGCTTCCCTCTGGAAACCCAATCTCACCTCGCGCTCTTTGATTCGGGAGGGATTCTTACCGGATTAAGGGGTTTCGGTTTCCTGGAAGGAATAAAATATGGCCGTCTGAGTCAGAGCTACGGGGCCTTTCTGTAAACTCTGTAATGGGAGGTTTTATGGGATATGTTTTCACTGCGTTTAGCTTCTTTTTTTTTTTAATTCGGTAGGGTCCTTTCATCAGCCGGAGCACCTGAAAAATGCATTGCGGCTTGGAGAGGCCTAGGAAGGATACATGACTCAGGTGCTTAAATAGAAACATGCATTCATTCATATACATTTAAAGGATACACATTCACTGTGTGGTGACTCAGAGTTCAATGTATGTGCCCTTTGTTTACAAACGTAACTTTGAACGTCTTAAAAACCACACTCCAAATATGATAAATGATTCATAGCTGCCAATGTTTCAAATTGCTAAGTGTGACATGTTCATAATTTCAGTGCAATTATGAGTGACATTTTATCGACTATGAGTGACACTTTCTCACGATCAAAATCAAACAATGAAGAGGAGGGAAATATATAAATATCCGAAATTAAACTTATTTGAGCAAGAAGAAACGTTAAGAACATCTTAAAACTGGTGCAAAGTATCAACAATTGAAGGTCACTTAGGTGTGAATGCATCAGGAGCTCGGCTTCTAAGCACCCGCACCAGTGCCCCCCAGGATCTCCAGCCCCCCCCCCCCCCCCCCCCTTGTGATCTGGGGCACTCCATCCACCCTATCGTGGTTCTCTCACGCACCAGGAGGATACCCGGGCTGCAGACACACTTTAGAACGAATGTAGGGTCTTGCCACATGTGTGAATGTGCGAGGCACTCTGCTTCTAAACACACTACTGCCCCCAAGACCTGTAGCCCTTCCTGGCTTCTGAGGTGCTCCGTCTGCCCTACCATGCCTCTTACACTTGTAAGAGGACGTCCAGGCTGCAGGCACAGGTGCAGCCTTGTGCCACAGGTGTGAAGGTGCTTCTAAGCACCGCATGACATTGACCCCCAGGACCTGTGGCCCTTACCGAATCGAATCCCAGCTGTGCAAATCAACGAACAACGTGCCAATGTAGATCAAATTAGTGTGAAACCTTTACAATGACGCGAAACTGTGAAACTATAATGGTCCACATTGTTCAAATATGGCATTACTTAGATACCGGGATGCGCATGTCTTCTCATTGAACATATTACTTGTATCATCTATACCGTACTCCAAATGTGATATTTTAATATTATTTCACCAAATTGAAAATGTCTATGTAAACCAGTTAAGTGTATACAGCCAGACAATGATGCAGAGGAGATGGTCTATAGAGAAAGGTCAGAGGCTGAGCCTCTCAACAAATGTGAAGTACGGATTACAAGAGCTCTAGTGCTTACAGGCAGAGGCTAGAACAATCCAGGTGCTCATCGAGACCGGCCAGAGAGGCACGGACAGAACTCTGCCTAGGGGCACCTAATTCTCGATGCATATTGTGCTCGCTGACGTCCTATGCAGGGCTTCTGTAACACGTCTGGCACCCACTGACTGCAGACAGCTGCCTGCTCGCGCGCAGCCTTTACAGGAATTATTTAACAACACATACTATGGTGCACTGCACCCATAAAGCACTAACTACACTAGAGACTCAATTACTTCAACATAGACGAGGGCAGGCTCACGCAAGGCTCTGAATCACGAGAATTCGGGTTTTCCGTTGAGGCTACTTGGTGACTGAGTCCAGGCAGTGACAGAGTCCTGGCAGCCGTGCTGCAACGTCACTTCGTCTCCCTGACCAGGCACTGTTGTCGCCACGCCGCCGCCGGTGACATTTCTCTCGGAGTCATGGTCACTGACACTGAGTCCCTGCCGGTGACCTCTCTGGGCTGGCCAACAACGAGGTTTTATTTGCGGCATTCAGCTGAGTAGAAGACAGCAGTGCAGCAGCACGCCACGACGGCAAGGATTCCCACTCGATTTGAGTGGCCCGCCGCTTGTGCCTCCCAGTGTGTGCTCGCTTACACTACTTCCTCTGGACGTGACGCAGACTGACAGCAAGACCTGACCAAGTTAGAGTCACATCTGGATTATAGCCAGTGGCTGTGTCAACCAGTTACAGCATTGTGCTGGGGGCGGACCCCCTCCCCCGTAATTAATTGCAACTGTGTGTGTCAAACAGCAGAAAATTACAGCGCCAGCGCAGAGTATTGTAACAGTTACATTGTAGCCGCCTACCACGCTGACGGGCTCTCACTCAGCCCGGAGCTAGGAGCAGCCATGATTTACTATTTATGAACTAGAGGAGCTGCTGGCACAGGCTGCAGCAGCACGTCTCTCGGACTCGAGTTGGAGCAGCAGGAGCCGTGCACAGCGGTATTGGTGGTGCGAGCTGGCGAGTCGGCAAAATGAGTGACAATGCACTTCAGTGCGGTGATGCGGAACACCTGACTGAAATGCGTGAGTGTCACACCCGATGCGTGATACTTGGCAGGCATGAAAATGAATTAAATAGAAAATTCCTGTTAAGTTATTCGGCAGTGCAGCTTTTTTCAGCATATAACGCATAAAAGAAGAATGCATCAGAGATGCCAGGGGTGTAGATACCTCTCGTGAAGCAGGTGCATTTGGACCGGAGCCAGAGGCCTAAGGGGCCGTCTGAAGCCTGTTTATTGTGGTATCTTTCCTGCAGTCCAGCAATAAGGGGGGGGGGGCATTGGCCTTGCTTGTAACTGGGTCCATGGCACCCTTGCTACGCCACAAAGAAACGCATGTCCTGGTGTTTCCACTATAATCAACCATATAGTTTGCACAATTTGTACAGCAGGGCGCTTTGCTGATAAAACAGGGGATGCAATTAATTGCACAGCACAGTTCAATTGAAAAGGGTGTGAGTCGCATCTTATTTGAAATGGGGAAATCTAATGCATTGCAATGATTTCTACACAACCATCCGATCCACCACATTCAGTACCAACAGATGCTGTTTCTGCATTGAAGGCCACAGTGGATACGGTTAGACAGGCCAACGGTGCAGCTAAGCACAATGCACAGCAACTGCTCATAGTGTGCGCAACCGAGAGCGAGACAGGGGTGCGAGCACTAGCAGGAACTTTAGATGCCCAGGTAGAGTGACTGAATAAGAAGGGTCTGGATAGAGAAAACGCAAATCGAAATTAGAGAGCGACTGGTAAATGAAACCCTCTGTGGCTGGATGTGCAGAAGCAAACATGCTTGTTCTTCGTGAACAGTTCAGCGCGCTTACAAGGGTGAGGGTAGTTTAATCTGGGAGGGGCTTCACTCAGGTACTCTGTTCTCTGGTGTTAGGGCTTGGCGCCTGTTGTGTATTTGTCCCTGGGTAAGGGAAAATGGCACATTAGGGCGGGCAGTGGGAGGAGGTTATACCTGGTAGGTAATTAAATCCTAGAATTTGCCCATGCAGGGCAAGAAGGAGTTGTTCTGAGATGCCTTGTCCACGGTTCACTGAATAGGACCGGCAAGGTCTACCAGCGCTGGTGAACTGTGGCCTGCCCTTGTGAAACTGTCCTAGAGGAAATTATTAACAAAGTAGGGGTATGTAGTGATGGGCCGGCCAATGGGAGCGGTGGAAGCTTGGCCGTGATGGTTTAGTGTGGCAGCACAGCCCTGGAACGGGGAAAAAATGAAGGGGGTGATCTGCAGGAGGAAATAACTCTAAACCCTCAGTCTTTGGGGATTGAAATTGTCCTTGTTACTGCATTTCTCTTTCCTGGGGAACTGTCCCAGGAGCGAGCCCTAGAGGTGCTGTCCTCATAAGCGAAGTTGTGTCCTAGGTTGGACAGGCAACAAAATGAATGAAAAATACACCGGGAAACAACTCAGAAAGAAATATTGAACAACAGAAGAACAGAGATCAGTAATAGACGCACCATATTGCACTGGCTTAAGAAAGCTCTTGGCCTAGCCAGGGAAGAAACATGTAAGCTATGATGAAACCCCATTTATAATTTAGGTTGACTAATTGGAAGCTTACCAATAAATAAAAGGAATACTTGTGGTACGAAATATGGGATATTTCTTTTTTGAAATTGATATCACCAATAGGAATCAGGAATTTAATCCAAGGAAAATGAAGTACAACCTGGCACGCTAGGAATCGGCTGCAGCCGCTGCAGGTAAGAGCGGTGGGGCCGGCTAGGGGGGATTTCGAGAGACGAGCACAAAGGAAAATTAATTATTTATTTAATTTCCCCTTATGGTCTCTCGAAATTACCCCCCCCCCCCCCCCCCCCGCTCTTACCTGCAGAGGCTGCTAGGCATATAGGCTTCACCACAAAAAGGCAGACAAATGACACTGAACGTTATACCAAACACCTGGAGCATCTATAACATCTGGAACTTGATTACCTATAATTATCTTACCTGACCTGGCTCTGGGGTCTGGGGACTTTCCAGGGGAGGGAGAGAAGAGTGCACCAGGAGGCTTCTGCTGGATGACAGCATTCTGGAGGCTACATGTCCTGTGAGATTATCCTGGGGATGCAAAGATTCTCACTTGGAGGCCAGGCCACTATCAGAACCTTGGGAAACTGTCCGAACCACGTGCATTTATCATGTTGGAAGGTAAATGTCTCAACTGTTGATGGCATGGCTGGACTGCCGCCAACCCTGAACCAGGAAAGTATTGTTCATTTGCTGGACTGGGGCATTTTACGGGTTTTTCTGCAGCCATGTGGAAACTGGACATATCTGATTGATTTGGGCAATGTGGAAACTGGTAATGTATGTTTTGTTAGCGGCTGTGGAGAACCCATGATCTGGGCCATTGGAATTATGCGGCAAGAGAGGACCAAATTATGGGGCAGGGTTGAGTAAAGTATGCAGCAAGAAAAGGCAAATTATATAGCATAATGTAGCACATTTTGTAACAGTATCACTTCTTTATTTCATCATTTTTAAACTTGTTAATACTGTCTGAGCATTGGTTGCATCTCATTAGTAACATTCTAGTACCCAAATATAGAAATAAGAACAATAAAAGGTGACAAGTCCAACTCCCCAAAGGGCCTTTTACTGTACAGCAACACTTGTCGCAGCATTTTTAGTTCATTTTTGACCTTTTGAGCTAAAAAACTAAATTTTTTGGTCAATATCTGCAGATAATGCAGCAGATGATGCATTATGCGGCAAAGGCGACAAATCTATAATTATGCAAAAATTGTCGCAGCCACACAATCACATAATTCCAGTGGCCCTGTCTATGATGAGCCCTATAAACTGGTCTTTCTGTTGCAACATATTTGAACCAGTGATATTGGTACAGCGTGCATTATGACGCACCATTTGCTGCTTATTGTTCCATGAATTTGTTGTCAAAGAACAATAAAAGTGCTGTAAAATTTCCTTTTACATTTTCAAAAAATGTGGTTACCCAGTGCTTTAAAATATGCCACTTGCTACTAGAGTTACCCTGAAAAAATAATTACGGAGACGTTTTTACCACCAGTAAAGTGCTTTTTAAATTCTATCAGGTTTTGAACAACGTGACTGGTACACTGTGATTTTAAATGTGCCATCTTCATTTGACAATTTATTTACCAAACTTCAGAACTTTAAAATCACCCAATACAGCGGCATATGAACCTACTAGATCAGGGCACAAGTCCTAAAAAAAGAAGTGAGGGGATGCTCCAAGTTAAGTGGTGTCACCGGAAGTGACGTCACGAAATGTAGTGACTCATTACCAAAGGTTACAAGGCGATAGGGGCAGGTTCAAAGGGCATCAGCAGCTCAATGAAAAACGGCAATCGCACAGCCAGAGCTATTTATAAAAAGAAAGTCAAGCATATCACCCTCGCACTAGTTGAGCTAGACCTGTTCGGCAATCAACAGCAGCGTTAACTGTAACATGCATACCGTGTTTACCACGCCCCCTTTGAGCACAGTACCATAGTATCAAAAGAGTTGTATTTCAGAAGCGAACTTCCAGTAAATCTCAGGACAAGCGCTGGCTGCAGTACCCGGGCTCAAGAATGTCTGCATAATGAACGATTTCCCTGCAGACCGCCCTAGGTTTGGAAAGGGGACCTGCATCGAGCAGGAGAGCATACCTGCCTGCTCGAGGAGTTGTACTGGGCCTGCCAGAGAAGCCAGCCTGATCCACACGCAAAACGGGGAGCATGTGGCTAAAAGAGCTTCGTTCGCCCTCTCTCTACAATAGGAGATGAGGTTTGGTGAGTGCTGAGCGCGCACGCAGGTGCAGCCTCTGGTATTGACTCCATCTTTTGGGCAGGGGGGATGGCGTCCACCCAGTAAAAACCTGATAAAATAAGTGGGGGGACGCCGTTCACCCGCGTGGTACCCCGACTCGAGCCCTGTACTAGATTGTGAACAATGTTACAGAATCAATGTGTTTTAAGATTGCAACCTAGTATTCAGGAAACATCTCTGGCAAGAGCCTTTAAACCCCCCACATTGTATTCATTGTAGAGAGCTACATTGGCAATGCTTGTGGTTACACATTCTATGCTTTACGTTTATGCAGATAGCTTAGCAGTAGCAGTTTATCCCGCCAGCCTGTTCAGCGGCAGGAATCCGAGCCTAGCAGCGGGCTTCAAGGCGCGCTTACCCAGAAGCGGGTTACCATGCCATCAATGCTAGGCATACAATTAGGTATCTTGTCTCTCCCATGATGGGACGGGCCATTTGCTGTGCTCCTGCGAGCTTTGGTCATCCAAGGATTATTTCTTGCTGATAAGCCATTGGCTCAATCACATCAGCCAGTCTAAGCATGCAGGAAGGTTTTGTTTGGCTTAGCAGATCTGAGAACTAGTGTAAGAAAGTTTGCCACCTATCCATTAAGTTTAGCTTTTTTATATTGTTTTCACTTATTTTATTAATCTCTGCTAGCTTTTGAATATGATCATGACATTTCTAATTCACATACGCTAAACGCAGGGTAAACCTACTAATATAATATTTTGTGTGTGTTTAGTGATTTTGGTCATGTCAGGGAACATGTTTAGCCCCATATTGAACCCTGTGTGCTCTCTGGCAGGTTATTTGCCCTCCAGACATATGTACCACTTTTTTGAGCCAATAGGGAGGTTGGAGGATACCTGTCTATTTCCTCTTTCTCCATAAACGAATGCAATATCCACAGATATAGGGGGCATATTTACAAGCCCCCAATACCACAGTAGCATCACCTTTTCTGATGCACATGTGGCATTTCTCCACACCCCATATTTACCAGGTGGCATTAAGCTACTTAACATGGCTTAAAGCCACCTTGCAAATATGCCCCTTTTCACAGCAGTCCGCTGAGGCATAGTTGTGTGTAATGGGTGTTGTAGAGGGTTTTCCACTGCAACACCCATTGTTTTTTCACACTGCCCCAGATTTACAAGGATGGAGCAGCGCAAACAACTGAGGCCAGGTAAATCCTGGTTTTAGGATGGTGATACAAGGAGAAATTATTAATTACCTTTAAAGGTTGTTTATATGCAGGACGGTGTCCCTTCCTGCACATAAATAATCACCCCTGCAGCGTAGGCACCCTGGCAACATGGTGAAAGGGTGCCTGTGCGGGTGCTAGCCAGCTTTTTTAGTGCCAGGGAAACACAGGGGTATGCCTTGCTTATGTAAATACGGTGCATTCCTGTGTTTTACAAATGTCGTAGCGTGGCCTTACCAAATATGGTGTAACACCATGCTCCAATATTTTTTGTAAACATGCCTCATAAAGTAAGGAGAAATCTGTGTCCCTTATACTCATACCTTTTAAATTCCTCAACTATCATAGACATTGTTACACAGTATTTTAAAGAAGTTTAGGTGGGTGTACTTTGCTAACTGGCAGGAGGTGGTCAACATAACATATCTCTCCAGAATGCTGCGACTGCAGGCTATCTTCCAGTAGCAATACTTTTTTAGATTGCCACTCAATCCTGGATTCGTAATACTTACATTTTTCAATCCATTTTTAGGTCTGGCCTAGAGACAGCTTTCAATATTGCACAAAGTCTCATGTTTACAGAAAAATACACAGTAAAATACATACATATATATATATCTACACAGTGGTTTAGGCCACCCATTTTCATTCATTGGTCTACTCAAGTAATATTGGCTTATTGGCTTTACCAAATCTTATGCTAAATGTACATCTCAAGTACAGTTGGTAATAATTCATATTGTACACATAAGCATAACAGCTGTGAATTATAAAGAAGAAATCTCAGGTGATAAATGCAGATGAGTGGAATATATATGTATATAGTATACACAACTCATACATGTATTATGAAAGTATTCGTTTTATAAAATGTAGTCTTTCATCTACCATTTCAGTAAAGATACAAATTGTTTGGGATTCTTAGGTATCTCTTGTTTTGCACATGGATATCAGGAAAATTGTAGATTTCCATCTATAGGGCTAACCCTAAACTGGGCAATGTTTCGCCAACAGACAATCTAGCTCTTTATGGTTTAGGATAATGTATACATGCTCTTTAACTTGTATGTTCTTTCTCCACCTAAAATACTTTTAAGTCTGGCCTTTGAGACTGCTTTCAGTGTCTCACTATACCATTTTTTTAACAAAAAAATAATAAATAATGTCTGCAGGTTTCATCTATTGATCTGTTGAATTATCACTCACAGTTTGCTTCTGCCCACTACATCATAAAGCATTGGGTAATGGGTCAGCCCCCTTTACCCACTTCGAGTGACTGCACAAAGCCTGTCCACATTGTTTTCATCTGTCTACAAATAGTTCAGTTCAGTGAAACTCTGGTTTAAAGTATGGTTAATAGTTTTTATGTTTTATATTAACTTTAAATACATGGAGCCTGATTCAGAAAGGTAAAGTGAGATGAAAGTCTAAATGTACTACTTTCGGTATTCTCAAATGGCATTTACTACTCATAAATGCACTTTGTGGATACTGAAAGTCATAAAGTTGACTTTCGGTATTCACAAAGAAGTGAATACCGAAAGTCGTACAGTTAGACTTTCATCTACTTTACCTTTGTGAATCGGGCCCAAGCTATTTATTTTGCCTGCTGCTTGGCTTGGGTGCCCAGTTAGATGTTGATCAATTTTCGATCTTATTTTTAGGTCTTGTCTAAGACCTCTTGTGGACCATACAAAAGCTTTTAAGTGGACTCAGACCATTGCTTACGATTGTTTGGATTTCTTGTTACTTTCATTTACCTGCCTATTACTCAATTATTTTCCTCTTCTTCTTGCCCTGCCGCAAAGTTTCTTTACCATCATTTTGAATTGATGGCTTCTATCCCTTCACTGCTCAGGGAGTTAGAGAACTACTTTAAAAATATATATATATTTTTTTATTTTCTGCAACATTCCACACAGCTTGTAAATTGCCGTATACATTATATTTTGCAGGATATTTGAACGTTATACATATATATCGAGTGATGCTCATGACATTGCATTTTCTGTTGCATAATTCCCTAAACATTACTCAAACCCCTTTTTAGTTTTCTTTAAGCACTCCATGAGAGTACATGTATTTTCTTAGTCTATCCCTTGTGTGCTGCTGGCCACCCTCAAATTCCTTCCACACACCCTCCTTCCATATGCCCTCCCCACCCTCAGCTCGTCCATTGTTTTTTTAGGTCTCGCCTAGACGAAAGCAAAAGCGAAGCTTTTGCTGTCTATGCGAGACAACTTATGTTGCCGCTTTTCTGGGAATATTGTGGACATCAGACTGTGACGAGCCTGTCCTGGAGATTGCAGCTCGTGAGCGCGCACGTTGCGTCACCCTGCCTGATATTCGCATTCACACAAAGGCTCCCGCACGCATGCGCACATACACACACTGCATACACACACACGCACCCCCTTTAACAGACACACGCGCACACCCCACCCCCACTCACCCCTCCTCCTCCGCAACACACTCACCTGTTCGGGCGGACCGGGACTCGATCAGGAGCCCGAGGGCTCCTTGGACAGTGGCTTCTCTCTCGTCTCGCGCCGCGATGGGGGCGGGACTCCCGGTTGGGGCCGCGCTGCGATTGGCCGGCTGCCCAACCGCTTCCGGGTCGCCGCAGGCAGCGCGGCGGCCCGGCGGGAACTTGATGAAACTCCCTGGGCTGCAGTGGTGAATATTTCATTGCGGGAGCACAACTCGCATTTTTTTGGTATTTTTTCATTAATTCATTTCGCGGCCCATGCTTTTTTAAAAAATGCTTGTCCTGGGCTCGGTCGCCGTCGTCACAGTGTTGGGTGGGGTTACTGACGATGCTGTGGGTGGTATGTGACTGACGAAGGGGACGTTTAATTTCACTGCCCTGGGTACCGGTGGCGATTTAAATAAGTGGGCAGCTTCCTGTCTGTCTTCACTATTAAATCCATCACTGTGCATTCGTATGTTAAACAAGTTTCACACTGAAAAGGTTGGCACAGTTTGAGGATTCAAACTCTTCACTCGTTGGTAGTTAAAAATAGTAGACGACCTGACATTAAGGCGCAATGCATATGTTTTCATAATCGAACTCCTTCTGATTATGCGGGTGTGGGTGCTATGCTAAAGGGGTTACGAAGCTGCCTCTGGCACTGTTTTTCGCATTCATCTTTGCAAACTGGGCTGCCAAGTCTGAGAATCTTAAGTATGAAAGAGGCATTTGACCTGTCTGAACTGATGAATAATGGTTGGCGAAGTAGTAATAGATGGTCCTTTTACTGACACGCGCAAATACGCCATGTAGTCGTTTTAACCCCACAGCGCCACGCGGGACAACAGGTCTCAAACAAATCCATTTACAAGGGTTTGGGAGATGTGTTGAGTTGGTTGAATGCAGCACAATCTTGAGGGGAAACTTTATAAGCGGCGCTGTCAAACACCCCCCCCAACCCCCCCCCCCCCCCCCCCCCCCCCAGCTGGCTAAACAATGTGTAGGAATGATGTCGACAAAAAGGAAAATATCCCCTGTAATCCCACAATATTCTGTTCATTGCTCTGACTCTCTCCTGGGGATTACAGTGCAGCACGCGCGCACAGGGAAACCAGTGGAAGCATCTCATGTCGACGACAAGTTCAGAGTTCAGAGTTCAAGCCTGTGTGAAAGATCAGCCAAGACCCACTCATTATAGTCGGTGACTAAGAATACCGCATTTTAAATGTTATGTAGAGGTCTGTCTGATGATGCAAGTGGTGTGTATAACATAATGCATATTAACTTCCCTTCCCAAGGCATTAAAAACAAGAAAATGTAGTGACCAATACACGAGGGAGAGCTCCATTAATGCTCCAATAACAAATGGTGCCGGTCACCCCAGCGTGCCTCAGGCCTGAGCCCAGGTTACAAGCCTAAACTCGTAAACCCTACAAGGGCTTCTGGTGCTCCCCCCTCAAGAATAATAGTATGCTCTATTCCTTCGGACATGTCTCCTAAGGGGTTTGTGGGTTGGTCGGATGGTAATGGAAGATCACTTTTGCGGACAACTTTCCGGTCTATGGCATTACTAATTTTTCGTACAGTGGGTCTTAGAGTGCTTATGAGGTGTTGTTTGTATGTGGAGGGCTGTGCAGTGGCATAGCAGGGGTACCATGGTCCTTGGTGCAAGCAGCGAACATTGGTGCCCAGTCCTCTGGTTGCGAGTAAAATACAGACGTAACTTTGGTGAGTTGGCCTCCAGCACCAGTGATGTAGGAGGCACTGCATCTCCTCCTGTGTTATTGATGGATTCATCCCACGCAGGTCGTATTGGGAGGTCACCCATGTACCAAAGTTGTGTCTTAGGACTTTTGAATTTGTAACCACGACCCTTCTAGTGCTCGAGTGCTTGAGATCCATAAATGCGTGCCTTAATGAAATAGACATTTTGTGGTCATTAAATCTTGCAGGATGTAGGGTCTCACCAAAGTTGTTGTGGTTGCAGCAGCCGTCCTTCAAGAAAGCAGGGTCTGACCTTGCACTATGTGGTTATTGCGATATTTGGTTATGGATCACACGGCGCTGGTCAGGCTTTTTTTTTAGGGGGGGTGGGTTGAACACCTAACCCTGTGCCTGAACACTCTGTCATTGTGGTAGCACCTAGCATGGTTTCATAGAGATGCCCACCAGCTCAGAACTGCCTTTGGCGCTTCATTTAAAAAAAACCTTTGTATTTCAAAGCATTGAGTTTCTCAGGATGGAGTAGGTGTTGGCTGATGGATGCTTGAGTGTCTACAGGCAAATGGCACAGGTCATTCTGTGCCCAAATCAGCTACCTGTAGTTCGAGAGGCCTTGCCGGGAGTACTGGCCCTGTATGGAAATTATTGGCTTGCACACTTCTGACTTGGCAGTTCAAAGAGGTAGCAGTAGGAAATGTAGGTGTGTAACAAAAACATAACTGTTTCTTTGAATTTTTTCGTCCAATCTAATCACGCTTTCAGCTGAAACCTAATTTTCACAAAACCTGGCCTGGAATTAGAAATCAAAGGTGAGGGTGTTTTTGAAAAGTTGTTTTTGCCCTTTTTAAAAATTTATTTTTTTCTTTTCTTTACTTTTCCTTTTCTAAAACTGTTTAAGGGTTGTGGTTCTGTGCTGGTTGCGTTTTTTAAAGTCTGGCATGCTAGGATCATGTTTTCTATTGCAAGAAGCACTTCCCAACCTTCCTTTGTTGTGTGCACAGATACCAGCCCTTGAAGCAGACTCGTGTCTCTCCCCCTCTGGTCTTTGTTGTCATTGTGAGATGTGTTGTTTGCAATGGTTTTATACCACAGTGGTAGATTTAGTGCTAGACACTTTAGTTTTTGACTACATAGTGCTTGGTCAATCTCTTATAAAAGTAAAAAATAAATATCTTAAAATAGTTTTGGACTTGTGCCGGTCTATCACTTACTATTGGTTGGCTCCTACATCACTCTCATTTACTTGCTTCTTATTGGTCAGTGCCTCCTCCACGCCTATGCCTTTTTCTCCTTTTGGCTTCATGCGTGTCTCTGCCATGGAGCATGGACGAAGTACAGCTTCCACAGGCTAAAGCCTCCTGCAGGTACTTTTTAATTAATTTTTTTATAGCACTTTGAGAATGCACTCTTAAAGAGTGCATGTCTTTGCAGTCCCTCTACTCCCCTGCCCTCCTACAGCCGTTACTGCTCCCTCTGTTCATGTTCATTGTTTCCTCTGCTGCCCCCCTCTTGCTGTCTGTTGTTTCATCCTCCTGCTGTGTCCTTTCTGTATCCCACCCCCTGCCCTCCTTCTGCTGTTTACTGTTTGTTCTCTCCCCCGCCCCCACCCCTGGGCTGTTTTTAGACAAACAGCAAAGCAGCACATGCTGCTGTGCAACATGGCTTAAAAGGGGGGGGGGGAGCCCTATAATGTGGTCAACACTGGGGACATTTTTACGCTTCATTTTTAAAAATGTATTTAACGTTAAGCTATGCTGCACAGCAGCTTGCACTGCTGTACAACTTGTACAAAAAAACTGAATATAACACAGCAAGAAGCGTTACACCTACAAGTCAGAAGTATTGACTTTGTCATTGGTTGCTAGTTGCATAAAATAACAAGCATTGGCATAGCCGATAGGTCTCGCCTCTAGGACCTTACAAGTGTTTAGTTATCCAGCACAATATCCTTGGTGCAACAACATCAACTGTTGCATGGCTAAACACTTATAAGGTCCCAGAGGCGAGACCTATTGGCTATGCCAATGCTTGTTTTATTAGCACCCAGGCCTTTTGCTTTTTAAAACAATGTATTTCCTCCCCTGCCCCCTTAACTCAAGCTCCTATGTTGCTCCCCCACCCATTTTTTGTTACTCCCACCCCCTCCAATGACTTCTCACCAAAATACTCCTCTACACCACTGGCTCATTGTCAGTGAAATCGCTCTCCCTCCCACGCAGCTCCACCATTAAGTGAGGCCTTCCCCCGAGCCCCTGCACTCTTGAGTGTTGGTGTTCGAGGCCCTCCTCCACCCGCAGGTTTTACCTGCGCACCATCCCTGGTGGTCCAGTGGACCTTTGTCTCCTTTCTCTTGCTCTGCTTTTTATCTCTTTTTTCACTTGTTTTTTTCTCTTGCTTCTATCTCCCCCTTTCACTCTCCTTCTGTGTCTTTCCTCCTTTTTTACTCGTTTTTTTCCCTCATTTCAAGCTCCACCTTCACTCTCCTCTGTGTCTTTCCTCCTCTCTGCTTGCACTTTTGCAGCCTTATTTGCACTTTCCCTTTTTGACTTTTTCCTTCGCCTTTTTCCGCCAGTTTTTTCCCCACCGCTGCTGCCCCCGTGGCCCCTCCCCCCCAGCACGACCAGCATGACCGACCCAATCCAGCTCGCCTCCACACCTCCCAGCTGTGCAGCCCTCCCCGACCCCTACTCAATGGCGGCCGCAGGCGCGCCGAAGGCACGCCAAAGACAAGCCCGTTTGCGCCCATCCATGACCCGACCGCGACCAGCATCAGGAACCCTGGGTCTCTGCACCGCCAACGCTACGACCCAACAGCACTCCACGCACTCAGCCCAGGCCGCAACAACACCTGCAAGCTAGCATCACCAGCCGACATCCTCAGACCCTTCAGCTGTCACCACTGATGACACACCTGCAGCACCGCCAAGACCATGGACCCAGTACAACCCATCCGCAAGAACACAACGGAATCGAAGACCCTGCAATGCATCCTCCTCAATGCCCGATCCCTCCACAAACATACCACCAAACTCTGGGACCTCCTCGACAGCACCACCCTGGACGTAGCATTCTTCACTGAAACCTGGACCAACACCACCTCGGGACTGGACATCGCCATCACCATTCAACAAGGATACAAGATCTCCAGAAGGACCACCCCACCAGGAGGAGGAATCGCCATCGTCCACAAATCCACCCCCCGCCTGAGCACTCTCCCCGACGAGCCCACAGACCTGATGGAACACCTTCACTTCAAGATACTGACCAGCCCGGCCTCCACCCTCCGAGGAGCCCTCATCTACCGACCCCCTGGACCCCACAGACTTTTCGCCAACTCCATCACGGGCATAATCTCCCCGCATGCCATTGCGTCCACCAACTACACCCTACTGGGAGACCTCAACTTCCACCTTGACAACCAACTAGACCCCAGCACCCCATCCCTCCTGGACAACCTCCACAACATTGGACTCCGCCAAATCGTACCTGAACCCATCCACTCAGCAGAACACACCCTCGACCCCCTCTTCACAACAGGAAACTCCATCACCTTCAGCCACACCACCGAACTCCCATGGACTGACCATCAACGCGTCCACTTCACCTTGAGAACACCCACCATCCACAGACACCAGCACCTGCTTCGACGAAGAAACTGGACCAGAATCACTGACGACCAGCTAACCTCATCACTCAGCATCTCCACCCCAACCATCGCGGAAAACGACGACTCCAACACTGCAGTCCGAACCCTGCACAGATGGATCTCCGACAGCGCCAACAACATAGCCCCCCTCAAGAAAAACAACAACACCCACGCCAAGAAAGCTAGATGGTTTACCACCGAACTTCGAGAGTACAGATGCACTTGCCGCCACCTCGAAAAGGCCTGGAGGAATACCAAATCCACAGAAGCCCACAACAAATTCAGGGCCGCCACCAATGCCCACCACCAAATCATCAGAAAAACTAGGAAAAAAGCGATTGAAGACAGAATCTCCACTCATGCACACAACAGCAAAGAACTCTTTGACATCATCAAGGAGTTCGCCCATCCCACCAGCGAGTCCACCGACATCCCTCCCTTACAAGACCTCAGCAACAAAGTCGGCACCTTTTTCCACCACAAAATCAAGAGCATAAACGACAACTTTAGCGAAGACAACCAACACACTGAACCCTCACCAACACCCTTCAACATCCTGAAGCCAGCGATCTACAACTAGGCAGCCCTCACCACCGAAGACACACTGAAGATGATGAAGTCAATCCACTCCGGGGCCTCCTCCGACCCCTGCCCCCACCACATTCTGAATAGACCCGCAAACATCATCGCACCCATGCTCTGCCACATCATCAACCGCTCCCTGGCAACTGCCTCGTTCCCCGACGACTGGAAACATGCCGAGATCAACCGCTTCCTGAAGAAACCCTCAGCGGAACTCACCAACCTCAAAAACTACAGACCCTACTCCCGTTCCCAGCGGAAGTCATCAAGAAAGCCATCAACAGCCAACTCGTCACATTCATCGAAGAGCACAACATCCTCGACTCCTCCCAATCTGGCTTTAGAAAAAAAACACAGTATGGAAACCGCCCTCCTCGCTGCAACAGACGACATCCGTACCCTACCATACAAAGGAGAAACAGCAGCCCTCATCCTCCTCAACCTCTCAGCGGCGTTTGACACAGTCTTTCATCGCACCCAAATACGCAGACTCCACGACGCAGGGATCCAAGACAAGACCCTCGACTGGATCAACTCCTTCCTCTCCACCAGAACGCACTGGGTCAGACTCCCCTCTTTCCTCTCGGACCCCACACCAACCACCTGTGGAGTCCCCCAGGGATCCTCCCTCAGCCCTACGCTCTTCAAAGTCTACATGGCTCTGCTGAAGGACCGGGTTTTAGAACCCAGTGGCGTCAGGGAGAACGCCTGATACCTTCGAGTTCCCCTCTCTTGGCAAACAGAGACACGGGATACTTCTTGATGACGTCAAAGACCAAAGTTTATTGGCTGCAACCAGGAACAGAAATCTACGAAGTACACACGGGTAGTTCGTCAGAGACTGCACAAATTCAATAAGCGGAGCATGGTCTTTTATGCCAAAAATCAAGCCTCAGGCAACATTCCAAATTTACATTCGGTGCATACAAACTGACCAATGACAGTACAACATTTCAAAAGTAGCGTATGATGACAATCCAAGACAATCCCATTTTCCGTTGTCCAGCCCACCAGAAATGACCAAGCGATTTCCAGGTACCCTGTTCGATCAGGCCGGACAAACCCATCATAAAACCTTCACCCCAAATCAATAATTATGTCGTAAAGGAAAGGCAGAAACAGATGAGAAAGGAGATAGAAAGGTGGGAGCAGTGTACCATAAACTCGGGCACGTCCTGCTCTTTGATCTTTATCAGACCAGCTGCTGAACAAGGAACTGGCTCAGCGAGGTCAGCCTCGGGCAAGGAGTCAGTTCGGCCAGGACACCCAAGAGTTAGCTAAGGCGTACGTGTCTCAAGGACTCGTTCGGCCACAGTCAGCGGGCCTATGTTAGGGCAACCGCACAAAATGGCTGCCGTATGCAAAATGGAACCCAGAGGTTCAAACTAAATCCTTAAATACAGAGTGTTCTCCTATATCGATTCATACGAAAACACTCAGACACGCTACGCTCGCCATTTGCGCTCTGCTGACACCAAAATCGTCCATTTCCGACGATCTTTATTGAACGGGTTCGGAACCCTCGAACCCAGTTCGCGAACCACGGAACCACAGACCTCCTTTTGCCCTTACATAGGCAACAGACCCAAACCCATGCTAATCTGAATCTGGATCTATATTCATCAGATCATCGATATGTTGCTGTAGCATCATCCTATTACTTAGTACCTCTCTCTGGACAGGTCTCCTGCACACGAAGTAGCACAGAGGCCACAAATTGCAGGAGCACACTGCACACAGAGACATAACATGAAAAGGATTGCTAAGACCATCCCAATGACCATCAAAATCTTCCAACCCCAAGTGGATATCAATCTCCATAACCATCCCATCAAAGACCAATCTCCTTTGTCCAGATGGACAGAATCGGAGATCTTATGCAATTTGGAAATGGCCTGGAAGACTGATGGAGCGTTGTCTGGAATGAAAACGCAGCAGCTTGATTGAATCAGCTTGCAAACTCCACCTCGATCTGCTAGGATGACGTCAAGGGCAACTCTATTCTGAAGTGTCATGAGTCTATCCGACTGGAGCTCAGCAGTCAAGTTACCAAGGGCACCAGCAGTTTCGACTATGGTGGACTCAACCACTCTCGTCAACTGGCGAATATTCCTACTGTTAGCCATAGGTCCCCAGAACGGCAGAAAACCCTTAAAGAAATCTCCCAGTTCTTGTCCTGCAGTGTCTTCTTGACTAAAGACACCTCTAGCAACTCTCGTCTTATGGTAATCTGCCGCAGCTGTGAAAGTGGGAGGCAACAGAAAGGAAACAAAACATGTGCCCGAGAAGTCGGGGGGCAACCATGTATACGCTTTGTCATAGCAAACAAAGTAGGTACCCATAGCAGCTAAGAACGCCGGGGAAGACTGAGACGCAAATACATAAGTCTCAGCGCAAACACTCTTCCCTAGCTGAGCCTTCGGATTCTTGCCATTGCCCTGCAAACAATAGTGACCCCGATGGGGCACTATCCAAATCGGTGGAGAACTTTTCGCTCGCTGGTTAACACTCAGACTAACTCCATATCCAGTAACGTTCCAACCAATGTAAGCCAGTGTCTCATCTCTCGGAATAGTCTCATACGAGCTAATCCCTCTAATCATGTCGACAATGCCTTTAACTATAGCGCTATTCTTTGGATTGTCTTTCAACGAACGTTGGGGGTAAACACTATGGGCATAGATAAACATCGTTCTATAAGCCCAAATTGAACCATTTAAACTAAAGGGCAAAACTAAATAGGGAATACCCTTATCGGTTGTATGGGGCATCAAACCACAAATCCAGCAGTTGGTCGTATTCATCACTAACTGGTGTTGGTGCAAAAGTTGGATAAAAGAGTTGTTAGAAAATTCCAATCGTCTGACTACCTCGTGCTCAGGCAAAGGATGAAAAGAACGAGAAGAAATAGTAGGTGAAGGTGTAGGTTGCATAGTGGGATTAATCGTCATCTTAAAAACAAAGGTTACATAACCAGCTATAAATATCATAAAGCTCAATAGTAAAAATAATCATGGTATCAAAAAACTTTTCTTCGATATTATTTTACATATCTGTTTTCTAAAAGTCAGTGTCTGTACAGGTCTCTCCAACTCAAAGAAATCCATCCTAAACTAAATGTGCTGCCCGCGGTGGTTGGTTGATTCTGCTCAGGAGTGCCTCTGCTAACCCAGGAAGACTGCCTTGAGCCAACAGAACCCTCGACCTAGTGTCTCAGGCTTGCACTCCCAAGACTGGTAGCAACCACGACCCTAGCAGCGAGAACCGGATGGCGGTTCAAGAAAAACAAAAATGAGTAGATCCTTGGTGGAGAGTTAACCTGCAAACAGAAAAAATCATCAAACTTTATTAGTCTTTATTATTTGTCCGTAACTCTCGGTCTCAAATTATAGCAATTCTTTCCAGCTAATTCTTGATCAGCGAACAAAAGGTGAGGCTCTGTAGTGTCCAATCGATCTGCAGGGGGTACTGATGCTTGTAGAATCCTGTCATTCTCTTTTTCTGAGTTCGTTCCAATCAGTCTAGCATCGCTGAACGGTATAAACTGTGGGACTATTTCCGTTTCAGAGTCTGCAAGTCCCTCCTGGACCCACTTATCGTATGGCAGGGGCAAAGGTGCCCTCTTGGTGTGAGATCCGTGGATCCAGTTGCGCTTGCCTTGCACTCGTACCGCAGATCTCGTTGACAGGAGTACTTGGTAGGGCCCCGTCCAACGGGGCTGTTCGTTCTTGGTCCGCTGAAAGTTACGTACAAACACCCAAGACCCAGGTTCAATGGAGTGCCCTGGATCCTCTGAAGCTTGCGGAAGACTGTCATGCACCTGTTGGCATAAAACACTCATTTTAGTTGTCAATTCACGCAAATATTCAAGCAACACAGGATACTCGAGGTCTCTGAACCTCGTTGGTCTTGGTACGCCCCAAATGTTCGCTGGGCGACCAAACACAACCTCGTACGGACTCAAACCCATTCGCGAATGCACAGTCATTCTTGTGGACAGGAGTGCTAATGGCAAGGCATCTGGCTATTGTAATCCAGTGCTCTCTTGGATTTTGGCCAATTTTAACTTAAGAGTGCCATTATATCACTCGACTAAACCAGCTGATTGGGGGTGGTTTGCAGCGTGGAATTTCTGCCTAATCCTGATACCCTCACACACTCTCTTCATAACTTGACCCACAAATTCACTCCCATTATCACTCCAGATAATTCTCGGCATTCCGAATCTCGGGAAAAAATCTTTTATCAAGGCCTTCGCTGTGGACAAAGCAGTGTTGTCCTTAAGGGGGTAAGCTTCTACCCGTCTAGAAAAAGAGCAAACAACCACTAACACATATTTCAAGTTGTTGCATCTCTCCATATGGATAAAATCTAACTGCAAAGCCTCGAACGGATACGTAGGAGGAGCAAAATGACCAGCTGGTGTTGGAGTTCCCTTTCCAGGATTATGCATCAAACACACCATGCAGTTCTTGACCAAATTCTCTGCACATTTGGGAATCCCCACATTCTGCCAAACCGGAGCCAACAACTTGCAAATCCCTTTCACACTAATATGTGCCATTCCATGAGCCATCGTAACAACTGGAAGTACATACGCGTTAGGCAACAACCATCTCTGATGTTCTGATAAATCAGTCCAACAACCATTCAAATCCAATCTACCCTTACTCTCTCTCCATTCATCCAACTCTTTCTCTGTGGCCTCACCCTGAATAGATTTCACGCTCTCAATAGTATCTTCACACATACTCTTCTCTGGAACCCATCTCGCCGGACCCGCAACATACATTCGACTCATCACGTTTCTAGCAGTTTCTTTCGCAACTTCATCCGCAAATGCATTACCACGACCAACATCATCCGTAACCTTTTTATGGGCACTGCATTTCACAATCGCTACTTGCAATGGTAAAGTAAGAGATTCAAGAAGTTCATTCACCAGTTGTCCATGTTGTATCTTCGTCCCATGAGATGTCAAAAATCCACGTTCACGCCACAAACGTCCAAAACTATGAGCCACACCAAATGCATACTGACTATCAGTGTACACATTCACTCGTTTTCCTTTCGCCAACACACATGCTCTCGTAAGAGCGATCAATTCAGCCGCTTGTGCGGAGTTATGTGGGATACGTGCAGCTTCAACAACCGTATGCAAAGTCGTTACAGCATATGCTGCAGTCGTATCACCATTCGACAACTTAAAGCACGAACCATCAACCCACAAAGCATCATCACAGTCAGGAAGAGGAGTGTCCCTAAGGTCTATTCTCCCTTTCGTCTCTTCTTCCGTTCTTAGAAAACAATCGTGCTGTTCTTCACTATCATCATCTGTCTCAAGCGAAATCGGCAACAATGTAGCTGGGCTTAAGGTATTACACCTTTTGATGTGCACATGACTCACTAACAATGTAAGCTCATACCCTGACAACCGAGCACTAGTTAAGTGCTGTGTCTTAGTACGATTCAACAAGGTATCCACTGCATGTGGAACCATAACCACTAACGTGTTATCCATAACCAAACCAGCAGATTGTCGAATTGAAACAGCCGCTGCTGCCGTAGCTCTCAAGCAACTCGGCAACGCTCTTGCTACAGGATCCAAAGTCGACGAAAAGTACGCACATGGGCGTTGCTTATCGCCAAACTGCTGAGTCAAAACCGACAATGCACATCCCTCTCTCTCGTGGACATACAATGTGAAAGGCTTACTGTAGTCGGGAGTACGCAACACAGGAGCCGAACACAAAGCACTACGTAATTCAGAGAAGCTCTTTTGACATTCGTCAGTCCAAGGAATAGGATTCGGAGTATCCTTAACAGTAAGAGCTATCAAAGGCTTCGCTAGCAAAGAAAAATTGGGAATCCAATGTCTACAGTACGACGTAATACCCTAAAACGCACGCACTTCTCTCTGTGTCGTAGGAACACTCATTTTCGCAATAGCTTGAATTCTTTCTGGGGTCAGTTTCCTTCCCTCCTTCGATAAGAGGGTACCTAGATAGGTAACTTCTTGTCGACAGAATTGCAATTTCGAGATAGAAACTTTATGATGACAATCAGATAAGTGTCGCAATAAAAACAAAGTGGCATCCTTACAAATCTCCTCAGTATCAGCGGCAACTAACAAATCGTCAACATACTGGATAAGTGCTGCACCTTCAGGTAAAACCAACAAATCAAGTTGTGTCTTTAAAGCTTGACTGTAAATCAATGGACTCTCGCAATAGCCTTGAGGAGCTCGCTTAAAACGGAAACTTCGTCCTCCTAAAGAGAATCCGAAGATATCCCAGCTCTCCATGGCAATCGGGATGCTGAAGAAAGCATTTTTCAAGTCGATGACCGAAAACCAGGTGGCAGAAGCCGGAATCAAAGTCAATAATGCAGTAATGTCAGGCACAACAGGAAACTGTGGAACAACAATCTTGTTCACTTCACAGAGATTAATGACAAATCTATATACAGGAGGCTGTGAAGGATCAGTTCTCTTTAGAACCGGCAAAACAGGACTATTGCACACGTTACCTCGCGTCTCTTCGATGACACCCTTGTCAATAAGATCATAAATGATCGCTAAGAGCGCACGCTCACCATCACTCGAGATACGATACTGCGGAATGCGTGGTAACTTAGCATTCGCCTTCAGTGTCACAACATATGGGGGAATATCTAACAGGCCCACATCATTCGGACCCGTAGCCCACAGTGAATCTGGTAACAAAGACAATTCCGATGGAAGACAATCTTTCAATATATACATCGGAGAGATCACACTCTCACCCAAAGTAAGATGTACTCCTGACGGAGAACAATACAAAGTCGCATACAATCTCTTTAACAAGTCTAATCCCAGCAAATTCTCATTACAACCTGTAGTCAAAAGAAGGGGTGCTTCAAACCTACGAGGACCAACAGAAAGGAGCCACGGAGCAGAAATCGGATTTGTAACGGGGGCGCCAGAAAAACCTACAGAAACATTATTAAAGCCAGACAAAGGTGCGCCAGGGAGTTTAGAATGCATAATCGAACTCTTCGTAGCACCAGTGTCTAGCAGAAAAGGCTCCGACACACCTGATGCAATCACCTCAACATAAGGTCCGCTCTGATCTACTGGAACTGAAACAACTCCCTCTCTTTGTCCATGGCTGTCCTAACAATCATTACCATGTGCTTCATCACCCTCAACATAGTAATCATCTACATAGTACTGTGTTGTCCTACCAGACGAATTCTGCTGTTGGTCAAAACTGTTCATCGAATTCTGTGGAGGCAAAGGGCGCGCGTTCTGCCCACGACCTCTACCTCTAGGTGCTTGCTGAGCACCTCTACCTCTCACACCAGGAGTACTATTCCCTCGTTGTAGCAAAACCGGACAACTATTCTTGTAATGACCTTCTTCCTTACAATACGCACACTGATTAGAGCTATACGGAAAACGCTGTTGAGGAGTCTCGTCTCTTTGCGAGTTCCTCGAATACTGTTGAGGTTGCTGATAATCACGCTGATTATTAACACGGTCGGATAAGCTTGTTGTAGAAGAACTTTAGTCTTCAATTCCTTAGTCTTCTTGTCCGCTTTCTCTAACTCATCCTTACGTCTATTCTCATAGTACTGAGCCGTAGCTAAAATCTGCGCCGATGTAGATACAGGCCGAGCACTCTCAGAATCCTTCAACTTAGTGCATAACTCAGGAAGAAGATTGTGTACGAACTTGTCGACAAACAACCTCTGGCCACCCTCGGTAGCCATATCCTGACCACTATGATCGACAAAAGTTTCTTCGAAACGTGAGAAAAAATCTGACACAGTCTCATCTTTTTTCTGGTACACAGACAAAATATCGATTTTTAAATATCGATATACAAAAATATCGAAGTTTAAATATCGATGGGACAAAATATCGAAGGTAAGTAATATCGACAGTCTTAATATCGATATTAGTATGATATCAGTAATATCGAAGTTTTAAATATCGATGTCAATAATATCGAAATAAATAGCTTTGATGTTACTAATATCAATTTTTAAATAAATTTAGTGTATATTATATTGTATTTATTATGTTTTATTATTTATTTTTAATGTAATTTAATTAAATATTGTCTTTTACTTCTGTAGCGGGTTGTGGGTTTATAGGGGAATAGGGTGGGAAGTAATTTAATTATGTTAAATTAATTATTAATTAGTAGGAATTATTAATTAATTAATTGAGAAATAATTTTTAATTAATTTTAATTAATTGATGAATTGATAAATATGTTCTGTAGCGGGTTATGGGTTTATAGGGGAATAGGGTGGGAAGTAATTTAATAATAATTAATTAATTAATATATGTTTGTACATATTTTAATTAATAATTAATTGGTAATTAATTTATATTAATTAGTTAATTAATTAATATACTTTTGTACATATTTTTAATTATTAATTAGTTGGTAATTAATTAATATTAATTATTTAATTACATTAATTATAGTAATTTTTTATATATAATTTTTTGTTATTCTTAATTAATTAATTGGGAAAAATAATATTAATTATTAAATTAAATTAATTACAGCTAATGTGCTAATATATTTACTTTATTGTTATTGTTAATTAATAATTAATTGGTAATTAAATAATATTAATTAATTTTGGGTAAAGGAGTATTTTTAGGGTTCAGGGTCAGTTTTCAGTTTTTGGGTAAAGGGGTATTTTTAGGGTTCAGGGTCAGTTTTCAGTTTTTGGGTAAAGGGGTATTTTTAGGGTTCTGGGTCAGTTTTCAGTTTTTGGGTAAAGGGGTATTTTTAGGGTTCAGGGTCAGTTTTCAGTTCATGGGTAAAGGGGTATTTTTAGGGTTCAGGGTCAGTTTTCAGTTTTTGGGTAAAGGGGTATTTTTAGGGTTCAGAGTCAGTTTTCAGTTTTTGGGTAAAGGGGTATTTTTAGGGTTCAGGGTCAGTTTTCAGTTTTTGGGTAAAGGGGTATTTTTAGGGATAAGGGTCAGTTTTCAGTTCATGGGTAAAGGGGTATTTTTAGGGTTCAGGGTCAGTTTTCAGTTTTTGGGTAAAGGGGTATTTTTAGGGTTCAGGGTCAGTTTTCAGTTTTTGGGTAAAGGGGTATTTTTAGGGTTCAGGGTCAGTTTTGGGTTTTTGGGGTACAGGGATATTTTTAGGGTTCAGGGTCAGTTTTGGGTTTTTGGGGTACAGGCGTACAGGGTAAAAACAAAAAAATATTACATTAAATCAAATAAATAACATTAAAAAAAAATTTACATTAAATTATTAAGTGTTTTATTTATTTTAAATGTATATGTATTAGTTTTAATTTTGTTTTAATATTTTTATTTAATATTTGTAAAATTATATGTATTTTAAAATTATTTTTAAATTATTATTAATACATTTTAAAAAACGATATTTTTGATTCCGATATTTTTGTACTACGATATTATTTTTTCGATATTTTTGTACTTACCTTTATGAAGATAGGATTCCGATATTTTTGATGTCGATATTTTTGCTCCGATATTTTTGTATTTCGATATTCTGTCTGTCGATATTATGTCAGACATTCCTTTTTTCTGCTTGCATGCAGACAACTTGTCCCAATTAACACGTACTTCAGGCATCAGAGTCTTCATAAAAGTAATAATCCTACCAGGAAGTTCTGTAATGATATTTTCAGGCTTAGCACCTCCAACTTGTCTATCATTCGCAGCAACAAGATTCACCCACGAATCACCCAATTCATTATCATGATCCGTATGTCGAATGACATTCCAGATGGGCTGTGGAACAACATTCCCAAACAACATATCTATGTCCGCCAAATTCATGACGCACGAACTCACAGTTTGCGTAAGCTCTTTATAATACCCCGCTGGATTTTTTCGCGGATCAGGTAAAGTCTGTTTAAGCGCTAAAACTTCTGCACGCTTCCATGGAACATGTACCCACACTCGCTGGAAATGCGCAACAACAGGTGGATTAGCATTCGCATTGGCAGGTCTCCATACCGGAGGAACCTCTCGCATCGGGTACTGACGCGCTTTTCTCCCAACTGACGAGTCAGGTTCAAGCAATCGTTCAGAAGAAGCATTATTTCCAAATGACAATAACGTCGACACCGCTCTCTCGATGTCGAGAAGACTCACAATCGTTCCCTTCGCAAACTCGGAACGGAGTCGGAACAACTCTTCAGGAGCTTTACCCACTTCGTCCGTCCATTGTTCATGGAGGAACGCACACATGATCTCAAAAACATACCGTTGCTTTGGCGCTTCCCATTGCTGAAAAACATCCATGATACCCTCAAGATCGTACTGGGACGCATACGTAACCCATCTACGTGCCATGTGATCTAAAACCACTCGTTCATCTGTATCAGGCAGTTGACTACGTAACTGTCTATGCTCACTCACAGGAGACATACCCAATTGACCCAACCAAGGAGTCAGGAAACCAGAAAAAGCAGTGGTCATCCGCTGTCTAGGAGAAGGAGTAGTCGCAAGAACAAGGGAAGATGAAACAGTAGTAGAAGAATCCAAAGTCGGAACAGGCATAGAAGCAGTAGGGACAGGCATAGAAGCAGCAGTCGTAGGAAAGGGCAAAGTTGGCGGCCCCTGAGGAGGCTGCGCCAAAGGAACAGTAGCCAATGGAGAAGCTGGCTGTAGAGGAATCACAGGAGACAAAACAACCGGCAGTTGCACAGCCACGGCTGGTGGCGGTGGTGCCGTAGCATTCTGCACATAAGGTGGCGGTGAATTTAACAGATGCGACATTAAAGGATATTTCGTAAGATCTTTCTCGTCTTTCTGCTCTTTAGGCAGCAAGACTGGATAGCATCTATCTACCGCTAACTTCCTCACTCTAAGCATCTGTTCACTTTCTTGTTCTTCTTCATTATCTCTATATGCAATGGCAGCTTGCACCATTGACATACCTCGTTCTCTCTTATTCTTTTTCGCTAATTTTATTTCTTTCTGTTTGGCTTCTTTGCGCCATATGCGGAAAGAGTCAAACATCGCCGGACGGGCTTTCTTCTTGAACAACTTCACCTCGAGGTTATCTAGAATTTCAGTTTCAAAACTACCGTAACGGGGCCATTGTAGGACACCGTCACTCTTCGTATATTTTACCCAGATCTCATTATAGCTAATAGGGCCCACACCATGCTTCACATACAACTCGTATGTAGGAGTTCCGATCGGAGGAACCGGACACGAATCCTCTAACCGGGAGTCCCTCGATATACCACAACTAAACAAGTTTCTAAAACTGCTAAAACCAGGCATCTCGCTCACTAGTCTAGCTTCAAACAACAAGGGGAATCTAGAAACGATAGTCTTGTGAATACACGAATCCCTTGGCTTTGGGGCCTGCAGGTACCAAATCAAAGCTATCCACTAAAGGATACAAAACAAACTAAGGACTGGGAGACGCTCCGCTTATACTTAACTGAAATGTCGATGGCGTCACCAGAAGACCCGTCAATCGTCTCGCTCTACAAACGTCTAAGGCTCCAAAACATGGCGACAGTCATGGCAGCAGTCCTTCGTAGCCGTCGGAAACCGGGAAACCTCGCAGCAAAGACTTTCGGAGCACGACGACATACAGGGGTCGATGAAGTGGCTGGCCTTCCACCAGAATTTTCACACGAAGCTTCTCACGAACCTCTGGCTTGGACCGGTACCGCTGAAGTCGCCCTACGTTGGGCGCCAACTGAAGGACCGGGTTTTAGAACCCAGTGGCGTCAGGGAGAACGCCTGATACCTTCGAGTTCCCCTGTCTTGGCAAACAGAGACACGGGATACTTCTTGATGACGTCAAAGACCAAAGTTTATTGGCTGCAACCAGGAACAGAAATCTACGAAGTACACACAGGTAGTTCGTCAGAGACTGCACAAATTCAATAAGCGGAGCATGGTCTTTTATGCCAAAAATCAAGCCTCAGGCAACATTCCAAATTTACATTCGGTGCATACAAACTGACCAATGACAGTACAACATTTCAAAAGTAGCGTATGATGACAATCCAAGACAATCCCATTTTCCGTTGTCCAGCCCACCAGAAATGACCAAGCGATTTCCATGTTTCCTGTTCGATCAGGCCGGACAACCCCATCATAAAACCTTCAACCCAAATCAATAATTATGTCGTAAAGGAAAGGCAGAAACAGATGAGAAAGGAGATAGAAAGGTGGGAGCAGTGTACCATAAACTCGGGCACGTCCTGCTCTTTGATCTTTATCAGACCAGCTGCTGAACAAGGAACTGGCTCAGCGAGGTCAGCCTCGGGCAAGGAGTTAGTTCGGCCAGGTCACCCAAGAGTCAGCTAAGGCGTACGTGTCTCAAGGACTCGTTCGGCCACAGTCATCGGGCCTATGTTAGGGCAACCACACAAAATGGCTGCCGCATACAAAATGGAACCCAGAGGTTCAAACTAAATCCTTAAATACAGAGTGTTCTCCTATATCGATTCATACGAAAACACTCAGACACGCTACACTCGCCATTTGCGGTCTGCTGACACCAAAATCGTCCATTTTCGACGATCTTTATTGAACGAGTTCGGAACCTTCGAACCCAGTTCGCGAACCACGGAACCACACTGCTCGCCCCCATCGTCAGAACCTACGGACTCAACATTGTGTCATACGCAGACGACACCCAACTCATCCGCTCCCTTTCCAACTAACCCAACACCGCCAGACACAACTTTGGAGAAGGCATGGAAGCCATCACCAAATGAATGAAAAACAGCTGCCTACAACTTAACACCAACAAAATGGAAGTACTCAAGGTGGGCCCAAACCCTGTCGCTTGGAACAACACCTGGTGGCCCCCAGCCCTCGAAAGCCCGCCCACCCCACGGACCATACACGTAACCTGGGAATCATCTTGGACTCAGAGCTCAAAATGGACCGCCAGATCAACTCCGTCTCATCCTCCTGCTTCCACACCCTCCGCCTCCTACGTAAGACCTATCCCTCTTGAACACAGAAAGACCGTCACTCATACCCTGGTCATCAGTAGACTCGACTACAGCAATGCACTCTATGCCGGAATAAACAAAAACCTCACCCCCAAGCTACAGAACATCCAAAACGCCGCCGCAATACTGGTCCTCAACCTGCCAAGACACTGTCACATCTCCCAGCACCTGCGCACACTCTACTGGCTCCCCATTGAAGCTAGAGTCACCTTCAAGATGCTCACCCACGCTCACAAGGCCCTCCACGACAACGGATTAGCATACCTGAATAGCCAACTCAAATTCCTTCACCCCAAAGGACGCTACCATCAGCCCTGCTCTCCTACGCTGCAGTCCCCCACACCAGAAAAACCAGATCGGGAGGCCACTCCTTCTCCTTCCTTGCAGCCAGAACCTGGAATGACCTTCCGCTCCACCTCAGACAGACAACATCGCTCCCCATCTTCGCAAGAAACCCAAAAACCTGGTTCCCCTCCTTGATGGACTGGAACTTTCAACCCCGCCCCCCCCAGCACCTTGAGACCCTTACAGGTAAGTAGTCACGCTTAACAAACACCTTGATTGATCGACACACACCTCCATTGGTCTCTCACCACTTCTGTACAGACATAAGTTTTCAGGGGGCAAGCAGCTGCCATTTGTTGTGAAGCTGCTCCATTTTCAAAAAGTGTTTTCACACAATGTTTTTTTTTTTTGCCACTCCTAGTGGTGTCAGCTAACTTGGAACGGTCAGCGAAAAATAAAATGATGCGCACATCATTCCTTATACATGCGCATGCATGTGCATGTTCATGTCATTGCACCTTTTCTCATTCTTTTTTCCGCTGATGCTGCACAGCATCATTAAAATGCATTGATAAATTCTATTGGTCTAAAAGGCAACACCTATTGCCTTTTGCCTTTTTTATATTGCCATAGTGACATTGTAAAACTTAGCTGCCTGCAACTTGGGAACTAGGTTGGATAATGATTTATTCTTGTTTCCTTCACAAATAATAATAACATGCATGACACAACTGAAAGGCTTGTTATTTAAAAACATCACTAGTAAAATGGCCAAATCAGTGATTTTTTTAAATTGTATTGGAAGCATATGGTAGCCACATTTTAGTGGTTCCATGCCTTTTTTTCTTTAATTTGGTGGCATATGGTTCGGTAGGAAGCTGGCTCTGTGTACACTATACTAAAAGGAGTTATGGTGTACAGAGCATCCAAGGAATCCCCAAAGGTATGGCAGAGGTATAAGTAGATAGAACCTTACTCTCAATGTAGTGGTAGCTGGGTGAGCAGTTAGGTTTATCAGAGGGTAGTGTTAAGCATTTGTTGTACAAGAAATGATGTCACACACTCGAAGACTGAATCCAGACAAATTGTTTATATAAAAAGGTTTTTTATTTTTTTTACTAGAACCAAGAATCACTCAGTGTAGGTAAGTTATACAGTTTGTCACTGGTAATACTTTTCAAGAATGCAGTATGGCTTTGTAACTGCAGTAAATACTTTATTGTTTTAAGAAAGCTCTCTGGAAATGTCAATCAGTTACAGTTTTTAGACTTTACAATGATAAAGATAGTCAATGCAATGTAATGTTTTAGTTCAGTGTAATCCTATAGCAGAAAGCAAGGTTAGTGACTTACAGGTAAGTACACAGTTTTGTAGTTCAGCCTCAGGATGGTAGCACTTACACAGGGCAGGGGTCAGGTAGGTAAAGAGAGTACACCCTCAGTGGCGCAGAGGTCAAAGGAGAGGTTAGGGCCCAATGTAGTGCTATAGAGACGGGGAGGTACTAAGAATAGCACCGGTCACAGGTAGGTACCTGCGGTTTCTAGGTCAGGGCCCAGGTATAAAAGGTATGCACAAAAGGGCACACAAGTAGGCACCAAAAGCTCACCTCCAGCGTCACTTAGGCGGCAGGGTGCAGGGTGCAAAATAGGGATGGGGCTCCCAATGCAAACCAATGGAGGACGTCGGTTGGGAAAAAATGCTGCAGGTTTGTACCTGGAGGCAGGACAAAGGTGGCCAATGACTGGGCAGGTAAGTTGGATAGCTGGGTGCCACCTGGACAATATCAGCTGGGCTCCCCAAAGTCGGGAGGCAGAGGATTCACAGGTGCCTTTTGGTGTTGGGTTTCCTTTGATGGGTCCGGTCGGTCGTGATCGCGAGAACCCTTGAAACAGAGGCTGCAGACTTCAACAAAGAGTCTTGGAGAGGTCAGCCACTGATGCAGACAATGTCAGGATTGCCAGGGAGACGTCTCAGTGTAAGTCTTTCACGGGCTGTGGGCGTCAGGTGCAGTGTTGTGGATCCACCTGGATTTGGAGACTGGGGTTGGTTTCTTTGCTGGAGAAATCTGGTGTCCACCGTAGACAGGAGTCTTTGTCAAAGAATGCAAAGGTCCTCTGGGGGTTCTTCAGGTTACAGGCTGTGGGCCACGCTGGTTTCTGGAAGTAGAGTCACTGGAGCAGGAGACAGGCCAAGTCAGTCGTTGTCTTCTTCTCCACTGCTGCACAGTTCTTTAGTACTTCTTCTTATTAAGTCGTCAGTTCTGAAGAGGCAAGGATCGGGGATCCCCTAAATACTAGATTTGGGGCATTACAGGGGTGTGCAGATCGGGACTAATTGGCCCCTTTCCTGGAGTGTCTACACCTCCTATTATGCCACCCCAGTGGGAGGGGGGCATATGCCTCTTCCTGATTGGGTGAGTCCCCTTATCTTTAAGATAGATTGGGCCTGAGAGGTGTGCTTCACTTTGCCTCCCCCACCTGAGGGGTGAGTTAGGCAAAGGTGGGCACACCTCCCTTCCTGGCTTGGAAGGAAGATTCTCCCACCTAAAGTAAAGGTCAGAACCAGTGAGGGCCAGTTGCTGATAGCAGCAAAAGGCTGGGGGTAGCTAACAAAGGTGGCAGGCCTTTGAAGCTTCCACTTTGTGGACTGTGCCCATCCTGGGAGAGGAGGCATGACATCTCTGCCCAGGGTGGGCTTTGTTTCAGGACCCAGAGAGCGGAGGCTCTCTTCCACGGGATCTAGAAAACTGTCTGGTGGTGGCAGATGGCTGGCAGCCAAACAGTGACCACACCATAGTTAGTCGTGTTTGAGGGGGCATCTTTAAGATGCCCTCTGAGTGCATTTTACATGAAATCCCATACTGGCATAGGTGTGGGTTAAATGTGCTGAGAAGTGTGGTACCAATTTTCACAGTTTTCAGTGGAGCCATTATGAGGAGTTCATAATGCCAAACTCCCAGCCCCTACACTCAAAATGGCTTCACTGCACTTAAAATGCCTGTGAATGGCACAGATACTGTAGGGGCAAATTGCTCATGCAGCTATGCCCTCACCGGTAGTATGGTGCACCCTGCCTTTAGGGCTGTAAGGCCTGCTAGAGGGGTGACTTACTCATGTCAAAGGCAGTGTTGTTGGGCCTGGCACCCAGGGCAATTTAGTCTGCACAAAAACACACAGCCTGCAGTGGCAGTGTGTGAGTGTTCAGGTGAGGGGTCTTAAAACACGCTGTAGCCCTCAGAGTCCCTCTCTGGTCACAAAGCGCTTGGTACCAGGAGAACCTTTTACCAGGGACTTACATGTGGTCCAGAGGAGTGCCAATTGTGGAGACAAAGCTAGAGTTTTAGGAACACAACACAAGCCCTGGGAACCTGATTGGCAGGGACCCAAGGCACACTCAGTCAAGTTGGCATCAAATATCTGGCAAAAGGTTAGGGGGCAACAATGCAAAAGGGGCACTTTCCTACAGATTCAAATTTTATAAAAAAAAGTATGGCAAAGCTTGCCAAGGTGGAACTTGTTAACTTTACCAATGCTTGTCTCCATTGATGCAGCACTTGTAAAAGTAGCCAATGATTGACAGGAAGTGATAGATGACACTGACTCTGCCTTGCTTGTGCAGATTGATCATTATGGGCATCCAGATACTGTTCCATCAGTTAGCTTCAGCGAACAGGTTATGTACCTACCAAGCTTTAAATAGGTTTTGGACAGCAGGCGAATTTAGATTGATTCAGCTCCAAAACCAGTAACCTCTCTGGCAGTAACCATTATTATATTTCCTTAAGTCCACTCTGTGACATCTTTTAAGGCACTGGGATTGGGTATGAAATCTTTGTAGCAGCTTGCAAACATGCCCACTATGGTGGAGCCGTGGTACACCAGCCACACTCTAAGAGTATGTAGTTGTACCGCTCCATCGTTGATGAGGTGCCTAAAGGGTGTCATGGAACAAATCCTCACTGCCCTCACCCTTAAGACTGAGAATGATATAGATTAAAAGCAAACATCTATCATGTTACAAGAGGCAATGCTGGATTATAAACGTTTGTATAGTGCCTTCTGCCATTAGTTTGGCATCATAGTGCTTTTGTAATCTGGGTGCCCTTTTCATATGGTTCTGGGATTTCCATCGATCGGTTATGTATGGCTGGAGTTTGGTTGCTTGTTGTGTATGTTTAATACAGTTTTGTTGAATGGTTTTGTACCAGAATATCAAGATTTTAAATATTGACTAGCAAAATAAAGTGAAGGTAAGTATCTATAGGTAAGTATAGATAGTATCTATGCTTCATGAAATTATAGGAGTCAATATTTTCCTCTTTGATAAATGTACTGCTGTAATTTCCAACAAGGTGGTTTTAACTTAAGCTCCTAGATTTTAAATTGTACTTTTGTGCAGAATTTGTCAGACCAATAGAAAGCTTACTTAAGGGGCCTGATACTGGTATTGCTTGGCTTTCATACCAACTGGCTTGTGGATTAAATATGGGGTTTTATTGTAAAAAATAACTGACCCCAATTATTATAAGCAGGTCCGATTTAAGGTAGTTAGGGACCTTACTAGGATATGGCATGACATTCGTAAGGTATATACATTACCAGAGCTGCATGTATATACTACTTTGTGGGGAAATCTCATGCTGCCTGACATATTTCATGACCACGTTGGGAGAGGGTAGGAGCGTAAAGGCATAATACAGCTTGGTCAATTGTATGACGCACAAGGATTTAGATCATTTTTAGCCCCGAAAGAAGAGTATGGGTTGCTACAGAATTCATTTTATAAGTACTTGCAAGTAAGGGATTTTTCATCCGCGGTCAGGGCTTATTAGAAATGCAGAATCCTTCTGAGGTACTATCCGTATTTTTTCAGATTTCAGGCCGAGAAACTATTGGCATAACCTATCAGAAACGTTTCGCAGCTGTTAGTGATGATGGCACACAGATAGCAGTTGAATTAAGTCGGATTTTGAATATTGACATAACTAAAGAGGCATTACAGGAATCTTTGGAAATTATAGACTCCACAGTGACATCAGTTAATCTGAAACTTCAGCAACATAGGGTCATGTTTATGCTCTACTATACTCCATAGCTTATTTCTAAGTGAGCTAAGACCCAACCATCTGCTAAGTCATGTTGTCCGAAATGCCAAGAGTACGCAGCAGACTTCCGTCACATGTTCGTCACCTGTCCAAGGTTGAATACGTTCTGGTCCGATGTATTTATGCTCTTGTAACACTGGTTGGTCACGATAATCAGATTACAGAGAAGGAATTAGTGTTAGGGGTAATATTAGACCGGGGTAGCCTTACGCGATCACTGGTTTTAATCATTATATTATGTGCCCGTTTATGCATTGCTTGAGCTTGAATTCACAAATTGAGTCTAAGTATTAATGAATTTTAGGTCTTAATCAGAGAAATTTACAAAATGGAAATAGCTTTGGCCAAAGCCAGAGGTCTGCGCTCTTGGTTAAAATTTAAAAGGATGTGGTCTATTCTTCAGTGGGATTAAGAATCTGCGACATTAGTTTAGTAGTTGTCTCTTTCCGCTCTATATGTGTGGTAATTGCAATTGGATATGCCTGATGTTACTTTTCTATTTTCTTTTGTTTGTGCAAAGTATGCTTTACTCTTTGTGTTCTCATGTGCTAAGATAATGATTACTGGCGTTTTATTTCTGTTTTCTTTTGGTGTAATGTACATATGGCTAAGATTTTTTTTTTTTTTAAAGATATTCTGACATACAACTGTACGGCTGTAATTTCTTAGAAAGCTAAAATCCAAGGACAGCATGCACAGGGAGAACCTGTACTGGCAGTTCGGGCTGGACTGTTCCCATTGGAGCATTGTCAAGACTGATTTGCATATAGCTAGGTCCAAACTGAGTTGGCGGGGTGTGCAGAATAACGATGGATTGGGATGCGACCCCAAGTAATTATCAGTGGCTGAGATTAATTCAAGCATTTTATCTATCTTTTTGTAAATATTGGGATCAACGGATCAACTTCACCAAATCTCATCTTATTATCATATTTATGAACACATTTTTGAACAACAGAGTAGAAACGTGTTGACTACGATAAAGAACACAAGGATCTTTGTAATGTGTACTCATTGCTGGCGGGAGACAGTTTTCCCTTCATGTGGGACAAAGAGTGCGCTGATAATTCACTGACCCGTGGCAGGTCTCTCCGCGTTGTCCGAGTGGGATCACACGTGGAGACCGCTGCTGTGTGTGAAAAATTGCAAAATGCGAGAATCTAACCAGATGTTGTTCATTTCCCATTAACGTGTGAGTAGTTCTTGGCTGGGGTGCTGTGCTGAAATTCAAAAATGGCACAATAAGAACAGATAACTGAAGGTACGTGTATTGTAGCTCTGCATCATTGTTTCTTGAGCTCAATCTATGCGTGCATACATATCATCAAGAGGAGCATTCATTTATAATTAAGGCTCCCTTTTACTGATTTTTACAGATAAATACAGGCAGAAAATAATTTATTTTCCAGTCTCTATTTTTCAAATATTTTAATTTTTTTCATTTTATACATACATGCATACAAACATAAAACTTTTCTACGTTATAGGATGACAGCTCGCCCTGGCTGTGTCTTTACAGGGATAGTTACAAAGCATATGGGCTTTGCTGTCCCCCCCTATCCCCTGCTCCGTTAGAGGAATAGAAATGGGTGAGAAGGGAAAAGGATAAAAAATAAGAGAGAGGGGGAAAAGGCCTTTTGTGTGCCAGAGGTATGTATACTTCGAGTCACTATAGTGGTCACGTGGGGGGTGTTGTGTGTGTGCCCTTGGGCCCTTTGTAGGCTCTGTTCACGGAGGTTCATAGGGGTCCAGGAATTTGTCCAAGGAGGCCCACATTCCCCTGAAAGCTTGCCTCCATGGTGAGTCTCTTAGGACATTGTTGTCTGCACCTCTCGGTTACATAAATGCGTAAATTTACTAGTTTCAACTGCATTTTTTCACTAAACCTGAAATAAACATGGATAAATACAGATAACATTAGCAATAAATAAATATGGAAAAATGCAGACAGAAATGTCCAAAAAATAAATACGATAAAACCAGAAGCCCTATTATAATAAAACCAGATAGGCTCAATGTATGAGACATAACATGACCCTATCACAGACATTTCCAATGTAGGGACTGTAGCAAAGCACATTGGATGGACATGTGAAAACACTCAAGTATGAGGCCCATTGGTAGTGGCTGATGTTCACTGATGGTTCTTCCTGATGGAGCGGTGCGGGCGGCTAGGGCGGCTAGGGGGTGGGCGTGGTGCTGCAGTGCTCATGACGGCTCCGGGCCGTCATAAATCACGGTGGAAGTGTGCTCATGATGGCCGCGAGCCGTCGAACTCCGCCCACTGATTAATTCTCCCGCACAGGCAGGTAATTAACACCGCATGGGAGGATCGGCAATGTTCGGCCGGCTCCAGCCCGTTATGAGCACACGCCTACCGTGACTCATGCCGGCCGGGAACCGTCATGAGCACCGAAGAGGTTAAGGGGGATCTATTGGCGTCCCAAATTTTACACCTGCCAAGTGAGGGTATATGATATGGAGACATACAGAGACAGAGCAGAGCTAACTAAAAAACAGGACTACAACTGATTTGCCTAAACGTATGTTTGTGGATTCTTCTATAGCTCGCCCCCTTGCTCAGGGGGCTAATGCATCTACTGCTGGGTTATGACTTTTAGCCTATGTTTACAGAATCAAATTATGCCCGGTCCCTTAAGGCCTTCATTATTGTGAGGTCCACAAAGTGGGTAACAATAAAGTTCTGTTGTCAATAGCGCCAAGAGGCCCTCTCAGTGGTGATAACAAGCTCTAAAAAAGCCCTATATCGTCATTGCACCAGTTCCACATGCTGTGGACTAGTGTAAAAACTACATTTTACTAATTTCTCATTGTTTCTTTTCCTCTTTTCATTAAAATATCTTCCATGAAATATCTTTTGTTTCTTGAGGTACTTGTGAAGAAAGTAACGACTTTCGCTTTCACAGATGTCCAGGTGTTGGTAATCTCTATGCACAATATTTCGAAGGGCGTCCCCACCACTGGTAGTGGAAACCTGAAAGCGCTGGTCTCCCCTCTTGTTTTCTCAATTTAGTAGTAGTAAAGTTAGGACTCCTAACTTTACTACTACTAAATTGAGAAAAATCCTAATTTTAGGACTTTCGGTATTCACAGAAGGCATTTAGGAGTCCTAAAGTTAGGAGTCCTCATTTCTGTGAATACCGAAATGAGTAAGTTCTTTCTGTGAATACCAAAAGTAGTAAGTTCATTCTGTGAATACCAAAAGTAGTAAGTGCAATCTGTGAATACCAAAACAGTAGTAAGTTTAGGATTGAGTCTTAAGTTCATTCTGTGAATCAGGCCCAACGTGTATACCCCTTTCACGCAGAAAACTGCGTGAAAGGGTAACATAATAACAAAGCGCTGTTAAGCCACGCAAAGTGGCTTAACGCAAATTTGTAAATATGATGCAGGACATTGCGCCACTGGAATGTTGTAAAAAGTGACCATCCTGTGGCGCAATCCCCTCGTAAATATGCCCCCAATAGTATTTAGTCCGACGTATTGATGTATATTAGGCACTGGAAAACATTTCACTAGAGCAGGGATCCCCAACCTTTGATGGGCAATGAGCAACATATGAGTGCGACATGAAACGGTGAGCAACATCCGAACCAAAACAAAACGAATTGACATAGATTTGTTGGTACAAATATTGAAACTATGGCAACGTTATTTTTAAAATACATAACAAAATGCAAAATATTTTTTTAACACAGTACAAACCAGTATTACTGTTAGAAATTTTAGTTGAGGAGCAGTCTTCCATGTTATCGCTAAAGGGCTGTTTGCAAAATAATAACAACCTGGATATTTTAAGGCACAGTTAACCACACCAGGAAATGGTCGAAATTTAGCAGACTTTGAATAGTTGGTGCTCTCTCCCAAGGAATTCTTGGAAACTTCAGTGCTACAAGGCCTTTTTGAAGAACATTAGAACAGTAACTTGGTTTAAAAAAAATGAAAGGATTTAAGACCACTTAATAAAGGGGGATTGTAGCATCATTTATTTCTTTGGAAATGAAGCCACAAAATATGCTTTTTGAGTGTCATTCTCATATTAACATTGTTAAAACATGCTAGGCATTAAACACCCATATAAAAGGAACGTTTGACATTTCTCCAATGGATGTTTGGGAAATGTACAAGCCAATAGGACACTTTTAGAGTAAATTTGTGAAAACGTGATAGGATTTCAAATTACATATGCACTGTATTTATACAGCACAAATTTAGCTAGCTGGAAATAGTGCCTTTGAATTTCACAATGGTGTTGTAGCTCACATTTTTATTGAATTATATTTGACATATATTTTACACTTTTGGCGCAGGGAGATAAAGTGATTTACCCAGTATAACACTACTTCCGAACGCTGTAGCTGGGTTGTGAATCGAGCATATTCAATAGATTAGCCACACGACCAAGAGTGACTACTGCAGCAAACAGAGGTACCACAAAGCAATGTTTTTCAATAGAATACAAGAGCGGTACCACAACTATAGAACAATGCAATGGTCACCAGAACGTCAGTAGCAGATACATAGTACATGGCATTGATATGGTCCCTTAGGGTATCAGTAGCATCATGTTCCCTGTATGGAGTCAATGCATTTAGGTTCAAGAATTGATAACCCATCTTTGCACAAACACGCTAAATGGGGTCATAAACAAATGATGGTACAACTTTCAGGGGCTTATGTACAAGTCTATTGCGCCGCCGGTGCGTCACTCTTTTAGAAGCTCCAGTGGCACAGTGTGCCTCCCCATATTTACACGGCCACGTAAAGCGACAATGAGTGGCATTTTGTGGCCTTGTAAATAAGACCCTGTTTCTCACATTTTTCTGTGTGAAAGGGGTGTTCCATGACTCTTGCTGTTCCCATGCAACATCCATGGCACCTGACGCATTCCCAAATTTACAAGGTTTTGTAAAGCTGAGAATGCATCTGATTCCTATGCCTCCCCAGGCATAAGGGAGGAGTAACTAGAAGAAATACCTTAATTTCTCCAAAGTGCCTGCATTGGCGCATTACAGCCCATCGTGCGCCAGCGCATGGGGAAAGGACCGGAATGCGCCTTATCTTGTAGATATGTCACATTTCTACCCTTTTCTTTTGCCGCACCACAGCACAGCTTAAGGCTTGCTGCACTGCCATATATCAAAATATTGTAAATGAGGCCTTCAGGGACTCATTTAGGATGTTTTGGTGCAGAGCAGCGCTACATGGAATCTTGAGGTGCTGCCATGCGTCAAAAGAAAAAGGCAGGAAGGTGCTGTATCTGTAAAGATTGCATAAGACTCAAATATCATATGAACAGCATTCGATTTCAAAATTATTTTTCGGTTACTAAAATCAAATGGATGCCCAGTGGCTGAAAGCTCAATAAAAGCCTATGTAGATAGCAAAGGAATAATTGCCATTTGGAACTTCAAAGCAAATTACAGCAATGTTCTGACAACCATTAACTATTGTATTCTTGCCTAAACCCAATAGAGAGAGATAAAATGTATCATCTGCCTTTTCCAGAACATCATGGATACTCTAAATAAATATGTGTCCTTGAAAGATCTTTTTAGTGAGTGGTTTTTGTTAGTAAACCAAAATGTGCAAACCCCAAAAAACACAATCCAACCTGTGACCGCATGCAGAGTATCTCTTGAAACCAAGAGGGTGGGTTTCTCTCTATAAGGTGTCAATTGTATTTGAGGCAATAACCCCATTTGTGACAATTGGTTATGGTTTCTATGTCCTTGTAGTCAGTGGCTTGAGAATATATTCCTCCACCCTACAACTATGATTTTTGTCTGTTACCCCTCACACAATCTGATAGACACAGTTCTCACAAGGATTTTGGGAACAGAAGATCCTGTACAATTCAGATATTCTGGTAAATCACTCTCAAAAAGATTGAATGACTGGGCCGCCAAAAAAAAAGAACAATCTTCTCTTTGTATGGCATCAGAAAGAAAGAGATAAATAATCCTCTCCAATGCTTAGTATATAATAAATTACTTAATGTTAAAAGTACTAGAAAGCTCACAAATTATGATGCACAGCAAGTCTTATTAAGCTCATTAAACATATCCAACAACACAACAAACAGGCAGCCTTTTGTAGTAACATATTGGTTAAAGTGATGAAACAAATTATACCCATATTTTGTGAGCAGCAAGCCATCTGCGGAATGCTTCTTCACTGCAGGTATGGTTGCAGTCCAGTATTCCTGTTACTGCATTGACCGTACAAATTATGGATCTTGGTGAGGAACGAGAGCAGAGGTTCTGGTACGAAGCTGCACACTCTCGCGTAGCTCCTCATGCAGGTATCGCTGTACCCGTAAGAGGAGAGGCTGGAGAGTTTGGAGGACAGGCTGATGGAAAAAACCAAACCCATAAGTGCTGGAAGTAGTGGTATGGGGGTGCTGGAGCACCCCCAAATAAATTAACCATGCTGGAATTCAGAAGGTGAATGCGCATGAGAATGAGCAGACTGTCTGTATGGACTTTAATCCTGCTAGGGTCAGGCACTCTGACTAGTCGGGAAAACAAAGGTTAAGGAGGGTCAAGGGGACTATGTTTAAAGACCTACCAGACTCAATACCCCTAATCAAACTACCAAGAACAAAAAGAGTCGGAAGGTCTGTTAAGCTACGTAGCTGAGTTTATAAGGTCCTACTAAAATGACCCTTTTGGATTGCACTGAACCAGACCAAGTGGTAACATGACACGATAATGTATTAGATATCCTATCAGCCCACCCATCTGGCGGAGCCTCGTCATGTAGGACGTCTGACCAGGGTGGTGAGTCCAAGCCTAGATGTATTGGCTAGACACCACACACTACTGGTTCATCATATAAACGTGTCCGTGCCACTGAATGGTGCTGAGAAAATGCAGTGCAAAACAGGGAATAAAGAATAAGTGATCTTAAAATGACGGTCGAGGTAAAGAAAAAATGTTTTTATTGAAGATATTCACCAAGACGCCAGATTAAAAAAGAGTGTGGAACAGTGTGAAATAATCAAAGACCACCAAGCCTAGAAATGCGCGTTCCAATCAGGCTAACTCACCTCTCCGTCGGTACCTCTCGGCTGACACCTAAGCCGAAGGGGAGGCAACGAGGAGAGGTGAGGCTAATTATGCGCATGCGCGGAAAAGTGGCACTGAACAGCCTGACACTGACCACAGACCTCTGAGTCAACTCAGGATGACACGTTATATTTTTATGTTCTGTGCACAGAGCGGGGCCTCAATCTCCGAGCCGTTGCCGGGTGAGGTGAGGCTCGACTCCCACATATTGCTGGGTAAGTCTTTGAAAACATTGTTCATAATTAATGTTCAGCAATGTCTGGTGGTTGACTTGAATATGAAACCTTATTAACATGTGGCCGTCCTAATAGGGACTAGCCTAGCTGAGTTTATATGTTGGTCCTGATATTGTGATTAGTCCATAATGATGGCAGAACAAACAATATTTGTTGTCTTTTTTTGTTTCCATTTTTAGGATCTCTACCTCTATTAACTACTGATCTGGAGGAGATGGTAGGATGGTCTATCAGACCACACCAGTAGTTTGGACAGTTCTTTAACAAATCACTTGGTCTGTCCTTTTTTTGTCTGCACTTTGTATTAATTGTCTGAGTGTATCTTTGCAGTAGCAACATCTTTGTGTATTCGGCCCTGAAGAATGCCGGTGTAGTTTCACCTTCGGCAGAAACATGTTGGCCTGATCCTTAACACAACCAAGCATCACAGTGATTATTTCACACTGTTCCACACTCTTTTTTAATCTGGCGTCTTGGTGAATATCTTCAATAAAAACATTTTTTCTTTACCTCGACCGTCATTTTAAGATCACTTATTCTTTATTCCCTGTTTTGCACTGCATTTTCTCAGCACCATTCAGTGGCACGGACACGTTTATATGATGAACCAGTAGTGTGTGGTGTCTAGCCAATACATCTAGGCTTGGACTCACCACCCTGGTCAGACGTCCTACATGACGAGGCTCCGCCAGATGGGTGGGCTGATAGGATATCTAATACATTATCGTGTCATGTTACCACTTGGTCTGGTTCAGTGCAATCCAAAAGGGTCATTTTAGTAGGACCTTATAAACTCAGCTACGTAGCTTAACAGACCTTCCGACTCTTTTTGTTCTTGGTACTCTGACTAGTCGCCCATAATACGCACTACATCATTAAGAGATGCTCTTAGTTCACAAAACTGGTCCCAGGATGCTTGTTTCCGGTCCAGGGAGGACAGTTCAAACCCAGCCAAATGCAAATCAGTCTTGGCCTTGTTCCTCATGGGAACAGTTGAGCCCGAACTGCCAAGCCAGGTCTTCCCTGGACCGGAAACAAGCATCCTGGAAACAGTTTCGGGGTTTTACCCCTCATCAGCCAGGCTAGGTTGAATCCAGTGGAAAAGTGAGCAAGGGACCCACGTCTGGGCATACCCTGCCATCTTATGGCGAACAAAGCAAACACAAGAATATGATGGACGGAGTGCTGAAACTTTTCAGACACTCACCCCCAGTCACAGATCTAGGTTTAAACCATCATCGTTCTTTAGCTCTCTTCACCACCTCAGTTCAGACCGAGCCATAGGCAAGTCAGTCTTGACCCTGTTCTTCATGGGAACAGTCCAGCCTGAAATGCCAAACCAGGTCCTCTTTGGACCGGAAACAAGCATCCTTGAAACGGTTTTGGTGTTTCACCCCTCATCAGCCTGGCAAGCTTTAATCCAGTGGCAAAGTGAGTAAGGGACCCACGTCGTGGCATACCCTGCCAACTTAGGGCGAACAAAGCAAACACAAGGAATTGATGGATGGAGCACTGAAACTTTTCAGACACTCTCCCCAGTAAAGAATGATGATGGATTAAATCCAGATCTGTGACTGGGGGTGAGTGTCTGAAAACTTTCAGCACTCCGTTCATCATCTCCTTGTGTTTGCTGGGTAGAAGGAAAGAGCATAGAACTGTTCAGAGGATAAATAAGGAATGATTGTAATGGATGAGAATGAGAAGGGCAAGACTTTTATTGGACATCCATGGTAAAAGAAAATTGATAGCAAGCTGTTAGAGGTGCCCTAAAAAAAAAGCTTATGATAAGGGAGGAGAGAAAAATGCAAATGATAATATTCCTAGTTAGCATCAGCCAAGGTGAAAAAAAACGATGGAAAATGAAAGCAAATGCTGATTTGGCCTTTTGGGGGATTGGCACTAGAATATTTAACAAAATTTCACCTGCCAAAAATATTAAGGGTTTTATTATGACTACTATGGGTCCATGGGACCGCCGTAGTCATGGTGGTGGTCCGAACACCTCGTCACGCAGTATTATAACCACCACAGAACTGCTGCTTCTGCCACAAATCAATCATCCGGCAGCGGTCTGGCAGTGGTTCGAGGCCAAAATATGCTGGCAGTGCTCAGGGGCACTGCTGAGCATATTTTGAGTTGCCTCTCCACTGCTCTACTCATGGCGGTCTCACTTCCATGAATAGGGTGGCGATGAGGCAACAAACCGGGCTCTACAGGGCCTCCTCTTGCCCTGTACATGGGGGTGCATGTAGGGAGGCACACGCTGTGTCCCCCTGTAGTTTTGCACACCATGGTGCATTCCTTCACGTGCAAGAACTTGCATTGGATGTCCCGCGGTGGTGCGGTGGTGCTGTTTAAGGCTCAGAATGAGCCTTTAAACAGCACTGCCGCTGGACCACCCCACCACCTGCCCGCCACACCACAAAATAACTTGTAATCTCGCGGATAGGCAGCAGCCAGTCTTGGGCGGGGTGCGGCGGTGGCGTGCTGTCTGCTCCAGCACCACCAAAAGTCATAATAAGGCCCTAAGTCCAAAACATTGCTTGCAAAAGGTAATAACAGAACATTCACACCCAATCGACAATATTCTAGTGACCGTATTTATGAGACAATTTTTTGTCCAACAGTAGGACCCATGTGGAAGATCATTATTTTGTAGCAGTAATTAGTAATGTAGTGATTAATATTAGAAATGCAGAATTATGAAGTCCCCTAAAGAAGGTGGCATCTATTACAATATGTCTTAGATGGAGCCTGGAAGAACAAATAGCCTTGTCAGTTCTTTATAAGGGTCTATGGTCCTCTGTTTATGAACTCCCGCTCACGCAGTGCTCTACTTTTCAAGATTACACCCATTAACTTGACAATGTGCATCACACAATGGACACAACAATTAACAGAAGCAATCTAGTCACTCAGATCAACATTAGTGAATTAATTTTGAGTACGAGTGAAACCTTATAAATTCAATAAATGATCATGTTTGTACCACGGATGACGTAGTGCGCGCTATGTTCCGACTTTATGGCAAATGGTAAAGACGACTGGAGGTTGTGCCCAGCAAAGCAGTGCACAGCGAGACACGTCATATGCCTGCAACAGTGCTGTTGTGGTAGCATGTCCATGAGTATGGCAAATTCACTGTGGCACATCACGTGACATACTGCCCTAGTGGTTTCACTTTTTAATCGACTACAAAAAGGCTACCCCACCCATTTCAAGTAAGAGTTCTATTCATCCATTCCATATATGACGGCGCCAGCGTAGAAAAACTGTGATATTAATATTTACTTATTCATTGTAGTTATGTATTTCTTTATGTGTGTATGTATTTATTGATTGATTTATCTAGCTGTATATATTTTTTTTTTGTTTATTATTTTTGTACATTGAGGCAGAAAGTAGACGAAAGCACAGTCTATGATACCAGGCACATTAAACCTCTTTCTTGTAGGACAAACTTTGATCCTAAAAGAGGCGGCCGCCCAGCTGTGTGCGTTGTGCCAGGGTGACACGAGAAACGCGCCCAGTCCTCGCACCTATTGTGATTTCCAATCTCTGCGTGGGAGGGGCGCACACGATACCGTGCCGGGGGGGCTCTGTGCTACTATAAGCGTAGGTGGCTTCAAAGCCATGTCGGGGCCTTTAGAAACGAAGTGAGTAACCCGAGAGTTCTTAAAACCTAGCCAACGGGTCTCTTTGTTTATGGTGTAGGATCATTCGAATTTATTGTACAGCCCCGAAACACGAGAGCATTTGAAATGAGTTTACCGCCTCTGACACCATGGGTGTGAATCCGCCCAGCGTTTGTTGTGGTTCCAGGGCAATGCACACCAAGAACGGCAACTCTCTTAAAGAGTTCTGTAAAAACCAACAATATCATCAAGTATGACTAGGGGATGTTTGGAAAAATCCATATCTAAGTGAATACATTATTTCAAGTACACCGTGATGTCCATTTTAACAATAAAACTTCTGTTCAGAGGCATTATAATCTTATTGAGTTTAACAGAATGACACATCAACAAATATGATGGAAAACAGGGGGGCTGGAAAGAGAATAACTGAATTAAATGACTGAACTATTTTAAGTGCTTTTGAAAGTAAACTTGCACAGGACGTTCCAGTTTATGTGCGTATACATTTTGTAAACCCTGAAATTCACGGCGACAGTTCTCTGAATTCCTCCACAAGACCAATAAGTGAGGCCAACACTCACCGTGTTTACAGCACAACTGAAACAATCATTTTTATTTTTATTTTAATAAACCCATATACAAGTTATAAAATCAGCCTCTGTCAAGACTTAGCACATTACCGTTTGCTGCCTCCTTCTCTAGCGCTATTTGAGGCTGACAAAATGGCCGTAATCCAGCTCAGAGGTCACTCGGGCACTGCTATGGTTCTAAATTCCAGTAGGTCTCTTGCATGTCGTTACACGAGAGATCTCTCAAGTAGTCACAAAAATGAATAACAACCTCTCCTCCAACGTAATGCTATTCGCCTCTTGGCCAACACAAGATGAAAAAGCTTTGTTTACTACTATGGCAGCGCCACTGGCTTGACCGAAACAACCAACAGTGGAACTAGGACTAGGCTACTTTTCAAAATGTTGTTTAATAGCAAACATTTACTGGAAATCCTGTATGACTGGCAATGAAACAACAATTGTAGTGGTGCAGTCACTGGAAGTCATAACTTGTGTCCAGCCTTTGTAGCCAATGTGGACCGGGGCAATACATGAGCTGTACCGTGATAGCTGACGCCATTTTATTTACACATGTTAACCACTGTCATATATATATAGCTATCTAACAGTATCTTAGACTGCACCAGTTGATATGTCACATACTAAGATAACTCACCCAGATTATCAGAACTTTCACACAACACAATGCAGCACCAAAAACGGTTGCTCTGCATTGCGTTAGAGGGAGAGAGCAGAAAGTGCCATTTCTACAAAGAAATGGCACTATCTGCTCTCTCCCTAGCGCTAGTGCACAATCAGGGTGCCTAGCACCACACACACACTTTTGCGCCATTATATAAAATGTGTATGCCTGTGAGAGAGCGCAAACTGACCAAAATGTAGAAATACATCACACTTACACGTAGTAAGCACAAATCATGAAGAGAAATGCCATGAGTGCTGATAGTATTCAAAGTTGTATTCTGAAATGTGTAGCTAATATAGAAGTTTAAATAGAAGTGGAACTAATACAGAAATGTGTGAAGTAATACAATTTTATTAAGCGTGATTATTCCTGAATCCATGTTGTGTAGCTGCTAAAATGTAAGATGGCATACGGAAACGTTGAAATGTGGTAGGCCTCAGGGCCAGAGCAAGGCGGGAGGGGGAAGGTGATTAAGATGCACAATTTGGATTGCACTAATGTTTAGTATTAATGAGTAGGCTTTTTGATTTATAGATGTGTTTACCGAAATCAGTAGAATATGAGTACTAACATGCTAATAATTAAAGAAGAAGTTGAATGCTATAAAATGTAGTAGAGCTGGAAAGCTTTAAATGTTGATTTATACGTATTAGTCTGGGTTGGGGAATGTTGCAATGCGGTTGGAAAACCATGAGAATGGGATTAAGCTGCAGATGTCTGTCTGGAAGAGAAAAGGGGGGTATTCAATTATTAAAATAATGAATAGAAGCTTGTTCAAGAAATGGACCAGACATGGAGGAGGGTTCCGGAATGTTTAAGGGGTATCAGCGGGCCGGAGACGAGTCTGAGAAGCAAGGTCGACTCTAACCACAAGGCCTCATCATGGAAAAAGCCAGAAGCTGCACCACGTGAGGGGCGTCTCACGAGGGGCGTCCTAAATGTTGTTGTATTTTTGTATTAGGGATAGCACCCCTGGGTGGAGTTAGAGCAGACGCCTGAGGACCCTTTAGAGAGCGGATGGGTAGGCAGAGAGGGGTCATGATTGGAGATCTATAGGTTTTCACCAAGAGTTTGAGAGTGGGTGGCTTCCCTTGGGAGTCATTCACTGCTGACACCTTTGATAGGTTGAGACCTGGTTAAGTAGGGATACCATCTAGAACAGGGTAGGGAAAGCCTAACCTGTATTTTCCTTCCGCCTGTAAATGAGTGATAGATTTCAATATGTGTCTATGCTAACGGCACTATTGTTTTTTAGAACTGGTATTGATAGTTTCCGTTGTTCGTCTGAGGGCTTTCAGAGAACACGTGTACGTAGTTGGGCCCGTGTATCTGGTGAATCTCATCTTGAGATGCTTGTACCTGCAACTTATAATAAATCTTTGAAAGCTAGAAGTTGTTTGTGATCCTTTGAAGCAGAGTCCTTTACTGGGGGAACTAACTTGGTAAGAGATGCACTTTCTTTCCTCAATGACAGGCAATAAAGATTCAGTCGGCCAGACCGGGGTTTTAGATCGATAAAGATAAGGTATTGATCAAAATCTCAACCTTCCCAGTTGGTAGCTATAGAGGATGGTTGCCTTCTTGAGGAAGGTGATCTAGGCCAGGTTAGATTACCCCAAGCCCCCTAGAGACCGATGATCGAAGGAACCACCCGCGGAAGAAGGACCGGATGACGTGAGACAGAAAAGCAGCAGTATCGGTCGAGAGTGAGTATAAAGGGTCATGCGTGTTAAGATTGCGGTGTTTTGTATTGTATCTATGTTGTAATGTTTGGCGGAGTTGAATGACTGTAGAGAGACTGTGGAACAGGTTGTGAGCGCGCGCAACCGGTGGAAATCTTAAGCTCAAGGAGAGCTTAAGTGGTTCGGGTGTATCGGACACTCAGAGTAATTGTTAATCAGTCTAAAGGGGGTCATGAGGTACCAGTGACCACCCGAAGGACCAGATAGGGGGAGTGAGTGCGCGAGTAACAGACGCTGGTCGGAAGTTACTGTGTGCGTAAAGAACCTATCAGAGTGACGACAGACATCTCGTCAGTTGAGTTGATAATTACAGATAGACTGTGGACGTACAGTCGAGGGAAGTGACCGCTTGGTCGGAAGTAGTCATTTTTCGGAGTATGAATGGGACGCATGCATGACCGCGAGGAGAGTTGAGAAAGGAGGGGTGCTGCTGCGAAGCGGAGACTAGTGACGTCAGAAGGTGCCGCGCTGGGATTGGCCGGCCGGTGAAAGACCGCGCTGCGATAGGCCAGCTGGCAAAGCCGCGCTAGGATTGGTGGATTGTCATCAGGAAGTAAACAGAGTATTCAAGCTGGAAATCTTGCGCATAATTATGAAGTGTTTTAAATGGTTAAAAGCGCTGTTTAAAAGAGAACGCAGGCGATCGTATGAAGGGGAAGAAGCCCCGCCGGAGGGTACGCCAGCTCATTACATGGGGGTAAATGTTGGGCTGCACACGATTCTGTGGATCTCAGAGTGGAGTAAGATGACAGATGGAAATGAGGAACTTACGTTCCCGAAGTACGGGACGTATAGATTAGAGGTGCTACATAGATTAAAAGCAATTATGACCTCTACGAGACCCTTGCCTAGACCAACACAGTTTGAAGCCCTTAATGCATGGATTAGGGCAGCGCATGAAAAGAACATGAACAGACGGCAGGAAAGAGTGAAACGCTCGGTAAGAGCAGTGCAGGATGCCAAGTGGGATGAGGATGCTAAAAGATGGAGGGCGCATAACATGGAAGTAAACAAATTGTATCCAGTGTTAGAGATGCCCGGAAATAAAAGCCCCCTAGAAGAGGATGACGAGAGCGAGACAGAGGATAGCCTGATAAACAGATTATTGACAGACAGGCCGCCTCCGTATAACCGGGCAGAGGGGGATGCCGAGAAAGGGGGGGGCAATGCAGGAGAGCATGGGCCACTTCCCAGTTCCGAATGGGATCCTGCTGCAAAGAAAGAACTGTCCCAGCCTAGCCAAGTGCAACAGGTGGTCGGGAGGTTTGTGGTGCAAAGAGCGCCAGAAATGGGGTGTGCCACATCCTACGCGTTACCTGATGCACTACAGGTACCTGTTACCATAGGTCCTATAGTATCAATATATGACCCAGAGGGAGCAAGAGGGGAGGAACGGGTACGGAGGGACAGAGAAAGAGCAGAGATGGCAAGGAGGAATGATACGATCAACTCCCCGAGCCAGTTGCCGATACCAAGAGAGTGGAGTACCCCAGTACCCACGGCAGGGGATCTGGGGAACATTAGATACCCAGAGGATATGAGGGGACCAGGACGGAAATCCTTCCAAGAGTTAAACGAGTACATGAAGCAATGGGATGAGGCAGTTGAGGCTCACAAGAGCATCATAGTGGCGGAAGCTGAAAGGGAAAGGCAGGACAGCAGAGCCCGAACTCACTGCGGGGCTGAAGAGAGCAGTCCGGAGTGGGACGGGAGGGAGAAAGACAGTAGGAGAGGCACCCATTGGGCCCGGAGTGGAGGTAGATCAGACCTGGAAAACGGGGGGGTGTCTCGCCCACTATGTAGTGATGAAGACAGAAGGGCTCGGGAGTACAGAGACAGCTTTAAGTGTATCCACTGCGTGCCAGACAATAGAGAGCAGAGTGGGAGTTGCGAAAGGCCGCACCACAGTCCCTGTGATGACGGACATGAGAACACCCCAGGGTATATGGGAAACAAGGAAGGATCGTATCAGATACTGAGTGATACGAGGCCAAGAGAGAATGGTGATCGAAGGGAGAATAACAGAGAGGCTTGCTGTGAGAAAAGAGGAGAGAACGGGCAGAGTAAATTAGGGGGTAACAGGCCTGTGTTCCATCACCTTCCAAGATCGGATGGCCGAGCATGGGATCTGGAGAGATGGGAACAAGAGAGAGCACTCCCCAACTCTCCCGAACCCAAACGAAGGGCCCGGAGTTGGGATGGGAGAGACACCTGTGAACCTCCCTCGAAGGAGATATTACGAGCAGAAATAAAAGCCAAAAGGCTCGATGTCTCCAGCTTAAAGTCAGATCTGGATGACATGGTAGATGGTACCCTGCCCTTAGAAAGAATAGACATGTATGAGCAGGGTGAAATTCTGTTCATGGCAAAGGACGTAACTCGAAAGGCGAGAGCAACCCATGAGAAATTAGTGGAACTAGCAGGCAAGTACATGGTAGACCTGTCAAGAACCAAAGCCTTACAGGGCAACCACAGGCTACATTACACAGACCGAGACCTAGATGAGAGGCGAACCATCGGATTGAAAACACACATAAGGGAACTGATCACTGGAATAAGGACATGGAGGGCCCTAGATAAATGGGAAGAGAGGTGGTCCAAGAGAGGGACCGTCAGGAGAAGCACACTTATGATGACACCAGGAGGACAGCAGGGGGTAGAGACATACCCTTTGAGGGAAGTCGCAAATGGGACCTATGTCCACGTCCCTTGGAGTAGGGGGGATTTAGCTGCTTTTACCACCTCTTTCCCCAAATTGCGGGAAAACCCAGTGGAGTGGTATAAGCAAGTTGAGAGATTCGTAAAAATCTCAAAGGTCTTATGGATAGATTTGAACACGCTGTTTGACATAGTAGTGCCAGGAGATTTGTGGACCGCATGCAAGGTTAGTGCTGAGTGGCCCACCATAGAGCCAGAGAGAGATGCTAAGACTAATGGGCCGTCTGAGAGTGTGATGGCAAAGTTCGAGAGAGTAATGACTTGGCTGAAAGATAAGGTGCCAATGCAAGACATAGATTGGGTAAAAATTGACCGAACCAGACAGGAACCCAAAGAGACAGTTCACGAATACTATGAGAGATTGTTGAAGGCGTTCAAACAGTATAGCGGTCTGGATGTAATGGATCCAAAGGACATAGGGCAGTTTGTGTCCAAATTCGTCTTGGGTCTGAGACCGGATATTAGTTTAATGATACAGCAACACTTGATCTGTTGGCAAAATAAACCCCTAGACGAAATATTGAGGTATGCCAGGTACTGCTGTGATGAAATAGACTCCAAGGCTAAGAAGTTAAAGGAGAAACTGATGGTGGTACAGATGCAGGCAGCAGGGAAGGGGGGACAGCAGCAACAGCAACCAGGAACAGGTACTGGAGGAAAGAAACAGTACAGTCAGAACAAAGGCAATGAGGAGAACTCCACCTTTAGACCAAGGATAGATATAACTGCCTTAAAGAAAACAACTAGGTGCCACCAGTGTAACGAGGTGGGACATTGGAAACGCGAGTGTCCCTATAATGTTGAGATAGGAGACGAAGAGGTAGAAGAGGAAGCGACCCAGAGTGCGCCTGCAAGAGGGGTAACGCAGTACCAGGGAAAAGTGCTCAAAGGGGGGGGGCCACCTCCCCGAGCTCAGTTCCCACAGCCACCCAGAGTAGGGTCTATGGGTAAGACCTATAGACAGATGCCCCTGTTTGTCGGGGGAGAGGAATGCTATTATGTGGACCCACTAACAGGACAGAGGGTGGAAAGGGATGACTGCACCCTCGGGGCAGCTCTGGAGGTAGATCAGAGGGGACCCTATGTTGAGGCCGAAGTGGCAGGGTTCCCCACGACATTTCTAGTGGACACAGGAGCCACCAGATCCACGATCAGGTCAGCCGCCGTGCCAGGCCTGCCTATGTCTGGAGAGACCATACAAGTGGTGGGGGTCGCTAACAGAAGAATGACCAGTCCTCTGACGGAACCCGTACAGGTGAAAATAGGGAAGTACAGTGATGAGCACCAGTTTGTGGTTTGCGATTCTAGTCCTGTATGTCTGCTAGGAAGAGACCTTTTGTGCAAGTTAAATTGCACCATATATTGCACACCACAGGGCGTGGAGGTATTGACTAATGATGATGATGCTGACTTTAAAGTCGCCAATTCCAGAATATGTGTGGAACTATATCCCACTTTGACAGTAGACGAGCTACCCTGGGATCTGAGAGAGACCGTTGCCCCGGAAGTATGGGATTTCACTGGGGAAGAGATTGGGTTGGTGAAAGGAGTAGACCCAGTGAAAATCGTAGTGAAACCTCATGCTGAGTTCCCAAGAACGCCTCAGTATAAATTGACACCAGAAACGATTGCAGGTATACAACCCGTGATTGAGTCCATGATTAGGCAGGGAATACTGAAGGAAATCGTGGGTAGTCCATGTAACTCCCCGATTATGGGTCTGCAGAAACCAAATGGGAAATTCCGGATAGTGCAGGACCTCAGAAAGATTAATAACATAGTCGTTTCGTGTTGTCCAGTGGTACCAAATCCATCAGTGATACTGTTTCAGATACCGTTCCAAGCAGAATGGTTCACTGTAATTGATCTTTGCCAGGCTTTCTTTTCGATCCCTTTGGACGAAGAAAGCCATTTTCTTTTCGCATTTAAGCTGGAAGGTCGCGTCCTAACATGGTGTCGTATTCCTCAGGGGTATACAGAGAGCCCATCGATCTTTAACCAGCTCCTGAAGAGAAATCTTGAAAGTCTAGTACTACCCCAGAGGTCAGTTCTGGTCCAGTACATAGACGACCTCCTTGTGGCGTCAGAGACAGAGGAAGCTTGCAGGGAAGACTCTATTGCTTTGTTAAACCATCTAGCCGAAAATGGGCATAAGGTGTCCCCGGGAAAATTGCAGTACTGCCTGACAGAGGTACAGTACTTGGGACACAGAATTGAGAAGGGGAAACGGAAGGTGTCACCAGACAGGATAGAGGCCATCATGAAGATGAATGCGCCTAAAACGCAGAGAGAAGTCAGGATGTTTCTAGGAATGGTGGGATATTGCCGACAGTGGATCGCAAACTTTTCACTGAAAGCAAAGCCCTTACAAAAACTGACGCACAAGGAGGTGAGTGATCCGGTACCATGGGACAAAGACTGTTTGATGGCGTTCCTGCAGCTGAGAGAGGACTTGTGTCGTGCTCCGGCTCTGGGAATGCCAGATTACGATAAACCATTCTTGCTCTATTGCTGTGAGAGAGAGGGATGCGCGCTGTCTGTGTTAGTCCAAATCCATGGGAATGCCCGTAGACCAGTCGCGTATTTCTCGGCTACTTTAGACCCAGTAGCCGCAGCGTTGCCCGGATGTCTCAAATCCGTTGCTGCAACAGGTGTCAGCATTGAGAGATGTGAGAATATTGTAATGGGGCACCCATTAGAGGTGCATGTGCCCCACTCTGTTGAATTGTTGATGACCAGGACTAAAACTCAGCATCTGACGAATAGCAGGCTCACGCGCTATGAGCAAGTCATTCTTGCTGCAGAGAACGTGACCCTCAGGAGATGCTCTGTTTTAAATCCTGCTACCTTAATGCCACTTCCAAATGATATTGAGGATGATGAAGAATGTACAGACCATGACTGCCTCGATGTGACTGAACTATGCACCAAACCAAGACCCGACATCGTAGACGAGCCACTGACCGACCCCGATGAAATTTTCTTTGTCGATGGCTCATGTGTAAGAGACGAAGTTGGGCAGTTAAGAGCAGCTTACGCTGTTTGTACAATTACTGGAGTAGTGGAAGCTGGATGCCTGGAAGGAGTACACTCCGCTCAGGTAGCCGAGATTGTTGCCCTGACGCGTGCCTGCCTGGCAAGCAATCAAATCCGAGTCACCATATACACTGACAGTCAATATGGTTACGGGGTAGTTCATGATTACGGGCAGTTGTGGTCTCAAAGAGGTTTCATGACCTCTTCAGGCTCTCCCATTCGCAATGGAGAGTTTGTGCGCCTGTTGTTAGAGGCATTGCAATGTCCAGCAGGTATCGCAGTTGTGAAATGCACCGCACATACCAGAAATATGGACTTCGTGTCACAAGGCAATAGATATGCCGACGAAGTCGCACGGTATTGCGCGGAAACAGGGTACTCTTTCACTGAGGTGGAAGTGGGTGGAATAAATGTAAGGACTGAATTAGCTATGATATTGGAAACTGTTGATACTTGGGACGAACTGAAGGAGATGCAAGAAAATGCTCCTGACTGTGAAAAAGAAACATGGCAAAAGGCAGGATGTGTAGTGGGGGAGGCCCATTTCTGGGTTTCAGGAGATGGCAGAGCAGTGTTGCCCAATGAGATGGTGAGCCCAATGGCCCGACAAATACATGGTCCTGTCCACTTAGGAAGAGACGCTATGCTGAGAGTGTTTAGACAGACCTGGTACAACCCCAAGTTCAGAGTAGCAGCCGAAGCAGTGTGCCAGCGTTGTGTGACGTGCCAGCAGTTGAATGTAGGGAAAAAGACACCAGTTGCACTGAGCCACATAGGGAGGTCAGGAGGTCCATTCAATCGAATGCAGATAGATTTCATTGAAATGCCAAGGTGCAGCCGCCTCCGCTATATCCTGGTGGTTGTTTGCGTTTTCTCCAGATGGGTTGAGGCATATCCTACACGCAGGTGCGACACCCTCACAGTAGCTAAGATATTGCTCAGGGAGCTTATCCCGCGCTTCGGGGTGCCGGCCTCTTTGGAATCAGATAGGGGAACGCATTTCAACAGCTCGCTTGTGAAAATGATTTGTGCAGCTTTGAATATAGACCAAAAACTGCATTGCAGTTATCGACCAGAGGCTTCAGGAATTGTGGAGCAAATAAATGGCACCATCAAGGCCAGAATTGCGAAAGTGTGTTCATCAACATCCTTGAGTTGGCCTGATGCGCTGCCATTGGTCCTTATGAGCCTCCGTAGTACCCCGGATAGGAGAACTGGTTTGTCTCCTCATGAGGTACTGATGGGAAGAGCAATGAGGTTACCTTCTGTCCCAACTGCTGCATTGATTAGCATCACAGATGATATGATCCTGGACTATTGTAAGGGGCTGTCTGACGCCATTCATTCTGTGTCCCTTCAGGTGCAGGCCGCCGAGGTACCATCGAGCCAGGACCCTTGTCATGACTTGCTTCCTGGGGACTGGGTCCTGGTGAAGAAGCACGTGAGAAGCAGCTCCTTGGATGTTCGTTGGCGTGGGCCCTTCCAGATCATCCTGACCACAAACACAGCCGTGAAAGTGGGAGGCCTGCCCAATTGGATCCACGCGTCGCACACGCGGAGAGTTCCAGCACCTCTGATAGAAACAGCTCCTCTCTCGGATAGACGTCCAGCAGCGGACCGAGAAGCCATAGAGGGAGCTAGCCAAGCTGTAGAGGTGCCAGCGGAAGCAGGGAACGAGTCTGACCAAGCTGAGGACGGTCAGTACAACAGTGAAACAGACAACGCTACTGAAGGGGAAAGTAGCTGGGAGTACGAGTCAGACACTGATAGGTCTGACAGAGAGCGTGAACCAACGAGAAGAAGACGGAGTAGAAGGGTACGCGGAGAAGCTGATTGGCCGCAGAGAAGGAGCTCTAGCCTAAGGTCAACTCTGGAGAGAACCCTTCCTCCGATATCAGAAGACTCAGACCCAGAAGACGGTGCTCAGGGCGCTGAAGCACCGGAGTTGAGGAGGTCAAGAAGAGTGCGGGTGCCTAACAGAAGATACTCCACCCCTGAGTGGACATATCTGGCGACAGATGGCTTCGAAACCAGTGACAGGGAGGATCCGAGCGGTGGTGGTGTCCAGTTCTGAGCCCATCGTGACAGTGGAGATAAGATTGTTAGTGCCCGGTGTCGAACAAGAAGGGTCACTGACATTCATGCTTCCCCGTCCTCCCCGCCTCAGCAAGATAAAGGACATGTTTCTCACAGAATTGCAATTCCCTGATTTTGGTTCAAAGATATCAGCCGCAGAAGAGCACAATCTTCGTCTGGAAATATTGAATTTTGCTGTCGAAGCTGCAGGCGAGCGCCTGATAGTGGATGCTTAAAAAGACTTTGTAAATAAGCGCGAAGAAAAGAAGATTACCTAGCGCCTAGGAAGCAGAGAATCTTAGGGACTTTCCCTGAGTGGATGGAGAAGGGCTAGGGTTGTCTATATTGGACTAAAAGGAACTTTGGCGGAAAAGGTTGTCAGCTTCCAGTGCGTGGTTCTCAAGACAAAAGGAGTAAAGAGACTGTAAAGGAAAGAAGGAAAGAAAGGAACATTGTGCAGAGTTACGAGAGAGCCACACTATCTGACGAAATGGAGGCTGGTACCCAGAACCGCAGAGCAAAATGTATAATAGGTACACTAATAGTAGGAGTGATAATATTAATAGCTTTAGTAGTGACTGTCTCCTATGTAAAGGGACGTGAGGAAGAGGCAAAGGTAACTGATGTGAAATCTGTAGAGGCGCTTACACCCGCCGTTGCTGGTGGGAAAGGGGAGAACACACAAGAGAAAGCGTTATTAGCGGCAGAAGCCCGCAGGTTACATGTAGATGAGTCCCAAGGTGACTTTAGGTCAAATGCTTATGCAAAATTATTGTATGAATATGTGGATGCCATGGAGGTCAAGGACTGCTATGTCTGCATGCAGTTGCCGGCGTCTGTAGATGAAGGCATTCGTTATCATCACCTCCCGCTGACATATGGCATTACATGTAGCTTATTGCTTAGTATATTTTATGGGAGAGATAGTTTTGAATACTATTTCTCCAATTATGACTCAGTGCTACCAGAAGTCCCAAATTATAAGCAGATGAACAAATGGGACTACTGGAAGAGTGAAGACAGATTGGCCAAGTTCTTCATTCCTTGGATTACCTTAGATACTTCACATGCCCGCAGAAATAATCTGACATGCAAGGTGTCAGAGGTCGAGAAAAAGTTCATAGGGCAGGTGGATGATCGGAATAGGAGACAAAAGATTTTGAAAAAATCAGGACAAGGGAAAACAGATTGGACCGATGAAGAAAGGGTACACAAAAGAAAGGGTAGTAGTGGTCCAATAGCTTTAGATAGAACGCAGAGAGGAAAGTTATGTCTTCACAGAGCCAAAACGTATTATGAAAATGTATACGTGGGAGAAGTTAGCTGTGAACATGCTTTCAATTTAGAGTACTACACCAAGGACTTCCTGAAGGGAATGCAAGTGATTCCAAATGTATATTTCGTATGTGGAAGAAATGCTTACGTGAAGCTACCTGATAATTGGTATGGCTCATGTTACTTGGCAATTATCTTCCCTAAAATATACCATGCCCAAGACTTAGAGATCATCGAGGGCAAGACATCATCGAGGGGAAGGAGAGATGTAGGAGGTGTAGAAATGGTTGGAGATGTCTTTGGAGCTGTGTTCCCTTTTCTAGGATTAATTCTTAATGATGTTAAAATTAGACGACTAGCAACAGTCGTAGACAGGTTGTCTGCCAGTACTGCTCAGTCCTTAATGCTGGTAGAAGGAGAGATGCAATCGATAAGGGCTATGGTTCTTCAGAACCGTCTTGCCTTAGATGTCCTATTAGCAAAAGAGGGCGGAGTCTGTAAGGCTTTGAAGGTCCAAGAATGTTGTACTTACATTCCAGACAATTCGAAGCCCCTTGAAAAGGTTATTAGGAACATAACTGATATTCACAAGGAGATCGAAGACCTAAGCAGAGAAAATGTCTGGGAGAAGGTGGGCCAAGGGATAAGTGACGCTGGAGGTTGGCTCACCACTTTAGGCAAAAGCTTTGTGTGGAAAATACTAAAACCTATCATCATAATATTGATCTGTGGGATCGTGTTGTGGGGATTGGTGAGGGTATTCAAATGGTACAGATCAAGAAGGTCAGAGAGGGCTCGGAGAAAACAGCTGCAGAGATTGGCTGCCATACAAGATAGTCAGTACCGGAGTCTGAGGGCTTTGGAAACACAGAAACGAGTTATGCTAGCAATCACTGCAGTTTGAATATTAATGATGACCCCGAGAGGTCATCAAAGGGGGGAACTGAGAGAGCGCAAACTGACCAAAATGTAGAAATACATCACACTTACACGTAGTAAGCACAAATCATGAAGAGAAATGCCATGAGTGCTGATAGTATTCAAAGTTGTATTCTGAAATGTGTAGCTAATATAGAAGTTTAAATAGAAGTGGAACTAATACAGAAATGTGTGAAGTAATACAATTTTATTAAGCGTGATTATTCCTGAATCCATGTTGTGTAGCTGCTAAAATGTAAGATGGCATACGGAAACGTTGAAATGTGGTAGGCCTCAGGGCCAGAGCAAGGCGGGAGGGGGAAGGTGATTAAGATGCACAATTTGGATTGCACTAATGTTTAGTATTAATGAGTAGGCTTTTTGATTTATAGATGTGTTTACCGAAATCAGTAGAATATGAGTACTAACATGCTAATAATTAAAGAAGAAGTTGAATGCTATAAAATGTAGTAGAGCTGGAAAGCTTTAAATGTTGATTTATACGTATTAGTCTGGGTTGGGGAATGTTGCAATGCGGTTGGAAAACCATGAGAATGGGATTAAGCTGCAGATGTCTGTCTGGAAGAGAAAAGGGGGGTATTCAATTATTAAAATAATGAATAGAAGCTTGTTCAAGAAATGGACCAGACATGGAGGAGGGTTCCGGAATGTTTAAGGGGTATCAGCGGGCCGGAGACGAGTCTGAGAAGCAAGGTCGACTCTAACCACAAGGCCTCATCATGGAAAAAGCCAGAAGCTACACCACGTGAGGGGCGTCTCACGAGGGGCGTCCTAAATGTTGTTGTATTTTTGTATTAGGGATAGCACCCCTGGGTGGAGTTAGAGCAGACGCCTGAGGACCCTTTAGAGAGCGGATGGGTAGGCAGAGAGGGGTCATGATTGGAGATCTATAGGTTTTCACCAAGAGTTTGAGAGTGGGTGGCTTCCCTTGGGAGTCATTCACTGCTGACACCTTTGATAGGTTGAGACCTGGTTAAGTAGGGATACCATCTAGAACAGGGTAGGGAAAGCCTAACCTGTATTTTCCTTCCGCCTGTAAATGAGTGATAGATTTCAATATGTGTCTATGCTAACGGCACTATTGTTTTTTAGAACTGGTATTGATAGTTTCCGTTGTTCGTCTGAGGGCTTTCAGAGAACACGTGTACGTAGTTGGGCCCGTGTATCTGGTGAATCTCATCTTGAGATGCTTGTACCTGCAACTTATAATAAATCTTTGAAAGCTAGAAGTTGTTTGTGATCCTTTGAAGCAGAGTCCTTTACTGGGGGAACTAACTTGGTAAGAGATGCACTTTCTTTCCTCAATGACAGGCAATAAAGATTCAGTCGGCCAGACCGGGGTTTTAGATCGATAAAGATAAGGTATTGATCAAAATCTCAACCTTCCCACCTGTGTCTAACATAGGTTTTGTACTTGAAGGGTGGCCTTCCAGTAAAAAATGCTCTGCCTAGACAAACTTTGAAGCTTTTCCCACTTTGGCTGTGTGTTCTACAGTGCAGCACACATGCAAAGTAGGAAGAGTTAGGAGAAATAAAAGCATTTATCATTTTTAACACCTGCTTTAAAGTGTCATTCTATTGTTAGTAAATCGGGTTTTCCATCAAAATCATGGGTGGTAGCACAGGAACGCCCACGTGCACCCCATGGAATGCCTCCTTGCTGCAAAGCAACGCAAAGCAGCAATTTGAGCTTCTTTGTGTTACTTTCAGGCAACTTTCCAGCGCAATGGAGAGTAAGTAAAAAAACATTTTGCGCAGGTTTGCGTCAACTTTGTGAAGCGATTCCAGCGCAAATTGTTTGCTATTCTGGGCCCACCATTATGACAGAGTGCAACAGTGGGCCAGTGTAGCCAGTGTAGTGGGATCCTTTATCAGGGGCACAATGCATCGTTTGGAGATCTCAGTGCTGCTGGGTAGGCAAAGAGCAGGTATTACTGTGAGAGGTATCTGGAATATTTGGCCTCATGTATAAAGTCTATTGCTATTCAATAACAGTTACTCACATAGAAAGACAGATAAAGGCCCACCTGCATATGGCTGCTTCTTCAGCATGTCCTTTCCAGTTAAAGAATTGGCTTGATAGTTTGGTCTGCCCTGTTCCCATGATGCACTGGGCCAAGGACAGACTAATTTGCATGTAGCCAGGTTCTGAGCTGGGATGGTGCAGTGAGCTAAAAAACGGTGATGGATCAAGCCCTGATCTGTTGGCTGGGTAGGAGTATTCTGCTTAGTTCAGATGCTCTGTCCATCACCACCCCCTTTTTCTGAATCGTTTTGTCCACCACAAGCGTGGAAGGGTATGCTCAGATGTGAGTCCCTTGCTCACTGCACCATCAGGATTCAAGCAAGCCGGGCCGAAGACGGCTGTAAGGCCAGAAACCGGTCCCCGGAAGCTTGTTTCCTTTCCAGTTAAAGAATTGGCTTGGTAGTTTGGTCTGCCCTGTTCCCATGATGACCTGGGCCAGGGACAGACTAATTTGCATGTAGCCAGGTTCTGAGCTGGGATGGTGCAGTGAGCTAAAAAACGGTGATGGATCAAGCCCTGATCTGTTGACTGGGTAGGAGTATTCTGCTTAGTTCAGATGCTCTGTCCATCACCACCCCCTTTTTCTGAATCGTTTTGTCCACCACAAGCATGGAAGGGTATGCTCAGATGTGAGTCCCTTGCTCACTGCACCATCAGGATTCAAGTAAGCCGGGCCGAAGACGGCTGTAATGCCAGAAACCGGTCCCCGGAAGCTTGTTTCCTTTCCAGTTAAAGAATTGGCTTGGTAGTTTGGTCTGCCCTGTTCCCATGATGCACTGGGCCAGGGACAGACTAATTTGCATGTAGCCAGGTTCTGAGCTGGGATGGTGCAGTGAGCTAAAAAACGGTGATGGATCAAGCCCTGATCTGTTGACCGGGTAGGAGTAGTCTGCTTAGTTCAGATGCTCTGTCCATCACCACCCCCTTTTTCTGAATCGTTTTGTCCACCACAAGCGTGGAAGGGTATGCTCAGATGTGAGTCCCTTGCTCACTGCACCATCAGGATTCAAGCAAGCCGGGCCGAAGACGGCTGTAGTGCCAGAAACCGGTCCCCGGAAGCTTGTTTCCTTTCCAGTTAAAGAATTGGCTTGGTAGTTTGGTCTGCCCTGTTCCCATGATGCACTGGGCCAGGGACAGACTAATTTGCATGTAGCCAGGTTCTGAGCTGGGATAGTGCAGTGAGCTAAAAAACGGTGATGGATTAAGCCCTGATCTGTTGGCTGGGTAGGAGTATTCTGCTTAGTTCAGATGCTCTGTCCATCACCACCCCCTTTTTCTGAATCGTTTTGTCCACCACAAGCATGGAAGGGTATGCTCAGATGTGAGTCCCTTGCTCACTGCACCATCAGGATTCAAGCAAGCCGGGCCGAAGACGGCTGTAAGGCCAGAAACCGGTCCCCGGAAGCTTGTTTCCTTTCCAGTTAAAGAATTGGCTTGGTAGTTTGGTCTGCCCTGTTCCCATGATACACTGGGCCAGGGACAGACTAATTTGCATGTAGCCAGGTTCTGAGCTGGGATGGTGCAGTGAGCTAAAAAACGGTGATTGATCAAGCCCTGATCTGTTGACTGGGTAGGAGTATTCTGCTTAGTTCAGATGCTCTGTCCATCACCACCCCCTTTTTCTGAATCGTTTTGTCCACCACAAGCGTGGAAGGGTATGCTCAGATGTGAGTCCCTTGCTCACTGCACCATCAGGATTCAAGCAAGCCGGGCCGAACACGGCTGTAATGCCAGAAACCGGTCCCCGGAAGCTTGTTTCCTTTCCAGTTAAAGAATTGGCTTGGTAGTTTGGTCTGCCCTGTTCCCATGATGCACTGGGCCAGGGACAGACTAATTTGCATGTAGCCAGGTTCTGAGCTGGGGTAGTGCAGTGAGCTAAAAAAACGGTGATGGATCAAGCCCTGATCTGTTGACTGGGTAGGAGTATTCTGCTTAGTTCAGATGCTCTGTCCATCACCACCCCCTTTTTCTGAATCGTTTTGTCCACCACAAGCGTGGAAGGGTATGCTCAGATGTGAGTCCCTTGCACACTGCACCATCAGGATTCAAGCAAGCCGGGCCGAAGACGGCTGTAATGCCAGAAACCGGTCCCCGGAAGCTTGTTTCCTTTCCAGTTAAAGAATTGGCTTGGTAGTTTGGTCTGCCCTGTTCCCATGATGCACTGGGCCAGAGACAGACTAATTTGCATGTAGCCAGGTTCTGAGCTGGGATAGTGCAGTGAGCTAAAAAACGGTGATGGATCAAGCCCTGATCTGTTGACTGGGTAGGAGTATTCTGCTTAGTTCAGATGCTCTGTCCATCACCACCCCCTTTTTCTGAATCGTTTTGTCCACCACAAGCATGGAAGGGTATGCTCAGATGTGAGTCCCTTGCTCACTGCACCATCAGGATTCAAGTAAGCCGGGCCGAAGACGGCTGTAATGCCAGAAACCGGTCCCCGGAAGCTTGTTTCCTTTCCAGTTAAAGAATTGGCTTGGTAGTTTGGTCTGCCCTGTTCCCATGATGCACTGGGCCAGGGACAGACTAATTTGCATGTAGCCAGGTTCTGAGCTGGGATGGTGCAGTGAGCTAAAAAACGGTGATGGATCAAGCCCTGATCTGTTGACCGGGTAGGAGTAGTCTGCTTAGTTCAGATGCTCTGTCCATCACCACCCCCTTTTTCTGAATCGTTTTGTCCACCACAAGCGTGGAAGGGTATGCTCAGATGTGAGTCCCTTGCTCACTGCACCATCAGGATTCAAGCAAGCCGGGCCGAAGACGGCTGTAGTGCCAGAAACCGGTCCCCGGAAGCTTGTTTCCTTTCCAGTTAAAGAATTGGCTTGGTAGTTTGGTCTGCCCTGTTCCCATGATGCACTGGGCCAGGGACAGACTAATTTGCATGTAGCCAGGTTCTGAGCTGGGATAGTGCAGTGAGCTAAAAAACGGTGATGGATTAAGCCCTGATCTGTTGGCTGGGTAGGAGTATTCTGCTTAGTTCAGATGCTCTGTCCATCACCACCCCCTTTTTCTGAATCGTTTTGTCCACCACAAGCATGGAAGGGTATGCTCAGATGTGAGTCCCTTGCTCACTGCACCATCAGGATTCAAGCAAGCCGGGCCGAAGACGGCTGTAAGGCCAGAAACCGGTCCCCGGAAGCTTGTTTCCTTTCCAGTTAAAGAATTGGCTTGGTAGTTTGGTCTGCCCTGTTCCCATGATACACTGGGCCAGGGACAGACTAATTTGCATGTAGCCAGGTTCTGAGCTGGGATGGTGCAGTGAGCTAAAAAACGGTGATTGATCAAGCCCTGATCTGTTGACTGGGTAGGAGTATTCTGCTTAGTTCAGATGCTCTGTCCATCACCACCCCCTTTTTCTGAATCGTTTTGTCCACCACAAGCGTGGAAGGGTATGCTCAGATGTGAGTCCCTTGCTCACTGCACCATCAGGATTCAAGCAAGCCGGGCCGAACACGGCTGTAATGCCAGAAACCGGTCCCCGGAAGCTTGTTTCCTTTCCAGTTAAAGAATTGGCTTGGTAGTTTGGTCTGCCCTGTTCCCATGATGCACTGGGCCAGGGACAGACTAATTTGCATGTAGCCAGGTTCTGAGCTGGGGTAGTGCAGTGAGCTAAAAAAACGGTGATGGATCAAGCCCTGATCTGTTGACTGGGTAGGAGTATTCTGCTTAGTTCAGATGCTCTGTCCATCACCACCCCCTTTTTCTGAATCGTTTTGTCCACCACAAGCGTGGAAGGGTATGCTCAGATGTGAGTCCCTTGCACACTGCACCATCAGGATTCAAGCAAGCCGGGCCGAAGACGGCTGTAATGCCAGAAACCGGTCCCCGGAAGCTTGTTTCCTTTCCAGTTAAAGAATTGGCTTGGTAGTTTGGTCTGCCCTGTTCCCATGATGCACTGGGCCAGAGACAGACTAATTTGCATGTAGCCAGGTTCTGAGCTGGGATAGTGCAGTGAGCTAAAAAACGGTGATGGATCAAGCCCTGATCTGTTGACTGGGTAGGAGTATTCTGCTTAGTTCAGATGCTCTGTCCATCACCACCCCCTTTTTCTGAATCGTTTTGTCCACCACAAGCATGGAAGGGTATGCTCAGATGTGAGTCCCTTGCTCACTGCACCATCAGGATTCAAGCAAGCCGGGCCGAAGACGGCTGTAATGCCAGAAACCGGTCCCGGGAAGCTTGTTTCCTTTCCAGTTAAAGAATTGGCTTGGTAGTTTGGTCTGCCCTGTTCCCATGATGCACTGGGCCAGGGACAGACTAATTTGCATGTAGCCAGGTTCTGAGCTGGGATGGTGCAGTGAGCTAAAAAACGGTGATGGATCAAGCCCTGATCTGTTGACCGGGTAGGAGTAGTCTGCTTAGTTCAGATGCTCTGTCCATCACCACCCCCTTTTTCTGAATCGTTTTGTCCACCACAAGCGTGGAAGGGTATGCTCAGATGTGAGTCCCTTGCTCACTGCACCATCAGGATTCAAGCAAGCCAGGCCGAAGACGGCTGTAGTGCCAGAAACCGGTCCCCGGAAGCTTGTTTCCTTTCCAGTTAAAGAATTGGCTTGGTAGTTTGGTCTGCCCTGTTCCCATGATGCACTGGGCCAGGGACAGACTAATTTGCATGTAGCCAGGTTCTGAGCTGGGATAGCGCAGTGAGCTAAAAAACGGTGATGGATTAAGCCCTGATCTGTTGGCTGGGTAGGAGTATTCTGCTTAGTTCAGATGCTCTGTCCATCACCACCCCCTTTTTCTGAATCGTTTTGTCCACCACAAGCGTGGAAGGGTATGCTCAGATGTGAGTCCCTTGCTCACTGCACCATCAGGATTCAAGCAAGCCGGGCTGAAGACGGCTGTAAGGCCAGAAACCGGTCCCCGGAAGCTTGTTTCCTTTCCAGTTAAAGAATTGGCTTGGTAGTTTGGTCTGCCCTGTTCCCATGATACACTGGGCCAGGGACAGACTAATTTGCATGTAGCCAGGTTCTGAGCTGGGATGGTGCAGTGAGCTAAAAAACGGTGATTGATCAAGCCCCGATCTGTTGACTGGGTAGGAGTATTCTGCTTAGTTCAGATGCTCTATCCATCACCACCCCCTTTTTCTGAATCGTTTTGTCCACCACAAGCGTGGAAGGGTATGCTCAGATGTGAGTCCCTTGCTCACTGCACCATCAGGATTCAAGCAAGCCGGGCCGAACACGGCTGTAATGCCAGAAATGGTCCCCGGAAGCTTGTTTCCTTTCCAGTTAAAGAATTGGCTTGGTAGTTTGGTCTGCCCTGTTCCCATGATGCACTGGGCCAGGGACAGACTAATTTGCATGTAGCCAGGTTCTGAGCTGGGGTAGTGCAGTGAGCTAAAAAAACGGTGATGGATCAAGCCCTGATCTGTTGACTGGGTAGGAGTATTTTGCTTAGTTCAGATGCTCTGTCCATCACCACCCCCTTTTTCTGAATCCTTTTGTCCACCACAAGCGTGGAAGGGTATGCTCAGATGTGAGTCCCTTGCACACTGCACCATCAGGATTCAAGCAAGCCGGGCCGAAGACGGCCGTAATGCCAGAAACCGGTCCCCGGAAGCTTGTTTCCTTTCCAGTTAAAGAATTGGCTTGGTAGTTTGGTCTGCCCTGTTCCCATGATGCACTGGGCCAGGGACAGACTAATTTGCATGTAGCCAGGTTCAGAGCTGGGATGGTGCAGTGAGCTAAAAAACGGTGATGGATCAAGCCCTGATCTGTTGACTGGGTAGGAGTATTCTGCTTAGTTCAGATGCTCTGTCCATCACCACCCCCTTTTTCTGAATCGTTTTGTCCACCACAAGCGTGGAAGGGTATGCTCAGATGTGAGTCCCTTGTACACTGCACCATCAGGATTCAAGCAAGCCGGGCCGAAGACGGCTGTAATGCCAGAAACCGGTCCCCGGAAGCTTGTTTCCTTTCCAGTTAAAGAATTGGCTTGGTAGTTTGGTCTGCCCTGTTCCCATGATGCACTGGGCCAGGGACAGACTAATTTGCATGTAGCCAGGTTCTGAGCTGGGATAGTGCAGTGAGCTAAAAAACGGTGATGGATCAAGCCCTGATCTGTTGACTGGGTAGGAGTATTCTGCTTAGTTCAGATGCTCTGTCCATCACCACCCCCTTTTTCTGAATCGTTTTGTCCACCACAAGCATGGAAGGGTATGCTCAGATGTGAGTCCCTTGCTCACTGCACCATCAGGATTCAAGCAAGCCGGGCCGAAGACGGCTGTAATGCCAGAAACCGGTCCCCGGAAGCTTGTTTCCTTTCCAGTTAAAGAATTGGCTTGGTAGTTTGGTCTGCCCTGTTCCCATGATGCACTGGGCCAGGGACAGACTAATTTGCATGTAGCCAGGTTCTGACCTGGGATGGTGCAGTGAGCTAAAAAACGGTGATGGATCAAGCCCTGATCTGTTGACCGGGTAGGAGTAGTCTGCTTAGTTCAGATGCTCTGTCCATCACCACCCCCTTTTTCTGAATCGTTTTGTCCACCACAAGCGTGGAAGGGTATGCTCAGATGTGAGTCCCTTGCTCACTGCACGATCAGGATTCAAGCAAGCCAGGCCGAAGACGGCTGTAGTGCCAGAAACCGGTCCCCGGAAGCTTGTTTCCTTTCCAGTTAAAGAATTGGCTTGGTAGTTTGGTCTGCCCTGTTCCCATGATGCACTGGGCCAGGGACAGACTAATTTGCATGTAGCCAGGTTCTGAGCTGGGATAGTGCAGTGAGCTAAAAAACGGTGATGGATTAAGCCCTGATCTGTTGGCTGGGTAGGAGTATTCTGCTTAGTTCAGATGCTCTGTCCATCACCACCCCCTTTTTCTGAATCGTTTTGTCCACCACAAGCGTGGAAGGGTATGCTCAGATGTGAGTCCCTTGCTCACTGCACCATCAGGATTCAAGCAAGCCGGGCCGAAGACGGCTGTAAGGCCAGAAACCGGTCCCCGGAAGCTTGTTTCCTTTCCAGTTAAAGAATTGGCTTGGTAGTTTGGTCTGCCCTGTTCCCATGATACACTGGGCCAGGGATAGACTAATTTGCATGTAGCCAGGTTCTGAGCTGGGATGGTGCAGTGAGCTAAAAAACGGTGATTGATCAAGCCCTGATCTGTTGACTGGGTAGGAGTATTCTGCTTAGTTCAGATGCTCTGTCCATCACCACCCCGTTTTTCTGAATCGTTTTGTCCACCACAAGCGTGGAAGGGTATGCTCAGATGTGAGTCCCTTGCTCACTGCACCATCAGGATTCAAGCAAGCCGGGCCGAACACGGCTGTAATGCCAGAAACCGGTCCCCGGAAGCTTGTTTCCTTTCCAGTTAAAGAATTGGCTTGGTAGTTTGGTCTGCCCTGTTCCCATGATGCACTGGGCCAGGGACAGACTAATTTGCATGTAGCCAGGTTCTGAGCTGGGGTAGTGCAGTGAGCTAAAAAAACGGTGATGGATCAAGCCCTGATCTGTTGACTGGGTAGGAGTATTCTGCTTAGTTCAGATGCTCTGTCCATCACCACCCCCTTTTTCTGAATCGTTTTGTCCACCACAAGCGTGGAAGGGTATGCTCAGATGTGAGTCCCTTGCACACTGCACCATCAGGATTCAAGCAAGCCGGGCCGAAGACGGCTGTAATGCCAGAAACCGGTCCCCGGAAGCTTGTTTCCTTTCCAGTTAAAGAATTGGCTTGGTAGTTTGGTCTGCCCTGTTCCCATGATGCACTGGGCCAGGGACAGACTAATTTGCATGTAGCCAGGTTCAGAGCTGGGATGGTGCAGTGAGCTAAAAAACGGTGATGGATCAAGCCCTGATCTGTTGACTGGGTAGGAGTATTCTGCTTAGTTCAGATGCTCTGTCCATCACCACCCCCTTTTTCTGAATCGTTTTGTCCACCACAAGCGTGGAAGGGTATGCTCAGATGTGAGTCCCTTGCTCACTGCACCATCAGGATTCAAGCAAGCCGGGCCGAAGACGGCTGTAATGCCAGAAACCGGTCCCCGGAAGCTTGTTTCCTTTCCAGTTAAAGAATTGGCTTGGTAGTTTGGTCTGCCCTGTTCCCATGATGCACTGGGCCAGGGACAGACTAATTTGCATGTAGCCAGGTTCTGAGCTGGGATAGTGCAGTGAGCTAAAAAACGGTGATGGATTAAGCCCTGATCTGTTGACTGGGTAGGAGTATTCTGCTTAGTTCAGATGCTCTATCCATCACCACCCCCTTTTTCTGAATCGTTTTGTCCACCACAAGCGTGGAAGGGTATGCTCAGTTGTGAGTCCCTTGCTCACTACACCATCAGGATTCAAGCAAGCCGGGCCGAAGATGGCTGTAATGCCAGAAAACGGTCCCCGGAAGCTTGTTTCCTTTCCAGTTAAAGAATTGGCTTGGTAGTTTGGTCTGCCCTGTTCCCATGATGCACTGGGCTAGGGACAGACTCATTTGCATGTAGCCAGGTTCCGAGCTGGGATCGTGCAGTGAGCTAAAAAACGGTGATGGATCAAGCCCTGATCTGTTGACTGGGTAGGAGTTTTCTGCTTAGTTCAGATACTCTGTCCATCACCACCCCCTTTTTAGGTCTCGGTGTCAACGCGCGGAAGCGCGTCTCCGCTGAGATCTTTTGTCAGCGACTATCATTCCCAGGAGACAGTCCCGGCCACGCGCATCCTTCCAGGTGATTTGTAACTGGAACGCGCGCTGTGGCCAGGCGCTGTCTCCTGGGAAGCGCAAGCACCACACACGCATGCGCATACACACACACACAAGCGCCCATGCACGCACGCACATACATACATACAGAGACACCACCCCTGACTCATACACACACGCGCGCACACACACAAGTGCACCGAGGCCCCCCTCCCTCTCCCCCGCCGTCACCGTCGCACACATACATACACACACGCACACACGAGCATACACACACACAAGTGCACCAATCGCGCTCCAGCCTTTTGGAACTTACCTTACCTCAGCACGCGGCGCCCAACCTCCTGCTGGCGCGGCCCCGGGGCTTTACACCGCTCACAGGAGCCCCGGGCCGCGAGACGCTACGACTCCGCCTGCCTCCTCTTCTGGTGTGAACGTGGCCCCGCCCCCGTCACAGGCGACCGTGCCTGACTTCCGAGGCGGCCGCGAAATGAGTAGGCTTGTTTATCGAAGCCGCCTTCCCGTTCCTCTTTTCAGCCGTCGTCTTCCCATTACATTCTTCATTCCCTCTTTACTCAGTTCTTTCCCTCGTGTCCTCACCTGTGCCTCCCACCGCTACAGTGTGCCCCGGCCTGTAAAGCACAAGACTACAGACAGTGCAACGATAGAGCTGGAGCCCAGGTAAGGTCGGCAGTGCCAATGGGCCAACTTGTTTAACTTTCCAGCAGATCGGCAACAGGAAAAATATTCCATCGTTCAGTAACCACCATATAAAAAGCACACCATTCGCCATAACATATAAAGTGCTCTCAGACGCCCAAAACATTACAAGATCCCTTTTTTTTTACCTTTGAAACAAGGTAGGACACAAACAGCAAATGCTACACTCTGTAGAAAAGAGGGCTGGGACGATCTAGAAAATTCCAGATAAACGTCTATATTTCTACAGTATCTATCCTCTTTATGCTATCTCTATCCTGTAACAAAAACCCCACCTCCTTCTGTACGCTGCCAGCCGCCCCTCTCCCCCTTTCCCTGATCTCTATTCACTTTTGCATACCTATATACCCCACCCCCCTGTGAACTACTTACACCCATCCCCTTTCTGCCTACTTTTAAAAATACAACTGTCGAGAGCTAATTACATTACAATGCAAACTCCATACCATTCTAAGTTGAAATCTTTGAACAACTGCCCTTAATTAACTTATTAGAAAATTGGCAACAAATACGAAAAACAATGTCCGTTAACGCACAAGTACAACACACCCGTTCCCACCAGACCATCTGAAGCTCTTTCGCACCACAAATCGTTTACAAGATGCTTTTATTACCTGGCAAACAGGATAGGAAACACACGGCAAACGCTACAGTCCTTCAGGGAAGCACGGCATCAACCATCTGGTAATTTCCTAATTAACCGCCAACAGTTGCTACGCAACGTAATACAACGCAGCACTCTCATTTGCTGCTGTACATGTCATTCAGAATATGAACATAAAAGGGGTGAAAACGTAAACTTCAACATTAAATACATTCTCTATCCTTACAGGGCATTATAATTTTAAATTAGCAGTCGCATAATATGTTTCACATTCTGTTCACATACTTTTTACAGAAAATGTTAACGACATTGCTATTTAACTAATGCATGTTACATTGCCAGTATTTACAAGGCAGCTTGCCTAATTTATTTTTTAATACAGCTGTCTATTAATTGTAATGCACCAAATTGTAATAGTAATTGTTTTTTCTACCTTATTTTATTTTGTGACACACCTATTGACATTGTACAATGTACATTAAAGCCTTTTGATTGTGTTTTACTGAAATGCAAGTTTAATAACTGAAACACTTTGCTCTGATCCGTGGGTGTTAGCTGTGTGGGAATGCTTGCTTCGACCACAATGCTGCCTGTTTCAAGCACATAGGTGAGGTGGCTGCTTCTTTACCTCTTCAAATGCTCCCCTTTATTACCAGTATTTATGAACCGCTACACGCACGCCGGAGTCGATGCAGCAGCACTCCTGCTCTCCTGGCCACATACGCTCGCTAAAGCCCTGCAAGGAAGGGACTGAGGGCTTCATGGCTGCTAGCAGCACCCACTGCTATCTACCAGCAAATGTCGTGTGTGGAGTCACAAGTGACAACTTTCACATCCTATCTTCAAGACTTTTGGCCCTTAAAGACTCGCTCAAGCCCTTCTATAGATAAAATCGAACCGCCTTTAGCCTCACGGCTACATGTTGTAATAGCGAACACTATAAAATAAATTTTAGGAGCATAGTCAAGGACAATTGTGGCACTATTTGTCGGCTGTTTGACATTACCTCGTGTATGGAACCAGGCACGCTCTTACTTTTGTGAAAGAAAGTGTCAGTGAGCAGACAGAGGGCCATAAACAAAAGGAAACAAAGAAATAAACAAGCATTGACAAAACGGGAACCGTTTTTCGTGCAAGCGAAAACTTTTGCTATTATTGGGGTCTTACAGTGTTGCACAGAAGCGCAGAGTAGTGAGTGGAGAGTAGTGAGTAGTGAGTCGAGAGTAGTGAGTAGTGAGTGCAGAGTAGTGAGTGCAGAGTAGTGAGTGCAGAGTAGTGAGTGCAGAGTAGTGAGTGCAGAGTAGTGAGTAGTGAGTGCAGAGCAGTGAGTAGTGAGTGCAGAGCAGTGAGTAGTGAGTGCAGAGTAGTGAGTGCAGAGTAGTGAGTAGTGAGTGCAGAGTAGTGAGTGCAGAGTAGTGAGTACAGAGTAGTGAGCGCAGATTAGTGAGTAGTGAGTGCAGAGTAGTGAGTGCAGAGTAGTGAGTGCAGAGTAGTGAGTGCAGAGTAGTGAGTGCAGAGTAGTGAGTAGTGAGTGCAGAGTAGTGAGTAGTGAGTGCAGAGTGCAGAGTAGTGAGTAGTGAGTGCAGAGTAGTGAGTAGTGAGTGCAGAGTAGTGAGTAGTGAGTGCAGAGTAGTGAGTGCAGAGTAGTGAGTAGTGAGTGCAGAGTAGTGAGTGCAAAGTAGTGAGTGCAGAGTAGTGAGTGCAGAGTAGTGAGTGCAGAGTAGTGAGTGCAGAGTAGTGAGTGTGCAGAGTTGAGTGTGCAGAGTAGTGAGTGCAGAGTAGTGAGTGCAGAGTAGTGAGTGCAGAGTAGTGAGTGCAGAGTAGTGAGTGCAGAGTAGTGAGTGCAGAGTAGTGAGTGCAGAGTGAGTGTGCAGAGTAGTGAGTGCAGAGTAGTGAGTGCAGAGTAGTGAGTGCAGAGTAGTGAGTGCAGAGTAGTGAGTGCAGAGTGAGTGTGCAGAGTAGTGAGTGCAGAGTGAGTGTGCAGAGTGAGTGTGCAGAGTGAGTGTGCAGAGTGAGTGTGCAGAGTGAGTGTGCAGAGTGAGTGTGCAGAGTGAGTGTGCAGAGCATTGTGTGCAGAGTGAGTGTGCAGAGCATTGTGTGCTGTTGAGTGCAGAGTGCTGTGTATTGGCAATGTTAATGACAATGCCGATTATTTGTGATTTAAAGAAAAAAAAAATGTCATGAGCAATGCCAATAGCTCTACCTTTAATGATGCCGAGACCATTGCATTGCAAATGCTTGTTCTGAATCGTTTTGTCCACCACAAGCGTGGAAGGGTATGCTCAGATGTGAGTCCCTTGCTCACTGCACCATCAGGATTCAAGCAAGCCGGGCCGAAGACGGCTGTAATGCCAGAAACCGGTCCCCGGAAGCTTGTTTCCTTTCCAGTTAAAGAATTGGCTTGGTAGGTTGGTCTGCCCTGTTCCCATGATGCACTGGGCCAGGGACAGACTAATTTGCATGTAGCCAGGTTCTGAGCTGGGATAGTGCAGTGAGCTAAAAAACGGTGATGGATTAAGCCCTGATCTGTTGACTGGGTAGGAGTATTCTGCTTAGTTCAGATGCTCTATCCATCACCACCCCCTTTTTCTGAATCGTTTTGTCCACCACAAGCGTGGAAGGGTATGCTCAGTTGTGAGTCCCTTGCTCACTACACCATCAGGATTCAAGCAAGCCGGGCCGAAGATGGCTGTAATGCCAGAAAACGGTCCCCGGAAGCCTGTTTCCTTTCCAGTTAAAGAATTGGCTTGGTAGTTTGGTCTGCCCTGTTCCCATGATGCACTGGGCTAGGGATGGACTAATTTGCATGTAGCCAGGTTCCGAGCTGGGATGGTGCAGTGAGCTAAAAAACGGTGATGGATCAAGCCCTGATCTGTTGACTGGGTAGGAGTATTCTGCTTAGTTCAGATGCTCTGTCCATCACCACCCCCTTTTTCTGAATCGTTTTGTCCACCACAAGCGTGGAAGGGTATGCTCAGATGTGAGACCCTTGCTCACTGCACCATCAGGATTCAAGCAAGCCGGGCCGAAGACGGCTGTAATGCCAGAAACCGGTCCCCGGAAGCTTGTTTCCTTTCCAGTTAAAGAATTGGCTTGGTAGGTTGGTCTGCCCTGTTCCCATGATGCACTGGGCCAGGGACAGACTAATTTGCATGTAGCCAGGTTCTGAGCTGGGATGGTGCAGTGAGCTAAAAACCGGTGATGGATCAAGCCCTGATCTGTTGACTGGGTAGGAGTATTCTGCTTAGTTCAGATGCTCTGTCCATCACCACCCCCTTTTTCTGAATCGTTTTGTCCACCACAAGCGTGGAAGGGTATGCTCAGATGTTAGTCCCTTGCTCACTGCACCATCAGGATTCAAGCAAGCCGGGCCGAAGACGGCTGTAATGCCAGAAACCGGTCCCCGGAAGCTTGTTTCCTTTCCAGTTAAAGAATTGGCTTGGTAGTTTGGTCTGCCCTGTTCCCATGATGCACTGGGCCAGGGACAGACTAATTTGCATGTAGCCAGGTTCTGAGCTGGGATGGTGCAGTGAGCTAAAAAACGGTGATAGATCAAGCCCTGATCTGTTGACAGGGTAGGAGTATTCTGCTTAGTTCAGATGCTCTGTCCATCACCACCCCCTTTTTCTGAATCGTTTTGTCCACCACAAGCGTGGATGGGTATGCTCAGATGTGAGTCCCTTGCTCACTACACCATCAGGTTTCAAGCAAGCCGGGCCGAAGACGGCTGTAATGCCAGAAACCGGTCCCCGGAAGCTTGTTTCCTTTCCAGTTAAAGAATTGGCTTGGTAGTTTGGTCTGCCCTGTTCCCATGATGCACTGGGCCAGGGACAGACTAATTTGCATGTAGCCAGGTTCCGAGCTGGGATGGTGCAGTGAGCTAAAAAACGGTGATGGATCAAACCCTGATCTGTTGACTGGGTAGGAGTATTCTGCTTAGTTCAGATGCTCTGTCTGTCATGCCTCGAGACTCCTATACACTGTCCCTTTAAGAAATGTGCTATTTAGAGCACCATGAACCAAGGAGCGACGCTTCACGTTCTTGCGTCAAGCTCCCTTCGTTTCCGCATCCGTCTAGATTCTATTGCCTGACTTCCGTTTTGATTTGGATCTTCCTGTTTGTTGTTCGCTGTACTGAAGAGAGCGTTACAGGCCCCCGAGTTCCTGAGCGGGCCCCGGATTGCGCTTACAAGCAGCAGCGGTTCGCTGTTTACAGACGTTTTAGCTGGGCGCCTGTGTCCCCTAGTGCTGCTTGTTCACGATACTCTCGTGAACCTTCTTCCCACCTTGCCCTTGAGTCCCGCCCGGCGGCCGGGTTTTGCCCCGCCATCCGGCTGGGCTCAGCTTTGTGTTTTGTTTGGAGTGCGCTTCACCTGACAGCCGGGCCTGCTCTCCGTTGTCCAGTCGGGCGTCATTCTGACTCCGCCTCCCCGGAATCCCTCTACCCGGCAGCCGGGCTTGGTCTCCGCTGACTGGTGTATGTTTTCCATAAAGCCCTCATTTCCCATTAGATAGTTAGCTAGTGTCCTTTCTGCCCGACCCCTCCTATTACCCCTACACTCCCCTTTAGTATATTATTTCTTTCCCTTTCTGGATTCGTTTACTGGAATTCTACTTCGTGTATTTGGTGTGATTCTTGCGTGGACCAGAGTGGGTGCAGTTTCAACTTCACTACAGGGAATCACGGTAACAGCGCCTTTGCGCTACTTATATACTTTTAATTAGGTTTGTCATACATACTGTTAAATATATGTTGTTTTGGTTTTCATAGACAGTCATATCATCAGAAGAAGTGGGCTAAAGGTTCTTTACATGCCACCCGTTAGTGAATGTTTCTTCAAGCCTTCTACAAAACAGCTGAAGTGAGAAGTGTACAAATTAGACTATATTATTACTACCAGTATCAAGTCAACAATTACTCACTAACATATTATGTCATCTCTGCCATAGCTCCAGATGAAGTTCCTTATATAAGACTCCACATGTTTAATTCAGCAACACGTTAGGAACCTGGGGTATGTGATGTTTCTATGTGTAAAGGTGTCTTGGTGTTTTCATTATAGTGTGTCATAAGCTAGAATACTTACTCACCTTTTATTGCAGCCTACCTGTTGACCAGTTCCCCCATTGAAGAACCACGCATCCAATCCTGAAGATCACCATCGAACACAATTTTTCCCCCCCAACTTTCCTTGTTTTGTCTCCCTGTTTTCCCCTGGCGTGTCTCTCGTACTCTAGTGTTTGATAGAGTCGGAAGGCCGTAGGGGAAGACTGTGGAATATTCTTCGGATTCCTGATGCTCCTGTGGAACCTACCTGCAATCCTTACACTGTCCATCACCACCCCCTTTTTCTGAATCGTTTTGTCCACCACAAGCGTGGAAGGGTATGCTCAGATGTGAGTCCCTTGCTCACTGCACCATCAGGATTCAAGCAAGCCGGGCCGAAGAAGGCTGTAATGCCAGAAACCGGTCCCCAGAAGCTTGTTTCCTTTCCAGTTAAAGAATTGGCTTGGTAGTTTGGTCTGCCCTGTTCCCATGATGCACTGGGCCAGGGACAGATTAATTTGCATGTAGCCAGGTTCTGAGCTTGGATGGTGCAGTGAGCTAAAAAACGGTGATGGATCAAGCCCTGATCTGTTGACTGGGTAGGAGTATTCTGCTTAGTTCAGATGCTCTGTCCATCACCACCCCCTTTTTTCTGAATCGTTTTGTCCACCACAAGCGTGGAAGGGTATGCTCAGATGTGAGTCCCTTGCTCACTGCACCATCAGGATTCAAGCAAGCCGGGCCGAAGACGGCTGTAATGCCAGAAACCGGTCCCCGGAAGCTTGTTTCCTTTCCAGTTAAAGAATTGGCTTGGTAGTTTGGTCTGCCCTGTTCCCATGATGCACTGGGCCAGGGACAGACTAATTTGCATGTAGCCAGGTTCTGAGCTGGGATGGTGCAGTGAGCTAAAAAACGGTGATGGATCAAGCCCTGATCTGTTGACTGGGTAAGAGTATTCTGCTTAGTTCAGATGCTCTGTCCATCACCACCCCCTTTTTCTGAATCGTTTTGTCCACCACAAGCGTGGAAGGGTATGCTCAGATGTGAGTCCCTTGCTCACTGCAGCACCAGGATTCAAGCAAGCCGGGCCGAAGACGGCTGTAATGCCAGAAACCGGTCCCCGGAAGCTTGTTTCCTTTCCAGTTAAAGAATTGGCTTGGTAGTTTGGTCTGCCCTGTTCCCATGATGCACTGGGCCAGGGACAGACTAATTTGCATGTAGCCAGGTTCTGAGCTGGGATGGTGCAGTGAGCTAAAAAACGGTGATAGATCAAGCCCTGATCTGTTGACTGGGCAGGAGTATTCTGCTTAGTTCAGATGCTCTGTCCATCACCACCCCCTTTTTCTGAATCGTTTTGTCCACCACAAGCGTGGAAGGGTATGCTCAGATGTGAGCCCCTTGCTCACGGCACCATCAGGATTCAAGCAAGCCCGGCCGAAGACGGCTGTAATGCCAGAAACCGGTCCCCGGAAGCTTGTTTCCTTTCCAGTTAAAGAATTGGCTTGGTAGTTTGGTCTGCCCTGTTCCCATGATGCACTGGGCCAGGGACAGACTAATTTGCATGTAGCCAGGTTCTGAGCTGGGATGGTGCAGTGAGCTAAAAAACGGTGATAGATCAAGCCCTGATCTTTTGACTGGGCAGGAGTATTCTGCTTAGTTCAGATGCTCTGTCCATCACCACCCCCTTTTTCTGAATCGTTTTGTCCACCACAAGCGTGGAAGGGTATGCTCAGATGTGAGCCCCTTGCTCACTGCACCATCAGGATTCAAGCAAGCCGGGCCGAAGACGGCTGTAATGCCAGAAACCGGTCCCCGGAAGCTTGTTTCCTTTCCAGTTAAAGAATTGGCTTGGTAGTTTGGTCTGCCCTGTTCCCATGATGCACTGGGCCAGGGACAGACTAATTTGCATGTAGCCAGGTTCAGAGCTGGGATGGTGCAGTGAGCTAAAAAACGGTGATGGATCAAGCCCTGATCTGTTGACTGGGTAGGAGTATTCTGCTTAGTTCAGATGCTCTGTCCATCACCACCGCCTTTTTCTGAATCGTTTTGTCCACCACAAGCGTGGATGGGTATGCTCAGATGTGAGTCCCTTGCTCACTACACCATCAGGATTCAAGCAAGCCGGGCCGAAGACGGCTGTAATGCCAGAAACCGGTCCCCAGAAGCTTAATTCCTTTCCAGTTAAAGAATTGGCTTGGTAGTTTGGTCTGCCCTGTTCCCATGATGCACTGGGCCAGGGAAGGACTAATTTGCATGTAGCCAGGTTCCGAGCTGGGATGGTGCAGTGAGCTAAAAAATGGTGATGAATCAAGCCCTGATCTGTTGACTGGGTAGGAGTATTCTGCTTAGTTCAGATGCTCTGTCCATCACCACCCCCGTTTTCTGAATCGTTTTGTCCACCACAAGCGTGGAAGGGTATGCTCAGATGTGAGTCCCCTGCTCACTGCACCATCAGGATTCAAGCAAGCCGGGCCGAAGACGGCTGTAATGCCAGAAACCGGTCCACGGAAGCTTGTTTGCTTTCCAGTTAAAGAATTGGCTTGGTAGTTTGGTCTGCCCTGTTCCCATGATGCACTGGGCCAGGGACAGACTAATTTGCATGTAGCCAGGTTCTGAGCTGGGATAGTGCAGTGAGCTAAAAAACGGTGATGGATCAAGCCCTGATCTGTTGACTGGGTAGGAGTATTCTGCTTAGTTCAGATGCTCTGTCCATCACCACCCCCTTTTTCTGAATCGTTTTGTCCACCACAAGCGTGGAAGGGTATGCTCAGATGTGAGTCCCCTGCTCACTGCACCTTCAGGATTCAAGCAAGCCGGGCCGAAGACGGCTGTAATGCCAGAAACCGGTCCCCGGAAGCTTGTTTCCTTTCCAGTTAAAGAATTGGCTTGGTAGTTTGGTCTGCCCTGTTCCCATGATGCACTGGGCCAGGGACAGACTAATTTGCATGTAGCCAGGTTCTGAGCTGGGATGGTGCAGTGAGCTAAAAAACGGTGATGGATCAAGCCCTGATCTGTTGACTGGGTAGGAGTATTCTGCTTAGTTCAGATGCTCTGTCCATCACCACCCCCTTTTTCTGAATCGTTTTGTCCACCACACGCGTGGAAGGGTATGCTCAGATGTGAGTCCCTTGCTCACTGCACCATCAGGATTCAAGCAAGCCGGGCCGAAGACGGCTGTAATGCCAGAAACCGGTCCCCGGAAGCTTGTTTCCTTTCCAGTTAAAGAATTGGCTTGGTAGTTTGGTCTGCCCTGTTCCCATGATGCACTGGGCCAGGGACAGATTAATTTGCATGTAGCCAGGTTCTGAGCTGGGATGGTGCAGTGAGCTAAAAAACGGTGATGGATCAAGCCCTGATCTGTTGACTGGGTAGGAGTATTCTGCTTAGTTCAGATGCTCTGTCCATCACCACCCCCTTTTTCTGAATCGTTTTGTCCACCACAAGCGTGGAAGGGTATGCTCAGATGTGAGTCCCTTGCTCACTGCACCATCAGGATTCAAGCAAGCCGGGCCGAAGACGGCTGTAATGCCAGAAACCGGTCTTCGGAAGCTTGTTTCCTTTCCAGTTAAAGAATTGGCTTGGTAGTTTGGTCTGCCCTGTTCCCATGATGCACTGGGCCAGGGACAGACTAATTTGCATGTAGCCAGGTTTTGAGCTGGGATGGTGCAGTGAGCTAAAAAACGGTGATGGATCAAGCCCTGATCTGTTGACTGGGTAGGAGTATTCTGCTTAGTTCAGATGCTCTGTCCATCACCACCCCCTTTTTCTGAATCGTTTTGTCCACCACAAGCGTGGAAGGGTATGCTCAGATGTGAGCCCCTTGCTCACTGCACCATCAGGATTCAAGCAAGCCGGGCCGAAGACGGCTGTAAGGCCAGAAACCGGTCTCCGGAAGCTTGTTTCCTTTCCAGTTAAAGAATTGGCTTGGTAGTTTGGTCTGCCCTGTTCCCATGATGCACTGGGCCAGGGACAGACTAATTTGCATGTAGCCAGGTTCCGAGCTGGGATGGTGCAGTGAGCTAAAAAATGGTGATGGATCAAGCCCTGATCTGTTGACTGGGTAGGAGTATTCTGCTTAGTTCAGATGCTCTGTCCATCACCACCCCCTTTTTCTGAATCGTTTTGTCCACCACAAGCGTGGAAGGGTATGCTCAGATGTGAGTCCCTTGCTCACTGCACCATCAGGATTCAAGCAAGCCGGGCCGAAGACGGCTGTAATGCCAGAAACCGGTCCCCGGAAGCTTGTTTCCTTTCCAGTTAAAGAATTGGCTTGGTAGTTTGGTCTGCCCTGTTCCCATGATGCACTGGGCCAGGGACAGACTAATTTGCATGTAGCCAGGTTCTGAGCAGAGATGGTGCAGTGAGCTAAAAAACGGTGATGGATCAAGCCCTGATCTGTTGACTGGGTAGGAGTATTCTGCTTAGTTCAGATGCTCTGTCCATCACCACCCCCTTTTTCTGAATCTTCAGCATGTGAACATCTCTAGAGTCATGCCATTCTGCTTGACCTCAGGACGTGGATCCATCAATATTCCCATGAAGACTCCTAATTCTATTTCATCATTGGACTTCATTAAATAGAAGCCCATATATTGGTACCCCTGTAGTAAGAAAACAACAAATTATGCACTTGATACCTCAGCATTTTTCACTGATGGGGAAACGGGTGGTGCATGTGTCCTAGAAGAAATGCCTACTCACAGGATATAATGTTCAAGGTCAGTGGCTTTTCCATCTGCAGCATAGGATCTGTGCACTAGCTCTTAAGCCATGATCCCTCTTGTAAGTTGATACCTAACCTCCATGCAAAATGTTCTCAGAGCGCCGCTCCCTTCCCTTGCCTCCTGTGCAATTAACATCCAGATGATTCATGAGTGAGTGATTTATAAGTTGCACAGAACACTTAAGGTGACACAATCCACCTGTTAGTGCATTCTTCAGTGATAAATTTGTGCCGATGGTTGTCTAAGGATCTTATTTTTTTATTTATCTCATAGAAGACCTTGAAAGCTTGGGCCTCACCAAATGAATAAAGGAACCTACCCACATCTCCGAACACCTCCTGGAACCTTTTTACCAGCTTGTGCAACATCCGAGCCAACGAGCCCACACCAGTTCCCTGTACAGACCACACCTTCATTAAGTTTAGCATCCTCTTCCTGCTCCAATTCACATGCACCACCGCTAGATCAGCCTGACGAAAATGTAGCAGCAGCATCAACAATGACTGGAACACCACTCTCAATACTCACCGACCAGAACACAGTAACAGCCTCCCTAAATCCATCAAGAATTTCAACAATTGGATCACCTCATACACCGACTTCTTGGCCCACCTCAAGCACAACAGTACAACATGACAAAGACCTTAGGCCAGTTGGTACATGGAGGAAATCAGACTGATGAAAAGTCACTACAAACAACTGGAAGGCAAATGGTGAATGAGCCAGAACAATGCAGCTAGAAGCACGTTCAAATAAGACACTACCACTAAATATTCCGAGCTCCGGCAGACCACATGGATGCCAGCACCAACAAAAGCAAAGACATTTTCGCCATTGTGAAAGATGTTACCTCACACACTAACCTCAGACCTTGCTGGGGATGGGAACTAGAGGCACGGGACCTAGGGGCCAGCCAGCCTCCAACCTAATATGTACACACAAAGTGCCCCTAGTATGGGTTCCTACAGTTTCCTACAGAATTAAATTGAGATGTGGTTCCAGTGGGGGCATCTCATAAAAAGTTCCGGACTGGCCTCAGACACCGCTCGGTGTCATGCTTCATCATTGGCTGCCTTCACCCTCTAAAAAATTAGTTTGATAGAGGGGGGGCATACACCTGGAGACAGGGTTGCACTTCTAAAGCTAAGTGGTGGCGTGTGAAAGTGAAAGGTGATCGAAAAACCATTGCATTTGTCTCTAGACTATGTTTATTCAAGGAGCAAATCCATGGTATTAAAATAGGTGAACAGTGATCTGGGACATTATTCTCCCTTCACCGTGTTAGGTGTGGTTAACATGTTTCTGCGTTCGTGTCCCCGAAGGGTACGTCGCATTTGTCAGGACCGAAGGTTTTTTTTATTATGGGCGCTGCCTCGTCGCATCTAATGCAAGAAGGACCTGCCACCCAAGGGACGAGGGCTGTGGGGGTCAAGCTACCCGTATGGTGGAGTACCAATGTGAGTGATTCTGTAGGAAACAGGGGAAACAAAAAAAGAGACATACAAACCACACATGTAAGTATATTTCACAAGTGGCACACTATGCCATCCAAGCCAAGTCACACCTATTGCGCGCGTGGTGTGGTCTTTATGAGACAAGTGGCAAGTATACGTGTCATCATCCAACCAATAAAATGATGGCAATCCATCTCGTACCCTAAGATACTATCCTATATGCTCCATGGGAGGGCCTACTTGTGACTTTCTGTTAAGAAAAGGTACAGATGGTAAGGGTCTATTTGTGTGTACACAAGGCTGTGACACAAAATGACCAACATGCAGTATTATGCCTGGTGTGGGTAAGGTACACACAACAACCTTTCAGCAGAAGGTGAAATCAAAGGTTTCCACCTTCACAATCATATGAGTGACTTCAATGATATGTCCCTGCTGGGGTACATACATAGTAGCACAAAACAAAGTACACTGACCCAACTAGTAGAGAAAGTAAATCTTTAGTAATACACTTTCTCAATATTTTGACTTATTTCAAGCATTAGTTATGCTGTCCAAACAACAAGTGAACATATAAAATACAATACAACGTGGTTTGTGAAGAATTAGTGCAGATTAAAAAGCATACATACATAAATACATGAGGATTCAATTACTCAAGATTGTCAACTGTGAACGCAATAGTCATCAGGCAAAATGATTTCTTTTGTTCCTATCCGACTTTGTACAGTTAGATCTCTAACATGGTGCGTCGACGTTTTGACCCTAGTAGTGATGCGCTGACTACGTGCATCAGGGGTGGGTCTTCATCAGGACTGGGACAAGAGTGGACAGCCTTGTTTAAATTTCATGGAAAGAATATTCTTCGGGTGTCTGTCAGCATTCACGAAGCAGAGTTGAAAGGAGACGGTCGCCCTTTGTTTAGTGCTCAAGCAATAGCTGAGAAGTCCCGTGACCAGTAAATATCTACCTAGTGCCTTGAAGAATCTCTCAATGACCAGCAAACCAACAGCATCCAGTGTGTCTAGTCGGCTGAAAGACACCCGAAGAATATTCTTTCGAAGAAATTTAAACAAGGCTGTCAGGGGCGGCTCTAGGCTCATGGTGGCCCTGGGCAGGGAGCGTTGGTAGGGGGCCCCGGAAGAGGGGGTCCGGGTGGGGCAGAGCACGGTGGCCAGTGAAGAGGGGGGGGCAGGGTGTTTGGAAGTGAAACAGAGCCGGAGGCCGCCAAATCCCTGCCAGGGGCCGCCACGCAAATATGTATCCATCCTCAGAGGATTATTATATTAAGTATATATATTGGCGTGGTGGCCCCTGGGGTTTGGTGGCCCTGTGCAGGTGCATAGCTTGCACATGCCTAAGGCCGCCCCTGAGGCTGTCCACTATGTCTATTGTGTTCACAGTTGACAATCTTGAGTAATTGAATCCTCATGTATTTATGTATGTATGCTTTTTAATCTGCACTAGTTCTTCACAAACCACATTGTATTGTATTGTATATGTTCACTTGTTGTTTGGACAGCATAACTAATGCTTGAAATAAGTCAAAATATTGAGAAAGTGTATTACTAAAGATGTACTTTCTCTACTAGTTGGGTCAGTGTACTTTGTTTTGTGCAACTACGTATGTACCCCAGCAGGGACATATCGCTGAAGTCACAGATTTGAATACTGTGTTAATTGGTATTTCCTTCCGACAGAACCATTATTGTTTGTTTAACTACCCGCCCAGGTTCTGAGGGTTATAGGGTCACCCCATTATACTGAATGGTTCACAATCATATGAAACACTCATCCTCTTACTGTCTGAATTCAGCAGTCCCAGCCGTGGTCTCTAGAGGCGTCCTCTCTGTCTCCCCGTCGGTGGAGAATGATGTCAAACCGGAGGGTTTAAGTACTTTACTCAAGTGGTTGATTGATTGCCCACCCCGTGCTAATTAGGGGCATGAGGGGTGCTTCCTGTTTCCCATTCGGAACGGGACTAGCTGCCTGGTGTGGTTAATTCTATAGGAAACTGAAAGATTTTACCTCACCATCGACCGCCTCCAACTCAATCACTCTCTCTCAGGACCTCTACAACAATCTCTCTCAATTCTTCAGCAACAAAATCATCTCCATTTACAGCAACTTCAGCCCTCAACAGAACCTGACAGACTTTGCCAAATGTATCCCAATCTTATTCAAAGAACCAATGCTAATCTCATGGCATGCCATCACCCCAGAAGTCCATCCACAAGGGACACCTGCTCCACTAGGCTTACTCCAAAGTACTGCAACCCAGAAGCACCATGCTCACACCCATTCTGTATGCCTCCACCTCCTCCATGCCCTTCCCAAATGCTTGGACACATGCAATTGTTCCTCCTTTGCTGAATAAACCCTCTGTGGACCCTTCAGCACTGGTCAACTACAGACCAATCTCCCTTCTACTATTCCCAGCCAAAGTCTTAAAGAAAATCATCAACAGAAACCGCATCAAATACCTCAATGACCACCAACTCCTCAACACCACTCAGTCTAGTTTGAGATCCAATCACAGCATCGAAATTGCTCTCATCGCAGCCATGGATGACATCCACATGACTCTGGACAGAGGAGTCACAGCGATTCTCATCCTCCCAGACCACTCCCCTGCATTTGACACAGACTCCTACCCCATCTTCATCCAACTCCCACACGATATCGGAATCAAAGGACACACATTCCAATGGATCTGCTTCTTCTTGACAGGAAGAACCTAGTAAGTCAGCCTGGCACTGTACACCTCGGATGCATGCAACCTTACCTGCACAGTTCTACAAAGATCTTCCACGAGCCTGACTCTCTCTAATGCATACATGATCCCTCTAGCCAGCATCATCCAATGCCATGATATCAATGTCCTCTCCCACACCAACAACATGCAACTCATTCTCTCCCTCAGGGACGAGACACCCGGACAAGTTCAATGCCGGCATGACTGGATGAAGACCAACTGTCTAAAGCTGTACACCGACTAGACTAAAATAGTGATCTTCAGGAAGAACATATCACCAAGGTACTCTACCTGGCGGCCAGCAGAGCTAGGACAGACATCTACCCCCCACCACTCACGCCAAGAACCTCGATATCATTATTGGCAGCAAGCTTAACATGACCATCCAAGTCAATGCTGTCACTGCCTCATGCTTCCATTTTTAAATGGCTCCTAATCAGCTCCTGAAAAATCATCACACGCCCTGCTCACAAGCAAGCTGGACTACGGGGCTCTCTCTATGCTGGGATCAACAAAAAACTCAGCAGAAGTTTGATGACCATTCAGAACTCAGGGGCCAGAATCACTTTCCCATGCTGCACTCACATTACACCACACCTAATGGCTCCCAATGCACAAACAAGCACAATTCAAACCCCTAACCCACAATTTCAAGGCACTACATAACACTGGCCCATCATACCTTAACAATCGCATTTGCTTTCACAAACCTTCCAGACAACTCCGCTCATCCGGACTCCTACTTGCACAAATTCCACGCATATGGAAAACCAGATCTGGCACTCAAGACTTTTTTTACATTGCTCCTAAAGTCACCCTCTCTGCTTTATATCAAATATATAAGATATAAAGCAGAGCGGGTGACAGTTCCTCTGCATAAATAGATCCCTAGAGTGTGTTTTTTCAAAAATTATTTTTGGGCTCCATCCTGTATGTTGGCCTGCAGCAGGGTGCAGTACCGGCCCAATGATAAAACATGCCACTAACTAGTGCGTGAGGGCAGTATTTAAAACCCTGTGGGTTTTTCTGGTACACTGATTGTGATTAACTAATTGAATTTAGAGGCCTTCCCTTCTTTGTGTGTGTTTATAGATATTTAAAAGGAGGACTCAGGAATATTATTTTGCCTTTCGTCCCTTTATTTTTAGAGTGTGATAAAAGCCACAAGCTGTGGCATTAGTGTCATGCATGTGGTCATTTGGCCCACGTGCATTTGGGCCTTCCTAACCCTGGTCTGTGTTGCTGCCAGGCCCACCCCATCTGTCTACCTTTGTCTCTCACTGGTTAATACATCCGTCGGGTTTGCTCAGATGGGGGTGGGGGGGGGGTATGCATGAAGGTTAATATTTCTCTGTCCTTTAATAGTGCCCATCCAGCTGCGTCTGCACCGATCCTTATCCACTGCTTCCTTCTGGTAGACCGACCAAGCATCTGTGTCCCTTCAAGCAGTGCAAATAAAGGGTGAAACCATACTGCCCCTCTGCACCAGCCTGTATGCCCAGGAGAACACTACAGATGCAACAGTGCCTGGGGTGGGGAGTTCTGCTTAGGACTAGCACATCGAACCTGGATGGCAGCGAAAATGGGGCTTCAAAAGAAGATTTTCCACTTGGTATCAAGTGGATGAGATAGAACATACAATAGAAACATGAATGTTCCCAATTTAGTAAGCAGTACATCTGAAATCAGTAACAAAATGGTAAAGTGCTCCAGCAATACAGTTCCATCAGAAAGTTGAATTTGTAATAAATCTTCACCCTATAAAGGTCTACATTGACTTCTTAAATCTCTGGTTTAAAGCAGGATGTCTTAAACTCAATAGAATATCAGAAAACTCTTGAAAACATAAAAACTCGAAAGTCTTCTACTCAACCTGCAAAAGGAGAACTCTGAGTGAGGAAGCATGTTAATTAGTGGGCTTTGGAACCACCCAGAGGGATATTTTTCTTCCACCTCATGCTACTGCTGGCATAGTGTATCATTCTGCCTCCTGTGGAATGTGTGCAATGCATTGCACAGGGTGAAATTTAACATCTAAAATCGCCATGATCATCACGCTATGTTCTTTATCTCATGGATGTATTGTATGCAGAAAGCAATTGCTTTTATATTATTATTTTCATCCACAGAAGGTTTTTATTTTTAAAGTTTTAGTCAGAATTCAAAATGCAAGCCAGACCTCTTAGCTTTGACATATACATGATAAATGGCGCTTTTCAGTACATTGATCGCAGGAGTGCGTTGTGATCAGCTGGCTAACCAGAGCAGCAGCTTTGATGGACTGTTGTGGTACTATTAAATCACATACATGTTTGAGGCCTTCTTTACATGAAGTTTCGCTTATGCGAAGGAAATTGATTTATGCTCTTTTGCACAGTTTATTTTAATCGATCTATTCCTTCTTGGGAAAGTCGTGACAGGTTGGATTCCAGCATCTGCTTGAGGCACACGCAGTCCTTCAATCAGGGGCCGACTGCTGTGAGGAGAAATCTTAAAGGCAGAGTGTTCAGTTGTCGTGAAATCAGCCGTAAGGCGGAGCACGGGGATGCCTGCATTCCACCTCCGCTGGGCAGGCACCAGGGCCGGGCAAAGGTGGTGTGCATTACTGGAAGCCCACCAGCGCTCAGTGTTTCACCTAATCCTTTTTTACGCCATGCCAGAGGTGGTCTTTAAATCAAGGGGGGGGGGGGGGAGAGGGGCCCGGGCGGGGGAGGCAACACTCTCTTAATTCAGTTAACAACCACAGGAAGTGGTTTGTCAGTTCGGCGGCTGCCCCGGCTCCGAGCCGGTGCCCTTCTGAGAAATGAACTCGCAGTTCCCTACAAATTGATTGCGCAAACAATGGGGGCCCCTTGGGAACCTGTAGCCGCAATTCCACTGTCAAAGAGATCCCGGAGAAAAAAAAATGTGAAATGCTGCTGTGTGCAGCTGCTCTCAGACTACACCAACGTTCAATAGGCCAGGGTCCCGGCGCAAGGTCTCAGATTTCCGATCTGCAAAAAACAACATTCGCACTGATTTTTTTTTTAACAGCTGCTCGTTTCAATTTAACTTTGTGCTTGTTCTTCGCTTTAACTTCAATCTTTGAACATTTCCAGAAACAATCACGTATACACCTAGCAGCAAAGGTTATTTTCTGAACATAAGTCTCACTGTCACAATCTTTACTGTATATCAGATATCTTTGCTGCACCTTTATTATTTATCTATTTTTTAAATTCCTTCCATTAATCTGATATAAAATGGCCCCATCCTCTATTCAGCATCCTGTTATTTCTGTCTCTAGCCTCTGGAAAGGTTGTTATAGACCCTTTATCACCTTTTTAGGCGAGTGACGGACATGTGCAAATTTGAAGTTCGATGCATAATACTCATAAGTAGTCGTATCAAAGAGTCACAATAAAAATTGACCTGCAGAAATTAAGATAACTGACACCTTACACCATTAATTGTCTTTGAATTGAACTTACTGCACAATTTTACCATTTATGTAGACAAGATTTAAGGGCAAGAATTTTTGCTGAAGCCCCCAGGGGCAGTTTCCAGTATAAGCAACTGAGGCCCTTATTATGACCTGGCCAGAATTTGGTGTGATGTTACCAGGGGGGTCAGATGCTACGTTACTGACCCGGTATCGCCAAAATAAATTCGTGCCGTTACACGTTTTTTTACTCAAAATTTTTGAATAACTACGTGGACCCGGAATTTGCCTGGTTCTTTTAATGGGCAGTTTTCCCTTAATTCTGAGCATTGAGGAAAATGTCAGAATTTGTGGGCCCTGAAGAGGTATGTTGGGGGTTGGATGGTTGGATGATTGCACGGCAAGCTTTTGCTTTACCCTGCACTGCTGTAGGTAGCAGGGGCTGGCAATGCTGCGTCCCACAGTCCATACCCCTGCACCTAAAGTAACTGCCCGTGCCTGGAATTATCAGGACTGGAGTTTTCTGAACCAATAATTCTTGGCCTGGAGACTCATTACTTTGACTTGAAGTAATTCACCCAGAGTTATCACTATACATAAAATACCCCAGCTGCAATAAGGGCCTGGGTGTTTTCTGAGAAGTATCTTATAGACACCACTACATATACCAAAGATCCGAAATTGATTCAGCACTTTGGACAGCTCGTTTGCTAAGTTATGACTTTGTAGTATTTAGCGCTAGAACCCTCAGGTTCCCACTATCCCTTCCAAGGGTTACTATTCTACTGCTTCAAAGTGTCTATTTAAGAGCGCTTTATCATTAGTAACACTGGTAGGACATTCCTATTTAGAGTGATTGTAATGATGATATTATCCTTTATTTAGATTAAAAATTCACACCACCTCACATGAACTGGTTCTAGACTGGTTGAATCAGCCGCCCCGTAGAGTCAAGAGGCATGGGACTCCACGGAACACATGCAATTTGACATTTGTCCCTGATAGGTGGGCCCTACATCTATGAAGTCTGGGACAATGCCAGAAATTGGCAGCTGACAGTGCACAACTGAGTGTAGACCTCAGTGAATATGTTATTTTATTCCCCAAAAAATTAGCATAAGCCTAATATCAGTAAACCTAATTTGGATTGTAGAAGTTGACAACATTTTTTTCTGAAGGTGCCATGTAGAACCGAGTAGTAAAGAGTAACAGAAACAATAGCACGCCTTTTGAAGTTCGTTAAATTATAAAGCGGTACAGAGGAGAGAATTGCCCCACCTATGAATCCAGCGCCTAGTACCGCCACCATCCCATCTCAGTAGATCAGTCCCAGATTTGTGAACCTCTTCACACAGAGCAGTGGTTCTGCAGATAAAACAGAAGCCGACAGAGGTAAGGAGGTCAAACTTACTATGGTTAAGTAAGAGAGGGTGTTCGAGTGACCTAGAGCCAATATGGAGCAGACTGAGAAAAGGAAGGATGAGACTCATACCACCTACCACCTAAGTGGATAGACTTCATGCAAAAGTCTCAAAGGTAACTCTGATAGACCCTGCAACTGAGTGTGGTGCATCAGTCCTCAACCCCTCCCACATCCTCACAGCCATAATAGGAAATGATTCTGTGCGCATGAATAAGTTAGTATTTCTGGATTTCTTTCACATGGCATGTGAGACCCAAGCAGAGTGAAGAGGAGACCGCAACGGTTTCCTAACTGCCTATAAAGTGGGACTGATGTGACAATAGAATTAGACAGATGTGAGTATTGTGCAGCATCAGGAAAACTTTATGGAAAATGTTTATGTAGACCCCTTGGCCAATACTTTAGATAGACTTCTGGGCAGTACCATAGGAAATGTAAAGACACCATAAAACAGTGCTAAGAGGTTTGGGTGCATACAGCCACAGAGAATTTGAATTGATGGGTTAAATAAAGTAAGGTGGTGACATATCATGACTTGTTGAAACTACTTTGACATCCAGTGGAGTGGTGAGAGTACCTTTTTGCTTCCCAGATTGTATACCAAAAACATCTGGCTTTGGCAAAACACTGGTACGTAGCCAACAGAATTAATCAACTGGATTGTTGACTGCTACTCAAAGAGGAAAACTGTCTAAACAGCTTGCCCATAACTCTTGACAGAGGTCTTCCAGGCTCATTGTAGTGGCCTCAAGCCAGAGTCATGAAACATCTATCAAAAGCTCAGTCAACCATAAAATATCCTGATGGAAAGTGGGATTTTGAGGGACAAGGGCTAGAAAACACTCAACTCCAAGAACCGTAGAAAGATTTCAGGTGCACAGATTGCTATACTCCTTTGGTATCACAGCACAGCCAGTTGATGCTAGCTGAGATGATGATGGTGCCTCCAGAAGTAGTGTGGCTCACTGTTGAAGTAGTGTGGCTCACTGGTAGTGTGGCTCACTGGTTAGAGGCGGCAGACCCGAGAGCAGAGGACGGCCCGGGACCAGGGTTCGATTCCCGGCGCGGCAGGTTTCTGGACCAGGCTCAGCGGACTCGATAATTCTCTCGCCTCGGTGCCCACTCTGATCAGCGATCACACTCGGCAACTCTGGGCATTAGCTTGCCTCATCTTCACTAACGGCCCCACCAGACCGCCGGGGATGCCTGGTCTCACCCTGGAGATACCCATTAAGGGACCATCTCTCAGGGAAGCCAGGAAGGGTTTCGCTGCGGTCGAAGCGCCTTGGGACCCTACGGGTAAGTAGTGCGCTATATAAATGCCAATACATTTACATTTACATTTACAGAATTACAGGCTGAGTACCCTGATGTCCTGGCATAGGTACCCTGGGGTACCAACGTGTAATTATACAGGACCCATGAAACTGAAAGGAAGCTAACTCCTTTGAGAGACCTGGAAATTAGTCTTGGCATGGTGGATCAGGCATAGTTCACCCATGATTTTTGAAGGCCATTGCCATAGAGAAGAAACTCGATTTCTTGTTGCACTTGTTAGCCTACAGAAGTAGGTCAAGATTGAGATACTGCAAGGTTGTAGAAAAAAGGGAGCCTGTTCTGTTGCTGTGCCATCTGGAGGGCCCACAGAGTTAGCAGGCAAGAATCTGCAGACATACGGAGGTAGCGAGTCGGTTTTTAAGGGGCATTCTAAATGACTGCAGATTCCAAGGCGGGCAGCCTACCCCAGCCACGCACGTCCTTCGGCTGTCCACTGCTGTTTTTTTTTTCCTCTTTTTTTAAATTGTAAAAAAATACTGTCAGAGATTGTGCTGTGTAATTTGAATTTTTTTCTGCATAATTTAGATAACCTTTCTGCTTTTGGAAACTTTAATTATGATGATGAAATCAGTATTTCATAGACAACCAAAGTAGCCTATATCTCATGGTTACCAGTGAAACATTAGTTTTTATACCTCTGCATTATGTGCAATAAAAGCATCAACTTTGTATCATGTATCTGTGCTCAATGCTCACGCCTCCACCGTGCCTGATGCGTTCAGGGAGCTAGACAGAGTGACAGGGGGCCTTCAGAGAATCAGCTTGCAGTGGCTTCAGCCCTTCCCTGCCCAGGAAATGTTCCTTGAAATAAATGTCCATGCTGCCCGATTGCTCTGTAGTTCAAATTACATGACTGTTCTTGTACAGAGAGTAAACATGGATAAAATAAATTGAGAACCTTTTTCAAAAGCTTACAATTCATATTTTATACAAAGCAAGTAGCCCCAAGAAAAACACTTTGGGTATTATTGGAACAATTGGCCCTAACTGTACCCCTTTCAAGCCCTCTCTGTGCCTCAAACCGAATTTACTCGTTCCCATATTTAAAATGTATGAGTTTCATGACCTATTATTCAAAAGCAATGACAGTTGAGCACATTCGTTTTTGCACAGGAGCAAACACACTTTTGTAAAAGGGACCTGTTACGGAATCAGCGAGAAACGTGTACGATGCACGTGCTGCGTGTTACGTCACCCGGACGCAGATGGCGCGAAGCACGTGGAACCGCCTCGGCGCTAGTGAGGGAATCTGATATCCGCTCACGGATCAGCTACCCGCCTGAGACCTTTGCTGGCACTTGGAAGGCCGCCTCAGTGTGACTCATCCGCTTGCAGTAAACAAACATCACACATGGAGCGCTCAGAGAGTGTTCAGGAGTTGTGGTAAAGAATATTCAGTCGCTATAGTCGTCACTGTTTATTCGCATGCATTTTTAACATGGAGTCCATTACTAATATTTATGAATGGCTTTTTCACATGTTTTTGGTGCCAACTGAGACAATTGTTACGTGTGTAATGTGTACATTAGCAGTGTCCATGAGTGCGACTTGTGTCACTCACTCATGCCTTTTTAATAATTAGGGATACTGACATGAGCGCGACATGTTGGCCTGCACGGGATCGTTGGTTGCTATGTTTTTAATGCTGGGCAAAATGTATATATGTGCCGGATTGTCAGCTGTGTTCATTCTTTGCTTAGATGGAGACATGACTACTTGTCTGACATTTCATATATAAAAGGCTTCATAGGTTCTACTCACTCTGGTTTGGTGGTTCGTTCCCTAACAATTGTGTTTGCTGCCCACATCTTATACCACCATCTTATTGTGGAAAAAGTTAATGTGTGACAAGAATGTTTGTCCATGATGTTTAGGAGCTTAATGGGGTAGTAATGTGTTTTGGGCTGTTTCTTTTCGTGCTGCTTTATTGCATTGTGTTTTGTTGTGTTGCATTATGATTGTTGTATTGCATTTTTTAGCGACTCTTTTGTTAACGTTGTGCTCTATTATATTTTAGTTCTATTATGTTGATTTTTGTAATGTTACCATGTTATGTTCTATTGTTTAATTCGAGGATGTCAAGAAATACTACAACATTTGGAGCCGAAAGCAGCCTATTCTTTTTGAATTCCAGTCACAATTAACCACTTACTACAGTATTAAGTGGCAAAATACCACTGCTCTAGGTCTTGCAAGATTAAAGACACCAGGATACCCAAAACTGCACAGAATTGTCTTAAATTATCCATGCCAGTGCTCAGTATATTTGATGCAGCCCGTGTGTCTGCAAATTAATGCATTCAATAATTTCGGTATTATTGTTATTTATCCCAACAATATTTTTATTTAAGTGGTGATCTATTAACATAGTTGGTCTCAATCTTAGCTTTGCTGAAGTATTGGTTCAGGGTAATATCATTACCAAAGTCAAGTATACAAGTATGCAACCTGCAACCCAGCAGGCAGGTGGTACATCCCCAATAGTATAAAATAGAAACCTCATCCGGAATTTGCACATAATCAGTTCCCAGCATGATAAGACTCCATAGTAGTCACCTTGGTTAGCCAGTAATACTTTGTAGGGGAAAGGAAGGCAGAGAAACAAAAGAAAATGCATTAACATTATAGCACCAAACAGACCCTTCCGTCTCACACTTTAGAAGATCCTCCCCAAGGCCTGCATCACCCAAGAGACATAATTATGCAACATACCCAGTTACCCTCTTTCCCTGGAATGAATCAGGTTACTGGCTCACAGTCCTGGCCTTTCAGAAATACTCTCACAAACTCAGTCAGATAAAACAAACATTTATCCCCTTTCACCTTAAGTTTTACGGAAATACCAACAGAAAAGCCAGCTCACCACAAAAAAAGATTTTTTTTGCCAGCATATCAGGATGCAGATCTTGGAACAACAGAAGCCGTCAGCCACCAACCACCATCTCACTCTAAATGGCCTTATAGTGGATGTGATCCCTCCATTCCAGAAAACTCAACGTCACCATCACTGTGCTGTCTGTGCCGGCCCCTGATTTCCATGTCTGCTCGCCCGTCACAACATTTGATTGTAAGTCCAACAGGCAGTCATCATTGCACATATCCTGCTCCATAGGGTCTCAGAAGGAACATCTGCAGGGACACTGAGCCTGGAGCTTCTAAACAAGATATAAAATAATTCCGTTTTGGCCCTGAGTTTTACCATGACCTCTGCCTCATTTGATTGAACAATCACCTATGATTTCCGCACCAAGGAGTTTAATAGAGTTCAGCACACCACAAGTCAGAGGAACCCACTCTGATGAATCTTTTCTGTCACCTTTGGAAGATGCAGCTCTAGGGTCAAAGAAGTCCTCTCTGCCTATTTTCTTCCCTGCTGTGGTGAGCACTGGGTATTTGAAGGCGCTTGGAAGGTGGGTTGCAGGGGTGTGGGGGTATGAATTAAAAATTGAAATACGGGTCACAGGACGGTGATGTAATGAATTAAAAATTAAAATACTCACCTATCTTTCGCTGCTGCTTGCTGTCGCCGCTGCCTCCTCTGGGTCCTCTTCTGCCGGCTTCCAGGGCAGGAAGTAGGAAGTGCCCGGCTCCCAGCCTCCTGATAGCCAATTACAATGCTGCAGTGCAGCGTTGTGATTGGTCTGAACGCCATGGATCAACGCTCAGCCAGAGAATGGAAGGCTGACCATGTTCTTCATGCAGACTGTAATACAGCCTGTTTACGGTAGAGCTTAGTACATAGCTTGTTATCTGCCCCAAATACTAAGAGATCTCTTATAGCGTGAAGTCTTATGTCTCCTGGGGGACACAAAAAGTTATACTCAAATCAAAAGAGAGGACTACAACAGGAGTATTGTGGCCTTCTATGATCTTTTGCAAGAATGGAGGTCGAAGGGAATCTTGTAAGAAAACGAACTGCAATTCATGAAGGTGGATTATCTGGTCCTGGCGACATTTTATCACCTGCCTCAGGTGCCTTAGAGCATGAATAACCCTCCGGGCCATCCAATCATGACCTCCAAAGGAAGCTTATTGGAGAAAGCTTCAATTTATGTTGATTCTCTTTTGTTTCCTATAGTAAAGGACCTAGGTTCGTTTATCCTGGACACTACTGACTTTATCCGTGAAATCCAAAATATCACCTGGGACAATGACCTACTATTGATTACGCTTGATATCACAAGCCTCTATACTAGCATTGTACATTCGAATGGTTTGTTTGCATTGGAATTCTTCCTTGAAACAAGACCGTTGAAAATCCAAGAACATAACAAAATGCTTTTACAAATGGTGTCATTTTTCCTGCATAATAACATCTTCCTCTTTTCAGGACAACTATATTTACAGACACAGGGGACCGCCATGGGCACGTGCTTTGCCCCCAGCTATGCAAATCCTTTAATGGGCTGGAGGGAGAAGCATGTGGCCTGGGTGAAGGAAAATGAATCTTAGGTTCATGAGTAACATCAGTGAAAGCCAAGTCCTGTTCTTGGATCTCTTAGTATTTGTGGCAGATAACAAGCTATGTACTAAGCTCCACCGTAAACCTACGACAGAGAACACAGTTTACCTTCCTGGAGTCAGCACCAGTGCAATTTAATCAATAGCATACCTAACGGAGAGCTGTTAACACTCAAACAGAACTGTTCCTTCCCAGAGGATTACCATCAAGCTGAAAGAGAGTCCCTGATGAAGTTCTCGAGGAGGGGCTATGGTAATAGGATATTGTGTGGAGCAGTCAATTAGGTCAAAACCAAGGATAGACATATTTTTCTCAAAATCCCAAAATGTCTTTATTTCGATCAATGACCATAAAATACATTACATAGACAGTATAAAATCAAGTTAAAAGGTGTAAAAAAGTCATAAAAATTAATACACAGGCGATTAATACGGAATGACAGTCGGCATTTGGACCATTCTGTATTCTAAAAAGGCCTTACGCGCCCACCACATGGAAGTTAAGAAGCAAGAAACAGCTTAAACAATAGGTACATGGGTGTTATACTTCAATACTCTAAAAGTTTCTTCATAGCGCCTTGTGCCCAGGTTCCTACACAGTTGTACCAGCCATCTTTGTCTATTTTTTTATTATCCCGGACAAAAAAAGAATACATGGAGTTTGGTCTCCTCTGCATTAGTGCATGCCGAACATCCCAGATTGACGCTTTTGGACCATTTATTGGAAAATGCACGCAACGGGGGTGTACCATGCCTAAACTGGACATAAAGCTTCCTAGCAAGAGCTGGTTTTATTTTGTCTAGGCATGACTCCCAGTTATAAGTGTCCTTTACGTCCATGAATTTGGCAGTGATGGATCCTATGGTGGGATTTTCAAAGTATTGGGCTAATTTGCCCTCCCTATAGCTACTAACCAATAGTGTCTGTGAGATTGCAGTGCAGGCCACCTCCGGATTCCTCCAGAGACTATCTCTACCTAGGTTGTGGAGACCTTTTTTAATATGCGCAAACCAGGTCAGTTTGCTGATACCTGGGAGACCCAAAATTTCTTGCAACTCTGACCTAAATTCGGCCTGTTCGGGTGTCACCCATAAACAACGCCAAAATAAAAGAGGTCTGCAGCCAATTTCATCTATAATAGGTCTTACCCCTAGATCCAGGTGCAATGGAACAAGTGGGGAGCTTGCTGGTAGACCGAGCAAATGTCTAAAAATATTGTTCTCGGTTTTGATCATGTTCTTCGGAAGACAATGCCCCCATAGTTCTGCCCCATACATGACAGAGCTTCTTAGTTTGGTTTTGTAAGTCTCTAAAACAGGTCCTAGTGGCTTGTGTGAGGAGTTTCTGTAAGCTTAGCCAGGCCGCCTATGATCTTGGTTAGCTTGAGACTGGATTTAAACATATGGGGCCCCCAATCCATATTTTCTGAAAGGGTGAGACCTAGATACTCAAAGACTGATACGCACTCAAGTTGGATGCCATGTAAAGGAGAGTAGGGTCTGCTTCCTATGGTTACCCCCACTTTTTGCTGCGTTTCACTGTTTTTTCGACTTTAGACTGGCTGTGGCCCTGCTAATCAGGACCACAGCCTAGCTGTTCTCTCTCTAAACTGATACCATGTACTTTAGGTACATACCAGATTGGTTACTGGGTCACCCTTATGAGTCCCTGTATATGGTACCTTAGGTACCCAGGGCATAGTTACCCCAGAGGCCTACCAGAGGCTGAAGCATGTATTATGCCACCCCTAGTTAGCCTTCCAAAATGACACCACAGGTCTGCACTTGCAGCCTGGGTAAGGTGGTGTAAGCACCCCTCACTTATATAACGTATGCCTATATCTACCTTTACCTATAGACACATATTAACCTATAAGTCACTCCTATGGCAGGCCTTGACAACCCTGAAGGCAGAGGGCTTGGTTTGGTGTGAGAGGGTGCCCTAGCATGAGCCGAGCCCCTCTGCATCTTTCGGAAATATCTCCTTATAGCTGTTCTATGATATAGCCATACCATATACTCTTAAGTGCATTATAATCCTCGCGGTTAAATTCTAACTTTGGTTTGGCTTTATCAAAACATGCTGTGTAAGGTGTCAAACGATTTGGAATACTACCCCCACCCTCCGCCAGAGGGAAAGACATGTACACACTGGTATACCCGGTTAAAGTTAAACAGAGCCCCAGCATCACAAAATGGATGCTGCTGGACAAAACTCTGGCAAGGGAGGCCTGGACAGTAGGTTTCCTGTCCAGACAGGCTTTAGTGTATTGGGGCAGGGTGGGTTGCATTCAGTGAATGCTTTTCAGACACTGCCTGGGGCACACAAGGTGATCCATGCATTTCCCAGTTCAAACTGGTTGCTGGGGCACTCAGCCCCAGCACTGGCGCGAAACTGGACCAAGGGGAAGGGGTGTAACCACCCCCTCCACAGGTCCACCCATAGGTGGGACCTTAGAGTTAGTCCAACCCCTAAACTTAGTATAAGTATAGGAACCCAGTCCCTAGGACTTTAGATTACCATGGGCAAAACTCTGAAGAAGAAATCGGGGACGTTCGACATTTCATTTCGACTGAAGAGAGTTCCATAACCTGGGTACAACCGAGGAAAATGCTCTACCTCCCCATTTGGCTCTTACAAACCTGGGAACCTCAAGAATATTTTTGTTGGAGGAATGAAGGGGTCGACTAGGAGAGTAGAGGTGAATAAGTGACTTGAGACCCTCAACACCCGTACCGTGGAGGGCCCCATGGGCAAGGCAAAGAATCTTAAAGGAAATACTGGACTGAATGGGAAGCCAATGCAGACTTCTCCGGGCTGCCGAGGCAAGCCTAGGGAGGTTTAAAACCATCTTTGCTGCTGCGTTCTGGACCATCTAGAGACGATAGATAAGGCTCTTGTTTATGCCCACGTAAAGGGCATTACAGTAGTCCAGTCTTGAGGAGACTAGTGCCACAGTGGCCAGTTCCCGGGCATCAGGAGAAAGATAGTGGGCAATCTTTCTGAGGACCCTGATGATACCACAGCAGGTGGCAACAGTCCTACAGACCTGGCGGTCAAAGGAGAGTGCTGTGTCCATCAGAACCCCTAGGTTCTTGGCAAACTGGCGGGGAAGAGGGCAGTCCCCGAGAGAGGCTGGCCACCAATCATTAGACCAGATATCCTGACTGCCCCCAAAGACCAGCACTGCCGTTTTCTCCCGGTTTAGTTTCAAGAAGTTCTGTACCATCCACTGAGACACAACCTCCATACAGTTCCTGAAGTTCAGGGCAGAGTCCTTCAAGGGCTGCGTGAGGGAGACCATTATTTGGGTGTCGTCAGCGTACGACAGTACTTCCAGCCCAAAAGATCTAACTACTCTGGCACGTGGGGCCACATAGATGTTAAATAATGTAGGGCTCAATGAGGAGCCCTGGGGGACCCCACAATGCACAGGTTTAGGGGCAGAAAGAAACTGGCCCAGCTTCACTCACTGTTCCCTTTGATTAAAAAAGGAAGCCAGGAGGCTCAGTGCAGGACCTCCGACCCCTATATCCAGCAGGCGGGTGACCAGAATGGATTGGAACAGGGTGTCAAAAGCCGCCATCAGGTCTAGCAGGACCAGGAGAGTGGTATGGCCCTTATCGACCTGGCAGCGGATGTTATTGACAACTGCCGTAAGGGCGGTCTCAGTGCTATGAGATCTCCTAAAGCCATGCTGGGAGATATCCAGGAGGGCAGAGTCCCCAAGGAAGGAACTAAGGTGCCGATTGAGATGAGATTCCAGCATCTTTGCAGGGGCAGAAAGAAGTGAAATGGGGCGGAAGTTTTTCAAGACCCCTGGGTTTAGCAACCGCCATCTTCCATGAAGAGGGGAACACTCCCTGCGAGATCACACGATTCATGACATTCATGAGGGGGGATAACCACATCCCGACAAGCCTTCAGGACTTTAAGCGGGCAAGGGTCTAAGGGGGAGCTCGATTTGGTGTTATCCAGGAGCTCAGGAGTAAGAAGGGAGAAGGACAGGAAACTCGAGGGGTGTCCACCAGACAAGCTCCGATCTCTAGAGGGAACAAAATTAATGGTAGAGGCCGTACCAAGTTTAATGGATTTAAGGGAGCTATAGATATCCACGATCTTTGAGTGAAAAAAGACTGAGATATTGTCGCACAACTCCTGAGACTCCACTATCGGGTCAGCTACCTGTGGAGAGGATAGGGAGTCTATAATTTAAAAAAGATTTCTGGGGGAGTTAAGGGAAGCAGTAATATTAGAAAAATTGGCCCTCTTTTCCTCCATAATGGCTTGTTTGTAATCCTTTAAACAGAGTTTATGATGTTCCCTCTCAGAGGGATCCAACTGAGCCCTCCAGAGCCTCTCCTGTTTGCGACACCCTTGTCTTAGCAGCCTAAGTCTGTCCGAGAACCAGGGGGTCGACGGACTCTTTCTCGCAGAATAGTGCAGTTTAAAGGGTACGATATCCAAAGCCCCTGAAATAGTGCTTGCGAGTTCAAGAGCAGCAGAGTTGGCGTCCTGCAATTCAGCCGGAGTCAATTTATTCAAATAAGGAGAGAGAACCACGTCATTAATGGCTTTAAGGTTCCTTCTAAGTTCCTACTTCTTGGCGTCCGGAAGAGAAGGGGGTACATCCGGAAATGACAGCTCTAGCGGGACGGCCGAATGGTAGGACCAAACTAAGGGGACCGGAGGGCCCACCTTCAACCTGGGGTCATTGGAAAAGACTCCGTTGAGTGTATGCCCAGCCAGATGAGTGGGACATACCACCAACTGAGTCAAACCACAGGAGTCCAGGGTATCCAGGAGGATCTGGGTATCTCTAGATCCCATATTTTCCAAATGGAAATTAAAATCGCCCAGGAGAGTAATAAGGGGCCTCTCAATAAATGGCTCTAGCAGCTTGATCAGATCCTGGCTAAAATAAGATCTAGGGCCCGGCTGTCTGTAAAACAGGAGACCAGAGAAAGAGACAGAGGGGGTGGAATTGATGGAAAAGTACAAGGCCTGAAAAGGGTCAGAGGGAGTGGAAAGAAACTCAGTACGGCATATAAGGGAATCCTTGTATAGAATTCCTATTCCTCCTCCTCGACGACCAATTCTGTCCATCATGGCCAGGGCATGCCCAGTGGGAATAGCATCTATCAAATCAGTCCCGAGGCATCGGAAGCCCAGGTCTCTGTGATAAACACCCACATAGGTTTCCTGTCTGAAACAAAGTCCCTGAAAGCAATGTTGTTTTTTATTAAGGACCTGGCATTGATAAGAAACCTCCTTTCAGTCTTTATGTTGGGGGCGGACTTAGACGGGCCAATGCACGGCTGAGTCTTCTGGGGATTTGCGCTTCCAGAACCACTGCTCAAACATCCACAACCCATCCTTACTGAGAAAGCCTCAGGGGCAGTAGTATGATAGCAGGACTTAACTAAAGGCTTCAATGCAAGCAAGAACTGTCTAGAATAGCAGAAACTTACTTGCAAACCAGCGGTGGCCAGCCCAGCCTCCCATCAGGCGCGATCTCAGCGCGGATGGGCTGGACATAGGCGCGACTTTGGCGCGTGCCCGCTGCGCGCGTCCGCTGAGGGCGGAAGAAGTCATGAGGATTAAATAGGGCGGCGCCTGGAGGAGAGGCTAGCGCGTGACCCTGGGTGTCCAATCAGCGAGAGACCAACAATCTGTGCCGACGCCCTCCACAACAAGCGGGAAAACCCGTGGTGGAACGGGGCGCTGGCGGAAAAATTACGAATGCAGCGAGCCTTGTTACAAAGTAAGTGCAAAGTACAAGTAATTTTTAAAATTGGTCAAATAAAACAATTAAGTTAAAAATAACTGAGTAAAGTGCAAAGTAAAGTGCCCTCAGCAATACATTACGATTCAGAAAAGGGGGTGGTGATGAACAGAGTGTCTGAATTAAGCAGACCACTCTTACCCAGTCCAAAGATCAGGGCTTGATCCATCACCGTTTTTTAGCTCACTGCACCATCCCAGCTCAGAACCTGGCTACATGCAAATTAGTCTGACCCTGGCCCAGTGCATCATGGGAACAGGGCAGACCAAACTACCAAGCCAATTCTTATACTGGGAAGGAAACAAGCTTCCGGGGACCGGTTTCTGGCATTTCAGCCGTCTTCGGCCCGGCTTGCTTGAATCCTGATGGTGCAATGAGCAAGGGACTCACATCTGAGTATACCCTTCCACGCTTATGGTGGACAAAAACGATTCAGAAAAGGGGGTGGTGATGAACAGAGTGTCTGAATTAAGCAGACCATTCTTACCCAGTCCAAAGATCAGGGCTTGATCCATCACCGTTTTTTAGCTCACTGCACCATCCCAGCTCAGAACCTGGCTACATGCAAATTAGTCTGACCCTGGCCCAGTGCATCATGGGAACAGGGCAGACCAAACTACCAAGCCAATTATTATACTGGGAAGGAAACAAGCTTCCGGGGACAGGTTTCTGCAATACATTACAGCATCATAGACCGCTAAGCACAGGGCAGGTCAAGAGGACCTTTTGCACCGAAGTACAGAGGCCAGCACTCCACAAGTGACCTGTGAGTCCCCTTTCTTCACCACAGCGCGAGGCTCCTTCGGGGTTCCTAGTCCGTTGGCTGGTGGGCCCCCACAAAGGACAATCCTTTGTTTCTTGAGCTTTCCTGGTTGCGCCAAACGTGCTCTGACTCCCCTCCAAAGGGTGAGTCTCTCAGACGTTGCTGGTCTGCACCAAAGCCAATCTTGTCATCTTGGTGGGTTGTTGTTGCCAAGGCTTGTTGGGTCCAATCCGGATTCTGATGCTGCAGAACTCGACGCCCTTGATGGGACAGCTCTAATCTAGCTCATGGTTGTTGTCCACCCATCCTGGTCCTCGTGGCTGTGGATTCAAGCTTCACCTCTTTCACCTGAAAACACCCGACATCGGCTGGCATCTTCCTGTCACCATCCTGGTCACTGGTTAGTGACCCAGACTCTGTCCCCTCTGCTTTTAGGTTCTTTACATCTCCGATCCACCCTTGGATCTACCGGGACACTTTTCCTCTGGTCGCCTACAGCATTTCTTCGCAGCTCTCCATTGGAATCGATAACGAAATATGACACCAAAAGACACTTATGCACCCGGCTTCCCTGGGTGAGGTAACACGAGTACTCCGGTGCTCCTGTGGGTCTTGATTTACGAAGTGCCCTAGTCTAAAAGGGTTCCATTGTAGTTCACCTCTAAGTGCCCTTAATCTCTAAAATTGTAACGAGTTTGTTCTCCATAGAAAGTCAATGGTGATTCTTGGCTATGTTTGGAGACTGCACCCGTCCCCCGCGGCTCTCCTGTGTCCCTACCTTGGGTGGTTCCTGGTTGCCCCAGCGGTTCTACAGGCCCCAGGCCTGACTTCTATCCCTCACATGGTTCTTATACCCCTATTTTAGTATATGGTTTGTAAGGCCCCTAGGGCATAACATATACTATGCAACTTATCATATGCTAATTAAGTTCCTTGATTGTACTTTTACCTCTGACCTCATAAAGAGACAGAGTGGTTGTGTTTAGAATAAATACATATATATTTGATATATACCTTGTGTGGTGTACATTCATTTGATCATTCAAGAAATTATAGACTGGTAAATCAACTTGCTTAACTCGCCTCTAAGTCTTAGCCTGAAGGCTGCTCTCCACAGCTACCACTAGGATAGCTTTCTATGAGGTTGACTTTAAACCTACCATCAATAAGGCTCGTTTGGACTGGTGCAAGGTGCCCACTAGAATAGTGGACATCATATGCCAGGCCAACTTCTCAGACTGTTCATGTGCTGGTTTGGACGGGTTGTGTGAACGGAGTTGAAGACCTTACATTTTATCTTCTATATATTGAACTCCAACCCTCTGGTTTCACAGAACTCGTATTATTAGTAGGCTGACCGCCCATAGACACGGAAACAGAGGATGACCAATCCAAGTCAGGCTGATTTTAACCTTTTCTGCAGAGTCACAGAGGATCAGGGACATGGTCCGGAAGAGCTGGAATATCTTCCAGAGCATAATAGGCCAACTGATACCTGATAGACCAGATGTCACATTCAGTAGCAGTGCCTCATTGAAGGATATTCTAGTGCACAGCCATTTTGAAGACAAACCCTGCAGTATTATTTTTGCTGCTCTCCTGCGGGACCAGCTGTTCAGGTATACCTAACTTTTTAACCACTTTATGAAAGACTCTTATCACCTCTTTAAATGCTATTTTCTTGAAAACAATGGAACAGATTTACTACAAATCACAATGTACTTTTCTGCCAAAATTGGTGTAATGCAGTTTTTACTATATCAGAAAACAAAGTTTCCTATGAGAATTAACATGGGAAATCAATGTTTTAGGAGACTAGCCTCTTTTGCTTGGCCCCTGCATGACAGACTGGCATGAAACTGGCTTGAAACTCTCAAAGAAAGAGCTGAGATTAATTCAAGTTTTGGGGGGGAAATGCCATGCAGATTCTTCAAGTTATTAAGGAAGCAAAAAGTGCTATTCTTATGGGATCTTTGACCTAACTATAACTACACTGTGTAATAAATTGACCACACTGTTTACTATAGCTAGCCATTATTATTTTGTTAAACAGTTCTGATCTGGTTACGTGCAGGTCTGTGCATGGGGCTACAAGATGCAAGTCTCCTGCATTTATCTAAAGCTTTCAGTGTCCCACTGCTTTGATAATATCAAGGTTTTGAGAGTTGATTATATCAAGTCTCTATTTTCTCTAGGCTATTGACCACATAAATGTTTTAAGTATGCCACAGTTCTGGTTATGTCAGGACACCAATTATACGAGAGCTATGATTATAGCAGATTTCTGATTATGCCATTGTTTTAATCAGCCCAAGGATCAAATTGTGCCATGGCTCTCAACATGCCAGGGCTCTGAATATAAGATGTTCTAATTGTGCAACATTTCCTAATATGCTATTCCTTGGAATATGAACGTTTTGTGCCAGAGTCCTAACCACAACAGATTCCTTATATACTAGTAATTCAGTAGGCATAAACTCAGGGAGGTAGTGTGGGGCACAAGCTTAGAACTCAGTGATGAACCTACAGATCCAGCAAACATCAATTACAACGCAGGCATTACAATGCAATGCCTTTACAACGCAGTCAATACAACATAAGTTCTATTACAATGCATGCCATTACAACGCATATCCTTAACTTGCCAGCAACTTCCCTGAGGTAAGCACCCGGCGGAGTTAGAATAGTAATTTTTGTTGTAATGGAACATGTGTTGTAATGGCATGCGTTGTAATTATAGATGCGTTGTAAAAACGGAATTGTAAAGGTATGCATTGTAGTAGTTTGTATTGTAACACCATACATCCTACAGATACATTAGCTTCAGTTTTTTGCACAGTGCTTGCCTTTTTAAAAACAGCATTTTTAAATGCCACAGCAGAACTAAATATTACATGATTCAATTTGGTATACAGTGCATGGACCCCAGTGAAGATACTCCCTTGTGGTGCTATACTTGCGGCTATCTCCCACCCAGGTGATGCTTGATGAGCTTTTCCACTGGCAATTATGGAAGAAGCATGAATCAGGCACAGGTGCAGGTTCTGGTGCCCCACAAGTCAAATGCACCATCAGTTATTGTTTTCTGCCTGTCCTTACCCCTGGTGCTTTAGTGAGTAGGAAATTAGTGTCTGAGGGGCAGATTTGCTAACGTTTCGCACTGGGTTTGCATCACACAAGTGATGCAACAAGCGTAAAATTTACTTTCCAGTGTAAAGCTTGTTTTGCAATGCAGAGTTGCCTGAAAGTAATGCAATGCAATGCAAAGCAGCGCATTACACTTCTTTGCTTTACTTTGCATTGGGGGTGCATTTCCATTGGTGGTACAAGGGCATTCCCATGTAACCACTCATAGATTTAGAAGAAAATCCATATCAGGGTTTTATGCCAAAAAAGAAAACCTTGAGTGGTGTTAACTTGGAGAAATGCTTTTATTTCTCCATAACTTTCGGCCTTGCCCAATGTGCTGCACTTCACAGCACACTCCAAAGGGTGAACAATTTTGAAGTTTGTTTAGGCATAGCATTTCGTACTGGATGGGTACAAAAGCAAGTACTAAATCTATGGGAGACATTACTCACATTGCCTTATTTTATGATGGTGAGGTGTGGGTGTAGCACTAGGCAGCACTAGGGGCGGCTCCTCCGCTAACGTGGAGGAACTTCACCCCACTGCCATAACGCAAGGTTCATATCATTTTATTTTTCCATGCTGAGGAAGTTTGGTGAGGGGAGAGGAGTGGTGGCACTCTCTAAGTGTGCAATGACTTTGTGGCCGGCCCTCCTGGGCTGGCCAAGCAGTCATGTGCACTTTGCATGTTCTCCACCCAGGCTGCATTACAGCCTGGGTGGAGAACATGCCCAGGCTTCCATTCTCTGGCTGAGCACCGAACCACAGTGCTCAGACCAATCACAGCGCTGCATTGCAGGGTTGTGATTGGCTTAGGGAGCCTGTGTGCTTCCTGTTCGCAGAGAAGCCAGGAAGAGGACAGAGAGGATGGAGGTGGCCGGCCAGCTGGCAGGCTGGCAGGTAAGTCATCCTATTTTTTACACCTCCCTCTCCCCTCTCCCTGCCTCACTACAGATTTGCGGGAGAAGCCCCACTGGTCAGTAATAGGGAGAGAATAAGAAAGCACCATATCTTACTAGATATGGCACTTTTTGGTCTCCTTTTCTCACACAACACAGCACAGCAAGATTCGGTACTGCCCTGTCATGCATGCATTTTTAGTAAATGTGCTCCTAAGTCTCTCATGCTCTACTAGCACATATCAGCTGCTTAGTGTTCACCCGCAAATGGAGATCTGAACCAGACAGTTGGAAACAGTCTTCAGAAGCCACAAAGGAGGTGTGATATTTGTCTCTTCTCATGCAGCCATAGTTATTCAGTCTAGAACCGATTGGCAGCCCCGGCATTTCTGTGCAGGTGTAGGTCTAGCTACTGCATTCTCATCCAACTAGTGAGATGGATGCAGCACCACTCAGCTGTTGGCCATACCAGGCAGGCCTGAAACAATCACCATGGCAGTTACAGCTCCAACCAGACTGATACAGTCCCAAACTTGCAGTTGCAGCACTGACTGGGCTGACACAGTCACCAAGGCAGTTGCTGCCTCGACTGGGCTAACATGACCACCAAGGTAGTTGCTGCCCAAATTAGGCTGGTTTGTTCTAGTAGGCTATGTGCTTCCTGCCAGGAACCTTTTGAGAGGCGTATGGACCCTTTTTAGCTTGTGCCACTCCTTGCTTTGCACTCAGACAGCCAGCTTTCTCTGGGTGTCCTTCCTTCTAGGGGCATGCTAGACATCTACCTATGGACATTGGCTCTTTCCGCAGTGCGAGGAAGGTCTTATCAACAGAAAGGCAGGCTTTTAGGCAATATATGTTTTGGATTCAGTAAGTACTGGTCTAAATGAGGTTGAGGAAACACATAGGCAAATTGTCCTTCTGACACATATCTGATGCTTAACTGACTCCGTACCTCCCACATGCACTTTACCTGCAATGCATGAGTATTTATAACCCTTAGGCTGTGCGACGATTTCCTTGAACTGCCACTATGATTTGACATAATTTGATTGCACCGTGATCCGACCCAGCATGGGGTCATAGACATAGACACACACAACCCTACTGTAAGGTCCTGACTCATGCGCCACTTTGTTACCCTTTGTATACACGTGATAAACCATTGATAGGCCACAGTCACATCTGTGTCTCTAGGACCCGACTGGATGTAGGACCCACTGATATGGAGTTGTCCAACCTCCACATCTGTGAGGGTTAGCAGAGGTAAAGATGGTGGATACATTTTATTAATGTGCGCCAAATCTCAAATGTTCTTCTCAACCCGCACAACCATGATCGACTGTTGCACATGAATCCATCTAGAGAATAGTTTTCCTACCCGGTGCTGCAGCAGTAATCATCAGCTACATCGCTGAGCTCCTATTGTCTTTAGGATCAATGGGGCAACATAAGATAGCCGCCACAACAACAGCAGTTTGGGCTTCTGACCGCTCATGGTCATGTGATGCCTCACCGCTCCACTGAATGAGGAATTACCAGCCGTGGCTCGTATAACCATGAGCCGTCGATAGACATGCGTCTATTAGGAATAGCTTTTCTCTGGTCTGGGGCTGCAGGATTGATCATCCGATGTACCCCTCTACCCACATGTTTCTTTTAGGGGAACAGAGGTGAAAATGGCCGCCACATTAGCAATCACGGGCGGAAGACCTCATAGGACCATGTGACATTGTCATGTGTGTTCTCAGCAATCCATTTAATCAGGTTACACTAGCTATGGCTCACTTGACCGAGTAATCAGGTAAGGAGACTATGATGTAGTTTGGATGTGAGGATGCAGGACCATTTAGTATTTTGCCCAGCCTAGCTCCTAGTAACTTGAATTAATTTCAGGGTAATGTGAATTCTCATCAATCCTCTTAATTAGAAATTACCAGCAGCGGCTCTCATAACCACGAGCCGTTGATAGGCATGCGTCTATCTAGAAAATGCTTTTCTCTGCTCTGGGGCTGCGGGAGTAATTTCCTTAAGGGGGAACAGAGGTCAGGATGGCCGCCACATTAGCAATCGCGGGCTGCTGACCTCATAGGATCATGTGACATCGTCACGTGGGTTCTCAGCAATCCCTTTAATCAGGTTACACCAGCCGTGGCTCACTTGACTGCGAGTTGGTGAGAGAGACTTGAGTATTCAGGTAAGGAGACTATGACTGTAGTTTGGATGTGGGGCTTCAGGAGTTTTTGTACCACATAGCTCCTAGTAACTTGAATTAATTTTAATTTCATGTTGCCTCCAGATTTGTAGAAGTTTGGGAAGCAAGGATTGATAGACTTTGGCATCAACACATGACAACCATTCCACATACATTTTGAACACACTACCCCTTGGAGGCCGACAAGCACATCCAAAGGGGTGAGTTTCTTAGACCTTATATTGAGGGGCCACCTTTGGTAGTGCATGGATGGACTTGTTTTATTCAAGGAAAAGGAGTACACTTAGTTCCTCTCATTACAGGTACACAGCTGAAGGTTTATCAGTTGTCAGTCTTCATTGGTCGAGATTGACTGGTAAGTAGTTGCAGAAATTGCACAGAGTAGTAGTGGTACACACGTAGGGATGTAGACAGTAACCGGCCTTCTAACCATTTTTCAGATGTTTCTTGGAAAAGAACTCCTTCCGGGCTCAGAGGAGTTAATAGATTTAATCTTGTGAATTCGCATCCACCAAGAGTGAGTACCCCAATAGCATGGCAGCTCACACATTGTACATTTTTCAGTCCACACCATACTAATAGGAATGTCATTTTCCTTTGAATAGGCAGTCGCATTTCCCTCTTTTGTCCTGAAGAAGACCCTTCTTGATGTATCTACCTACACACATACATAGAGGGTTGAAACGTCGACGTACAACCATCTCATGTCCTGGCTCACTATAGCAATTAATTTAAGAAATAGGACTGGCTTAAGTGAAGGACCTGAAAAGGACGGAGAATTGATGGTATTGTCTTGTTTATTGTTTGAATTTGAAAGGTCACCTATTTGCACTTTATGCAGACCCTCCAGGATATCGCGATTTCGCGGTTTGCAGCGAAATCGGCGCTTTTGTTAAAATGCCGCGATTTTCACAAAAGTGCCCGCGAAATCGGCATTTTTGTAAAAATCCCGGTATTTTTACAAAAGATAATCCATGCCTGGGGGGTCTGATTGGTCTCGAGTCGTTCATTTGATTTCCTCGGGCGCACTGCTTTGTTTGGAGACATTAGATTGTTACTGGAAATGTATCTTTTCTTCAAAATTGCTGAACATAACCACAGATGTGTCGTGTTTTTTTGTTGTGGTCAAGAAAGTAACACCACTGCCCATATTTTATGTAAATATTTCAGGCTAACAGTTCATTTTATTGATCCTGCAGGAGTGGTATGACGTTTCTTTTTCTTCCAAAGCCCGCCCTGCTCTGACTCCTGAGAACTGCCCCTCGGTGTCTGATTTCCATGAATGTGGCGGCCTCTCTTCATCTCCCGGGCCGAGGAGATCCCTATTCATTGGCAGTGTTAGGGGGGGTAGGCGGGAGGGAGGCTGTCAACCGGATCGGGCTTTAATATACAAACTGATGAAGTCAGACTGCTGAACACACCTAGAGAGCCGTTAACAAAGACCCCACCATAGGCCTTGTAGCCGGGATTTTCTTTTACATGTATGAGAATATTAACGAATTAATATCAAGACGCTGTCATTAAAGAACCAGTATTACCTTTTTTCATGTAAAATTATTGATAAAAAGGATATTGCACATTAAAATCATTTTATCATAACACGGATGTAGTGTGTGGAACCCTTTGCACTTAGGGCAGACGCTGCACAAAATTAAAACATGTTTTCTTTAAGTGAATTAATTACCCTGTGGAGTCATGCAGAAGACATGCCTCAGTTACAAAGTTCTTAGCAGTCCAAAGTCCTTCTCCTGGAGCATGACGGCTAGGTTTGGAGATTCTCAAATCAGTCTCCAAGTACTTCAACGAATACAACACGGTCCTAGATCTCCCGGAGAGCCGCAGAGGCAAAATGTATGCATGGGGAATTCCAACCGATAGGAAAAACTAACTTATGTAAATGTAGTGCAAATTTGCATTTGCACATTTAACTTGTATTCTCCATATCGAACAAATTTGCGCAACATTACCACACATTTCTTCTGCCTTTGGCTTGTGTGAAGGCGATGTGCCGTTCTCAGTTCACATCAAAGATGCAATTAGTGCAGCATCTTAGATGAAACTCAGATTATTTCTGCATTATAATATATTTACTAATACGCCACAGCCCAAAAATTACATTCATAACATTCACAGTGTTCCCATCCCCATTAATTTGGATTCGTGGGGTGTAGGCTTTGCAAACGTAAAAGGCTTTTGTATTCATGGGCCCACACATGCAAGTCTTTTAAGTCTTTTAAGTCTACCTGCAAGAGATCTGTGAATAACCACCACCCTTCTTAAAAGCGAGCCAGCCTAGCATGTGCTGCTTTCCTTTATTTCTTTGGATTAACTGCACACTAATCATCCCCCGTAGCTATTAGTGGTTCATGGACCCTCTGCCCCCAGCCCTCAGCAACCTGACAAGAGGTTTGAAGTGCTCTGTAAAGTCAATACATTGATTGATTGATGGAGAGGTTTTGCTTGGCTTTGCTTGGACCTGCCCCGGAGCAGGATTTTCTGTTTTTAGGTATACAGCTTGTAAATTTCATAGTAAAATGAGCAAGAAAATCTGGCATATTTCCATTGGTTGTCAACTGTTTAGTACTTAATTGAGTTGCAATTTTTTATTCCACAAGCATATGTTGGTTGTTCTGGAGTGATGACATGTACAGTCAGGCCATGCTCTTGGTGTTTTCCTGGCTCAATGTTACAAGATGAAGACTAAAATCACAGTAGTAGCACCTATTCTTATCATATTGTCTATTTACCTATCCTCGTACTGCTTTCTGACGTTTCTTTAGGGGAGTTGTGCCTCTCCCCACTTACGAGGATTTTACTAAGATTGTCATTATGCTGATAAAGTTATTTGGTATTGTCTTTTAGGGAAGATAGCTGTGCGTGCCCAAGTACCACCCTATACTCCTGGCCACATCACTGCATACGATTTTGCAGGTGGGGTGCCCACAAAGCAAGCTGCACTGTCACTGAATACTTATTTTATTTACATATATTTAAATAGTGTGCACCAGATGCCTGAATTGCTTCTAGGGGCAGACAGAAAAGAGAAGGATGCAAAAAAGTGTGGAACATGTTCTTGAAGAGATGTGTTTCCAGCAGTTTCTTGAAAGTGAGCAGGTTGTTTGCGTTGCACAGGTGTGGGGATTGGTAGGGGTGGGCAGCTACTTAGAAGAGACTTCTGGATTTGCCATTGGACTTGCGAATGCATAAGGAGTTCTGCATGTTGGAGTTTAGGGGTTAGGAGAGGGTGCATTCACAGTACACATATAGCTGCAGAGAACCGAAAGTGCACCATGCATCACGTCGAGGCATAAGTAGGGCTGTGAGCCAAAGGGTGTGCATCACGGTGGACTCGGGTGAACTCTGAATTTGACATCTCGCTCAGTCACGCCATCACCTACTCCAGGTCTGGTTCGACAACAAGCAGAGCACGCACTTCAAGAGACCAATGGTGCGGACTGTCCAACGACGTCACGCCCCAGGAATACTTCACCAATTCATTTCCCCACGACCAGCACCAGGATTTGACACGTTGAGAATTCCCAAACCATATCCAGAGATACACTCGAATATCTGTACATGCTTTTCGAGGGAAACAAAGTGTCTACATTGTAATTAAACCAAATTTGTAATTAGCTCCGTTCAAGGGGGTAGGGCCCCGGGATTAGACGGGATACCCTCGGACGTTTTTAAAAATGATAAAGATAGGTGGGGCAGATATGTGCTCCTATTGGGGAACGCAATTGCAAAGGGTGCGCAAGTCCCGGAACAGTGGAGGGGAGCCATCATTATACCCGTCCACAAAAAAGGAGATCGATCCCTTCCAGCTAACTACAGGCCCATAAGTTTGATTGCCACCGTCCAAAAAGTAATTGGGAAGATGGTGGTAAACAAACTTATGGACTGGGTGGACGAAAATGATTCTCTTTCCCCTTTTCAGGCAGGCTTTCGAAGGGCTACCAGTACCATCGACCAGGTGTTTCGCTTCACTATGTTACGGTGGGGGACGGTTCTTCTTGGTGGGGGCAGCCTGTATGTCGCTTTTGTCGACCTGCGGGCTGCCTTCGACCTAGTCCCAAGGGGTAAGCTCTGGGCAGTGTTAAGTAAGATAGGCATTCCCGCAGAATTGCTTACTTTGGTTATGAGGTTGCACGAATGCAATTTTGCCAAAGTACAGTGGGGGACAAATAGCCAATCCTCAACTGACTTCCCTGTGGAGCGTGGGGTGCGCCAAGGTTGTGCAATGGCGCCCTTGCTCTTCACATTATATATCAATGGGATAGTCAGCAGGATGCAGGACGCTAGTGTGGATGCGCCTTCGTTGGCGGGCATCAGGGTTCCGATCCTGATGTTCGCTGACGACACTTTGATAATATCCAAAACCCCAGCTGGATTGCAACGGGCCCTGAATGTTTTTGATGACTTTTGCCAGGAGCATGGCCTGGAAGTAAACATAGGCAAGACCAAGCTGATGGCTTTCTCCCAAGGACAGAAGCCTCGCCCTAGGATACACTTGAATAATATTGGGCTTGAGGTCGTAAGGGAGTTCACCTACCTAGGGGTACAAATCGCAAGTAATTATGGTTGGTCCCACCACATTGAAAAGGCGGTCCTGAAACATCAGCAAATATCGGGGGCCTTACGGGTGGAGCACAATAGATCCAAAACAAAACCCATAAAACCTGTCCTCGCTGTATACGATGCTAAGGCAATAGGATCGGCCTTATATGGGGCGGAGCTGTTTGGTTTTGACAACTTAACCTCATTACAGATAGCTGAGAACAGGTTTCTTAGGGGTATTACGGGATTGCCCCAGAGTACACCATTAATCCCTCTTAGTCTTGACCTGGGAAGAAGATCGGTAACCGACCGAGCCAGACTGCGTCCCATTTTATACTGGAGGCGACTTTGGTCCACCCCTGAAATTAGGCATTATGGGGAAGGCTTCCTGGCAATAATCAAGAGTGATACATTCCATAAAATATCATGGCTGAAAAACCTAAGGGTATTGCTAGGCGAACTAGGTCTTTCCAACCTTTGGGCCAATCCGTCGGGGGAAGTGTTCCCAAGCAAAAATACACTTAAAGCACTATATTGGGAATGGATAGACGAGAGGCTTTGGAGAAGGGTTAAATCTGACTCAATGGGAGGTCGCTTTTTGGAAAGTAAAATGTGTCCTGCTCTAGAAAATTACTGGGACAGTATAACTGTTCCTATGGACAGAAAATTGTTTTTCCAATTAAGATCTGGTTCCCTCCCGTTGAGAGATCTAACAGGCAGGTGGAAGAGTTTGAACACCCAGTGCTGCCCAGCATGCGGCGCAACTAAGGAAAGTGTGGGACACTTCCTATTTGCTTGTAAGGCTTATGCCTCCCCAAGAAGGGTCTGGTTAACCCCTATCTGCAAGAACCTTGGGACATCCAGTGCGGCTGAGGCGCAGAGAATTATTTGCACTACTTCTGAGGAGCCTATTGTTATGGGAATAGCAAAGTACCTGGGGTGGGCTTGGTCCATTAGGCGGAGAGCCCTTTCTGTTTCTCCTAATGTTTCTTGATTATGTTTTACTTGTATAATGTTTTGTTTTACAATGATTAAGCTTGCGCAACTGTTTTAATGTACTGAATGAAATGCCCTGATTAAGTGTGATGTTTTTATAATATGCATGTTGTGCTTTTATGAGTCTATAACTCGAATAAAGCTTTTCTACACAATTAAACCAAATATACATAGCTTCATGTTGTTAAATAACTAAAAAAGCTAAGATATCTGTGTTTGTTGTAGGAAAAATGGCCAAATAAAATGCCGCAAAATTGCCGCTAAATTTCCATATTTGTGCCGCTAAATTTCCATTTTTGTGCCGCTAAATTTGCGAATCCATGCCGCTATATCCTGGGGGGTCTGTATATGTCCCCATAGCCACCCATTGAATTGTTTTTGTATTTGTTATTGTGTTTTCTTTGTTAGACAGCCCCCATTTGTATAAAATTGCTTACATAATTTGCGAGAAAAATAGAAAAACAGAACAAATAATTTAATATATACATATTTTTGATAAAAACTCACTGAGCTGTGGTACATTTATAAAAATCTAGTACTAATCACTATTGATTGCGAAAGAAATATTCAGCTTCTGACCCAGTACCCCATGGTGCTTACCCATCAGAACCACTTGTAGGTTCGTAACTGTAAACCCAGGTTCCAACGGAGACAGGGTGACCCCATTGATCTTAATAGTATGTCATATGGTGGTACTGCTCATGTAATTTAGAGATGAGCAGAAAAACGGTTGTTTATGATTACAATATGCGTCAAAAAATTACTACTACTTGCCTCCCCAATCATTCCTTTAGCTTTAGGGACCTGGAATAATCTGAACTGTTGCACTTGCATGCGAGAGAGATGGTTAGTAGTTGTTTTGGTGCGGTCATTGGCAGTGATGATAGGACAGTTGATGGTGCAAGCTGCAGTGACCTCCTGGTCAGGGTCCTGGCATTTAGTATTTTGCAAATGGCGCACTGGCTCACACCTATGGACCATCTAATACTTTAGATCTCATTGCTCCTTGCGGCAAAGTGCTGATGGGCAACTCTTATGACTTTTTACCAACCTTCACTTTACATTTTTCCTATGCTTCCTTTTGTGTGGAAACTGAATTTCCATTTTAATACATGACCAGACTTTTAGCCCTTTGCAGTGCAAAAGCAGACATTCACAGACTATTAGTGGAGCCCCATATGCGAATATATCTCTTTACATCAAATGTGCTACAACGCATTCCATTACAATACCGTCATTACAACGACCGCATTGTTACAACGCAAACCATTACATCGCAAGTCGTTACAACTACTTGCTGTAGAGGGCACCCTAGACTTAGGAATAGTATATATTATTATTCCTACTCCAGATTGTGCAACAGCAGGGAAGATGTTGGATTGTAAATCCAACACATTCTGCCCCCTACAGCAAGTCGTAACAACTTTCGATGCAATGGTTTGCGTTGTAACAACGCAGTCGTTGTAACGACCACGTTGTAATGGAATGTGTTGTTTTCTCATTTGTTGCAAACTATGTCTACCCCATATGCATATGGTTCAAAGTGGGGGCTACTCACAGGACAGGACGCAGGTGTAATTTCTCCCATCACGCACGGAATAGGCAGTGGACAGAATATGTACAGTATCAGCAGCATCCGTGAAGGCTTCTCTTTAAAATAATCTCAGTGTTGAAGCAAACAGAGCATCATAAATGTGATGGCACAAGTGTTTCTGAGTTTCCTTGGTGGAAGAACATAATTCAGTGTAAGAACATGCAAATAAATGGCAGTGCTTCTAGCAGAGAGATTCATGTTGAGGAAGCCCTTGCGAGGCACTGCCACAGTAAAGCAAAAGTCTTTGTAGAACCGTAAACAAATGTTGTCCACCTCTCATTGATTTGTGCTCGTGGGGCCCGATGTAGGTGGCCAATACCGGTCGGAAACGGCCGAATTCGGCCGTTTCCGACCGGTATTTGGCCTTTTGAGATGTAGGGGACCTTTTTTTGTCCGATTCGGTATTTTACCAATTCGGTAAAATTACCGAATTTGAAAAATACCGAATCGGCCTTCAGATTCGGTATTTTAACACCCAAGCCAATTGGGTGTTAAAATACCGAATCCAGGTGTGCATGCACATGTGTGCATGCACACCTATGCCATGTGACAGGCAGACCTGCCCTTAGGGCATGTATGCCTGCCACATGGCACCCACGCCTGTATTGGGGGTGCCAGAGGGTGTCAAAGTGACACCCCCTGCACCCTTGATGGAGTCGGTATTTACTGATTCGGTAAATACCGAATCGGTAATGCCCATTGATTCCTATGGGCTTCAAAGCCCATAGGAAGCAATGGGCATTACCGATTCGGTATTTACCGAATCGGTAAATACCGATTTTTACCGAATCGGTAATCAAAACATCTGGATTACCCCCCCTCCACTTTACCACTTCTGAAATACCGAATCGGTATGATTCGGTATTTCAGAAGTGGTAAAGTGGAGTTTACCTACATCGGGCCCGTGATGTCTAGATCTATTGATAAGTATGCAGTGACCATACTTTCATGTGTTTTTACTATTCAGTGATAAAGCTATTGTTTCTCAGTACTAATGTCACAAATAAGCTGTGCACCTTATTCCTTCATATATAGTTAACAACGACTGTTTTTAATTTAGCACTTTTTTACAATATTTACATTTTTTTCAATTTTTACTGTGTTTTACAGTTGTAATTTTTAAATTTTTTAAAAAGTTTTACAATTTCATTTTATTTTTTACAATACTTCAAATAACAGCGGTTACTTCTACATTATTTTATGATACACCCTCATGTGCAAAGATTTGGTAATTAACCTGCGCCTGCTTATTGCCACCCCACTTTAGGTACAGCCCAGGATCATTCAGCAAAGAGAGCTTCAGCAACTAATTAATTTCAGGGCACGTGTTATCAAGCAGGAGACCTCCGAGGCAGTATTTAGGGTCAGCTGGGTTGAAAAGGTTAATGTGTTTGGGAGAACACACACAGCAGTCACAGTGTCTAAGATAACACATTTCACCACCTACCACACTGCTGATCACTACATCTAAACAACATTCCACTACACAACCTGGTCATACACTCCCACACCTCCTTCTAAGCCCTTTTCAAGAACAGTACACATACACAATGCACTTGATAAAATACATCTTTTTGACAGTTTACTCTGTTGTTTCCAAGTAATTCGTACAGGAGCTGAGATAAACGTCCACCATTTGCTAATGTTTTAGAGCTTTGATAGTGTTAAGTCCCTTTTTATTCTTTTAATACAGTGAACACTTTTTACACCAGAAAGTAGGGGTTGTAGCAGGGTAAACCTCAAGGTACTGTGTGTCCTAGTTGTCTATAGCGTCATTGAAAAAGCATAAAGTAAAATTAAATTGCATAGGTTTCCATATTTCCTGTAGCTTTCCTGCCTGGCTCGTATACTGGATTCAACATGGGATAGTAAAGCAAGTACATACGGGTCTGGATCCTACCAGCCTTCTACACAATGGCGGCTCCTTCTCTAAGGCTATTTCAGCAGGCCACATTTTTTTTTTTATAATAACAGGACTATATTATCATTTTATTTTTCTATGCGGGAGTCGGGCGGGGCTATGCTCGGATACCAGCAGGGGATGAGCGGTTTGTACTCCTCTGAATGCACATGACAGTTCGATAGGTCGTCTAGGGCCGGCCTAACCGGTATGCACACTTGTCATGTTCTCCATTGTGCTGTGTTGCACAGCCCACTGGAGAACATGCCCAGGCTCCCAGGCACTGCCTGAACGTCCAAATAGGATGCTCAGACCAATGTCGTGATTGGCTGGGAGAGTCCGGAAGCCTGGGTGCTTCCAGTAGACCTTCCTTCCAGGAACGAGCAGAGACGTGCGGTGGTGGTACAGGTGGCATGACAAGAAGGTAAGTTTATTTATTTTAGTTTTTTTAAATCCATCCACCCCTTCCCCTTCCCCACCACGCCCGTTCCGAGGCTGCCGCCATTTATATATATCTTCAAGGTGCGTGGATGTAGAGTTAGGAACAGTATTTCAATACTTCTTTTGGCCCTCAATATTTTGTCTCCAATATTCTTCTATCGTGTTATTTCTACGTTTGATATTGAGTAGTACAATCTTTACTTTCAAGGAAATATACCAGACTCACTTTACTGTTCGTTCTCTCGTGCAAGTGAGGCTTGACTGCTCAGCCACAGAGAGTTAAGGATTCTAAGTTGGGGGTAACTTTTGCCGCAAGTAGTGGAATCCAGGGCCCGGCTTCAAGGCTTGGAGAACGTGAGTAACAGATCTCCCAACAGTGCTTGGGAGTGCACTTTTTGGTTACCTCAAATTGTGCCTGCTCTTATGTGTGCTCTGCATTATGAAAATCATTTTGACTCCATCGCTTAGTTGAATGACTAAATGCATGACTATGGTAAATAGTTACTTTCCTATAACAGTGGAAACATCCCTAAGTGTGAATGCAGGGTTCTTTGTGATGCTGGCAGCTTGCTTAACCTAGCTTGTAAACAAATCACCTACAGTCTGACAATGTATTCAACTGGCTTAATTTATTTGGGTAATTCCGAAATTCTTGGTTGGTTGTTTTTGGTCACTGACACCTACGGCGACTTAAAGGATTTTAATGGAACACAGAAATAAGTGGCGGTCAGCATTACCTAGAGGTGAAATGCGGTCATGTCGTCAGCCAATGAGTTTTGTGTCCTTACACTCTGGGATCAGATACTTGAGTTAGTCCATTTATAAAGCAATACATACCATCATACTTGGAAATTCTTGGCCAGGAAATCTACAAGCCTGTTATTGACTGGTAACCAGGCCTGATTACTGGATATGTGTAAGAGGAGCAGGCTTTCCACACTGGATGCTCTGAAGTAAATTGCTTGTGCAGAGAATTACAGGCCGCAATGTACCCTCAGTGTGAAGGGAACATCAAGCACTCTTGGCATGCTGAAGAAAGCCAACAAAACCTTTAGGAATGTCATGAATCAACTGCTTAATTTATCATGTGGATTGCATTTCGTAGTCAGTCTTAGTTATACTATTATTGTTGTAGTTATCGTTAATGTTATTAGAAGTCATAGTATTGTTGTTAATGAAAATACTAAGGGGGATATGTACAATGAAGTGGCAGAGCGTGTCGTTAGCCTCTTGAGCTTAACGACACGCTCCGCCACTTCTGAAACGCAAGGCTGCACCATATTTACAACACTGTGGTGCAGTGTTGCGTTTCCACCTGTGATGGCGCTAAGTGTAACAACTTAGCGCCAACGCAGGCACCGTGGCACCTGAGTGCAAGGGTGTCTACGTGCAGGGGAGGATTTGTTATGTGTAGGAAGGTGTCCCTTCCTGCACATAAACAATCATCATCATCAAGAGGTCTTTATTTGATTTGCATCATAAAAGACAAATACATAAAAAAACAGTTCATACGCTTTTACATATAAGATAATAAATACGTTACATTTTAAAACTATGTTAAGAAAAGTATTAAATTTAGACAATGATGTACAAAAGACCCCTTACTACATAAGAGCAATACTACATTGGAACTAAAAAGTCATAAAAACATATACAATGGGAACTTCATTTACCAAGGTTGCGAATGCGGATTGACCAAGCCCAGCTCACGAATTTTGCTACACCAATGGCGATAGGGGGAGAAGTATCAGTTTTTAGAATCCTAGTCGCTGCAACATCATATCTAGTACCTAATAAGCGGCAAACTATATACAATCCTAAAATGCCATTTTGTAACTTTTATGTGTGCTGCTTCATGCAGCACACATACATAACAAACCATGGCATTTTGTTTTTTCCATGTGTGCTGCACAAGGCAGCACACATGGAAAAAGCAAAAAATAGGAGGAGAAAAATGCATTTCTCCTTGTTTCGCCAATTTAAGACCAGGGTTTTCCTGGTCTTAATTTTGGGGCTGCCTCCTATGTACGCCACCCTTGTCCATAGGGGGAAGCGTCAAATACAATGGGTGTTGCAGTGGTACGCCCACAGCAACACCAACTGCACGCCCCTTTCACACTAAACATAGCGTGAAAGGGTGCCTTATGTACAAGGCATTGTTAAGCCACGTTGAGTGGCTTAACGCTGCCTTGTACATAAGGCAAGGCCCCTATCACCACAGGAACGTCACAAAAAGTGACGTCATTTAGGGGCAGATTCATTACATTGTATTGGTATCTAGTTTACCCATTATTGCTGATTATATGTTTGATAAAATTGTAGCCAAATGAGACATTTCTCTTGCAATTGCGCTTCATCTGACATTGAGGTCCTGGACCAATTGTTCTCTGATGGCAGAGTCAGCAGTGCTCTGCTCTTAGAACCCTAGAAGCCATCTTCGACTCCTACTGAAGTGAGGTAGGGGAGTCAGTGCAAGTTAGGAGCAACAAGACCGCCACTGAATTATGACTGAGGTCCCACTGTGCCAAGCTCTAAATGAACTACTAAAATACAAAGTCAAGGCTTTGTGCCACAAACACTCTGAAGAGGAGTTTATAAATGGTACTGGAGGCTGTTGCACAGTGTGAGAATGGAATTGGACAATGGGAAATCAGTGTGACAATAGCCAGATTCATTGGGTGCATCGGAAGAGATTTACTGTCGGCTGCATTATCTAGGAGGTTCAGGTCTGAATATCTCTTCTCTTAAATAATTTCATTGGAGTGGAGGGAGAGGTGAAATATTGCAGTGACATTTCAATACCTCTGGAGTAAAAGCAATGTAGAGAAGGGGAACATGTTCCAGTGAAGGTGTAGGTTTAGAGCATGCGGTCATGAGGTATGACTGGTTTGGCACTGGAAAAGTGGGTGAGGTTTACCCCCTTAACCACCATGGAGGGTTTCATTCATCATTATGTCATCTAGATATGACAGCTGATAACTCATGTCATATAGTACTTTACTAATTACCCATACTAACTATGTGGGGTATACCCCTCTAGGGACTAACATATTTGGTGTTATGCATAGTGTCATAAGTATATGATAAAGCTAACCTAGTAAGTTCTTATTTAAAACTACATGTGCACATTTTGATTTGTTGTAATGTAATTCAATAATGGAATTTACTGTGAGTTCCTGTATAAACAGTTTATGAGATGTAGTTTGTGGTTGCCATGCCACTTTGCCAAAGAACCGGTCATTGAGCAACCAAGGCTGCAAATGGGTAACTAAGGGCTACCACTCACAACGGGTTACCAAACACCCGTACACCAGTACAAAGCAGCGAGCTGTCATGCCACCCTGACCATGCAAACTCCATATTCAGGAACAAAGAATATATAACACTGTCTCACCTAATGCAAGAGGGAAGGTCTATGTACATGTCAACAGCTGTGCCTATCCCAAGAACATAAGAGCATAAGTCAGCAGCCCAGCCATGTGGGTCATATCAAGATATGCTGGAATGTGCTCATAGCTAGGCAGATCTGAGAAAATAATATAGGCTAGGTTCTCATTGAAGAATTGGTATGTTTGGATTTTGTTATTATTTTTACTCCACTTTTATTTGCTTTTGCCAGTGGTTGTATTCTGATTATGACTATTTTAAACCACATGTCCAACAATAGATTAGGGTATCACAAATCCCTGTTATTAAAATTCCCTATTCTGTGTGTAAAGATTTGTGATGATATCACAATCAAATCCAAGTAAACTGATGGACAATTTACCATCACTTAAGGTGATCCATCCCAAATTCCACCAGCACCAATGACTAGCGTATTTGATTGTGAAATCTTTGCCCTGCCGGGACACCAATAACAAGAGTCTGAAAATTATATTATGAGTTGCAATTGTTGGCCCAACTACATAACAATTACTTTGGGATTGTCATGTATTGGAGTGGAGAACAGGAAACCAAGAGGGCTCACCCGAGATTTCAGCACACACTTATTATCAGAAGTTCCATTGCTTGAGATTCATATAAGTAGCCCTGATGAAGTTATGATGACAGAACGAAACGTGTTGACTGGGCTGGCTGGGCTCATTGAGTGATTTTTAAAACATGTTTCTTCAATAAAGTCTACAATTCATTAAATGAAGAGAATTCTCTATCTTGACTATCCGTTTGGAATCATACAAGAGGGACTGCTCCCATTGAAAAGACATTGTTTAAGTGGACTAATATGTAATAGTAGTAATAATTATGTTGTACTTCCTCCTCTTCCTCAACACCTCTTTGACGCATTTGGCTATTTAGGCAACACAACCGTAGATATTTAAGCACCCTCAATTGATTTAAATGTAGATTTATACAGACATGCAGCCTAACTAAAAGTTATTTATGTGTTTTAGTTAGGCTGCATGTTTGTATAAATCTACATTTTGAACACAATGGATGCCATTCCTGTTATTCAATCCTACTTCCACCTCCTGCACACATCCTCTCTTCGTGGGCTTTGTAGAGCATGCACTTAAGCTGAGGTCATAATGGTTCATTTCCACTGCAGTAGTTGCCTTGCTAGTGTTGAACTTCCTGAGGTACGGATGTAAGATTGCAGCAAGAATCTATTTCATTTGGTTTCTTTGCTGGGTTAATTCACTGGGAAAAAATCTTATTGTCTAAATGTTTCATGTTTGGTTGAGCATCTCTGGATGCAATTAGCAAAGAGGGTGTTGAATTAGATTTTTTAGAATTGGAATGTGCTTATGTGTTGAGTTAATAGTGTGTCTTCTTCTTGTGTTCTGATTTTCTAAGGAAATAATAATTTTGCTCACACCACTTTGATTTTGCAGTTTTCCTAATGTACTGTGCAGAAATTATGTACAAGAACCTCTGGATTTTGGGCGTGACCCACAAGACTTTCCTGTTCTACTAGGGATGCAGCCCGATTTTCTTATGATTTTGCTGCCACATGAGACTTAGAATACTTTTTATTGTTACATACTTTTTATTGTTACATGTTCTTTATAATTTTAAATCTGAGAGCCTTCATGTCATAGAGTCTGTACCATTTATTTTGAATGTTTGTAATAGAACCCTTTAACTTTTCATTGATCTAGAACTCTGTTATTGAATGGACCCCCTTTACATAATTAACTGTTTTACCTTGCACATTGATTATTCAGGGGTATGCCTTGACAATGGGACACATTGCCTCATGGAATAAAGGTTTAACACTGTCTTGGGTCCAGTAAACTGTGGCAGAACCAAATGAGAACCATTTTGAGTGTCCAAATTTTGCGCTATGATTTTGCTTCCGTTCTATCATATGGCCTCATTCAGAAAGACATTCAGATGTTAGATGTATTTTTTATTGATTTCAGAGGGCAATTGTTCACTTTACTCAAGTATGTTAACCCATACATTTTTTATCCAGTAACTCCCTCAATGATGCTAGTAGTGTTACCAGTGTTCCAGACGGCGACTAAGTCCTTAGCCCATGGACATTGATTCATCACAAAGGCAGAGGCAAAAGTGTCATCCCGCCCCCTGTGATCCCTGCTGTCAAGTGCAGGGTCCACCAATTGAACCACCAATAGCTAGTTAGCAGCCTCCTATTTGCTGCTGGGCGTTTGTGGGAAAGGCAAGCATTGAAATTACAGGAAGTAAAGGCCTCTGTTAGAGCTCTGATTACTTTTAGTTCCTCCCACTGCTACCATCGCTCCTAGAACTATTGTGGAAAACATCAAGCCAAGGGTATCAAGTATTACCCATGTCAACCCCTAAATGATGCACACACCAGGACACTTAGTATATTTCCTCCGCCCAATTAAAAATATACACTGCAAAGAGGATCCTTTGCCCAGGTTAAATAACTACCATTGAGGTAAAATACACGACCGGAGTTGTACTCAGTATCCTGTTGTATAATTTATGGACTATATACAGTTATTTCGTAACTTCACTGGGTGTAGGAAGATAAAATAAAGACTTGTTCATATTTTCAAAGACTTATGATGTAGAGAGTATCCTCACAGCCCTTATTCATACTGCTGTGGGGTAATTATTCTTGCAGCTTCGTCCTAGATCTCATCTGGCACCTTGAAAAACCGGGTTTTAGAACCCAGCGGCGCCAGGGATAACGCCCGATGTCTTCGGATTCCCCTGCCTCAGCAATCAGAGACACGGGACACTTCTTGATGACGTCAAAGACCAAATTTATTGGCTGCAACCAGGGACAGAGGTCTACGAAGCACAACACGGGTGGTTCGCTAGAGACTGCACAAATTCATGGAGCGGAGCATCGTCTTTTATGCTAAAAATAACATTCCTGGCTAGCATCAATTACATACAAACTGACCAACAGAAGAACGACATTTCAAACATATCGCATGATGACAATCCCACTTTCCGTTGTCCAGCCCACCAGAAATGACAAGGCAAAATTCAACATTCCTGTTCGAACAGGCCTGACAAACCCATGATAAAGACATCAACCCAATCAATAATTAAGCCATAAAGGAAGGAACAGAAGCAGATGAGAAGCAAGATAGAAGGGTGTGTGCATGTATCATAAACTCAGCAATGTCCTGCTCTTTGATCTCTATCTGACCAGCTGCTTAACAAGGAACTAGCTCAACGAGGTCAGCCTCGGGCAAGGGAGTCAGTTCGGCCAGGTCACACAAAAGTCAGCTGAGGTGTACGTGTCCCAAAGACTCGTTCGGCCATAGTCATCGGCCTATGTGAGGGCAACCACACAAAATGGCTGCCGTAAACAAAATGGAACCCAAGGGTTCAAACGAAATCCCTGAATACGTAGTGTTCTCATCGATCGATTATGACAGAAACACTCGTACATACCGCACTCGTCATTTGCGGTCCGCTGGCACCAAAATCGTCTATATCCGACGACCTTCATTGAACGGGTTCAGAATCTACAGAACCACAGACCCTCGGTACCGCAGTACCACAGAACCACAGACCCTCCTTTTGCCCTTGTCAGTCTGAATCCAGGTCTATATTCATCAGATCATCAAGATGTTGCTGTAGCATCATCCTAGTACTTAGCAACTCTCTCTGGACAGGTCTCCTTGCACACGAAGTAGCACAGAGGCCACATATTGCAGGAGCACACTGTACACAGACAGAACAGGAAAAGGATAGGTAAGACCATCCCAATAACCATCAGAATCTTCCATCCCCACGTGGATATCAATCCCCAAAACCATCCCATCAACGACCAATCTCCCTTGTCTATATGTACAGACTCGGAGATCTTATGTAGCTTGGAAATGGCCTGGAAGACTGTTGGAGTGTTGTCTGGAATGAAAACGCAGCAGCTCGATTGAATCAGCTTACACACTCCACCTCTATCTGCAAGTATGTCATCTGTTCTGAAGAGTCATAAGTCGATCCGACTGGAGCTCAGCAGTCAAGTTACTAAGGGCACCGGCAGTTTCGACTATGGTGGACTCAACCACTCTCGTCAACTGTCGAATGTTTCTGCTATTAGCCATAGGTCCCCAAAACGGCAGAAAACCCTTCAAGAAATCTCCCAATTCTTGTCCTACAGTATCTTCCTTAATGAAGACACCTCTAGCAACTCTCATTTTATGGTAATCTGCAGCAGCTGTAAAAGTGGGAGGCAACAGGAATGAAACAAAACATGTGCCCGAGAAGTCAGGGGGCAACCATGTGTACGCTTTGTCGTAACAGATGAAATAGGTACCCTTAGCTGCTAGGAACGCTGGGGAAGTCTGAGACGCAAATACATATGTCTCAGTGCAGACACTCTTCCCTAACTGAGCTCTCGGATTCTTGCCATTACCTTGCAGACAATAATGACCCTGATGGGGCACTATCCAAATCGGCGGAGAACATTTCGCTCGCTGGTTAACACTCAGACTAACTCCATATCCAGTAACATTCCAACCAATGTATGCTTGTGTCTCATCTCTCAGGATAGTCTCATAGGAACTAATTCCTCTAATCATATCGACTATGCCCTTGACCAGAGCACTAGTCTTCGGACTATCTTTCACAGAACGTTGGGGATAGACTCCATGAGCATAAATGAACATCATTCTATACGCCCAAATAGAACCATTGTAGCTAAAAGGCAAAACCAGGTAAGGAATACCTGTATCGGTAGTATGGGGCATAAGGCCACAAACCCAACAATTAGTCGTGTTCATTACTAGCTGGTGTTGGTGCAGAAGTTGAATAAGGGAATTGTTAGCAAATTCCAATCTTCTAACAATTTCATGTTCGGGCAAAGGGTGAAAAGAATGAGAAGAAACAGTAGGAGGAGGTATAGGTTGCATAGTGGGCATGAACGTCACTTGAAAAGAAAATGTCACATATCCAATTAAAAACATCATTAAGCTAAGCAACATAAACAAAGACAATATTAAAAAAACGTTTTCGGCTCATCAATTTACATATTTTAAAGCTTATTCTTTCAACAGGTCTCTCCATCTCGAAAAACTCCATCCTCTCTAATTGCTGCTCGCGGTGGTAGGGTATTCTATGCTAAGGAATGCTTTTGTCAGTCCAGGGCAACTCCCTTAGACCAACCAGAACTGTCGACCTAACGTCTTCGGCTGGCACTCTAAAGACTTGGCAATCGCGACCCTAAAGCTGAACCCGGATGGCGGTTCGAAAAACAAAAATCAAAGTAGTTCCTCGGAGGAGAGTTAACCTGCAAAAAAATCTGTAAAAGAAAGAATTTATCTTTTTATTAGTCCCGCGACTCTCGGTCGCAAATTATAACGCTCTTTGCCAGGCAATGTCTGTTCTCGGAAAAGTAAATCAGGTTCAACGGTGTTCAAACGGTTCAACGGAGGCACAGCTTCTTGAAGAAGATCGTCACTTTCTTGCTCAGTGTTCGTCCCAATCAAACGGGCATCGCTAAAAGGCAGAAAACGAGGCACGGTCTCAGTCTCAGAATCAGGAAGTCCTATCTGGACCCACCGGTCGTACGGCAGAGGTAAAGGGGCCCTCTTACAATGTACACCGTGGATCCAGTTCTTTTTACCGTGCACTCGCACTGCAGAACGGGTAGACAACAACACCAGATATGGTCCCGTCCAGCGGGGCTGCTCGTTCTTGGTCCACTGAAAATTCTTGACAAGGTTCGATGGCGTGTCCTGGATCTTCAGAAGCTTGCGGCAATGTATCGTGAACCTGTTGATGCAAAACACGCAATTTAGCCGTCAATTCATACAGGTAGTCCAGCAACACAGGATGTTCTATTTCGCTAAACTTTGTCGGCCGCGGCACTCCCCAAACGTTTGCCTGGCGACCAAAAACTACCTCGTATGGACTCAAACCCATTCATGAATGCACAGTCATTCTAGTGGACAAAAGGGCTAGAGGCAAGGCATCTGGCCATTGTAAACCAGAGCTCGCTTGAATTTTGGCTAACTTCAGTTTGAGAGTGCCATTGTTGTACTCGACTAGACCAGCTGATTGGGGGTGATTTGCAGCGTGGAACTTCTGCCGAATTCCTAACCCATCACATACTCTCTTCATCACTTGACCCACAAATTCACTCCCATTGTCACTCCAGATCATTCTCGGCAAACCATACCTAGGGAAGAATTCCTTAATAAGGGCTTTCTCTGTGGACAAGGCAGTGTTGTCTTTCAAAGGGTAGGCTTCCACCCATCTAGAAAAAGAGCAAACAACCACTAACACATACTTTAGGTTGTTGCACCTCTCCATGTGGATGAAATCTATCTGCAACGCCTCAAACGGATACGTTGGAGGAGCAAAATGACCAGCTGGAGTTGGAATTCCCATACCAGGATTGTACATCAAACACACCATACAGTTCTTAACCAGATTCTCTGCACACTTAGGAATTCAAGCATTCTGCCAAACCGGAGCCAACAACTTGCAAATCCCTTTCACGCTGATATGAGCCAATCCATGAGCCATTGTAACCACTGGAAGTACATACGCATCGGGTAACAACCATCTCTGATGCTCTGACAAATCAATCCAACAACCATTCGAATCCAATTTACCCTTGCTCTCTCTCCATTCATTCAACTCTTTCTCTGTAGCTTCAGCTTGGATGGATTTCACACTCTCAATCGTATCTTGACACATACTTCCATCTAGAACCCATCTCGCCGGACCTGCAACATTCATTCGACTCATCACACTTCTCGCAGTTTCTTTCGCGACTTCATCTGCAAACACATTACCACGACCAACATCATCCGTAACTTTCTTATGCGCACTGCATTTCACAATTGCTACTTGCAACGGTAAAGTAAGAGATTCAAGAAGTTCATTCACCAACTGACCATGCTGGATCTTTGTTCCGTGCGAAGTCAGGAACCCACGCTCTCTCCAGAAATGTCCAAAACTATGAGCCACGCCGGAGGAAGAACATGGCGGCGGCAAGCTAGCCTAGGGAGGTTGGATATTAAAGCGCCCACTAGCCCACCAGTTCATTTAGAGAGCAATCATTTATCTTATATCTTTCCCCCTTTGGAAAGCCTTTCTTTGCTATCAGTTATTTCTATTGTCAGTCCGAGGATTTGTGTAGCCGCGCTGGAGCTAAGGAAGGGTAAAAAATTAAGATACTTGTTTTCCCCTCGAGGTGCAATAGACTTAGAGAACCCTACTATCACAGCTATAACTGCAGAACTTAACGAAGGTTCAGAAGGTCAGCTCCCTGTTTCCTTTGCCGCAGTGGAGGGGTCTTCTGGGCATGGACTGGGTGATGGTAGTCCCACAGACCTTTCATCTGTAGAAGCCATCCCTATTCCTCCTGTCTGTGCAATTGAGGTTGGAGATAATTTACGGGCTTCTTCTAGTAAAACTACTCCCAATACCCCCGACACATTAAAATCTACTGGCAGCTCTCCTAATACTCCTAATACTCCTAAAGGCGAGCTCAAAAGAGGTTGAGGTCATGGGTGCAAAAAGAAACCTGGAGTAAGCAAAGTTGGAGTCCCAGAGGAGGAGATAGAGGTTGGGAAAGGAGTCAATACATTTTCTAAGAAAAAATCATCTTCCTTTTTGAACAATGAATTTAAGTCTAAAAATACATCTCTGAAGAGTAAAACCAAGGTGAAGACCAAGGATTCTAAATCAGTATATCCAGCAGGTTCAAAATTTACTCCTTCACTTCGCTCCTACTTTAAAGTAGTTCCGCAGATTTTACATCTTCCTGAAGTCATAGACAACAATATAGGTATGGCATCAAAAGAAATAGAAACAGTTGTAACTGCCGATTTAGCAGCAAGCTCACAAAGAACGCCTGTTCCAGAGATAGAGCAGCAGCCAGCGCTGGTTGCACAGACTCCTCTGCTAGAACAACTTCTGCCTCAGTCTTCGTCCATTCAAGAACAGGGCTTACCTCAAGTTCTTATAACAGTATACTCAGAAGAGGCTGAAGAATCAGATTTTACTGAGTTTGGAGGCGCATCTGGGGGTGTTGATGTAGATGTAGATGACTCTGCTAGCCATGTCCTACGTGACCCCAACTCATTGTTGGCCCCTTCCTCTTCCTCTTCCTCTTCCCCTCTGATGATGGCAGCCTCAGTTCTGGAGATGTTTTCAGCTCTCACTCTGGAGATAAGAAAGGGCTTCGCGGAATCATCTGCCAACCAACTAGAGTTCAAAAGTTATTGACGAAACACTCGACAATAAACTTGAAGGCCTCACTATAAGAACTGGAGTCTTAGAAGAGACAGTTGGCATTCATTCAATCTACTTGGATCAAGCAAAGGAGGACATACAGAAGCTTACAAGGGAGGATCTGGCTCTCAGCGAGAGGATGGAGTCTCTTGAAAACAATGCGAGAAGGGGGAACATCCGTATTTTGAATGTTCCGGAAGGGTCTGAAGGGTCAGATATTAAACAATACATTGTTTCCTTATTGAAGGATGCACTGTCTCTAGATTATACTCCCGCTGATCTATCGGCCGACATTCAGAGGGTTCACAGGGATCCCTTCAAACTGAATCCTCAGAGGTCTAAACCTCGCAAAATTTTAGTCAACTTTCACACTTATGTCTTAAAGGAACGCATCTTAAATATGGCCTTGAAACAAAAGTCTTTGTCAGGGAAAGGTTTTACCTTTTTGATAAGATCGGACCTTTCCAGAATAACACTGGAAAAGCAATGGGAATTTGGGAGGCGCTTGGATGCCTTCAGAAAATTAGGAGCAGCAGCTCAGCTTATGTTTACGGCAGCCCTTAAAGTAATGTACAACAACAAAATGTTTAACATCAGGTCCGTGCAAGCAGCCGATGAATTACTAATGGATCTGGGCAAAGGGGCCAGTAAGGTTTAACATTAGATGCCCATTATTAAACCTTAACTACTTAACAGGATTTCCATTTAACCCTCCATTTTTTTCAATATGAAAATTGAGAGGCTGATGCACCTATTTACACAAGCACTATATATGCACTAATCAAGAAAACTCATACTTTCAATTAATTATCTTCTTTGTTTAAAATTTTTTGTATCTTTTCCCTCTTTATTAGTCACTTCAAGTCAAATAACTTTATTCGGTTATTTAAAATAACAACCATAAAAGCATTACACACCATACGTATATTGACTCATACTTACATGAAGAAGTTAAAAACGGCTTAACAAAAAAAACGATCACAGAAAGTTACAGGCAGATTATACATTCAAAATATTAAAAAGGAATGTTCTGAGAATATAAAAAGGTTAATATTTTTCTTTTCAATTAACAGCGCTATTATCCTTCCATACTTTTCCTGAATTTGAGTGCTAATTTTAAAAAACTGCATACAAATAAAGTACAGTCACAGCTTAGCATCTGAAGATAATAAAGTGCTGGTCTAAATTGAGAAAAGTTAAATTTTTTAAGACAGGGTTTTAAATATAGCCTCCTTGGTATGTTATAAATGGACAAAAAAATAAAAAGTGTGCCAGGTCTTGCGGAGACTTTTCGTCGCAACCGCAAGCCGGCAACACTTGTCCACGATGGGATCCCTTAGGCACAGCCAGAAGTAAATGAAATAAATCCAGCCTAAACCTTGTCAGCAAAAATCGATCATAACTTGACATCGATCATGACAGGTACGGTTCCATGAGCAAGGTTGTTTTTAGTAGCACATGTTTTCGCACACTACCTTTCCTCATTTCACCAGCTTCCCTGGCTAAGTGCCTAGAAGAGATAAAAGCCTTCTTCACAAGAATAACATCCAATTTCGTAATGGAGTTTGGTGTTAAGAAGAGTTCGGGCCCCCTATTTCATTGAAACAGTTACTTAAATACTTTATCCAGGGAACCTTCAGCCTATTTTCCCATGTTAGCGCTTCCCTCAATATGAGCTGAGTAAGAGGTACGTCTTTATTTAACCAACAATTTAACCAACATACTAGAGGGTTTACTTCCATTTTGTCACATAAAAATGGCATACCCAGCACTTCGTGTACAGAGAAATTTGCTGTTCCCCTAGGAACTCTTAGTATCAGTTTAAGAAAATTGTTTTCAACTATCTCCAGGGCTCCTAGTGGGGCATATCCCCATATCTCACTGCCGTAACATGCAGTAGTAACACTCTTGGCCTGGTAAAGTTGGAGTAATCCAGCCACTGGGCTATTGCCCATTTTTCTTGCAAAATCAGATATTGACGCATTTGCCCTGATTACCTCTCCCTTTTTTTTTTGTATTACCGGTCCCCAGTTCAGTTGATGATCGAACAGGACTCCGAGATAGGAGAATGTATTTGTTACGGTAATTATTACCCCATTAACGTTTAAGCGATTTGGCTTTTTGTTACCTTGGCCAACCTTCATTACGAAAGATTTGGAATTATTTATACTCAAATCTCGGGATTTCATAAATGTGAAAAAGGAATTTAATAAAGTTTGAAGGCCGTTAGCAGTTCTGGACAAAAGGACTGCGTCATCCGCATAAAGCAGAACCGGCAGTCCCTCTAGTCCAATATAAGGGTAGTCTGCTTCTGTACTTAAAATGTGCTCCCCCAAATCGTTTATATATAAATTAAAAAGAAACTGAGCTAAAATGCACCCTTGTCGAACGCCCCGGTACACTCCAAAGTCTTTTGTCACATTTAAATCCTGTGTGTACCGGACATTTGCTCTCGTATCGGAATGCATATCTTCTAACAAATTAATTAAGTTCTGCTCTACGCCCATTTTCACCATGGCGTCCCAGAGCTTTCTACGGCTTACACAGTCGAAAGCCGACGAAAGATCCATGAACGCCATGTGAATTGTACCTTGTCGGGCCTTGGTGTATTTCCCTATAATTAGATACAAATTCAGACACTGGGTAATCGTAGAGTGACCGGGCCTGAATCCATATTGAATTGGGGATATTACATTATTTTCATCTGCCCATGTGACCAATCTGTTTAAAATTACTCTCCCCACTACTTTGACAACAGAGTTAATTAAAGATATTGGTCTGTAGCAGAGGGGACTATTATGGTCTCCTTTTTTAAACACGGGTACGATGGTAGATACCCCCCATGACTTTGGGCAACCACAGGCCACGGCCGCATTAAGTACGGCGGTAAGAACTAGTGCCCATAGCGGTATACAGGATTTAAAAAGGTCCGATGGAAGACCATCCGGTCCTGGGGCCTTATTACTTGTCAGCCCTTCAATTCCCTTTTCAACCTCATTTGTTGAGAAGAGCAATGAATTCTCCTTAGGTTTAACCGAAATATATTCTGCCTGCAACTCATTACTTTTAAAAATAGAACTGAAGTGATTAACCCACTCTTCCTCTGGGATATTTGTACCCACAGTAGAGTTACTTGAATGATCAAACAGGGGTTTATTTATAATATCCCAAAACTTGGCACTGTTTCTCAATGTTTCAGGATCTAGGAGAGACTCCCAACCGCTTTTCTTTACCTCTCTCTTTCGAGTAGCAAGGGACTTTTTATACCTAGCACGCATGACCTTAATTTGCACCGGGTCTCTAGGTTTGGTTTTCAATGCTATCTTGAGCTCACGGCTGGCCTTAGAGCAGACATTATCAAACCATTTTGGATTACTACTTACATTCCCTTTAACTGGCACCATTAACATCGACCTTACTGTTAAAGCAACACCCTCGAAGGATGCCAGAATTTGTTGCGATGATGATACGGGTGATATACATAGTGAAAGTTCAGAACTGCACATGTTATTAATAGAAGTATACAGATTTTCACAGTTCACCATTGACCATTTTAAACAACGCTTTCGGTTTATACATTTTATGGACCCACGATCCACACATGGCTGTTCGAAGATTCTCCCACCCATTTTGATACATATAGGACTGCGATCACTATAAATGCTCATTTGGATGCAGAAGTCCAGAACAGTATTGGCGAGATCAGCAGACAATAAAATGTGATCTATGTATGATCCTGTTGCATGGCCTTTGAACGTAGGAATGGGAAAAAAAGTTTGGTCCGCCACTGTAGACATTGCTGTGATTACGTTATTTTCATTCATTAGCGTGTTTAATTCTGTTCCCGCGCCGCGAATGATCAAAGTGGAAACCTTCCAGGCTGTTACAACCCAGTTGATCGATAGCGGTCTCTCCAGGGTTTCCACACGGATGTGTATTAAAATCACCTGCGATCAGCATTTGGCGGGGCAAGTGCCCAACATTGTCTCTCAAGAAATCACATAAAAACTATATATTACAGTCACCAGTCTGATTCACTGCATTATAAAAGTTAATCAGGGTGAACCTGGTTTTACCCCTCTTTAGCTCTAGAACCTGAATATTTCTGTTTCCAGTATGATACTCAGCTTTAAGACATGTAAGAGCCAAGTTAACATAGATTGCCAGTCCCCCCTTTGCTCTGCCACTAACTGAGGGTTCTGCTGAGATGAAAAAGCTTTGAAATCCCTCAATATGTACATTTTTGCCCACCAGCCATGTTTCTTGGAGACATATTACCGCATGTTGTGTGACTAAAGACAACCAACCAATAACACTAGATTTGTCGAAGAGCCCTGCAATATTCCATGATATTAAACTTTCATTGCAAGGTAATGATGAGCACAAAGTTTTGGTATCTGTGTCTGTGTTAGCCTTTTCAGCTGGGATAAGGAGCGTTGGACCTGTACATCTGTCTACCTGTTCTTCCCCAAAGTTATGTGTTATGTCAACTTGGGTAGAAGCAGGGTTTTGCATGTTTGAAAAATTTGTAGGTCGATTTATCTGGGCTGATAAAGCTGTCATCTCGGAATTAAGTCCGCGCAGCACAAGTGTTATCCTCAAACCCTAGTCCTACACTTTGTTGTATACAGTTGCTATAAGCAGGAAAAAAAAAGAGTGTATCGGGTAGTCATTCGACCCCTTCAAACCCTCCCTGTCCATAGAAGGCATCAAACCTGTTGGAAATAGGAATGTTGTACTGGTTGTTAAAGTGGGTAGGGTATTGGTATTCATGTTGGTGTATCTGTTGTGGCCCTTCCCACCTATCTAAACTATACCCCCAATTGTTAACTGAAGCACCTAGGCCCCATCCATTTGTTGTTCCAGTCCGTACTGGCCTGGTGAAAGTATGGGTTGTCTTGGGATAAGTCATACTTCGCTGTTTCTTGCCAAAAAATTCTAGAGTAAGTGGGACAATAGTGCCTTTCCTGCGTTGAGGAGGGAGTATGTTTGATAGGATATTAGGTAGTACAGCTGAATTCGTGAAGTTTAAAACTATACAGTCACCATTGAACTTTTTTGGATTTTGCCCTATCCAAGGTACCCTTCTTGCTGATTTAAGCTCTCCTGCTAGCTGTTGTTTCCCCCAAGGGGCCATCTGCATATTACCCGACAACCAGTGCAGGGCCTTACTTGTCAATGCTGTGGGGGATTCTATTTGGCCAGTAACCAGAGGGGGAACATTTGCCAGTACCAACACTAGGGGTGAGGCATCTTCTATGAATTGTAATGAGTCTTTGTCTATGCTTAATGTGGTCAATTCGGATGGTTTTGAAAGCGGATCTTCTCTTGTCATTGAATGGTTATGCTCTATTGCTGGTGCGTGTCCAGGGGTGTTGGTCTGTGCTACGTTTACACCTCCCTCTATCCCTCTCGCTGTAAGCTCTTTGGTGGTGTTAGCTAGATTTGTGACTATAGTTGATATGCTTGTCACCTCTTCCGCTATCTTTTTCTGGGCCGCGCCTAGTTTCTTTACATCGGCAGAGAGCTTGTCTAATTTAGCCACCACCGGTTTAATGAGTGCCTTAAACTTACAATCAATCATATCCGCTATCCTATTGAGAAGCTCATCATCCACATTTTGTTTGTCGTTATCATCTCCTTGCCCCCTACTTTTGTTCCTGATTTTCGGTGGCGATGCAACCCTTTTTCTCCCTGGGCGAGACCTTCCACGATTTATCTGCGCTTTTCTATATTTTCTGATCGCCCGTGTAACCGGCACAAGAACAGGGGGATCTTCAGCTACAGTGTCCACCTGTGTGCCCTCCTGTAAACGAGAATCTTGTCCTGTATCATCAACCTGAGACTCAGTGTCATTATCGTGATCTGAATCTTGGTCAGACTCTAGGAGTACACTGTGATTGAGAGTCTCACTATCGCGTATCTCAGTGTCTGGGACTTCATTTCCTACATCCTGAGATGGTATATCTACCCACGGAGAATTTGGTGGTGGGCTCAGGGGGTGAAGAATGGGGGATTGACTTAATCCTAGTGACTGTCTTCTTTCACTATTGATCTTAGATACAAGATGTACCATATAGTTATCCATGGTGTTTGCCGCAACAACAGGAATCTTCTTTGGCATCCTAAATAATGTTAGTTACAGCACAAGATCTTTACCATGCAATTGGATTTGAACAATATGAAACAAAGGTGGTGCAATAGTGAACCAAGGAGTGATTATAACCAGGTACAAAATGTCTTACTTAGGCTGGGTAGCTTGTGTTCAGCACGGGCAATATGTCGTGCCCAGTCCAGTCACGGCCTGTCTCGGACTGTCTAAGACTGTCCGCCCTGTGTCCGGGCTTCGTCCCGGCCTTCGTCCCGCACACGCGTCCCGCTCACGCGTATTGTGGAATTACTTATAAGGGAAGGAACTAGCTGAAGGGGAGGAGACACGGGAAGAGGCGGCAGGTGTGCTAGATGTTGAACGCACAGCCTGGTGGGCCTCGCAGTCCCGGTCTCCTGCGGTGACAAGGGTCCGGTTTCAAATCTCCTTCTTTCCAAAAATCCACAGTCAGCAAGGGAAAAGCAGAGTTCACAAACCAACTACGAGCGGCTCCCGCGGAGCGGGGGCCGCGAGTCGCGTTTTAAAGGGCCGGTGAATTGAAGCACAGAGGGGAGGAGACATGGGAAGAGGCGGCAGGTGTGCTAGATGTTGAACGCACAGCCTGGTGGGCCTCGCAGTCCCGGTCTCCTGCGGTGACAAGGGTCCGGTTTCAAATCTCCTTCCCAAAAATCCACAGTCAGCAAGGGAAAAGCGGAGTTCACAATCCAACTACGAGCGGCTCCCACGGAGCGGGGGCCACGAGTCGCGTTTTAAAAGGCCGGTGAATTGAAACAGCAGAGTAGAGGAGACACGGGAAGATGCGGCAGGTGTGCTAGATCTTGAACGCACAGCCTGGTGGGCCTTGCAGTCCCGGTCTCCTGCGGTGACAAGGGTCCGGTTTCAAATCTCCTTCTTCCCAAAAATCCACAGTCGGCAAGGGAAAAGCAGAGTTCACAATCTGACTACGAGCGGCTCCCGCGGAGCGGGGGCCGCAAGTCGCGTTTTAAAGGGCCGGTGAATTGAAGCAGCAGAGGAGAGGAGGCACGGGAAGAGGCGACAGGTGTGCTAGATATTGAACGCACAGCCTGGTGGGCCTCACAGTCCCGGTCTCCTGCGGTGACAAGGGTCCGGTTTCAAATCTCCTTCTTCCCAAAAATCCACAGTCAGCAAGGGAAAAGCAGAGTTCACAATCCGACTACGAGCGGCTCCCGCGGAGCGGGGGCCGCAAGTCGCGTTTTAAAGGGCCGGTGAATTGAAGCAGCAGATCGGAGGAGACACGGGAAGAGGCGGCAGGTGTGCTAGATGTTGAACACACAGCCTGGTGGGCTTCGCAGTCCCGGTCTCCTGCGGTGACAAGGGTCCGGTTTCAAGTCTCCTTCTTCCCAAAAATCCACAGTCAGCAAGGGAAAAGCAGAGTTCACAATCCGACTACGAGCGGCTCCCGCGGAGCGGGGGCCGCGAGTCACGTTTTAAAGGGCCGGTGAATTGAAGCAGCAGAGGGGAGGAGACACGGGAAGAGGCGGCAGGTGTGCTAGATGTTGAACACACAGCCTGGTGGGCCTCGCAGTCCCGGTCTCCTGCGGTGACAAGGGTCCGGTTTCACATCTCCTTCTTCCCAAAAATCCACAGTCAGCAAGGGAAAAGCAGAGTTCACAATCCGACTACGAGCGGCACTTGAATACTAAGCGGTTGAACTTTCCTGCAGGGGCTCAACCGGTGGGGCACTATCTACTGGACATTGTTCCGGTTAGATAATGCAAGGGTTCTTCACGGGGGGGCTCTCACCCCAAGGGGGTGAGTGCGAAGGGGTGGCAAAAATATAAAAAAGTCCTCAATAACCTAAATAATAATTTCTGGAACGGTAATTTACATATCACACATAATTATTGGAAGCAAGCTATCAACTTGGCTATTAATATCCTCTTGGGTATAGTGTTTATTTATCATGGTCTACTGGTCAAAAGATGAGTAGTGTAGGCTTTCTTTCCTGGAACGTCAATGGCCTCCGCACCAAACCCCGAGCCAATAGAATGTTACAATATCTGAGGGACTCGGATGCGCAGGTCATGGTGTTGCAGGAAACCCACCTAACCCATTCTGAACTATCTGACCTTACTAAAAAGAATAGATGGATTGATTTTACGGTCTCTACTACTCAAGCTTCTCATACAAGAGGAGCTGCGATTATCTTCAAAAAAGGAGTCAAAGCTAAGTTAATCTCACAGGCTGTAGATTCTTCCGGTAGATGGGCCATAGCCTCAGTTCTTATGGCCGGGTTTTCTGTTACAATAGTCGGCTATTATGGCCCGAATCAGGATGACCCCTCTTCTTTGGAAACGTTATTTATGCAGTTACTTTCCATTTCAGGACCTATCATTTTAGCCGGTGATTTCAATATTGTGTTGGACCCTGTCTTGGACAAGTCCCCTAATAATCGCTCATTGGTTCTGTCTAAGACTAGATCCTTTCTACTAGACGCTATGAGGCAGTACGGGTTTGTTGATGTCTGGCGACAAAGGTCAGGAAAACAGCAAGGGGTTTCCTATCGGAATCTCAAATATCATCATAAGTCAAGGATTGATTATATTCTGATCACTCATAGACTGGTTGATTCCGTCAAATCAATAGAATACTTTCCTTCGCATCTTTCAGATCATTCTGCGGTTAAATTGGTGTTAGGTTTTCGTAGTGAAAAAACCCAGACTACGTGGTCCTTTGATCGCTCTCTCCTTACTAATGAGGAGGATATTTCATATCTAAAGTCGGAGACTCATAACTTCTTTTTGTTAAATAATGGCTCTGCCTCAAATAGAATTATTTGGGACTCGTTTAAGGCAACGATGAGAGGGCTGATTGTTGCTAAAACTGCCTTTCGGAGGAAGAATTATAACGAAAAGATTTCCTCCATAGAATCAGATATGGCTCGTGTTCAACATGAGATAGATATTAACAGCAGAGCTTCAGGATCTATTTTAGATCCTCTTTATAATCAACTGCAGATTCTTAAGGGCAGTTTGGCTTCGATTTTAAATCTGAGGGTTCAACAGAGATGGGAAGCCAGTAAGTTGGCGCACTTCGAATATGGTGAGGGTGCTGGTAAATTTCTGGCTTGGAAGACCAAAGTAGATCAGGTCCGGAACAACATTGCATCTATAAAAGTCGGAAACATCAATCTTTCTTCAGACGATGAAATTAGGAAAGCATTTAGGGAATTCTTCCAAGAAATATATCAAGAAGACAAAATAATATCGGACGAGTCGGTTAAGAGTTGGTTGAATAATATTACTCTACCCTCTTTCTCTCTTGAACAATCCCAAAACTTGGATAAACCCATCTCAGAGGATGAGGTGAGATCTGCCATAAAGAGAAGCAAAAAGGGGAAGGCGTCCGGACCCGATGGGCTGCCAGCTGAGTTATATAAAATCTTGGACTCAGAGATCATTCCCTTCCTCACTAAATTGTTTAATCAAATACTTTTAGAAGGAATGCCCCCTCCTACATCGTGGGATAACGCCTCTATTACCCTATTTTAAAACCGGGTAAACCCAAGGAGGTGTGTGGGTCGTATAGGCCAATTTCCACTCTGAACAGGGATTATAAAATCTTCACCACAGTTCTATCCTTAAGACTGGCCGATATCGCACCTTCTGTCCTTCATTCTGATCAAAAGGGGTTCCTGAAGGGCAGACAATTATATGAATTAACTTATGATTTAATTGGCGCCATAGATATCGCAACTTCCAATAATCTCCCATTGGCGGCCCTTACGCTGGACGCAACCAAGGCTTTCGACAGGGTTAACTGGGTGTACCTGTCGGAGGCCTTGGCCAAGTTCGGTGTCGGGAAAAGGTTCCGTAGGGTGATTGGCTTGTTGTATAGTAGTCCATCTGCATCCCTTCTCATCAATGGTGATCTATCGAGCCCTTTTTCTATCACTAGGGGAACCCGACAGGGGTGCCCGCTCTCCCCTTTGCTTTTTGATTTCTTTATTGAGCCTTTTGCGCAATATTTAAGAGAGGAGCTTTCCATCAAACCTTTCTATTATCAAGGCTGGATGAGGAAGGTGGCATTATATGCCGACGACGTGCTTATCTTCACATCACAAGCCACTACGGCCCTTCCGGCTATCATGAAATTGGCTCATGCTTTTGGACAAGTGTCGGGATATGAAATTAACGCAGCCAAAACTGAAATGCTTGTTTTGAATGATGAGAACCTTCCAGTAGAACTTCAACCGGGCATTTCAATGCGATATCTAGGCTTGACAATAGTAAAAGATATTAATAAAATAGTCCAAGTTAATTTGTCTGCAGTTATCAAGGATTGCCGTAAGCTTCTCCAATCATGGTCACACCTGCCTCTTTCATTAATAGGTAGAGCCAATCTTATCAAAATGTCTATTCTTCCAAAAATGTCTTTTTTATTTAACACCATTCCTTTATACTTTGATCCAAAAATCTTAGCCAAGTTTCAATCAAATATCTCATCCTTTATTTGGAACAATCATCTTCCACGGATCGCCTCGAAAAAACTAAGACGGCGACGTGATAAGGGTGGATTGGCGGCTCCAGATCTAAAAATCTATGCTTGGGCCTTTCAATTATCCCACTCACGAATGCTGTTGAAGGGTCCCGTAGCTTCAGCTGTGGGTTTTATGTATGCAGCCATGTTGGATGGGGAAAGCATCAATTATTCAGGTTTTCTATTTAAGTTTGGTAACCCAAAGTTCTTTAAGAAAATTAAACTAAAGACCCTACAAGGACTGGCCAGAACATGGGCAGAAGTCATGAAATCCATAAAAGTAAATTATTTCTGTGAAAAAACTCCGCTGTGGGACTTGCCTGAAAATCCTGCCTGGCTTGAAGACATTCTAGCAACTCCTTTGAGAGAGGCAGGCCTGGAAGTATGGGGCGACTTCTTTTATGAGGGAGATTTACTTTCGTGGGAACATCTGCAAGCCAAGATTGGCCCTAATTTTTCACGCTTTAAATATATACAGATCCATAGCTGGACTGTTGCCTATAAAACATCTTCCGCCAATAAGAATAAGTTTAAACTCGGAGGGCATAGTCCATTTATCTCTGAGCTGTTAAGCAGCGGTCCAGCAAAGAAAGAAATATCTAAATGGTATAATTTCATTCTGGAGGAGTCAGATGGGGACTTTGTTCTGCCAGAGTCATTATGGAGCTCTGCCCTGATGGACCAGAATTTACAAAATCTTTGGATGACTTCATTCGAACTTTGGTGGAACATTGTCAAGCCATCCTGGCTTTGCAGAAATCATATTTTTACCCTGCATAGGGCATACTATTCCCCTCTTAGACTATCTAAATTTGCAGGAGGCCAGTCAGTATCTTGTACTAAATGTGGTTTGATTGCGGCTTCAGATACACACATGTTTTTTGAATGTCCATTATTAACCACATTTTGAAAGGATATCAGCAATTCCCTCACAGAATCACTGGGAAGACCTGTCACCATGGATTTGCCTCTAATAGTATTTGGAGTCCTAGAAGGCGTACAATACACCGCCAGATGTCTAGTTTTTTACGCCATCCTCCTCGCAAGAAGAGAGATCTGCAGGAAGTGGAAAGACCCTTTACCTCCTACTTTTAGAGATTGGCAAAACTCAGTATTGCAGACCTCAGTTACAGATCTGGCCAGATCTGGTAATCACAGAAAAAGGGCCTTTTGGTATCTACTTTCGTGGCTTCATTGACTCATCCGGGGTTTTTCTTTGTTTTTGTTTTTCCCGGGTCCAATGATTGAGCTCCTATGGTGCTTCTATACTTGGTACCAATGGAACAGCCGTTAACCGGTTCATGCCCGGTCCCCACCTGGCTGCTAAAAACTACCCCACGGTTTGCCACAGATTGGTAAATCATAGACTCTGTGCCTTTCTGGAATACGGTTGAAAGCTGAGGGATAGTTGGCCCCCGTTAGACTCGTGTCCCTTCCAGTTTTTCATAAACTGAGACAGCTATTCTCCGTTAATTCCTTCCGGTACTTTGTTTATATGGTGGTTATGAGGACAGAAAAAATAAAAAAAAAATAAAAAAAATATGAGCCACACCGAATGCATACTGGCTGTCAGTATACACAGTCACTCGTTTTCCTTTCTCCAACACACACGCTCAAAGCTTGGCTATAGATCGATGGACTCTCACAATAGCCTTGAGGAGCGTGCTTAAATCGGAAACTTCGTCCTCCTAAAGAGAATCCAAAAATATCTCTACTTTCTACGGCATTCGGGATGCTGAAGAAAGCATTTTTCAAGTCAATCACCGAAAACCACGTGGTTGTAGCCGGGATCAAAGTCAGTAAAGCGGTGATATCAGGCACAACAGGAAATTGCGGAACTACAATCGTATTCACCTCGCGAAGATCGATTACAAACCTATATACAGGAGGTTGTGAAGAATCAGTCCTCTTCAAGACAGGCAAAACCGGACTATTGCACACATTACCTCTCGTTTCCTCAATCACACCTTTCTCAATCAAATCATAGATGATCGCTAAAAGTGCTCTTTCACCATCACTGGAAATGCGATATTGCGGAATGCGTGGCAATCTAGCATTCGCTTTCAATGTCACAATATATGGTGGAATCTCTAGGAGACCCACATCGTTCGGACCAGTAGCCCAAAGAGAATCAGGAAGAGAAGACAATTCAGGTGGAAGTCGATCTTTAGACAAATACATCGGAGAGATCACTCTCTTACCCAATGTAAGATGTACTCCTGAAGGAGAACAATATAGCGTCACATACAATCTCTTCAACAAATCCAATCCCAACAAGTTCTCACCACAACCAGTCATCAGAATGAGGGGTGCTTCGAATTCACTAGGTCCAACAGAAATAGACAACGGACTAGAAATCGGATTCGTAACCGGGGCGCCAGAAAAACCTACTGAAACATTCTTTAAGCCAGACAAAGGTGCGCCAGGGAGTTTAAAGTGCATAATAGAACTCTTTGCAGCACCAGTATCCAACAGAAAAGGCTCTAACACACCTAATGCAATCACTTCAACATAGGATCCACTCTGATCTACTGGAACTGAAACAACTCCCTCTCTTTGTCTATGGCTGTCCTAGCAATCATTACCATCCACATCCTCACCTTCAACATAGTAATCGTCCGCATAGTACTGTGCCGTCCTACCAGATGCACCATTCTGCTGATCAAAGCTATTCATAGAATTCTGTGGAGGCAAAGGACGCGCATTTTGACCACGACCTCTAGCTCTAGGAGCTTGTTGAACACCTCGTCCTCTCACACCAGAAACACCATTTGTGCGCTGTAACAGAACCGGACAACTACTCTTGAAATGACCCTCTTCTTTGCAATACGCACACTGATTAGGACCTACGGGAAAACGCTGTTAAGAAGACTCGAACCTTTGCAAGTTTCTCTGATATTGCTGAGGTTGCTGATAATCGCGCTGATTATTACGAGGCGGATAAGCCTGCTGTAGAAGAACTTTAGTCTTCAATTCCTTAGTCTTCCTATCTGCTTTCTCTATCTCATCCTTGTTTCTATTTTCATAGTACTGGGCAGTAGCCAAAATCTGCGCTGACGTAGGAACAGCCCAATCACTCTCAGAATCCTTCAACTTATTGCAAAATTCTGGAAGTAAATTATGAACAAATTTGTCAACGAACAACCGTTGACCACCTTCTGTACTCATGTCCTGACCACTGTGGTCTACAAAGGTCTCTTTAAATCTAGTGAAAAAGTCGGATACAGTCTCGTCTTTCTTCTGCTTACACGCAGACAACTTGTCCCAATTAACACGTAACTCAGGCATTAAAGTCTTCATATAAGCAATAATCCTACCAGGAAGTTCAGTAATTATATCTTCAGGCTTAGCACCACCTACTTGTCTAGTATCTACAGCTCTAAGATTATTCCATGTATCACCTAATTCATGCACATGATCCGTGTGACAAATCTTTCCCCGAATAGGCTGTGGAACAACATTCCCAAACAACATATCTATATCAGCCAGATTCATAATACATGAATCTGCAGTTTGAGAAAGCTCCTTATAAAACCCTGCTGGATTTTTGCGCGGATCAAGCAAAGTCTGCTTAAGAGCTAAAACTTCAGCACGCTTCCATGGAACATGTACCCAAACACGCTGAAAGTGTTGAAGAATAGGTGGCTGAGCAGCAGCATCGCCAGGTCTCCAAACTGCCTTCCTCCTAACTGACGGACCAGGCTCAAACAGTCGCTGAGAAGGAGATTCACTCCTAAAGGACAACAACGTCGCAACTGCTTTCTCAACCTCAAGACCCACAACAGTCCCTTTCGCAAACTCAGAACGTATACGGTACAACTCAGGCGGAGTTTGTCCTACCTCACTATCTTCCCATTGTTCAAGAAGGAAAGAACACATCATATCGAAGACATATCTTTGTTTCAGTGCTTCCCATTGATGGAAAACATCCATAATACCCTCAAGATCATAGTGCGAAGGATACATAACCCATTTACGCGCTAAGTGATCTAACACAGTCCGTTCATCAGGACCAGGCAACTGGCTACGCAATTGCTTACGCTCGACAACAGGAGATATACCCAATGACCCAAAAAGAGGAGAAAAGAGACCAGCAACAGCATCGGTCATTCTCTGTCGACCAGAAGGAGAAGTTGACAAAAGAACAGGGGACGGAGCAGAATGAGAAGAAACCGAAGTCGGAACAGTAACAGGAGGAACAGACAACACAGGTGTAGGAGTAGCAGACAAAGGAGGTAGCAAAGTCGGCGGCCCTTGAGAAGGCTGCACCAAAGGAATAGGAGCCAACGGAAGAGGAGCTGGCTGTTGAGGAATCACAGATGGCAAAGCAACCGGAGATTGCGCAACTACAGGTGGCGGAGGTGCCGTAGCATTCTGCGCATAAGGGGGTGGCGAACTCAATAGATGCGACATTAAAGGATCTTTCACAAGATCTTTCTACTCGTCTTGTTGTTGAGGTGGCAAAGCTGGATAGCACTTGTCTACCGCTAGTTTACGCTGCCTAAGCATCTGTTCACTCTCTTGTTCTTCTTCGTTATCCCTAAACTGTATAGCAGCTTGCACCATTGACATACCTCGTTTATTTTTCTTCGCTAACTTACTTTCTTTCTGTTTGGCTTCCTTTCGCCATAAGCGGAAAGAGTCAAACATCGCCAGCCGGGCTTTCTTCTTGAACAGTTTAACTTTGAGATTGTCTAAAATCTCTGTTTCAAAGCTACCATAATGGGGCCACTGTACAACACCGTCTTTCCTGGTATATTTAACCCATATTTCATTATACGTGATGGGGCCCACTCCATGTTTCACGTAGAGCTCATAGGTCGGAGTTCCAATCGGAGGAACCGGACACGAATCCCCCAACCGGGAATCCCTAGTACAACCACAACCAAATATCTTTCCAAATCTGCTAAGACCAGGCATCTTCGCTCACTAGTCTAGCTTCAAACTTCAAGGGAAATCTTAAAACGATAGTCTCGTGAATACACGAGCCCCTCGGCTTTGGGTCCTGCAGGTACCAAATCAAAGCGATCCCGAAGGATACCAAAACAAAACTAAGGACTAGGAGATGCTCCACTCATACTTAACTGAAATGTCGATGGCGTCACCAGAAGACCCGTCTATTGTCTCGCTCTACAAATCGTCTAATGGCTCCAAGACAGGGCGACAGTCAGGGCAGCAGTCCTTCGTAGCCGTCCGAAAGCGGGGAACCTCGCAGCAAAGACTTTCGGACCACGACGACATACAGGGGTCGATGAAGTGGCAGGCCTTCCTCCAGAATTTCCACACGAAGCTCCTCACGATCTTCAGGCTTGGACCGGTACCGCTGAAGTCGCCCGACGTTGGGCGCCAACTGAAGAACCGGGTTTTAGAACCCGCGGTGCCAGGGATAACACCCGATGTCTTCGGATTCCCCTGCCTCGGCAAACAGAGACACAGGACACTTCTTGATGATGTCAAAGACCAAATTTATTGGCTGCAACCAGGGACAGAGGTCTACGAAGCACAACACGGGTGGTTCGCTAGAGACTACACAAATTCATGGAGCGGAGCATCGTCTTTTATGCTAAAAATCACATTCCTGGCTAGCATCAATTACATACAAACTGACCAATAGAAGAACAACATTTCAAACATATCGCATGACGACAATCCCACTTTGCGTTGTCCAGCCCACCAGAAATGACAAGGCAAAATTCAACATTCCTGTTCGAACAGGCCTGACAAACCCATCATAAAGACCTCAACCCAATCAATAATTAAGCCATAAAGGAAGGAACAGAAGCAGATGAGAAGCAAGATAGAAGGGTGTGTGCATGTACCATAAACTCAGCAATGTCCTGCTCTTTGATCTCTATCTGACCAGCTGCTTAACAAGGAACTGGCTCAACGAGGTCAGCCTCGGGCAAGAGAGTCAGTTCGGCCATGTCACACAAAAGTCAGCTAAGGTGTATGTGTCCCAAAGACACGTTCGGCCATAGTCATCGGCCTATGTGAGGGCAACCACACAAAATGGCTGCCGTCCACAAAATGGAACCCAAGGGTTCAAAAGAAATCCCTGAATACGTAGTGTTCTCATTGATCGATTATGACAGAAACACTTGTACATACCGCACTCGTCATTTGCGGTCCGCTGACACCAAAATCGTCTATATCCGACGACCTTCATTGAACGGGTTCAGAATCTACAGAACCACAGACCCTCGGTACCGTAGTACCACAGAACCACAACCTTCATAGCCTGGCCTGTGGATCGATGCACATGGCCATGGCTAACCAGGAGTGTAGGGAAAAAATGTCCTTTCCATATAGACGCCAGCATCCAGGGCAGGTAACTGGTGGAGGGCAGTGCAATGAGGGACTCACACTGCATCTTTTTCAATCCACGGGCCTATGATAGAAGAAGCAGCGCCAAATCTGTGTTGGTGGTCGTAGATGGTAAATCCCTTCATCTGTCTTAAATCACTGCTGCATTAGAGCCTTTGCACAATCACATCCAGGAGCTTTATTCAGGGTACCTGGTGGCAGTAACGAGCGATGGAAATATAGGGCCCGATTCACAGAATGAACTTAAGACTAAATCCTAAACTTACTACTATTTGGTATTCACAGAATGCACTTACTACTTTCGGGATTCACAAAGTGAACTTACTACTTTCGGGATTCACAGAATGAACTTACTACTTTCGGTATTCACAGAATAGATTTAAGACTACTAACTTTACGTCCGAACTCGGGCCGTAAATTCCGGCCTGGAGGCGGAGTTTCCGGCATGGGGGCGGAGCTTACGGCCCGGAGGCGGAGCTTGCAGCTTTGAGGCGGAGCTTCCGGCCCGGAGGTGGAGATTTTAGCCATGGCTAAATACCCACCTCCGAGTCGGAAGCTCTGCCTCCAAGCCACAAGCTCCGCCTCTGGCCTAGAAGCTCCGCCCCCAAGCCGGAAACTCCGCCTCCAGGCCGGAATTTACGGCCCGAGTTCGGACGTAAAGTTAGTAGTCTTAAATCTATTCTGTGAATACCGAAAGTAGTGAGTTCATTCTGTGAATCCCGAAAGTAGTAAGTTCACTTTGTGAATCCCGAAAGTAGTAAGTGCATTCTGTGAATACCAAATAGTAGTAAGTTTAGGATTTAGTCTTAAGATCATTCTGAGAATCGGGCCCGTAGTGTTCAAACTCAGAGGCTCATTAGGTATGCTAGCCAGCTGTACAACTCTACAAACCGAGAAAGGGCTGTGGTAAAGCCGTACAGTGAGTGGAGGTATCCCAATACATGTGGGACAATGTCATATTTGTCTAATTAGAATTTTCTATAGCCCACAAGCCAGGCAACGTAGCCTTAGTGGGGATGGACTGAATATCTACAGTGCTGCTGGCACTTGTTGCCCAGTAAATGACAATTTGAAGGGAACGTATACGCTGGGAAAGTATACCTATGGAAAGAAGTGACAATATAAGCCCCTGAAATTTTGTACTTGGTACCTCGAATGTGAATCTGTTCATGTTGAAACTGGAGGCCACAGGGTTCTACAGTTAGGAGAATCAAACCCATGCTCATATTTACTAAGTGACTCCACCATCTTGTAGTGGGATGTCGGGTTCTATATGACCCCTCTCTCCCCTTCCAAGGGGTGCCCTTAGAGATGCACACTAACGGTGAACTACCTCTATGTGGCTCACAGTGAGTGCTTTTCATGCTGGTCTATCTGCCTCTGCGCTGCAACCGTGTTAGAGAGCAGAAACAGAAACAAAGTGAGCCCTCATTTACATGGGGCCAAGCTCCCATACAACTGTGGGAATGCCTTCTTGAGCTCACATCAGCTCCACATGTGCACCAGACCAATCTGTATTACAGAAAGGGGCACACAAGCATCTGCAGTCTTGACTGTAACACAAAGTTCCCCCAGGGGTTTGAAAATCAAGCTCAGATGCTTGTTGTGTTCTCTGGGCACTTTTGATAGTGTGGCCCCTACCAGCCACCTTCATTTACATTTATTTTTTCGAACATTTGTTTTTTTGTTGAACTAGAACATGTCATTACCCACTGACATCTATGACTCGGGCAGTAGACATTAGTAGTACAGAAACGGTCAATAAAGGAGGGTTGGAGGTGATTTCAGAGTGCAGTAACTTGAATGTTCAAACAAACCTTCTTCCCAAAAAAACAGAAAACATGTCCAGTTCTTAATCATTGCTCGGGGCACAAGAAAGTAAGTCAAGATGGGCACTGTTATGTAGATGTCAGTGTTTCCCCACGAACCATCAATTAACCGATGTCCTCAATTAGAAATGTCCATTTAATAGGAGTGCTAAGCTGACCTGAAAAATCAAGACGCGCACATATCTACGGAGGTCTGTCATCAGAATCTCTGGATAGCTCAAAGCACTTGGCTTCCCATGTGTCAGTAGATCTGGAGGTTCTAGAGTTTCAGTCACAGCTCGCTAGGCTGTGCATTCCACATCAATCACTCACTTAATATACACTGTGGCGACGTAAGCTATTACGGAGAGTCAAACTATCCCACGGTTACAACGGAAGCAAAAAATGCGTTCATAGAATGCCGTAATAATAGGAACATAGCCACACTTTTTTTTGTTTTTTAGAGTTTTATATAGCGCAGACTAGACGGAGACATCAGGGGCCTCATTTATGAGGCTGTGCGTCACTTTTACGCCAATGGCGCGTCACTTTTTGTGACGCACCAGCAGCGTAAAAAATGCGCCTGGTTGCGCCATATTTACAAAGTGAGGCATTTAGGTAGATGCGTCACTTTGTAAACCCCTGCGCCACATTATACCTGCGCCAGGTATAATGTATGCAAGGGGGGCGTATTGACTGAAGGAAGGGTCGTAGAAGTGACGCAGTGAAATCTATGAGATTTCACTGCGTCACTTTTAGGATGCCGTTGCGTCAAAATCTTGTGCCTGCCTCACAGCAGGCGTAAGACTGACGCAGGCCGTTTCACATGTGGCTTGCCCTATGTGAAAGGACGCATTGCTGGAGTTGCGTCACTTTTGTGACACACTCCAGCAATGCAGCACTTTTGCGCTTACAGATACGTCAGAAATACTGACGTATCTGTAACTCCTTGCGACATGATGCGTCATACACTAAATATGGCGCATCAGGAATGTCGCAAGGAGTGCGCACTGAGAAGTGACGCATTGCTGCTTTCACGCAGCGATGCATAATTTCTCATAAATGAGGCCCCAGGTATCAGAACGCTTTTACATGAGCATCAGTTTCGTTACATAAGGACACATTCAATTTTGTTAGGCATGGGGAGATGAAGGGGCAGATTTACAAGGAACTGACCCATCTGCATTGATGCATCAGTTTCCTTGCACCAGCGTCAACTTTCCTTGCGCCACCAGGGATGCGCTGTATTTACAATACAGTGCTCCATGGCGCAAGAATTGACAGATGTGTGTCTGTTGGCCCAAAAGTCATGCATTGCTGGAGTTGGGTCGCAAGCATGACGCAACTCCAGCAATGTATTTTGAGGACTATACTTACTGTACTGTGTCACTCCTTACGCCTGCTTCAAGTAGGTGTACGGTTTTGACGCAGTGGCTTTCTAAAAGTGGGGCAGTGAAATCTTGTAGATTTTACTGTGTCACCTTTACAAGGCTTTCCTGCTTGGGAACGCCCACCCTGCATACATCATACCTGACGCGGATATAATGTGATGCAGGGTTTTGCAGGGTGACTCATTTCCCTAGATGCGTCAAGTTGTAAATAGACTGCATTGTTTGCGCCTCCGTTGCGTCAAAAAAAGGGATGCAATGGTGGAGTAAGAAGGCGCAAGGGGCTTGTAAATCTGCCCCAAAGTGATTTGCTCAGAATCACAGGATGTTGAGCATCGTTGCTGAGACTCGAACCTGGTTCATTAACTTTGAGGTTGCCCGCTCCAGCCATACTGATACAACCTCTCCCTTGACGGTAATCGTGAGTCAGGCAGAGCGGAATTACTATACAGAATTCCATTCTGCCTGATTCTAGGTGGGCAGGTGTTCCCACACCCAATTTACTAGACTTGATTCTACTGGGTGGTAATTCCACCCGAAAACATTGCATGAGGCTTTCTTTGACTGTTGCAGTAGACACACCTATTTCCATGTTTTCTTCTGGAAGGGGTGCATACACCCCCCCCCCCCCCCCCGCCACCCTCCCCAGACTGAATTAGGCTTCCTCTTCCCTCCCCTGTTCCTCGCCCTCTTCCCTCCACCCACACGCCTCAAAGAGTCCATAGCATGCATTTACCACCTACTGTGAGCAGGATGTAAATGCATGCGTTAAACCCCACGGAATTCAGAAAATGTCTGTGGATTTACAATCTGTAAACCTGGTTCCAGACCCTTCATTCCAATCCACGTCACCGAAAGTAACAAGTGTAACAAATGCAAACTTTTCACTTAAGTTAAGTACACTGAGCAATGGGAGTCTGTCCAGTGAATGATGTCACAATCGATCTCAAAACTCAACAACTGGAGGGCCTGTGTCGGGGGACTTTGGTGATGCAGATTAGAATAAAGAAAAAAATGGATGCTTTTCTTTCCGCCGGGGGTTGGCTTTTCTCAACTACTCAGGTGCTACTGTACGGTCTTGGTAAGCAGCTGCCTTGTAGCAGAGCCACAAACAAGACTGAAATAAATGGTACCAAAAATGACCTTGCTGCCAGGAAAATGAGCGCCTAAACCACTCGTTCTTTTTCCAGGCGCTATGAAAATCATCGAGGAGAAGCTGCCTCCTAGTAACCCCTGAACGAGGACGGCTCTTCGAATTCATATGTGATAGGTTGGGAACTTCAGGCCCACCTGCAATGGGAAAAAACACATTCCGCACACTGGCCTATCAACATCCAGGAAATGCGGGCTAAATTCCCCGAACCCACCCTTGGTGACAACCTGTTGATGTCAGAGCAAGCCCTGTCTCTTGAGATGGATGGTACCAGCAGATGTCCCCCTGTAAGCGATACTTGTCAGCAGAGAATTATATCTCACGCGTGCACAGCACTCCCTGGCCGCTCCTCGTCAAAGGGTGCACCATCGAGGCGCGCGTGACCTTATGTGCGACCTCCTCGCGCTGTGCGACGAATCGATGTCCGACCTCGACGCCGCTATCCTGACTGTGAATGAGAGAAATCTGTCTGAGATCATTTCACCTCCTTTAGCGTGCAGCAAAGATGCAGAATTTCAAGGCAAACTCTTGAATTTGTACTAGCATGGTCAAGGAAATATATTATTTTCTTGGACATATCACTATGGACAAAACTAGCCTTTAATTCACCTGGTAGAAGTTGCTGTGTGACGAACCCAGGGTAGGGTGACCAACTGGCATTGGTGCAAATTCAGGACGGTGAGTGTAAAAATTCAGGACAAAGGGTCAAAATTCAGGACACAAATTCAGGACAGGAGGTCAAAATTCAGGACAAAACTTCAGGACAATAGGTACGTTTTACAGACACATCAGAGGTCGCGCAATAGTATATAAGTAAGCCCAGCCATTTCCAAACATATTCAACCATTTGCAAACCTATCCATCATGTATCCTTCCATCTATCATTTCACTCATCCATCCCTTCATCCATCCCCTCATCCATCCTTTCACTCATCCTCCATTATCCATCCATCCATCCACCCTTTCACCCTATCCATCTGTACACTTATCCATCCACTCTTCATCCCATCCATCCATTCACTCATCCATTCATCCATTTACCCTTTCACCAATCCAGCCATCCTTTCACGTACTAATCCTTCCACCCATCCACTCTTTTAGTCATCCATCCATCCTCCCTTTCTCTCTCTATCGACCCTTTCACTTAGCCTTCCTTTCATCCATCCATCCATCCACCCACCCATCCATCCATCTACTCATCCACTCATGAATCCATCCATTGCCCCTATCACTCATCCATCTATCATTTCACTCCTTCACACATCTATTCATCCTTTTGTCCATCTACCCTCCCTTTCACTCACTCATCCATCCTTACACCCACCCTTTCACTCATATGTCCATTCATTCACCCTTGCACTTATCAATCCATCAATCCATCCATCATTTCACTCATCCACCTACCCCCAATAATCCACCCACCCACCATCCATCCACCCACCCACTCATCCATCCTTTCACCCACCCACCATCCAATCCACTGATCCATCCTTTCACCCACCCACCATCCACCCACCCACTCATCCATCCATCCTTTCACCCACCCACTAATCATCCATCCATCCTTTCACCCACCCACTTATCCATCCATCCATCCTTTCACCCACTCTCCATCCATCCATCCTTTCACCCACCCATCATCCATCCATCCATCCATCCATCTGTCCTTCCCCTCATCATCCATCCATCCATCCCCTCATCATCCATCCATCCTTCCTCTCATCATCCATCCATCCTTTCCCCTCATCATCCATCCATCCTTTTTCCTCATCATCCATCCATCCTTTTTCCTCATCATCCATCTATCCTTTTCCCTCATCCTCCATCCATCCATCCATCTGTCCTTCCCCTCATCATCCATCTGTCCTTCCCCTCATCATCCATCCATCCTTCCCCTCATCATCCATCCATCCTTCCCCTCATCATCCATCCATCCTTTTCCCTCATCATACATCCATCCTTCCCCTCATCATCCATCCATCCTTCCCCTCATCTTCCATCCATCCTTTCACCCACCCCCTCATCATCCATCCATTCCCTCATCATCCATCCATCCATCCTTTCACCCACCCCCTCATCATCCATCCACCACCCACCCCCTCATCATCCATCCATCCTTTTTCCTCATCATCCATCCATCCTTCCCCTCATCATCCATCTATCCTTTTCCCTCATCATCCATCCATCCATCCATCTGTCCTTCCCCTCATCATCCATCCATCCTTCCCCTCATCATCCATCCATCCTTCCCCTTATCATCCATCCATCCTTTTCCCTCATCATCCATCCATCCATCCATCCCCTCATCATCCATCCATCCTTCCCCTCATCTTCCATCCATCCTTTCACCCACCCCCTCATCATCCATCCATTCCCTCATCATCCATCCATCCATCCTTTCACCCACCCCCTCATCATCCATCCACCACCCACCCCCTCATCATCCATCCATCCACCCATCCTTCCCCTCATCATCCATCCTTTTCCCTCATCATCCATCCATCCATCCATCTGTCCTTCCCCTCATCATCCATCCATACTTCCCCTCATCATCCATCCATCCTTTTCCCTCATCATCCATCCATCCGTTTCCCTCATCATCCATCCATCCTTCCCCTCATCATCCATCCATCCTTCCCCTCATCATCCATCCATCCTTTCACCCACCCCTCATCCTCCATCCATTCCCTCATCATCCATCCATCCATCCTTTCACCCACCCCCTCATCATCCATCCATCCACCACCCACCCCTCATCATCCATTCATCCATCCATCCCCTCATCATCCATCCATCCACCCTTCCCCTCATCATCCATCCTTTCCCGTCATCCATCCATCCTTCCCCTCATCCATCCTTCCCCTCACCCATCCATCCATCCATCCCATCAATTTATCCTGCCCCTCATCCATCCATCCTTCCCCTCCATCCATCCATCCATCCTTCCCCTCCATCCATCCATCCTTCTTCTCATCCATCATCCTTCCCCTCACCCATCCATCCATCCCATCCATTTATCCTGCCCTTCATCCATCCATCCTTCCCCTCCATCCATCATCCTTCCACTCATCCATCCTTCCTTTCATCCATTCCTCCCCTCACCCATCCATCCTTCCCCTCACCCATCCAGCCATCCCATCCATTTATCCTGCCCCTCATCCATCCATCCTTCCCCTCCATCCATCCATCCTTCCCCTCATCCATGTATCCTTCCCCTCATCCATCCATCCTTCCCCTCCATCCATTATCCTTCCCCTCATCCATCTTTCCCCTCATCAATCATCCAGCTACCCTTCCACCCATACATCCAGCTATTTACATTTTCTCTCCATCCTTCCCCTCACTCATCAATCCATCTATCCTCTCTCATTATCCATTTATTCAATCTTTCATTCATCCATTCACCCTTTCACTAATTCATCCAGCCATTCACACATCCCTTCACTTACTCATTCGCCCACATTTTCATATTAATTTTGAGCTGAGCCCTTTTGAGAATTGGCCCATCAAGAACTTCACCCTCGCTGCAGGGGCCGTTCCAGGACTGGGACAGAAGCCACCCAGGGCGGGGACAGGATCCACCACAGGGGGGGACAAGAGCCATCACAGGTGGGGGTGGACTGGAGCCACAACATGGGGGACAGGAGCCATCACAGGCGGGGGTGGACTGGAGCCACAACATGGGGGACAGGAGCCATCACAGGCGGGGGTGGACTGGAGCCACAACATGGGGGACAGGAGCCATCACAGGCGGGGGTGGACTGGAGCCACAACATGGGGGACAAGAGCCATCACAGGCGGGGGTGGACTGGAGCCACAACATGGGGGACAAGAGCCATCACAGGCGGGGGTTGACTGGAGCCACCACATGGGGGGACAGGAGCAGGAGTCATCCATCACAGGAGAGGGAACGTGATCCACCAGGGTGGGCACAGGGGTGGGCATGCAGTATTCTAGTATCATCTTGGGCTTCTCACCCCCTCCTGCACAAGACAACGAGAAGACAGGCTCTCTGTCCAAAATGCCATCCCCCACTGTGATATACAGTACTTACAGGAGATACTCTAAGAGAACTGATTGTCCTCCATACTTTGTTAATCAGTGTGGGTACGATTGTGCCATTTCTTTATTGTATTACATTATGCATGTTTGAAGAACAGAGGTTTACTTACAAATTAGTGACAGTAATTAAGCTCGGTGAAGAGAAGCAGGTGCTGCCTCGGTGTAATCAGGGGTGTAATCTGGCCGAGTCTAGGATGTTTGGGGTCCTGGGTAGAAATGGAATGTGTGAGCCCCCCTCTAAATAGCAGATACAAGACGCATTCAGGGCTGTTTGCATGTGAATGGATGCCCCCTGCTCCTGAACCTGCAGCCCCTCCCTCTGTCACCTTCAAGCACCTCTTAACAGCTCATCAAGGGCTGGAGGTGTGAGGGTTGCCATCCGCTGTGCCTCTACGGTGCTGCTGGGGGTCTGAGCTTTCATACAGCATCGGAGTCAAGAAGGGAGGTGGGGGGCAAGCTGTGCCCGGTTAAAATTACGGACAAATGGCGTCCGTTAAAGAATCCTTCACGGACAACGGACAGACAGCCAAAATTACGGACTGTCCGTGAAATTTACGGACGGTTGGTCACCCTAACCCAGGGACGTTTGAAAATCACAGTATTTCTTTTTTTAATGGTTTCACATTAGTGGGTTCGGCACAGACTGGGCTTGCACACTAGTCTCACTACTGGACAGGAAACCAGATGGAGCCCGGGCAAAAATGCTCAAATCAGCCCCACACTGCAGAAGGCCGAGACGAAATGGGCGGGTACATGGGGGCGTGTTTGAGTCCTGTCAGCCATTATAGCATGGGTACTCACAAACATTTTCCCGGGAGGTGGGAGGGGGCGCGCAAAGTTTGGTCAATGGGGTGAGCGAGGCCCGCACTGATGCCAGTGGGGGTGTAGGGGAAGCCAAGCCTGTATGTGTAGTGGCTGTCATAGTTGGAATTAATTAACGAATGTCTAGGTTCAGCATTTCTCACTGTCCTTCAATGGTCTTCTTACAATAAATGAGAGATGCTTGGTATGATATGACGAATCATAAACCCATTTGTCAAGCACTACATAAGTGTTTGGAGCACGCTAATGTGTGGGTGATGGTCCTAGATGTCTGCATACTTTTCTTCTTTGTATCTCGCAGAGGTGGGGATACTTGGTTTTCACTTGGATGTAATCAAGTTGTTAGAATGTTTCAAGGGTCCATACAAGAGTTTAAATTAGAAGTATTCTGTATTCTCTGGCTATCACAAGTTCTCTTTGCAGCGATCAATTAAGATCTGCAAACTGTTTTTCCTGAGGAAGGTGATACTAAAGAAATGTAATCCATAGAAACGTGCGTCAACAGTTATTCATTGTATGGTCTGCTGGCAATGAACCACTGTTGTGAAAAAGATGAATCGTTTATAACTTCCCTAATTGGTGGTGCACTGTTCTTTTTTGACCACTGTTTCTGATTTGTATGGAATGGTATAAGGTTTGATTGGGATGTGAGCGTAGTAAGTATGTGGGGCTTGTGTTGAAGGAACAATTCAATAATGTAAAGAGAATACATATTTCTATAATTAATTGCTAAAATGCAATAATATTTTTGTACAAGCAGTATAATTAAAAGAGTACTTTGTAATGTTGGTGCCTAATAATGTGTACCAATCATAGAATAATTCTCTAAGAAAGCAATTAACGTTGAGCAGGGTTTGTGACATGTTGTAGTTCTTGCTTGTCAGATGGCTTTTAGCTGTCTGGTTGCAAAAGATGATTTGTTGGGCCACACCAAAAACTAGCAGTGGGTTTAGAATCTGGCCATTGCTTACTGTTGGCTTTGTCACCCTCAATTGCAGCCTTCTTATTCATTGGCTTTGCTCTTGTTTAGCCCTGTAAATGTAAATGTTTTTGTACTTGTATAGCGCACAGCTACCCGCCCTGGGTTTCCCGGCGCTTGTACGAATACCGTAAGGGAACCCTTCCTGGCTTTCCCTGTGAAGTGTCCACTCCTGGGCACCCCCATGGTGCAGACCAGGAATCCCTCACGTTGTGGAGACTAAGCAAGCTATTGCCCAGAGTTGCAGCATGGGACCCATGATCAGAATAGGCACTGAGGCGAGAATATCCGGTCAGGGGAATTAATGAGCTCGAGACCCGCCGAGGCAGGAATCGAACCCTGGTCCCTGGCCAGAGCTCTGCATCAAGGTCTGCCTGCTCTAACCATTGAGCCACACTTCTCCACATCCAGCCCTCTCCTGGAACATTTCCTCTACACCTTCAATTTGATTGGTTGGTGTGTCCTTCCACTGCTCTCATTTAGGAAACTGCGTTTTTCTTAAAGTGCTCCCCTCATGAGAGTGCATGTGTTTTCAAGATCCCTCCCTCGTCTGATGCTCACTCCCGCATATCCCCTCTCTGAGAGCTCCTGGTCATTCCTTCCTCCCTCTACTTGCTGTCTCCATGGTTTGCTGCTTTTATTTCAGCATGGGCTCTGTTGCTCCCACTACCACCTCTATACCCCCACCCTCCACCATCTCGGTTGCTTCCTGATCATCCTTTTAAAAAATATATAAATTGCTTCAGTCTGGTGTTCCTCCCTTCTACTCTCCATTGCTTCAGAAATCAGTTTTCCCTTCACTTTTGCTTTTGCTAAGTAGCTCGCCAACAGTGTTGCAAGCTCATCTACTTACAACCCAGCAAGGAACTGCAGATCTGTCTACCCTGTGTCTTATTTGCCTTCACGCTCATGGATGTTGGATGTTTCATGTGGAGAACCTTGGGAAATCTACTCTCCGATGGCTTGATGTGGCCCAGTTCCTGGCTCGTAAGCTTTCCCTCTCCTCTGGTCTTTGTGCCCTCGGTCTTTGAGAGAAGCTGAAAATGTGAAACCTTTTGACTTTAATGTGGTGTACCATGCTTCTGTAACATCATCGACAGTACACACTTGCAAACCCAAATAACTAATACAACAGAGGTTGCATTGAATGGTTAATTCAACACACTCTGGTGTGTTTTGTAGCAGTGCAACCTTCTGTCACACAAATGGGTAGAAATACACCCAACACAACTGCATGCTTCTTTACGCAGACCTTGTACACAATACTTAGCTACACTCTAGTATCTCATTGCTCATGCTGAAGAGGTACACCAGACGGCTGCCAACCCTGCTTCCTCACACCTATTAAGTGCAGCATCAGTGCTAGTGTCTGTGTGCTGTCTGAGCATTCGAAAAGCACATTTGTCTTTCTGATGTTATGCACGTATTGCTGCTCTGTGGCCATCATGGACTGGAATTATGATGGTCTGTAGATGGTTTATATAGGTCGAAGCCTACCAGATAGTGTAGCTGTCTGATATGCTAACAACATTTTGAGAACATTTCGAAAACTTTCCTTGCTTGTCATTGGATTTGTGGTGTGTAACTCACATGTGCTTGCTTTCTATTTGCTAGCTTTATTTGTTTGGGCTGTCTAGGCTTGAGTTAGTCTCTTCCCCAAACCTTATTTATTGTATTCTTTCACCAGTGCTGAATTTCTGTAAACTGGCTTTATATTGTATTACTCATCCTGTCTTATCTGCCTTGTAACCTTGTAATTATGTGATTATTCCTTGTTTTTTAAAGTTTTTTTATTCTTACTCTATGTCGATTGCCCTTATGTCCTTCCTTCCATCATTTTTGTAAAGCGCTCTGATATCCTTTGGGATCTTGTTCGCGCTATATAAAACTTTATAATTAAAAATAAAAATAAAAAATACAAATGAAAGTGTTCCTAAAGGGCCTAGCTACATCCTTTCCTTAACTGCAATTTACCTATAAACAAGTTTGCTGTATATTTAATTTTTGTTTCCATGTTAGTGCTGAGTCAAGCAAACAGCAGCCCAGTGCTGCTGCTGCCCAGGGTGCTACATGGAAAGGTCAGGAGGGCGAGAGAGAGCAGAAGTTGAAAGGAGTGGAGTGGTCAGCCCTAAATTTCTTGACTCCAGCGGATCATCCTGGGGACAACGCGTAGACTGAATATTCAGGACAGGCTCTTCAGATCTAGAGTGTGTGGTCAAAGGATTCATGATTAGTGTGGTGAATGGGTCAGTCGGTGTACCACTTTATCCGACAGAGGATTGGTTAGCCAGTTAATGAATTAGTGAGCTCAAACAGGATAATACTGATAAGGATGGTAATGATGAGTTAGCTCAGAGGATGGTGGAAGAGCCACTCAGTTCTTGCAAGTATCCAGGCTCTGGCGAAGAGAAGTGGGCAAAGTGGCTTGAATGACCCAGATTGGGATATTTCCTCCTTCCTCAAAGGTGGAGATTAATACAAGATTTTTGGTTGTTGATGGTGGTGTTTCAGGGTTACAGTCAATGTGAGGTGGGGGCTAGAGAGACTGTTGCGTTCATCAAGACCAACGTGTTTAGGTGAGTGGTGCAGAAGAGGCGTATAGGTGAATGTACGCAACGTCATCCGGAAATGTAAAGTGGTATGGGGGCATGAAAAATAGAGAGGTTGGTAAAGGTCATGTCAATGAGGGAGTGGTTGATCTGGGACCAGATAAACCTGGACATTTTATTATTATTATTATTGCATTTCTTATATAGCGCCAGAATCGACCCCCGAAGGGGTATCTCCGCGCTTGCCTTGGGAACTCGTCCTGGTTTTTCCCTGTGAGATAGCCCCTACAGGGCATCCCCAAGGTGAAAGCCAGGCATCCCGCCGCAGGGGGCCGTTGTGGAGATTAAGCAAGCTTAATGCCCAGAGTTGCAGAGTGTGAACCCATAATTAGGTCAGGCACCGAAGCGAGAATTATCGAGTCCGTGGACATTTGAGCTCAACACCCTGCCGCGTCAGGAATCGAACCCTGGTCCCGGGTCTGACCTCTGCTTCAGGGTCTGCCTGCTCTAACCAGTGAGCCACACTTCTCCACAAGATGAGGTTGAGGAGTTTGCAATGGAGAGTGTGGGCAGCCCTGACAAGTATCATGTATCAGGCATTAGACCAGAGGTCTTCAATCTGTGGGGCGCGACCCCCAGTGGGGCCATGGAGTCCTAGAAAGGGAGTCACACATTCCCAGGCCTCACTTCTGTTAAAATGCTTCAGCTGAAGTGTAATTCAGTGAGTCTCCTGTGCTGTGAAATCGGAGCAGGCAAGACAGCTAAAACAATCCTGCTCGCCTGAATGAAATACAAATGTGCCCTGTGAGTTAATCTACAAGTGTAAAGGGTGCTTGGGAGCCGGTTTTGGCTTTAATTGCTCAAATCACTCCAAGCATTGTGATGGCAAAGATTTCTTTTTTGAGTGGTAGTGCAAAGGTTAACAACTGGTCTGTGAAGTGCGTGCTTTTAATAGTAATTGTATTTACACAGCCCTTAGTACCCCGAAAGAGGCCTTGAAGGGACAGTTGTGCAAAAGAAAATGCATTACATATGTTCTTGTATTGCTTAAATCTACATTTTGGAAGCACCATATTATCAATTATTTGCACATTTTGTAGCAGTCTTTCTTACACTGAGTGTAATGCAAGTATAAAATAATGGCGTACACATTCACAGTGCTTTCTGTCACCGGCTGTGACCTCCTAGCACTATAAATACACGTCACTATTCTCCACTGCAGCAACCACATTTAATTCTGTGACTCTCTGGTTACACACAGACCCATGCAGTCCATTAACTAATAGAGGTTTCATAATGTACAAAAGTAGATTTCCACTGAGTAACAACTTTAAAAAAAAAAATATTTTTCAATTAAGCTACTCCTTATTTTATATGTAGCTACCTGATGGGGCAAGACCTAAAAAACGAACAAAATATTTAGGGCTTATTTATGAGAGGGTTGCGCCATCGAAGCGTCACTTTTTTTAAGCTCCGGAGCACAAGCTTCTGAATTATATTTAGGAATCGACACAAAGTCAGCATGCATGGCTTTGCATGGCCTCATAGATATGGAGTAAGAAAAAGCAGCGCAACTCATTGCGTTGCCTTACTCTGCAGCAAGGAGGCGTTCCATGGACATATCAGTGGGTTTTCCCATGCAACACCCATGGACTTTGATCCTGTCCCAGATTTAAAAAATCATGTTAACCTGGGGCAGCACCAAAACCATACGCCTCCCCCCCAGCAGGCGTAATGAGGAGAAATGTTTTAATTTCTCCTCATTTTCATCTCTCCATGTGTGCTGCATTCTGTAGCACATGCCCCTTCCTGCACAAAAACAATCCTGCATAAGTTGACGGTAGGAAGCAATTTGTGCTCCAAAACACGGTGAAAGGACAGGAATGTACCATATTTCATAAATACAGTGCATTCCTGCCCTTTCACATTGGCGTAGGGCAGACTTGCAGCGCTGCCCCACGCCAATTCCTCATAAATGAGGCCCTTTGTTTTTAGCCACACCTTTGACTACACCCTCACGCTCACTGATCTTTAGTTTGCTAAACGCTGTTTATTATTATTTCCCCACTGTAAAAATGATTTGCTCTGGTAATTGGGGGCATTTAGTTGTCAATGATAAGAAGGACCTTGTTCTAGAATTTTTTGTCAGGAGAGGGTCCTTACGCCTTGACAGGGGGTCTCAACATCAAAAAGTTTGAAGACTTCTGCGTTAGCTCCACATTTCAGTGTGGTGGTCTGCATCCCCGCACTGAAATGCAAAGTCACTCATAACGTGTCCTCTTCAGATGTCAAGTCCAGTGCCAGCTGGTAATGCACCACTTAGAAAGCTGGCAGCGCGCAGTCAGCGCTGCTTGTACGGACTTGGGGGCTGGCTTAGCTCGTGGGGTTTAGGGGCTACAATGTAACAACTTCCCACGCGGTAGTGCCGCGTTCATATCCACTGACTTCACGTGACCTAGCAAGTGAATCAGTGTCTGCAGGATTTGCCGTGCGCAAAGGGTTACTAATGCCATAGACTGAGGCTGACTATGCACACTTATAGGCGCCCATGGTGCGAGCGTGCGGCACAGCAATTAGTTCACATTTGGCAGCGGCCACTGTGCATTGGTGTGCCAGCCCGCACAGCTGTAATTTGATTATTAGCTGCTTCCTGGGACCCAGACTGTGGCCGCCGCTGGAGTGGTGCTGCTTCAAGTTCAGCAGGCAGCCTGCAAGAGTCGTCGCGTCCTGGACCATGGCTGCTGCCCAGCAGCCTGGCCTGTGCAAGGGGAGTCATTGCGGCAGACTGCTGGTATCGTGAAAAGTCATAGGTGAGCCCCGGGGTGCAACTAGCCTTCACTCAGGCATGTTGGCAGAAAACCCTGGAATGCTGTTGAAGCGGCTTGATCACTTCAAGCTTAGCTTGCTAAATCTGAGGATCTTGCTAAGCCTGAGGATGGCAGCCGTAATGTAGGCTGGGCACACCGAGCAGTGTTGGTTAAATAAACAAAGCACACCTTTGATGCTTTTTCCTGTGCAATCCATGCCAGTCACTTTCAGGCCCTTTCTAAACTGTGTTTACTGCTAGTCGCGGAGAAAGTGCGACGCAGCCCAGGATGTGTTTGACCATCAAATGGCGATATGTAATGTAATTAAAATCGGACCTGCTCATTTTCCCAGGACCCTGCAGCCCCCCAATAAGTGTTTATTTAGCCGAATGTTGTTCAGTTTTTGTCTCAATATCAGTCACGTGCACTGGCACCAGAGTCGCCATGAGGCCAGGGTGACAGCGAGCTGATACTCAAAGCCCTACCCAGTGCTGCTCACCCAAGGACTCAGAGCAGTGCAGCCCATAGGACACACAGGCAGCAGCCCCTCTCTGTGAACACAGACCAAAGGCTGCATGCAGTAGCCAAAACAGAGCACCGGTCAGTACTATCTGAGGCCAGTCCTGTAAGTCCAGGCCCGGCCTCTCTCCTGCAATAATCAGCAAAGCAACGCCGTTGGCCCCTACCCCCATAGCAACCTGGCCTGAGTCTTGCCTGGCAAAGGTGAGCTGAACACTTTAGATGTGAATGGAATTAATTTGGGCTGGGATGGGTCAGGTTGGTTCTGGAGGATATGAATGGAGTTAGTTCTAATGACTTAGTAGTGTTTGAATGCACTGGAGGGGGCAGGTTGGTTGATATTGGGAATGGCGGTCTAGTGTACTGGGTACAGCCAGGCTGAGTTTGCTCTCAAGAAAGTATTATCTCCTCGTCCGGTCTTCCCGTCTCATTCCATAACAGTGAGCAGCTAGTCTGCTCCACAGAAGCCTACTACCTAGCAGAGCTTTTCGCGCTTCCCCCAATATGGCGCCACCATCAGGTGACAATAAAGGGGGAAGTGTGTCACAGAACATCCTGAGAATACCAAAGAAAACCCAGAAAGGAAAACAATCACCGAAGACAAAAACCAGGAAGGGAGGGAAGGGCTCAGCAATGGGACGGGAAGACCAGGACTCGGAGTAATGAATATTACCGGTGAGTAACCGCGCATCATTCATAGTCGTTGAAATGTCTCGCATAATTACACTGCCATTTTGAAAATGTCACATCAATCTGAAACCTTGGCAGCTATGGCCCATGGGTGGGCAGTGTGTGTTGTCAAGGTCTGGTTCCTAGGGTAGATGGCAGCGTGCTGACTGAGGTCAGGCCCCAGCGCCTGACTATGTTATGGAGATTTTGGGTGTTGTGAAGATGAGAGTGTGTGAGCGCGTGAAGGGGAAGGCCTAGGATTCCATCTAGGTAGGGTTTCAGATAAGCCTGTTTTGCACGCATACCCACTTCTCTGAAAAAACTGTTTCCAGGTGTCAAAATAATGCACATGTTAATAAATGCAAATTAAACATAGAGACCTATCTTCCTCATATTTAGAAATGTCACCTTGTCTGTTACTGTTTTTTAGGCGTCCATTCGCTACGTCTGTAGCCTGATAGACACGAGCGATTTTACAATCATCAGCAGGGGGCAGTGTTGCACCACGACTTGTGCCATCTCCTTCCTTTCCTGTTCCGCGAGACCAAATCCTGCTCGTGAACTTTCTGCGTTGTTCTTGTACCAGACTGACCGGGTGCCGTGGTATACTAGATAAATGCAACAGAGCTCGACAATTTTCAAGGAACCTGCTAGACACAAAGGACTTAAATGCACACACAAGACGTGACAGCGAGGACAACTCCATGCATGCTGTGTAATTAAAGCAGTAAAAATAGCACCGACTTTTAACAGCTGATGCGGGAGAGCTAAGGAGCAATTACACTTGACATTTAGAGGTGAGAACGTTTTCTTCAGGTAGTCTTTGTTCTTGAAAAGGAAATATGCGGCATTATATTCATTAACTGAAGAAACACAGAGCGTCCGATTTTATGCCGCAATAAATATTGCACATGTATGAAACCATCCCTGCTTGACAGACTGAGTGAGGTATTATTAGAAGAGACTCTTCAGCGCCAAGAAAACTTGAACAGTCGTGCACAGGGGCCTTTCCCTGACAGTCAAGGGGTTTCCCCATGAACCTTGACCTAGTTATATTAAAGCATGGCAAAGGGGGTTTGAAGGTATAGCTGAAAGAGCCAACATACATTGCTAGCAGATTGTTGAGCATGTTTTTACAGAAACGTCTCACTTAGGGCCTGATTCACAAAGGTAACTTACACTTTTGAGTAAGCTTGCGACTTTTTGACTATTCTCAAAGCAGCATTTTTACGAACACCCTGCACCGCCGTTTTGTCACTTTATGTGACGCAATGACAGTGCGAACCACCAAGTCATATTTATAAGGCCACGCACAGTCACTCTGCGTGGCTTTGATTGGCTTCATAGATATGGAGTACGGCAACGCAGCGCAAATTGCTGCTTGCCTTACACTGTGCAAGGGAGGCGTTCCATGGACATGGCGGTGGGTCTTCCCACGCAACTCCCATGGTTTATGACACAATCCCAGATTTCCAAGGACTTGTAAACCTAGGAATACGTCAACATTCTACACCTCCCCAGGTGAGGCATTCTGCAGCACACAAAGAAAGAGGAAACGCCTTTATGGATTTTTTTTGCCCAGGAAGGTGCCCCTTCCTGCATAAAAACAATGCTGCCTGTAACACAAGCACCCTTGCCTGCATTGGGGCTGAACGCTGGCACGTTTTGTATGTGTGACGTGGACAAGGTTGATGAGTGGCATGGCTTCCGCCTAGTGCAGCAAACTCGGTGTCTTCGACGTTTTGGGGTCGATGTACGAGGGAGCACCTTCGTGCACCTTTGCACACCTTTCTGCAACGGCAGCACCAAAAGCTAAGGTCTCCCCTCGGGTTTCGGCGAGACTGGTGAGACCAGCAGATGCAGTACAGCTACACCAGGCAGAGAAACAAAGTAAGCTAACCCAAACTGTAAACTGTATACTCCTTACACGATACTCAGCTCACATTCCCCTACACGCCCACCAACCCTTCCACTTGCTAGTCAGACATCCTTTGGAGGGAGTTCAGATGCAAATCCAAACTCCATCAATACAATATTCCCAGATAAGCCAATGAAGAGAAATCCTTCTTTACTGACCCCTCAAGAACAGTCCACAAAAGTTTATGATAATGACTCAGCAGGGGCAAAAAAACAGTACTGGAGGTAAAGAGGCCAAGAGGCCATCCTGGGAAACCATGAGAGGCATCAAAAGTGTTTCTACACTAAGCTCCTGCATAATGGAAAATGCGGCTCCAAAAAGATCTGGATAAACCATTCTCCAATAAAATCTCTGGACATTAAAGATCAAGTTGGGCTGATCACGATCACAAACGTAATCTCGGACACTATCAATGCAAAAGAAGAATCCGAACTTACAATGTATCGGCGAATCCATAGTAATGGATATTGGCCTAATAACAATTGAGAGTAGTAAAGCCCATGAAACAAGAGCATAGGAAACAAAGAGAACATAAGAGCACCCATGGTCAAAATACATTAAGAATTTGGTCCTGGAATATAAATGGGCTTGCCAGCAAATTGGATAAACCCCAGATCATGCAGTATGTCTGCACCTTTCATGTAATGCTTCTGCAGGAGACCTAGGTTTCTGGAATCTGGGCCATTGGAGGGCTTTTCAAATTTCTATATCCCGGCACCTGAAGCTCAAAAGCATGGTCATCAAAAGGGAGGCCTCTCAATATATTTATCGAAGTCTATTCAAATGGAGGGCAAAGAATTGAAGGGCTGGCACAGGAGATTGCAAACCGTGGGATTAGCCCTAAAAGCCTCGGATGGCCAGATGTTTACCATAGTAACAGTGAATGTTTACATCCACCCGAGCAGAAAAGCAAGACTGTAGTTCTGAAAAGTATTGAAGGAAAAGCTAATGAATCTAAAAGTTGAGCATGGGGACATCACTTTCATAGTTTCTGGAGAGTTTAGCAAGTGTTTTATGGGAGCTCCATTATCCAATAAGGTCTTGGCAGCTCAAGATCAAGCCTGGGGCATACAGCATCAAGTAAGCCTAAAATGGCGAAAAAATGATAAGAAAGGCCAGCCGCTAATAGGGAACCTGGAGCGTCTTGGGCTTTGGATCCTAAACGTCCACTTTGCAGGCGACCAACCCCCGGGGCTATCATACCACTCCACAACTGGAGCTTCTCTGATCGACTACACCTTGATGGATCCACCTCTAATGCAGCGGGTAATCACGTTTACTCTGGGATACAAGATCGAAAGTGATCATCATCCTCAGGAGATAGTTCAATTGATCATCCCAGTAGAACATGAGCCGTGAGTTGATAAGACTGTGTCTTACCCAATCAATCTTAAGAGGATTAAATGGGCACCAACCTCCTTTCCAAATCTCATTTAAGGAGCTTAAGAACTACTTATAATTTGGATGAAATGCATGATTCTGTGAAGAGCTAGAAACACCCGACAGCCGAATATGCAACAGCAGTAGTCACTAGAAGTAAAGGCCCTGGAGCTAACGTCATTTCAATGGCAGCTTAAGGAGAAATCATCATATCAGGGAAATAGCAAGGTGAGTAAACCTACTCTGGAGAGCATTATGGAAGGCCCCAAATGATTTGAACCTTTGGCATGACCTAAAGAAAGCAAAAAAAGATTTAAAAAAGCGACAGTGAGAGCTATTGAGGATCAGTAATGAAGCTTTCTGGGAAAAATTACTCTAAGATGCAAAAAGAAGCAACTCAGCCAGCTTTTGGCAGACAGTAATAGTATTACCAATGCCTTACTGTGAGCACCAAGCTCAAACATCTCAGAAGCTCCTGGGCCAGCTTTCTAACTATTTATTTTTACACAAGCAGCTTAACTTACTCAAACCGAATGGCACAGCTATCTTTAGGATCACAAGGAACAATTTTAGAACAAGAACCTCAGCTCACATCTCCTAGAAGTATCACTGAATGGGAAAAAGGGCGAGAATGGTTGAACAGGCTAAGAGAACAAGGCTCAAACAAAATTACTACCACATCAATAAGGCCAAACATGGGGACCTTGAACCATTTTGAAAGTCAAACAGAAATTACATAAACAACCAGCACACAGAACATCTGGCGACAACTTGCTAAAGGACTTCAAGAAGGGGCCCAAGGCCCACATGGAATCGGCTATGCAATATTTAAGGAAGAACCTACACATTGGCCCGAGAAGTTAGAGCCACTCTACAAAATGTTCTATCCAACGGCAGAGCACCTTCTTTTTGGAATGGCTCAGTGATCTAGGCAATATTCAAGGGGGAGACAAAACCAAGCCAGAGAATTACCACCTAGTGGCATTAATTGACAACAAAGCTAAATACTTTGCAGGAGCCATTCTGAAGGAACTGCACGAGTGGGCTGAGGACCACTATATTATCCCACCAAACCAGACTGGTTTTACAAAATGAACAGGGTCTATAACCCACATCATGGCCCTTTCCCTGCTAAGTGACTTCGCAATGTCATATAAGCAGCCTGTTCCCCTACGTTTTATAGACTATACATCTGCAGTTGACAGGGGAGCCGTAGTAAATTATGGCTAAAACTTGCGGATTGGAACATACCAGACAGCCTTCTAAAGGTATTGCAAATGCGGCACACAGACACATGGATCAGGATAAAACTTGGAATGGCTCTCACTTGTCCAGGCACATACCTACAACAGAGGGTCTGTGGGCTGGCCTGATCCTTTTTAATCTGTTTCTTTTGGATCTGCTGCTCTTACTAAAACAAAGTAAATAGCTATGCGAAGAAAGTGGGAGGATTTCTGACATCAAACCTCATAGGCAGACGATTTGGTTCTGATAAGCAGAACAAAAGTGAGAATGCAGCAGCTCTTTCATGCAACTTTGGAGTCGTCTATCAATAATGGTTTAACTATTAACATGAAAAATACCCAAACCCCTACATTTCAAAGGAAAGAGCAAAAAAACATAAATGGAGCTTGGGGTAAAAAGTGGAACAAACCAATGTGTACAAATGTCTGGGAGTCCTCTTTGATCGTAATGGGAGATTTGTAGCTCAAATGGAAGAATTTAAAAGGGAACGCAAAGCACTGGGAGCTGGCATGGGACTGCTCCCCAGGAAAATGAAGGGCTCTTCTGTCTGTCCAGTCGTGCAGGTGGCTCAAGCCAGCATCCTCCCAAGAGTAGCTTATGGAAGTGAGGCCCTGGGGTGGCTGGGATAATGTGACGCTTGAAGCTACAATCTCAAAATGTGCAAAGCAGTCTTCTATCTCCTGGCATACGTGTCTCCTACACAAATCAGGCTGGAGTTTTGATTGGTCAAACAAACTTTGGGCAGACAGGTGACTCTCGTGAGTTGTTGCCAAAGCCTTAAACTTGCGAAGTAGGGTTCAATGGATCACTGTCTCTGGCTGGAAATAAAGGGGAGGGATTGATCACCCATGAGAGCTTTCTTATAAAGGTCACACGAGATCCAGTACCTTTCACCTGCCTGGGCCCAAAATCTGAGCTGAATTGAGTTGAAAAAAATAATAAAAATAAATAGTAAAGCCGCTCCTGGAGGACAAGCAGACTTTGGCAAGATGCAGCCACAGATGGCTAACTCTTTACAATTACAGGAAACTAGCCACCCCAGGCTACCTAGCAACACCCTATAGTATACACAAAAAAAAACTTAAAACTTAGGTTAGGGATAATGCCAGTACAGGTGCACTACCTGCCTTGGAAAAGAAAAGAATATGGGAACAAATGTAGGCTCTGCGATGAGGCACCCGACAACATCATAAACGCGTTTTGCCCCTGCAACGTCGGAAACTACTACACAGGACTTCATCAAGAGAGGTTTATGGTCATTGAGAGAGGCAGTGGTTGCTTCTTTTAACCCTGCGGATCTTACACTTAACTGCACACTGGTAAGATTCCTCAAGATTGTGGAGAAAAAGGTGACGGCCATAGAAACAAGGGAGTAGCAGAGAGGTCTGAAAATTCACTGAGAAGACGATTAGAGGCACTAAAGCACTTTTGTAAATTTTCCCTCCTTAATAGGTCCCTGCAGGGATGTACTATGGTAATACTCTATCACAAGAACCAACTTATTTAGACAGTACTCATCTTGCTCATGTTTGTGTATAAGGTCAGATCACATTTTATAACTATGAGATTTAAAGTTTTAATTGATAACTTGTTGATTGTTTTAAGCTGGTTTTAGGAAAAATTAATTGTAATGATCGCTAACTAATTGTTTTGCAGTGGTTTTAATGAGCTAGGCAAATAAAATTAAACATTAAGCTTGAAGACTTGCCTTGGCGCTTTGCTGCCCAAACAGCACCAGCGCAGGGCGACAGGACAGGAATACACTGTATGCTATAGATACAGCGCATTCATGCCCTTTCACTTTGACGCAGGGCAGCGCAGCAAGGTGACTTCCTGGGCTGCCCTGCGCCAAATTCCCATAATTATGTTCCAAAGTCAGAGTGTAAATTTACTCCAAAAGTGTAGCTTACATATCTCTATCAAGTTTAAAGGCATAGGGCTATACACTTTTATGTAATTTACACTTTTGAATAAGCTTGCTACTTTTCAGCTATGCACAAAATCAGTTTAAATTTACTTCAATCATGTCAGTTACTCAAAACTGTATAGCCTACAGCCTCTTAAATTTGGTTGACACATGTAAGTTACAAATTTTCGCTCAGAGTTGGTCAGTAACCAAAAAGTAGTAAACTTACTCTAAAGTGAATGTTACTCAAGAATGTAAGTTACCTTTGGGAGTCAGGCCCTTAGCCTTGTAATGTATAGGCCACGAGAACAAGAGTTCTGTAAATGGGTACAAATAACTCGTTTGAGGAGTCTAGACATATGTCACTCGGTGGAGTGTGCTGTTATTGTTAAGCTTTTCAATGAGAAACTCACAGACTAAGATCCCCATTTTGAGTTTGGCAGGGAAGGGTGTTTTCCACTGCAGAACCTCTACTTCTTCCAACAGTGTTAACCTCTGACCTCGCGGTTCACATGATCCCCTAAGTGCATTGATTTTCTTTAACTAAGTGTGCATGCGCTTACACGGTTGCAAAAATACCTTGGTAATACAGAAGAGTGGGACATAATACAATTATAAGTTCTAGGGGTAAGCCAGGTTGTGATATAATAGTCTAAACTCTGAGCAGGAAAAGGTTTCTCTTCTGTCTTTTTTCAAGAATTTACAGTCTGTTCAAGATGTGGGATATGAAAAGATTGTCATACCTTGAAGCCTTGGATATAGACAGATCTACTGGCAAAAGGAGCTACACCTGCCGTTCCTGTCGTACATGAATTTAGTTAGTTAGTATCCCGTCAATCCAATATAGTCCAAGCACATTGCGAATCAGAAACCTCCAAAATCTTACCTCACAAACAAAGATGTCTTATGCATGGATGACGACAAGCAACTCAAGAGAGCATTTAGTCATTGCATTGGTGGCTGCACATCTACGCAAACGCCAATTACTGACTTCACTGACAGCTGGCAATGAGAGCCATCGCTCGAGAGGTAGCCAACGCGCACTGTCACACAGCCCGAGCGGCATAATAAGATCTCAAGGCGATTTGATGGGTACCTGACTCCTGCAGGACATGTAGTGAAGACCCTTTCTTTGAGCTTTAAAGGGATCACAGATAGAGGAACTCTTTGGTGATTGCACATATATTTGGAGAATTTGTGTATATACACTACGGATTTCCCCAGTAGTGGAAGATTTTGATTGACCTGGTTAGCCTGGTCAGGCAACCATTTCGGTTGTCTCACACCCATGAACCAATGATATCAAAGAAAAATTGTGAGATGAGTCAGAAAGTGCCTCACGTAAGCACCATCCATGAACGTTCAAGTTAAAATAGTCTAAAACATGCTGTTTCTTTTAACCGAGTGATGACACTATTAAATTAAAGAATGTGTGGGATAGTTGTTCACAACTCAATTTTAATTAGGAGATCAGTTCACTTCTTTTCACATTACGGGGCTTAAACGGTTGATAGACGACACCATCATTTACACTTAGGGTCAGATTTATGAGGCTGTTGCGCCTCTTTGCGCCGCAATTGCGTCACTTTATTTGACGCAACTGCGGCGCAAACAATGCGCCCTATTTACAACGTGACACATCTCGGAGATGCGTCACGTTGTAAAGCACTGCACCATAAGGAGGCGTTCCTGCGCAAGGGGGGGCGTTCCTGCGCAGGAACGCCTCCTGAAAATGGCTGAGTGAAATCTATGAGATTTCACTCAGTCACTTTCAGGGCAATGCTGCGTCAAAACCCTGCGCCTGCTTGAAGCTGGCGTAGGTCTTGGTGCAGCATTAGTAGAATGGGGCACCCCCGAGCCTTGCTGGAGCTGCGTCGCGTTTGCGACGCAACTCCAGCAATGCGCCACATTTCCGGCACAGATGCGTCACGCATCTGTGCCGTATTTTCACCATGGTGCGCCACATTATAAATGCGGCGCACCATGGGTGGCATAGCTGTAGCACACTGTGGCGCATTTTAACTGGCGCATCCCTCGGGATGCGCCAGTTGACATAAATCTGCCCCTTTATTTTTCACCTCTTCACGTAAGTTTAAGAGTTAGGTCACAAGTTTGTTTCTCTCAAGAAAGTGCTGATGATGACAGAACGAGCAAACTGGTGAGTACCAACCAGTAGTTCCATGGATGGTGCTTACGTGAGGCACATTCTGAGTAATCTCACAATTTTTCTTTGATATCATTGGTTGATGGGTGTGAGACTGGTTGTGAGTGGTTGATGGCTTTTTAAGAATGAGGAACACTTATAGGTGGGCATGACTAAATAAGTACGCAGAGCAATACTTAGGAGTAATACATAATACCCGTCTGACGGATTTTTTTCTAATATCACAATGTGTTTTTGACCCTTCATACAGCCTCAATTAATTTGGGTCGTTTTCCCCCATCTGCATCTAGAAAAGCCATGATCAACTGCCTATTCGGCTTTTAGAATAAAAAGATGAGTGTTTTCAGGGTGAGGGTGGTGGAGGGGATAACCTTTGTTGAGCATTTACTTTTATAGCAATCGCAGCACACCGTGCCGCAATTGCTACAAAAGTAAATAAATAGAAAACAAATACAGTGGCCAAACAACTTTTTTTTCTATTTATGACTTTTGTAGCAATGGCGGCATGCTGCGCTTAGCTCACTTTAGCTATAAACATCGAAAGCTAAAGGGCGCCGTGCCACCATTGCTATAAAAGTCATAAATAGAAAAAGAAAGGTGGGCATACTCTGCATTTCTTTTCCATTTATTTACTTTTGTAGGAATTGTGGCATGCCACACTTTACTTCAAACATCTTAAGGTAAAGCGCAGTGTGCCGTGAATACCACAAAAGTAAATAAATAGACAAAAAACAGCAGGCGCACAACTTTGAAAATAATATTTATTGACTTTTGGAGATGTGCTACTATAAGGATATTTTTGAACAAAAACCCAAAACAATTCTCATTTGCAAAACTATTGGCTCTTGACTTTAAATAATGATAGACCTATTGCATTGCAAGTGCTTGTTTTAATGGTATTTAAGAACTTAACCAGCAAAATGCCTCTATAGACTTTAATAGGGGCACTCCCTTTTTCAACCTTCAACACCCCCCAAAAAAGAGTCAGGATCACCCTCCTAAAGACTTGACATGACCCACCATTTTAAGTCAAGAGGTTGGTAGGTTTGCTTTTGCCAATGATAAGACACCTTTGTAGCAGGTTCTATGGACCACCCTCTGTAGTTTGGTAAACTTCACTACACAAATTCCTGAGATGAGCACAATGGTGTACAACCTTAGAGCCATGCTTACAACCTCAATGTGAGTTAAATCACCTCTAAGCGTGTCACCCTTACATTCTACATTATTCAACAATCTGCAGTGCCCCAAAATCTATTGTGAAGCTCTGGGAATAAATAACCACGCCTTATAAAAAGTATTTTTTACGTAGAATTTGCCTATAGCACTGTATTACAATAATTGAACACTGGCACATGCCCAGACATCCACAGGTGGATAATCTACTGTCAAAAGAAGCTTTTCTCACAGATTGTTTGCAGCAGGCTTTGGCTTTAAGCAACAACAGACTTTAAAACATACTTAAGGAAACCCTCACGAAAATCTTCAAGTGACTCCTGAGAAACGCACTCAGAAATGTAAATTGTAAATGTAAACTCAGAACTGTCACCTAATCCCTCATCACCAGCAGGCTGGATTATGGCAACACAGTATGCTGACCAGAAGACTTCAGACCATCCACAACGCAGAAGCTAGACTCACACTCAAGCTTCCCTCCCACACACACATCACCCCATCCCTCAAAGTACTCCATTGGCTCCCCTTTTACAAACGAGCACTCTTCAGGCTTCTGACTCACACATACAAAGCCCTACACAACCTAGGCTCCGCATCAACTTCTACAAACCTACCAGACACCTCTGTTCAGCCAGACTCCTGGTTGCATCCCATCCCCCATATAAACAGAGCCAGAGCTGGTGGTCATGTTTTCTCTTATCCATGCTCTTAAGCCTAGAATGACCTGCTCTTCTGTACTAGCTTTCTAAAGAAGTAGCTCTTTACCTAGGCCCAGACCCGGCCAGTCTTTTTAGCCCCTGCTTTTGTGGAAGTAGTCCATTATTGTGCCACTACTGAAAAAACCTATTGTGGACCCTGCAAAACGGGAAAATCTCAGGCCTATCTTTCTGCTCCCCTTCGTTGCCAAAGTGGCTGAGAAACATCTAAATCATCAGCTGATGAATTTTGTTGAGACTGAGGACCTATTACTTGATACTTAATCTGACTTCTGCCCCCAGTTCAGAACGGAGTCGGCACTATTGTTAGCATCAGAATCCTTGAGACAGATAGCGGATGGGGGCAAAACTGCTTCATTATGCTAGACCTAAGTGCAGCCTTTGACACCATATCCCATGGCCTTTTATTGAAACAATAGTTTTGGGGAGATGTCTCTACGTTGCCTAGCTTCCTTCCTCCAGAATTGCTCTTTTACCATGGTTCAACAACTGCTTTGTTCAGAGGTTATCTTACTGCAGCAGGGGGTGCCTAAGGGCTCTGCTCTGAGCCCCATGCTATTCAATCTTTACATACACTCCCTTGCAAATTTCATCGAGTGTCACAGCTTTAACATTGTGTCATATACTGATGACACACAGCTTATTATTACCCTGTATCAGGATGAGGGAGCTTCTACAGCTTGGTTGAGCTTTTGTCTGGCCTATTTAGCGGAATGGAAGGACCAGAGTTTACTCAAGCTAAATGCCGGAAAAGCTGAGGTTCTTTTAGTAGAGAAACAACCACTTCTCTGGCCCCACTCTGCTTGGTGGCCAGATGTACTTGGGCTAGTCCACACTCCCAAGCTGAAAATAAAGAACCTCAGCATCTGGTTTGAGGCTGATCAATCATTGACAGCTAGATCTCCTGGAAAGTGTTTTGGAATTTTGAAAATTCTGAGTAAAATCTTTGGATTTCTCCCCAAGGCGACCAGGAAATCAGTAGTCCAGGTTGGACTGCTGTAATGTGTCATATCCAGGAGCCTCACAAGGTAGATTTGCAAAACTCCAGAGAGTGCTGAATACAGCAGCACGTTTGCTGCTTACTATCCCAAGGTGGTTGTCAATTGAGTCAGCCCTTGCTAAATTACACTGGCTTCCTTGCGGAAAAGAGTTTCCTTTAAAGTGATTTGTCTCTGCCACAAAATTCTGAATGGGAAATTTAGGATTTTTCTCAGTTTAGAGTAGTAAAGTTAGGACTCCTAACTTTAGGACCCCTAAACAGAGAAATACCGAAATGATTAAATGCCTTCTGTGAATACCAAAATGAGTAAGTGCCTTTTGTGAATACCAAAATGGTAGTAAGTTTAGGATTTTGTCTTACGTTAGTTCTGTGAATTGGGCCCTCTACAAGTAACAATAATATAACATACCTCTGAAACAAACATCAGGGCCCAGACTGACTAACATTTTGGGTCATGGTTGTGTCACTTTTTTGGCACAGAGATGACACATAATTGCTTGTTGAGATTTACAAAGCCACCTAAGGGCCGATTTGTGTCACCTTGCATGTTTTTTTTTTTAAAGTAACAAACCGCAGGGCCTTGTGCTGTATTGCATTACACTGCATTGGGTGGACAGTTCCCATGCATCCATGTTCCAGATTCACTAAAGGCAGTAAACCAGAGTTTGTGCCAAAATGGTGCACCTACCAGAGAGAGGGACATAATGAGGAGAAATATCTTAATTTCTCATCATTACTTCCTCTCTCCATGTGTGCTGCATTCACAAAAAACAATCATTAGAGACATATTCATCTTTTTACAGCACACACAGAAAGCGGAATATGCCGCTGAGGATTGCTTTTGTGCAGGAAGGTATCCTTTACGGGTTGAAAATAATCTTGCCCGTAACGCAGGCATCATTGCACCATGGCGTTGGCGCTAGCTGCCTAAAGTGTGCCAGTGCAATGAGAGAGCAGAAGGGCACTTCTGCTCTCTCCCTTTCATGCAACACAGCAAAAACAAGTTGCCTTGCCTTGTTGAATTGCGTGAAAGCATAGTAAATCCGGGTCCAGGTGCACTCTGCCTTTCATTGTTTACCAAGGAAAACCAATTGATCCACAAAATGTACTGGTTTGTAGACAGTGCACCGTATAACTTTCTGCATGCCCAACCACACTTGGTTTTAGTGCTTCAGCAGTTTCTATTTTATATGCCCACTGATGTATAAATGGTAACTCTATGCTGCATATAGTTATAGGAACTTTACTGTCAACTTTCTTTTTAGGTCTCGCCCTGGCGAAAGCACGCGAAGCGCGTTAAAGCCGCGAGAACTATAGTCGTCGGCTCAGCCGACAATGAGTGGAGACAAGAGATGGCCACACGCAGCATTTTGCAATAGGATTTGGTCGTGCGCGTGAGCTTCTGCCGTAGACAGCATGGCAGAAAGAATCGGATCACAAAGCGCGCCTCGTGAACAGTTCACATGACTGACTTTGGTAGGGTTTAGGTTTCGGTTTTAGTCAGCGTGCGTGGGAAGGGGAGCAGGGGGAGTCTGCAGAGGGGCACGTAGTGCCGATAAACAGGCCGGCCGCTCTCGCCGCAAGAAACAGGCTGGTCGCGCGCTTGAGCTTCTGCCGTACAGCATGTTATCTTGCAGTACTTGACCCATAATTCACTTTCCAGTACATAACTTGCATTTTTCGACCAAAACGGATGTTTCGAGATCAGAAGTTATTAAAATGGCTGCATATGTAGTAAGTACAGTGTTGCACCGGGCAGTATGCAGAATGTTTCTGTCACTTTTCAGCTGTTACTCAATTTAGAGAGGAGACCCTGTTACCCACATAGTTTACACATTGCTGTTTGCGCGCGTTCACCATCTCCTGTCTCCTAACACACACAGCCACCCCCCCCTGCTTTCGCACATGCAGAGGCACACACACACACACAAGCGCACATACAAGCATGCACACATACAGAGTCAACCCCCCCAGCTGCACACACACACGAGCGCACACACATACAAGTGCACAGAGACATACCCAAGCCCCCCCACCACCCGCCGCCACCACCCCATCCCGCCGCCACCCCCAGTACAAGTTAGCTTCACTCACTACATCGGCAACCTCCGCGGAGCTCTCCCTCGGGCATGGGAGCCGTCACCACTGCTCCTCTCCTGGCCAGCCAGTCCGTGGGCGCGGGCTCCCCGTAGAAGACGGAAATCCCGCCCCACGACAGGTTACGTTTTCATCAGTGCACGCGCAAGTCTTGTTCTGCATGGCGTTGGCTTTGAAAGTCAGCTCCAACGCGTCTGTCCCTGATTAAGCGCTCATCTTGCAGGACACAATGGAAACAGGTACAGGTCTTGTTTTAAATGAGGATGATATGAAAGAAATATGCTTAATACCTATGGAAATGCATTAAAAATCTTGTGGACCTGGCTAAGAGGCTCCCGGGGCTAAGCTCGCAGCGCACCCACAAACGTTGCACAAACCTCATACAGTGACTCCTGAAAGCATGAATACAGGCTATTCAATTAAAGGTATAATGATCTCGATTGTGGACCACTCTTTATATTTTCTAAGAGACAGTTGGAGTTTTACTGCTTTTAAAATACATCTTACTTTGAGTCGACAGGTACATTCATTCTTTTTCGACCTCGTTTTCCTGACTTTTAAGTTGGTGCCTTGATCCTTCTAATTTATTGTTTACTTTATCTAGCATTGATTGCATTGTGTTATCTATATCTGTGTGTTACTGTATTTTTATACATTGTCTTATTTGCATTACATCTTGCATTTGTTTATAATGACATTGCTAGCACCCCCTAAGATACCTAAACATCCCCAAGGAAAAAGCTAACTCTGTTCTTTCGGACATGGAGTGCCCACTTGACTACGGAAATGCCCTTTTATGTGCTCACTAAGCTCGGCATCACTGGTGTATGTTGCGTAAGTGTGGGTAAATGTCGACCAATCAGTTATGAGCCACATCTATTCACATCAAACATGAGACATAACATGCTTCTAAAACAAATATAGTAGAGGTTCAACTCCGTTTTTGCAACTGGAACACTGGGGTGTTACTTTGTGACTCAGATCATATTGTACTTTAAGTCTTACCGTAATGCAGATTATATTGCAAACCAGATACTTATTATCAATTACATTTGACCCTAGACCGTCTCACCAGATCCTGCCAGATTTACCTTGATGCAGACCGGGAGACTGATATCTATACTTAGAGGTTGTCCTCATCAAACCCTACCTCATGGAAAATATGTTGGACTTTTTCATGAGCCTGCAGGTGCTTTCACATTTTTTTTAAAGTATACCTTTCTAATGACAGCACCCTCAACTCTGGCGATCACACACCACCAGCCATCAGCGCACGCTTCAATTGTTAACTTATCCCTAATTAACTATTGTAGCAATCGCAGTATGGCGCAATTTACTTTTAAACACATGTATCTAAAGCGCAGCATGCCATTATTGCAACAAAAATAAATACACTTTTTTTGGCATACCATTTATAGACTTGTTGCAATTGGTGTTGCAATATTTAGCAATGCCAATAGCTCAAACTTGATTAATGCGAGACCTATTGCATTGCAAATGCTTGTTTAAAGGATGTAAGGGTTTATGGAGTAATGTGAATAGCAGTATCACGGATGATGTGATTTGAAATGTCATCAATGATGTAATTTTAGTTGTCATCAATGATGTAATTTGACATGTCAGGAGTGATGTAATTAATATGTGAGGCTGCAACTGGAGAATTAGTTCAAATCTCATTTCACCACCTAACCATAACATCATTTTAACCAGTGATTTCTTTCCATGAATTCTTGGGGCATTTTACCATAAGCTAAGGTCTTATTACCATGGCTAATTATAATGTCACATTAGTGTTATTTTTTTTCAGTGAACTTTTGTGATTTTTTTAAACATATTTAAAGTTTAGCATTTCTGCAACCGCTTGGACAACCTGTGCACTCATTACCTGCACCCAACCCCTTGACAGGCGCTGAACACCCTGCTGCACATAGCCTTCAGCTATGCGCAACATTGGTTTGTCCCGGTGCTTAACATACTGAAGGATGCACAGTGGCAGTTGACCGCATGCTCTGGGCAATACGCCGAAACTTCAGCAGCGGCCCGTGGTGGGAGTGCTGCTGGGCGCTGATGTCGGTGGGGGAGAGGCAGGGTGGGGGTAGTAAACTACAGATTACAGCCGATTAGAGGTAAGTAAACATGAATAAATAAAACGAATTTCATTGCGCGCGCTGCATCGCTAAATACGATGCAGCGCGCGCAACAAATTTGTTTTATTTCTATATTTTCTTACCTCTAATCGGCTGTAATCCATAGTTTACTACCCTCCACCCTGCCCCTCCCCCACCCCACGTCAGCGCCCAGCAGCACTCCCACCACGGGCCGCTACTGCGAATGTTTTTTTTGGTACTGCATTACCAGTATCCATACTGTGGTAACTTACTGGAAGCCAACCTGGGTACTGTGGTATCAGGTGCATGTACAGAGCACCAAGGTTTGCCACAGAGTCTAGCCTCTGGCCAGGTTCTGCACCAATCCCTGTGGGTGCCCCACAGCTGAGAGCAGTCTGGACTCTGGTGAGGCTCAGCGCCTAAATCCCCACAGGCACCCAGCCCCCAGCGATGGCCAAACCCTGCTGCGCGCAGTATTCAGCGGTACCGTAACTGCAGTACCTCACTGGGGGCCTCGCTGGTTACCGCAGCGCTGGTACCGTGGTTCGGGTATTAGCCACAGGGTCTGGGTCTTTGGAATTGCTCGGATCCCAACTCCATATGAGAGCCCAACTCACAGTGGATCAAAAACCTTCGACTTCCTGCTGAGGACTTATGGGAAGTTGATGTATGGAAACTATATAATAGGTTTATTACAGTCCTGTTTACTTTCTGTTCCTGCTGCTGCCATGGCCCCTGAGCCCTAAGGAAGGAAGGGCAGTGTTGGTTGTACCGAACACTGAAAAACCAGAATTAGCAGCTGTTAGCCTTGGCTACCACTAATTGCCATCCATAAATGTTCCTTCTTGTGCAACTACCTAGTTCAAGACACACTACATTCAACCTCCTTGTAGTTATTATCCTACGCTACTAGCATCCGCCTCTCAGTGAAATGCTTGTTTCACTTCTGCCATTTCTTGTGGGCTGCCCTTTGAGGAGTGGACTTCTGCTTTCTGCAGGAAGCACAGAGAGCAAAGGATGGGCTTACTAGCCATGAGCCCCAGACAAAGCACCAGTGTCAACAAAATACAGTTCAACATCATTTAAATAACCTACAAGTGCTTGACGCAAGACCCCGTGGCTTCTCAAGGCTCAGTTATGAATGTGTGACAACGAGGGTAAAAGGTAGCTTACTCCAGCTTCCTCTTCTAGGAATTGTTCTTACAACAGGCAGATAGAAACTCGTGTGGTTTGTAACAGAAAAACAACTTTCTCCTATCTATTGAGGCACCTGGGACACTGTGGTTTTGTGTTGCGCTGGTGCTGTTATCCTGGTGGGCAGAGCTGTGGCCTATTCACATCCTCGCCTGAACATCAACACAGCTACCAGCCAGCCCACAGCCTGAAGCTACTCTTGAATATCAAAATATCTTCTAGATTTATGTATGTCACTTACTATTTTAATTAAAATACTCGGACCATTTTATTTAATTGACTAGCAGAACATGTTTTCTGAGCCCTTAAGACGTTAGGTCAAATTTCGGAACAAAATGTAACAAACTGTATGCATAAATTACACACTCTTGTGTGTCATTTACATCTGCATGGGTTAGTATCAAAATATTTATATTCGTGTCATCTAACAAGACTCGGAGGAGACAGGAGTTAAGTGCATGGTATTCATGGACTGAAGACACTTACCTTTGCTTTACTAAACCCTGCACCGGCCCATAGCATGCACTACATAAAACAAATAATTATACAATTAAGAACTATGTGAAAGTTGTATTTTACATTTCGAAGTCTTGCCTTTTGAATAACAAATATTTTCTCTACCACATTTCTTCTGCCTACACCGCCTGTGAAATTGTGAAAGTGATCTATTTTCCCACACTTTCATTTTTTCAGGTGTACCTTACAGGTGAAAAAAAAAAGTGTTTTGATTCCATAAATTTATATTTACATGTATTTAAAACATAATACTACCCTGAACTTTTGCCTAATCTCGCTCTTCTCCCTCACCCCAATAGCCACCATTGCAATGCTTTAGCTATTTATTCACTGCTTCAATAAAAACAAAAGCTACTCGTTTTTAATTTTTTTATAATTTTGTTTTTATTTTGTTTTAAGAACATAGAAAAGAAGAAAAGAAGAGAAGAAAATGAATTTGAGTTGTGTTCAATAGTTGGAGAACAATCATTGTTGGTACCAATGAAGATATCAAATCAACAAACGAAGGTCTCACTTGTTAGCCAGCATATACCCTGAGAATCATATGCATATCACAATATCACCATTCCACCGTGGCTGATTATTCCAACTTCTTGAGGAGGAGTGTCTCACATTCATTCTACCAGACCTCGATCTTGGCCCATGCCCTTCAAATGTTTACATGTTTCCCAGGGCAACCACTTACCTCGTATATAGGCCCCTTCAACAGTCTACATTTATCGAGTCCGATCTCCATTTTACAATACTTGGGGTCAATTTTAATGACGCTCCTGTGGTGATAGGGGCTTTGCCTTATTTACAAGGTGCTGCCTTGTAAATAAGGCCCCCTTTCATGCTATACTTAACCTGAAAGGGGAAGGCAATGGGTGTTGCAGTGGGCGTTCTGTCTCAACACCCATTTATTTTGACACTGCCCCTATTTACAAGGGTGCTGTGAAAAGAAAGCAGCACCAATATTAATACCAGGGAACACATGTCCCTTGTTAACTCCTCGAAGGACCCATGGGCCAAATGATGGTCACATTTAAAGTATGTAATTAACTTTAGTATGACTTTGTTAGTAACATAACGTTGTGCCAACAGTCTTATATGTTATGTGTTTGTATTGTCTTGTGAGTCTCATTATCACTGATTCACGCACGCGAAAAGGCATGGTTTTGGTATTTTTTCACCACCACAACCACTGAATCACCATTGATTTTTTTACAAATATAATATAGACCCAAGGATCGTGTATTTTTCAACCTCTTCTTATTTTTGTACCCATGCAGGTTTTTGATATTTCACACAGACCAATTAGGTGCTGTATATTTGATGTTGTATTTTTATTATTACTATTGTGTTCACTGTGACGTCTGGAGTGGGAGCATCATTTTTCCCTTCTAGGTCCTGATGAAATGCCTTGGGATAGGGCAGGAAACTAGTCGACTATATAGGGAAACAATAGGTATTCACGCCTAGAGTTTTTCCCGCACATCCCCAGATTTTAGTATACCACTTTAGGGGTAAGAAATAAATTTGTTTTGGACTAACTAATCGGGTATTTTAAAAAAAAAATCTTACTTCAAATAAATAAACCTACTTCTTTCTAAGACAACATAGGTAGCTAGGTGTATTCGGACACCCATATTTTTCAATCTAGTGCTTCCACGTATTCGTTTTGGACTAACTTATCGGGTATTTTTAACCTTTTTTTCAAATAAACCCACTCCTTTCTTAGACAACATAGGTGGCTAGGTGTATACGGACACCCATATTTTTCAATCTAATGCTCCCACATATTCGTTGATAGCAGCACGCCCCTGTCCGTAGAGGGCAGGCATGGACCCTATGATGAAGCATGCCACCAAGGCAAAAAAAAGTGTTCTTTCTTCAAGTTCCTACAAGGGTCATTATTCTTCTTCCTCTGATACGGAAGGGACCCTTTTTTGGGTATTTGCATAGTTAGGTGAAAATCTTCATCAACTTATGTGATAATTGTTTTAATTCAGTGAGGGGTCTATTGGCTGCTAATTCTCCTTTTGCATGACCCAATGTTTGATCTGAATATAGCGAAATCTCTCACGCTCACTCAAGTCGTAGTCAGGTTTAAAGTGCTTGAAAGTTTCTATGGCTCCATTTCTGAACATATCCATCCGACCACTCAGTTGTCTTTTTCCATCTTCTGTGCCTCGATGCCTCCGGGTTAAGTTGCGCTCTTATAAATTGACCATTCGTTCATTCATTCATCCACTATTCTAGCACATCTGGGTAGTCTCTAGAGTTTGTAGACTAAGGTGTCTAGCCCAAGACTGAAGTGCAAATTATCAATATATGGAGTAGAAGGCTGGTGATGCTTTGTCAGACCAAGTGACTCGCCGACATATTTGTACAGTAGTGCTTGTTATGGGTGAAATTGGTTATGAAATGACTTGTTCGCAAATAAAAAATAGGTTACATTAGTGCAAGCTTTTGCCACATTTGCAGTAGGGCTTTGTTAAATTCAGAGTAATTTGCTTGTGTGTAATTGTGGAAAAAGTATGTGAAATTACGGTTAATTACATGTAATACAATTCCATCATTTAGCACTATAATTTAGTGTGAAATGCATCCTGGTGTCAATTTTTGATGTAAGGACGCATCCATACTAAAAAAGATAACAGGAAAAACACAATTGCCTTGAACAGCTGCACTTGTTCTTTTTGTTTGTGGTGTTCCAAGGCCTTGCACTATGTTTATGTTGCAAACCCAATGTAATCATGCATTGTGGCATAATGCTGTCCTTTTGGAAATTTCACGTTCCACGCATAACCAAAAGTCCACAAAATTACACCGATGTAATTCACATTTCGCCCAGGATTAATTTTTAGAGGATTTCCCCTCATTTGACACAACTCATGGAACACCCATAAGTGTGATCTAAGCTAAAATTTATTGTTGCACAAATTGCTCAAATGTGAGTAACTCAGGCTCATATTTCAAAGATGTGTGCCTGTACTTACACCTACATTAATCAAGTATAACTCATTCTGACACACGTTACCACTTTAATAATCAGATGTAAATTATTCTGGAAAGGGTTATAACTTTTTTGTAGACAGAGGCATAGAAGAGCTCTTTGTAAATTGACTGCATGGTTACAAATTAAATTTCTCTTAGTGTATGGCATGAATGCCAAATTTGAATTGAACATAAATAGTTTTTATTATATTTTATTTACATTGAAATACAACCCTTTTAACAGGTCAGCCTAAAACACCTCAAATATATGGAAACTAAATACCGCTGTAGCACCTGCCTAAATAGCCATGACACAAAAAGCAAAAAAAAATGCTGTTAATGGATTTTAATATTTTGGTTAAAAATGTAAAAACAACTAATGCAATCTAAACATCTTAATCCAAAGAATATTGAATGTGAACAAGTTTCAGTACCGCCACACTTCCACAAACTGACCATGGAGCCATGATAATGAGAACTATAGTCAGGGAATGCTTTGAGTAATGGAATAACCCCATGAAACTCATCAACAGGCTACAGAACCAGGCAGACAGAATGTGCTTAAAGTTCATAATACAAATCACATCAAACCCACCCTTAAAGCATTGCAGGGGTTGCAAGCATCAAAGTTAAGGTTCTGTACATCATTTGTAGAGCACACTGAGGCAAAGGATCAGAATACCTGCAAAGACGGAACCTCAATATGTCTCAGTCAGAAACCTTCAATCTACATATGTGTCGTGTTTATGCTGTTCGCCAGGAGGTACACCAAACACAACAAGCAGGTTAGTCGGGTATATTCCTTTATTGGTATCTCTTGCAGCTGCTCATCAGTACGTCCGTCCTGGTCACTGTCCTGGTCATTGTGTCCACTTCCTGTCCCCTCACCGGATCTGGTGTCCAGTGACCTGGTCACTCTCCCTGAGGACCCACAGGGTCCTAGCGCCCTACTGTCAGTCGCCCACACTGTCGGGTCACGACAATATGTTCATCTGATTAATCAACAAGACTTGACGAGGCTGAAACGCTGAGACAGATCCCTAGGTGTACAGACCACTGCCAATTTTATTTTGTGTAAAGACCAGGGCCCGTACTAAGTATGAGGTGCACTGTTCATAATTCCGCCACAGCACACCTTTAAACAGATGTGCCAGGTGTAAACATGAACAGTGCGCCCAATTACAATGAATGCACTGCCCTGAGGGTAGTTGTAAACCTGTGGTTGCCCTGAGGGCATCCCTTTCACTGAGATGGAGCAGCTGCTTTAAACAGTCACTTTGTGTTTCACTGTGCAGGCGGGATCCGTCTGCGCTTAGAGAGGGGACAACGATGCCCTCGGAGGCAGATCCCTAGGTTATATGGCCTCAGACTATGGAATTCTGCTTGTATTATCTTGCGTGAAGATTTGGGCCTGTATTAAGTATCAGGTGCGCTGTTCATTAGTGCGCCACAGCACACCTTTAAACAGGTGAACTGGGTGCAAACATGAACAGTGCCCCCGATTACAATGATTGCGCTGCCCTCAGGGCAGCTGCAAACTTGACATTACCTGATAGTAGCGTTTTCAGTGAAATATGGAGCTGTTGCTTTAAACAACTGCTCTGTTTTTCACTATCAAATGTTGTGGTATGATGACTCACTTTACTCAGATTTTGGTAAATACCACAATATTTTCTATACCTAGTTTCCACTGCCTTTAGCGCTCTTCTGTATCTGACTATCTTCTCTGCTAGAGCTTCTTTGCGCTTGACTGTGCTTTTAGCACTTTGTACCTGGTTGTTGCTGCCTTTAGCGTTAATGTTCTGTATGATTGATGGTACTGTGTCACATTGTGACAGTACCACTAGTCTCGACTTGACCATCACATTTCTTGCCGAAGACAAACAAACTTTCAGTAAGGCCTTCACTGTCTCCACAGGCCTTGCACTGGCTGGTGTGGCACTTTGACTTCACATAGGCCACCCATCGATTTTCACTTTGACTGATGCACACGTGGCACGCACAAGCAGTGTGCTGGACCATGGCAAACTCTCTGGGAGAGCACTCTCATTTCTTTGGGCTGCTAGGTTTATGTAATCCCCTATCTTGTTTCCAGGTGTACCATCCTTTCCAGGTTGGGTACATGCAAAGGATCACACCAAAGACAGAGCTTAGTATTTCACGTCTTTATTCCTCAATATGTAACCGTTAAATTAACATTCTATAAAATGAATTCTATCACCCACACCCAGGCTTTTACGATACTGTTCTATGAAGTCGGTCAGGAACCTAAAGGATCCCGTCATCTATAACTCACAAGACACTAGAGTATCTTTATCATAGGATAGCGACTGGATCCACTCGCCGCAGCTACTACTGACTGGATCTCCACAAGGTGATGACACTAGACTTCTCTATTGGACTTGCGCAGTCTGTGCATACCCTGCCCCACCTGCACAGGCCTCTCCTTACCTGAGATATGGTTTTACAGTAATATAGCCCTACACCCCAGAGCACACCATACCTGCTCCTCAGACATGGCGGCAGAGAGTTCTGTTCAAGAAGCTTAGATAAACCTACACAGGCAAAAGGCTGGGCCCTTATACTAAACATACTTTTGCAACATAATTGCTCCTGGGTTCATCCAGATAGGTTTTTATGGGATTCTATTCCTAACCCTCAGATATAACTAGATTGGGTTCTTTGCTGCACCCCAGAAATGGCCAGAACTGACTTATCTCTGAACTCACTTGGTCACATAGAGCCGCACCCTGCAACACATGTATGACATCTCAGAACTCTGGTCTGAACATCAAGTATGGCTGTACAGCCCTCTATCCCTGTGCCTAAGACATAATTGCACAAACCTCTATCTGAACTTGAGTACTTCATCTCAGGCTTGGACCATGCACCCCAGATGTGGCAGACACAACCTCCATGTTGGTACCGCAGATATAGTGCGCCTACCCTGAAACAGAAACAGAACAGCACAGTGATCTCTCTCTGCAGTCCAGAAGATGCAGCACATGAAGTCTACTGAACCACACTTATGAGCCCCTTTATCACTAATAGGTACACCGGTCTCTGTACTGAAGGCATAGCTTCAAAAGCTTTAGTGGTGCTGGAACCATTTTCAGAGTGGGGGTGCTGCCAGCAACGTTACATCACTGAAGACATAGGGACTGTGAACAATCCACAATCCAGACAAAGAACAAATATAGCAAATGATTAACCTTGTTCAGCAGGAGAGTGGTAAGATGTGGTATGTAGTCGGTGGTGCATTGTGAAGCACACTGTCACAAATACATTAATAAGGAATGGTGTGGTAGCACACTGGGATTTACAGAGAGCACATTTTCCATTGAAATGGCCACAAAATTTCGCGCAGATATGCAGTTTCACAGATAAAATATATAGGGCACAATTTATAATGATTAGCATTCGATTTTAGCAAAAAGTTATAATTTGCACATTATTAAGTAAAGTGGCTTGATCTGTTTTGATCCTATTCAAATATTTGTTTCCAACTAATTTCAGAATTACAAACAATGACCTTTATTTGTGTTTTCCTAACTTCTGATATATTTTGAAATATTTGTACAGTTAATTTACAGGTTTTTAAATGCGGTTGTGTATTAGAAACAAACTGGCACCCTACAGCCTTTCATTTCATACTTCCTGCTCCCCTTCAAGATTCTCAGATAGCTCATTTGAAAACATTCTCAAATTTAGCAATAAGAGAAAGGAAGCACCAATCGTTGTCTTAAAAGAATAAGCAACAATATGTCAGTAGACATTGCCTTACATTTTACCTCTGTCTTTGAACGCACAGCAAATGTAACATAATGAACAATATTTAAAGGTATCTTTACTGCTCATTCAACTTTTGAATTCCAGTATGATTATTTTGGGGGTGCTGCAGCCCTCCATTTACCTACTTCCATGCCTATAATCAACTGAGAGTGAGTTGGCAGTCATTGAGTGTGTTGGTGGAAGTGAGTGTATTCGGACTAGTGAATGAGCTGGGCAGTGGGTTCTGTGACAGAATCCCACATTCAACGTCGGCAATAGAACACATGCATCCTTACAACACATTCATTTAGCATGCAAGTCATTACAAATACTTGCCTTAGGGGGAACACTGGACTTTGGAATAAGATAATTTACTATTCCAACTCCAGTCTGCGCAACAGTAGGGAAGGTTTTGAGCTTTATATCCGACACCACTCCACCAATGTGCCCCCCTGAATCAAGTCGTTGTAACGACTTACGTGCTAAACAAATGCATGGTAATTACGTGTTTGTTCTGTTGCTGGCGCTGTAAAGGCACAGCGTGATTCCGGCTTCGTAATAAAGGATGTTTCCTGGGCAATGACTGAGCAGATGACATTGGAGAGATGCACTGTTCCAGTGAATGGGGCTACAGTGAGTGAAGTTGGATGCACTTAGTAGAGATAGTAATGTAGTGTAGTTCCTAGTTTCCCACTAGGCCCTGCGCATTGGAATAACATAAACAGTAGTATCGACGTGGAACTGCGGATATTCCAGGCCTCCACCGACTATGCTAAACTTAATTGGGTTGTGTTACCAACTAGCTCAGAGGTCACTGGAAACTTTCTTCTCTGCATAGGAAGTGATCAGCTTCCTTGGCACAGACAAGAAGGGATTCAGTTTTCCAACAACCGTGCAACATGACAACTTTGCTCCTCAGATCAACAGTCAATCTCTAGGGTCGTGTGAAACAATAGACATAGATTTCACTCAGTCAGTCTAGTGCAGTTTACTTTCACGAGATGTAGAGAATAGAGAGACGGGCGTGTATCAATAAAGGGTTAATATTTATTGAACAGTCTTTCTTCTCGTACAAGAGAAATGTATTGCCACAATTGCAATAATTGTTATTATAAAAAGTACGTACAGTAAGATAAGTATTGCGAAATAGAACTGTAAAAGCATTGATATGGTTTCTTAGCCATACAATGGTTTAAAAGTAATAAAACATATATACAGTCATATATACATTAGGCTAACATACTCAACTGGTGCTTCTAACTAAGCCTACCCCAGTGTGCCTGACCTAAGCCTAACACGTGAAAAGGGGAGTAAGTAAGTAGCTTTAAGTTAAGTTGGTTTTGCCAAGGTTTGTTTCAAGAATTCTCGTCTAAGGGTTTAGTCAACACCATACCTCTGAATAGAATGATGGAGGATTGGTATCTCCTTCAGGGGTCTCTCTCGATATCCCAGTCACCCGCGAGGGTAAACCGGAAGCGCCGGGACTGGATTTCTCTGCACGAGAAAGGCAGCGGCTTCTCTTCAGCGCGTCGAGGAAGGAGGGGGACAGCGTCCGCGGGCAGCTGGAATCTGCTGGATGTCTTCGCAGAGGGACGGCTGTTCAGCTCCTTAAGCGTACTGCACCATAGGTCGCGCTGTAGCGGCTATAATGGTAATCAGCAGCTTCACCACCACAGGATAGCAGGCTGCAGCGACAGAGTGCTAGATTTACCAACACAGGGTCATGCAGGCAGCTGGCATCAGCAACAGGCAACGAACTCGCTTAAGGCAACGTTGGTAATATTTATACCTGACAGGTGCCGGGTTTGACGCAAGTTTGCTGGACATAAGACGTCAATTAAAGATGTCACTAGGAAGTGACAGTTATCAGTTGCTCATTAGAGTTCCATTACTAATCAAAACATAGCAAGCGGGGATTTCCAGGTTTGCTAAGTTTTTATCTTGTTGAAGAACTCGGAGTGTTATCTAGGAATATCAGATAGTGACTGCTGCTCTGTCATTGCACTAATTGGTCGCAAAGGAAGTAGCAGAGAGTCATGCTGAAATGTGGCTCTGTTCGTGTGAGGCCAGAGATGACTTTTCAGAAAATCGCACTTGAACGGTTATGCCAATATAGGGAATAAATGGATTTATAGCCGAATAGGGGCATAAGGTCACAGTATCGATCAGGAACCTAGATAAACACGCAACACCCACTCCACGTTTTCATGTCCATCAAAATTACTAAAACTAAGCATTAAGATGCATGTGTAACATTGCCCACCCCAAAATACATAAATGCATTTGAAATAGGCGTACTTGTAATACATGGAATTTAGGTACTGTACGTTTTTTTTTTTTTAAAGCATAGTAATCATTCAAAAAATTATTGCATATGAAATCAATGAACGATTATGCAAAAGGAATTACACATGAAGTATCTCTGACAGAAGAAAAGCGAGATAAATCATCACATAAAAATGCATTGTAATAACATGTGTGCTAGAGGCTGGTGTTATGTTGTTATGTCTCTAGATGTGCTTAGAAATAGAAGTGTGAAGCTTCTGTTCTCTAAGAATAGTTTTTACGTTAAGCAAAGAATTGTTCGTGCCAAAATAGGTCAATATTAGAAAAAATTGTCCAATTCAAAGAAAATAGATTTCCAAAGCTCCTGGCAGTTTTTGTTGATCAAAACTGAAGGCCGAATTCAGAGTTAATGGGAACGCTGTGTGTCGGAAAGCTTCTCAAAAGTTATTGTTTCTCTGTGGGTGAGAACATCGTATCAGACAGGCTCTCAAAGAATTGGTCTACAAAATCAGGTGATAGTTCAACCAAATTAGATAGCGCTGTAACTTGGCAGGTGTGAGAATGATTGCTGTCATCGAAGGCAGGACCAGCAATGCTCACAGAACGTTGTACCAGGATGATGTTGCTTTTGTCACTCGCTCCCCTGTTACCACTTGGCTGTAGTACAGGAGTCTCCACGAATGCCGTCATCAGGATTGGTAGCCGCTGGGGACAACACAATGCGTGAGCCGTTATTGGACTGAGCAAAGTATCGACGTCCATTGGTACTGCTGATGGAAGTGAAAGACAGATGTCCAACACGCATTCATCGCCGCAAAGCATACACCGTAGCACAGGTAAAATGCAATTTTGCCATATCGGTCTGAATGAAAGGAACCAGGTCATGTTTAGATCTCTCAGCCTGGCCAATCCGAGGACGTTAGTTATCCTGTCCCTGTAGCGCATTGCTAGGATTGTCTCTTCCATTCCCATGGGAGCTATGTCTGAGCCGAGGCTTGCCATAACGAAGCAGGAGGGTCAAAAATAGAATCCCTGCAACGAGTCCCAAAAATAGTGGTATGCCGCCAAAAATGGAGTGCACAAAATTAGGAAAGATTCCCAAAATTGCCTGGAAGGGTGTTAGCAGTCCCGTAAAGACTGTCTTAAATATGCCTGGGATGCTTGTAGCACTAGACATGTTAAGGAGTTGGCTGAACATTTCTACGAAATGCACGGGGCAATTTGTTGATAAAAGGTCATGAACCTCAGTAGCCGTCCTTGCGACTAGAAGATCATACGTCTCTTTAGATGACGTTATAGGCACTGTTGTCTGTAAAAGTACAGATTTCATTTTGTTTAATGTATCAATTCGTATAGAATAGAGATTCAGACGAGGCCAGAGGGGAGTCACTATGTCTGGAGGCCCGCTCGAGAACAATGCTTGCATACAACATTTGACCATGGACGTAACTTGTACTAGATAACTTTTCCCTGGCGTCAGGCCACAACATCTTTGATCCGTTCTAAGAATGTAACTCCCGTTTGCGAGTTGCATAAAGAAGGGCTCTATCTGAGTTGCAGGTGTGACTAGCTGGTGGCATGAAAGGTTGTTTGAATTTCCATCACATGCTCCGTGTAAATTAATACCCTGACACAAAAGTATACCGCTTAGTGAATGTTTACAGTTCTCACCACTAAGAAATACATTTTTGTCGCTGTCACTATAGCAAGAATGAGTGTATGGTAATTTCCATTCGGATTTTACATATCCTTTACCCAATTGTTCATACTGGCCAGCAGGTATGTACTCAAGGCACTTTTTAAATCGGAAAGTTGTTATCGGAATTGTGATAATTCCGTGTATTATCCATTCAATGACAGGACTCTCTGACATTGTCAATGGTAATCTCTCGAGTTTTTCGATGCTCAGGATTGTATAGTCTGCTCCTTTCTGTGCCAAACTGATCTGTTTATCAGTAAGGTTAAAACTAGAAAATAATGACGTTGTGTTGATTAAACGCCAAGGCACATAGCCTGAACGAAGATTTTGCAGCGTCCAGCCTAATTCTATAATAGAGCGTAATTGAGACTGGCCATGTTGTAACATTAGCAAATCTCTGTCTATCACATCAAAGGCAGAGGATACAATATTGTCCAAAGAATATATTCTGGAAGACAGAGTCGTTAACCCACTGTCTACCACAGAAAGTGATTTCTCCAAATTAATACGATCAATTTCTCGTATTTTTTCAGCAGTTTCAATTTGCTTTACTTTCCAAGCCTCGTTGTAAGCAGCATAGATACTGGTCGCTATGAAACGCTTTTGACGCTGTTTGCGTGGTCCAAGAATGAAATTGCGCAAATCAGCACCATCTTTTAGTAAAGACAAGTGTTGCTTAATTTCAGCCAGTGTGGACGAAGTTAGCCATTCTAGGCAGAGTTTCCCTACACTGTATGTTGTTATAATCCCTGGATGTTGTCTCTGGGAATATCTAGGGTCTAATCTGGTCATTTTTAACCCCTGTGTTTTATTCAGGAATCTATCTTGACAGCTATTTGTGTCTGTAGGCCAGATTAACCACTTTTTCCAATCAGGATGTGTTCTGTTGAAATGTAAAATTTGTGACACGTCTAACTCAATATCAGCTGTAGTATTCTCAGGTATTGGCTTTGGTATACACGGTGTTTTAAGGTCTTTGATCTTAGCTAGGCCAAGACAAGATGTTTGGTGTATTGTGTCATTTAAAAATAACATTTGTTCAGGTATCATGCAGGTTCTAAATAGTGCTTCAATGCCTTGCACCTGCCAATCTTTTGTACCCCAAATTGTTTTCGTTTCAATATTATTTTTCCAATAATCAAAACCAAATGTCATCATTTTGTCATAAAATGCTTCTGAATATATCAATTTAGAATTTGTCAGCATTGTTTTCATTCCTGTTTTATCTAACAGTTTGTGATAAAACGTTTCTGCATCACTGGTGTTAAACCCTGAGAAGTATTTGAATTTCTCAAAAAATGCTTTAGAACTGCTTTTAGGTGGTGTAGCACAATGTTCCCATTGATTATACATAAAAACATTTCTAGGCTGTGCAGATTTATGCAAGTAATGATCCCCATAGTGGGTGTAACAGAATAACTGCTCATAACTAGATGAACCTTGTAATTAATCATGATCTGTGAATCTAGCTGACATTACTAAATCAGACATCATGTCATTAATACTGTTAAAGTCCCAATCATCAGAGAATGTACTAGGTGTCACAAAGTCACTTAGGGAAACCTTTAGTTGATGAGGATACTTCAGGATTTCGACCGGACCATAGATCTCATAGTCTGTTTTCTCCCATACTACCCCACCAGGTATTGGAATTGCTGTGACATTTACTGTTGACAGTTCTCTTTTCTTCACGTGGGATGGATGATCTGTGTGGTTTCAGGACTAGGTTGATGTTCTGACTTGCTGTGTCCATTGTAATATATTTTCCTTCAATGAATTTTCCCAAACACAGTACCATGATGAGCCAAAGCAGGAGGAAAAATACACCTAGACCGAACCAGAACTCTAGCCAAGGGGCAATTAGGTAGATTTCCTTCAGTTGATGAAAGAGTTCCGTTGCTTTTTCTTTAAAAGACTTTTTTGTTTCTGGCATCACTTCGGGATCGTTTAAATCTTCAGAGAAGTTGTCGAAGTTGATGAAATAACCAGAGGCAGTTCTGTCAATTGATGGGATTGTTCTTTCAATCTGTCTCTCGGTAGCACTTTCTGATGCCAAATCATTGTAGACTGGTGTTGTTTCTTGACGAACTGTTTCAATCTGTGTTTCAAGAGGCACGAGTTCCATGGCATTATTGCATAGTCCTTCATTGTGCACTGCAGGCTGATCGAATGTGATTAGTCTTTCAGTTTGAACCTCTTGGATTGTTGCAAGTTTGGGTATTCTGTTGTTTCTTGGGAGTCCACTGGGCCTACTGTTGATTATAGGCCACATGCTTGTGGTTTTACCAGATCGATAGACACGACTCTGTTCTCCTTTTTACCAGCAAGGGGCGGTAGCACAACTGATCTTGTTCCGGTGACTGCTAAGACAGGTACTGCTTTTCTGTAAGAAGGCCCAAATTCCTTCTTCACCGCGATCTTTTCTCTGACTAGATCCCCAATCTTTGGAATCCAGACAGGCCTTGCTGGGGCTGTTGCGGGTGGTGCCTCGTCAGTGGTACTTGGCTGTTGCTTTAACTTTATGTTGCTTAAGGATTTTCTTGTTTCATTCAGTTCCTGTAAAACAGCCAAACGGTCTTTTACATCAAAGTGTGTCGTTTCATCTTGTACCACTGACATCTGACTATCGAGGTCCTGAACGCTCATTCTAATTCCGAACAATAGTTCGTATGGGCTGAAACCTTTTAGAGAATTTCTTGGCATGTTGTTAAGACTAGTCTGGACACTTATTAAATGTTTGACCCACCCAGCGCCTGAACCTAATACCTTGGCTGTTATAGATTGCTTTATGCCCCGGTTTTTTCTTTCTATCACACTATTCCCTTCCGGGGTATGACGGACAAGAATACCACAACCCAATTCCCATGCTAGCCATGGCCTCCTCATAAGCTCGAGAGCTAAAAGCAGGACCCTGGTCAGAATGGAACGTGGTAATTGCGTATATGCCGATATGGACTCGCAAATCTTTTATAACCGTTCTAGCGTCAGCCGAGCACTGGGGGCCTCATTTTTTAAGTGCTTTTCGCCTTAACTGTTAATAGGACGCAGGGTGGGGTGTAGGCAGCGTTACGCTCTTTCTGATTGGTAGCCGGTAGCAAGGTTCCTTACTGCGATCCCTATTACAGTTTTCACAGTTGTTTGCATATATTTGGTGTTCTACACTCATTCCCGGCCACCAGAATACTGATTGTAATTCAGTCAGTGATTCCTTGATCTCTCTGTGCCTTAGACCCAAACCCATGTGTGCGTCTGCTATAAAAAATATTCTCCTGTTCATTTTTGGAATTACTCTGTCCCCCACTCCAGGGATTCGAGCAAAAGGAACGGAGTTTGCATCGATTATGTATGCATAATTGAGTGGATAGTTTACGGGTAGTGCTGCACAGTCGCCTTTTACGGTCGTTTTTACTGCCAGCATGGTTTCCCCGTCTATGTACTTATCTGTACGCTTTTTTGTGGCTACGGAAGCCGGTTTAGTTGCTTCCGCTATGGCTGTATTAGCCAATGAATTCCCTGCAACGTGAACGCCATCACGTTGAAGACTCTGTGCGTGAATCACGTGAGTCTTTTGTAGTTCTTTGTGTAAAAGAGCTACCTCGTTCCAGAGCAATTTATGCTTTATTGTGGCACCTGTGTCATCTTTGTAGTCGTTTTCGATCCAACTCTGCAGTTTATTGTTGTAAGAGTTGACGCAAAAATGAGAATCGCACACTATAAGTGTCGGGAATTCACATTCTGCATTTTCGAGCGCCATCTTTAAAGATCTGATTTCAGTTCTTTGAACCGAACAGTTTCTTACAGATTCAGTTTTTGTTACTTTCGGTCTGAATTTACCGCACAGCCAACGACCTTTAATGATCGCACATGCTGCATCGTAGGATTTTCTCTCTACGTTGAAATGCTGTACAGAGCTATCTGTGTAGATTATACAGGCGTATTGTGGGAGAGGCAGAATTTCGATTGGCAGAGGATATTCTTCTTCATATTCTAAATCATTCAGTTCTTTGTATTGTGGGGCGAAATAGTATTTTACATCTTCCGCTTCTAGAGAATCTATGCACTGTATCCACTTTGGATCCAGTGACACTGTAGTCAGGTTTACTTGGCTGAATAGCGCCTCGAAGGCAGATTCCGCTGTAAGGATATTACTCCGTTTGCCGTGTGCTAGTTCTCGTTCATTTGCTAATGCGATTTGCACTGCTTTCACAGTTCTTTCTGTGCGACTGAATGTTTTTTCTGCTTGTGTGTACAAGTGAGATTTAATTGTAATTGGTACCTTTTCTCCCTCATTAGAGGTTAGGTACGTGAATCCGCATCTTCCTGGGATGACTCGGATTACAAGATCGATCGTGTTGTCACGTGTATCTAATTTTGTTTTTGCTAACATGTCTGTTTGCAGTGATCTCAAAATTTCCGTGTGTTTTTGAGTCCAATTGATTTGTTTTAAATCAGGTTTTATTAGTTCGTAGAGAGGTTTAACCCTCTCTGCGTAATTTAGGATGTAAGTTCTTCCGAAATTCAGAAAACCTAGTATTGATTGTAAATTCTTCAGCGTTTTTGGAGCTTGGAGTACAGCGCACTTCTCTAAGAAGTTGTCCGCTAGGCTTTTCCCTTCACTCGATAATTCGTACCCTAAAAATAGTACTGTCAGATGGGCAATTTGAGACTTTTTAAAGTTGAATTTGTAACCCTCTGCTGCGAACCCAAGTATAATGGTGTTCACTCTTTTCAAGTGAGTATCCAAGTCGTCGTCTGTGAGATAAATATCATCTACGTAAGATAAGGCTTCATCATCATAGATTTGTAGTAACTCTGTTACCCTAGCTGAGAATAGTCCTGGGCTGTTCTTGAACCCCTGTGGGAGTCGACAGAATTTTTCTGTGACCCAAATGCGGAGAAAGCGGTCAAATATCTGCTTTCCGGTGCAATGTTTTGACAAAAGAAACCATTAGAAATGTCAAATGTCGTTTTGTATTTTTTCCTAACTATGTTATTCATTAGGGCTGCACTATGCGAGTTTTGTACTGCAAAAGTTTTGCAACATGTATTAAGATGTCTGTAGTCCAAAACTAGACGATATGAATTGTCTGGCTTGGAGACAGGAAACAAAGGATTGTTCATTTGAGAGGTGCATGTTTCAATCACCCCCTGGTACTCAAGTTGATCTAAGATCTCCCTGACCTGTTTTTTAGCTTCTTGCTTTATGGGATACTGCCGTTGGGCAGTTGGTTCACTTTTTAATTGGATTTTGTGAGGTGGTGAATCCTCATCCCATCCTACATGATTTTTATATAATGCAGGTGCCTGGGCTACTGCCCATTTCCTTGCATATGTGTATTTTTTGTGAATCGGAATGTGATTCGAGAAGACAGGCATAATCACTTCTTCGCCACGAGGGCACTCCCTGACAAACTGCGGGGGCCAATCTTTTTCAGCTAACAGAATATCATAGCCTTTTGAGAGCTTATCCCAAAATAGACCCTTAATTTTCCTAGTCTTATCACCCTCTATACGCAATGTTATTTCGTATAATTTATGGGGCTCGCTAAGTCTGGCGTCGGCAGTTTCAACCTGAATGTATTCATTCGTGTCCACTGTCTCCAGATGACTCATCAAGATCTTGCGCGCTATACTGATTTCTGCTGCACTGTCCAACATTGTCAATGCCCACTCCCCGTTTTTCAACTGTGTCCTCAGTATTCTCGGCATGGTTGATTACTCTAATACTGGCTACCTTCTTTTTCTGAAATTGAGATTTCTTATTTTGAGCAGGTTCCTTGTCTTTGGACTTGGTGTGCTCTCCTGGGTCTGACCGTCCTCTTCTTTCCGAATTCTGTGGAAGAGATCGAGAGGGACGTGTATCAATGCTTTGATATCTATCAGGTTTTTTCAGATTATCCCTATTTCTAAGGTTATATCTTTTCTCAGAGGGCTCCCGTTGGGGAGACTGGCGTTCTCGAGTCGGAGTTCTTTCCCTCCGTCGAGGAGACCTTCCTCTGGACTGGAAAACTTTTTCCTTGGGAATGGATTGTTTATTTCCATCCCAGCTCTTTGTAGGAGTGTTTAAATTATTTTTAATAAATAATTTTTCAGGATTTTCGAGCAGTTGGGGCTTAACTGGTTTTCCACCCAAGCTGTCTCTACCTAATTCTTCATAGCATTTTTCTATGATTTTTGCAAGCTCAACAGGATCTTTTATATCTGTTTCCCTCAACTTCTGGCGAATCGCCACAGATGCTGCTTCTCCCTTTACGTTGGCTAATAATATAGCCGTGACCTGCTTGAAGTCTTTCAGTAATTTCATACCTAGATTTAAAGCGGGCTCTGGACCGAATTCATTTTGAATCTGTTTTAGCACTTCTGGTATTACCGCCATAGACGGAACACCGTGTGTTTTTGTGTAAATGGAAGCAAAGACTGTACCCCAAGTGTCGCAGTCCTCCACGTGTGGTGCGATTCCCATAGGAAGGCAGATGGTCAAGATTCTGTGTTTCTCAATAGGGGTAGTATCAGGAAATACTGCCTCTATTTGAGTGATTTTCTGTGCTAACCAGAAAGGAATTTGTTCCCGTTTTACGGGTGTTTTACCAAGACATGACTGTATGTTCTGTGGTGTAATTTTATTTGTGTTCCCCTGATGAGGGGTCAGCTGTGGTGTATTAACAGCTGGCTGGACTGTTGCAGTCCGCATTACATATTGGACTAATTGCCTATGTATTTTTATTAATGTGTTTAGCTGTACTAACAGCTCTTCTCTAGACATTTTTGCAATGTCAGGATGTGGTGTGTAGCTGGCTAGAACCGGCCACGTGGCTCCTGGTCTACCTAGTGGACCGAGCCTGGTTATGTGATCATTGTGTTTTAGGGCGCCATTAAACCAGAGCAGATGCTCTTGAAATTTAAGTGGGATTTCAATCTCCTCGAAAGGAGCGTACTCTCCCGGAGGTTCCTCTATTTTGTAATAGTGAAACTCTTTTGTTATAGCGTTTACCGCTGGAAAGTTTATCCATGAATAGAATACCTCTGTCTGCCGATACTCGTGAGCCTCTATCACGAAAATTACTGTACCACCTTGTGGTGTCAGTCAGTTATCTATAAGTTTTAACGTTATAGATCTTCTTAAGTGGACCGGGATGATAATAGCATCCGGGTCTGTGTCTAGGAGACTCGTGTCTTCCTCTATTAGTTGGGCTGCCAGTCTAACTGCTTCCCTTTCTTCTTCACTGTCTGTCATTTTTTTAAAAAATGCAGGCTTTGCAGAGTAGGTCTCCAAGGAGACAAAGATTAGGTGCACAATATTTTGGAACACTGTATCCTTCAACGTTGAATAAACCAGAGCTTTACATAGGAATCTCTTCCTACTAAGATCGGGCGGATTTTAACCTTTCACCCACTCCAGACGTCTATTGGAGTATTTACGGGAGAAAGGGGTGTGAAATATGCACGACTGAGTTACTCTAAAAGTCTTGCGTTTGTTTATCGCCTTACCAAACGTTAGGGCGCCATGTAGTGTAGTTCCTAGTTTCCCACTAGGCCCTGCGCATTGGAATAACATAAACAGTAGTATTGACGTGGAACTGCGGATATTCCAGGCCTCCACTGACTATGCTAAACTTAATTGGGTTGTGTTACCAACTAGCTCAGAGGTCACTGGAAACTTTCTTCTCTGCATAGGAAGTGATCAGCTTCCTTGGCACAGACAAGAAGGGATTCAGTTTTCCAACAACCGTGCAACATGACAACTTTGCTCCTCAGATCAAGAGTCAATCTCTAGGGTCGTGTGAAACAATAGACATAGATTTCACTCAGTCAGTCTAGTGCAGTTTACTTTCACGAGATGTAGAGAATAGAGAGACGGGCGTGTATCAATAAAGGGTTAATATTTATTGAACAGTCTTTCTTCTCGTACAAGAGAAATGTATTGCCACAATTGCAATAATTGTTATTATAAAAAGTACGTACAGTAAGATAAGTATTGCGAAATAGAACTGTAAAAGCATTGATATGGTTTCTTAGCCATACAATGGTTTAAAAGTAATAAAACATATATACAGTCATATATACATTAGGCTAACATACTCAACTGGTGCTTCTAACTAAGCCTACCCCAGTGTGCCTGACCTAAGCCTAACACGTGAAAAGGGGAGTAAGTAAGTAGCTTTAAGTTAAGTTGGTTTTGCCAAGGTTTGTTTCAAGAATTCTCGTCTAAGGGTTTAGTCAACACCATACCTCTGAATAGAATGATGGAGGATTGGTATCTCCTTCAGGGGTCTCTCTCGATATCCCAGTCACCCGCGAGGGTAAACCGGAAGCGCCGGGACTGGATTTCTCTGCACGAGAAAGGCAGCGGCTTCTCTTCAGCGCGTCGAGGAAGGAGGGGTGACAGCGTCCGCGGGCAGCTGGAATCTGCTGGATGTCTTCGCAGAGGGACGGCTGTTCAGCTCCTTAAGCGTACTGCACCATAGGTCGCGCTGTAGCGCGATAATGGTAATCAGCAGCTTCACTACCACAGGATAGCAGGCTGCAGCGACAGAGTGCTAGATTTACCAACACAGGGTCATGCAGGCAGCTGGCATCAGCAACAGGCAACGAACTCGCTTAAGGCAACGTTGGTAATATTTATACCTGACAGGTGCCGGGTTTGACGCAAGTTTGCTGGACATAAGACGTCAATTAAAGATGTCACTAGGAAGTGACAGTTATCAGTTGCTCATTAGAGTTCCATTACTAATCAAAACATAGCAAGCGGGGATTTCCAGGTTTGCTAAGTTTTTATCTTGTTGAAGAACTCGGAGTGTTATCTAGGAATATCAGATAGTGACTGCTGCTCTGTCATTGCACTAATTGGTCGCAAAGGAAGTAGCAGAGAGTCATGCTGGAATGTGGCTCTGTTCGTGTGAGGCCAGAGATGACTTTTCAGAAAATCGCACTTGAACGGTTATGCCAATATAGGGAATAAATGGATTTATAGCCGAATAGGGGCATAAGGTCACAGTATCGATCAGGAACCTAGATAAACACGCAACAGTAAGTGAGCAGACTTGATTAGTGCTTGATTAGTGCCTCCTAGAAGCCGGAATCCAAGAGAAGGCCCTTGACTGGACCACGTCCTTCCTCTCCGGCAGAACCCAGAGCATCCACCTTCCACCCTTCCGATCCAAAGCCACCGACATCATCTGTTGTGTCCCCCAGGGCTCATCACTCAGCCCGATGCTGTTCAACATCTACATGCCCCCCTCGCACAAGTGGCCCGCCATCACAACCTCAACATCATCCCCTATGACGACGACACCCAGCTCATCCTCTCCCTCACCAAGGACCCACACACCACCCAAACCAACCTCCACCAGGGAATGAAGGCCGTCACCGACTGGATGAGGAACAGCCGTCTGAAGCTGAACTCGGACAAGACAGAGGTACTCATCCTCGTACCCACCCCCTCAGCCTGGGATGACTCCTGGTGGCCGACCACACTAGGAACAGCACCAACACCCACCGACCATGCACGCAACCTAGGAATCATCCTCGACTCCTCCCTCTCCAAGTCTAAGCAAGTCAACACTGTCTCCTCCTCCTGCTGCAACACCCTCTGCAAGCTCCGCAGGATCTACAAGTGGATCTCGACCGAAACCACAAGAACTGTGACACAGGCCCTCGTCAGCAGCAGACTGGAGTACGGCAATGCACTCTACGCAGGAATCCCAGCCAAACACCTATGACGACAACACCGCATCCAAAACGCCTCCGCCCGACTGATCGTCAACGTCCCCCTACGCAGCCACGTCACCCCCCACCTGAGAGACCTACACTGGCTCCTCGTCAACAAGAGGATCACCTTCAAGCTCCTCACCCACGCACACAAAGCACTCTACAACGCCGGACCAGCCTACCTGAACAGCAGACTCAGCTTCTACACCCCCACCCGCCAGCTCCGCTCCGCCAGCCTCGCCCTCGCCGCTGTCCCTCACATCCAACGAACGACCTCTGGTGGCAGATCCGTCTCCAACCTCGCCGCCAAGACCTGGAAAACCCTCCCTACCCACATATGGCAGACCCAAGACCTACTCGCCTTCAGAAGACTCCTCAAGACAAGGCTCTTTAAGCAGTAGCAGCACCCCCCTCCCCTCAGTGCCTTGAGACCCTCACGGGTAAGTAGCGCGCTCTACAAGTACTCTTATTGATTGATTGAAGTGAAAAGAGTAGTGAGGGAGGTAGGGCCTTGTGAGTAGCGACCCTAAAACCAACAACCCCAAATGTCTGAATAGAACTATAATCTCCTCAAGCACGATGAAGCCTAAGTAATTAATATGGCCAAAATCACCCTGCAATGGACATAATTTATGACCCCTTTATGGTGCAGTCTCCCTAAAGTCAAGTTGCTAAACTTACACTCTATGGAAATATGCTATCTGACACAAAAATCTGTCAAAGATGAGAGTAAGGGACAAAGCTAAGGCGGGGAGGAAGAGAGCCAGAGAGAGAAGGGGAAAGGCGTAAGGAGCGAGGAATTAATAAAGGATCAGCAATAATTGCTGAATAAAATTGCAGTCTTTCAGTTAAAGAATTCTGTTGTGCCTTGGGCCCAGTAGCATGATGGATGGAGAGAAAGGGAGTAGATGGAAAGAAGAACTAGCAATGTAAAAGGGTGGGAGGATAAGAAAGAGCAGACAAGAAAAGAAGGGGATGGGGAGAAAAAGAATAATGAAAGAGCGGGGATGGGAGAGAAGAGGCAAAGCACATGTTTCATTTCCTCAGCATATCCCTTCATCTAGATCCATCTGACGTGTTACCATCTTTTTCACCAAGGTACCTGTGACAAGATGAGAGATGGAGTGGATGAAGTAGAGAAGAAAGGGGTAAGGAATAAGGAGATAAGCTTAAAGGAGAAGCAAGAGTGCAGATGGACTACTCATGATGTGAATGACCCTATTGGATGATAATAATAATAATCTTTCTTTATTCGGTTTTTTAGCAGTGCAAAACCATAAAAGTTATCATAACACACAAAATACACGAAAGAATTTGTTAAAAAAATATACAGTTATTGTAAAAGTATTTTTTGTTTTTGATTAAAAAACGAACGGACAGATACTGTGCAAAATTAGTCCTCTGTTTCACAAGTTATTTCTGTGCCTCATGATGCACTTTAAAAAATTCAGTACGTGATAACAGGTGCTTTCGGAGTAAGCATGGGCGAATTTTGCGAATCTCGCGTTCGCGAATTTTGCGGATTTGCGAACTCGCAATCCGCAAAATCCGCGAATTCCCGCGAATTCGCTGATTTTTTTTTTTTGTGTTCGCCCGTGTTTCTGCCAGTTCGCGAGGGTTTTTACAATTTCGCAATTTGCGAACTTACCTGTCGGGTCGCAAGTTTTGCGAACTTGTTTTTTCTACGTGTCCAGCCTGTTTGGGACACTCTTCTTCATCACTGCCACTCTCTGTCACCACTGCCACTCTCTGACTACTCATGCCACCCTCTGGCCCACCCGTGCCACCCTCTGTTTCATCACCACACCCTCTGGTTGTCCAGTGTACATTATTTTCGGCAAAGCAAAGCACACCTTCCCTGCCTCAAGTGACCTGAATTAATTTGGGGCTGATTAATGTGTCACAGAATATTTTTTTAGCTGGCACCTGCTTCCTTAGTGCGCCCTGATTAGTGATCTTTTGCACTTGCTAAGTGCTTTCATTGTTGCAAAATTAGTTACAACACCTGCCCTGCCCCAACTGACAATAATGAATTAGGGGCTGATTAATGGATTTTAACTTCCAGCCTGGCTCCTGCTTGTCTCCCTTAGCTGTAATTCAGGACCTTTGTGTCATATGTGTAACTATTCTGAGGTTCAGAGCAGGGTCACATAATAGTTGCAACTGGCAACTGAACTCTGGAGGGGCCCCTCAGGAAGCACTACAGGAAATGGCTACTAATGATGAGCCTGAACTTTTGAACCTGGTAAGTAGTTTCAGTTTTGCTAAGATCGTATTTCTGCAATTTAGCACTTATTCGCGGGGCGCGAAGTTGTACTGGGAAGCCGCGAACTCACGCGAACAGTGCGAGCAGTGCGAGCAAAATCCGCTGCTCGCGGATTTGCGGATTTTGCGGGAGATTCGCGAATCTCGCAGATTGCGAATTTCCCGAAAATCCGCAAAATCCGCGAGCGAAACGGATTTTCCGCCCATGCTTATTTCGGAGTCCAAAGTCTGGAGTGCTAGCATGGCTGGACGACATTGTCTGTGGCCCCATCTTTTTAATAAAGGGATTAGCCAGATTTTTCGGTGAGTGTGGAAAAACTTGCAGAACAATATTGTATGCATGGTGGACTGTTGGGATAGATCATCACATGGGCACGGTTCCATGTGTGTGTTCCAGTTATTTTTTTTCAGGGAACCTATTGGATGAGCTGTGGCTGAGTTGCTCAGTACGAGGCTCCAAGATGGCTTATAATGTGTCTGGGGTGTATAAAGGTGGATGCCTTGATGCTCAGGAGAGACAGCAGGAACTTAGGATTTATCTGTTGTTGCACACAGTAATAGGGAGGCTGGATCTGTCTAAAAGTGCTCATCGGCTGGAGATCAAATCAGGAAAAGAAGAGCAAGAGGAGGCAGGCGGAGGGGAAAAACAACAGCCATGCCGAGTGCCGGGTGTGCCTCCTCAACTAGTTGTGCTTTGCAGAAGCGGCCAGGTGTGCTCATACCCGATCCTGTTGTACACTCTTGCTGCCATTTACCTCAGTCGCACTATTGCTGCTGCTGACGTTTGCTATTTTGCTGCCACCTCATTTCACCCATTTGGCCTTGATGCCAAACCTGCCTGCCGTCTGGCTGCCACTATTGATTGTTTCCCAGTGGACCCGGCACAGCCATCAGGAGTGTAGCCGTAGTGCTGCACAGCGGAGCAGTGAGAGACTTCTGGTGTCCAGCATGCTCCCCTTGGACTCAGGCCCGAGGGTCCAGTGGATGCTCCATGAGCCCTTTTGTTCCTCCTGTTTCATCTTGGGTGCGCCTCCCTTACATTTCTGTCAGCTTTTCTTCCTTGTGATCTTCTCTACCCTCTGTTATATCTTGCTACATTCTCCCCAGCGTTCCAGGTCCCTGGTTCTCAGACAGTGTGTGAGGTCATTTAGAATGTAGAGAGTGTTTTTGGGACTGAGTGTCAGCTGGAGATATGGGCTGAGCAGCAAGGATGCTGTCCCTAGTGGGGCTATACCTGCTTTACATGATTTACCTGTAACCTGATCTAAACCCAATAAACCTACTCCTTTTGTAACCTACAAGACTACATCTTTGATTTCAACACCTTCCCTTCTGGGGAGTTAGTACTATTGCCCCAGGGCCGCGAAGTCACGAAACTAACAGGTCCTTGCTATAGCAAATGTTACTTATAATGGCGAGCAAAATTTGAAAAGTGTAAAACTGAGTACAAGAGGTTCATAGAATCCAAAAAGAAGCAGGCCTGTCCGAGGGGGTGCAAGGCTGTGATGGCAGGACCTTGAACTAAGAAAAGTAGAATGATCTGGAAGCCTGTCACCCGGTGGCTCAAGGGTAAATGAAACAGCTTAGAGTTAGGAGTTGGGGCAAATAAAAGGGATAGTAAATTATATTTGGCACTGGAAGTGAAAGACCGCGGTCTTGCGTGAATTTTTAAATCAGCCCAGAAACATCCAGTTCCCTACTAGTAAAATGCAAGGAAGGCACAGTCCTTTCTTTTTCTACTGCTAATATATGGCTATTTGCTGGAATATGAATATGTAAAAGGGTATATATACTACAGGAGTGTGTTTACAGGTGCTATAAAATGTCTCTGTGACAAGGCCCCTGAGAGCCTGGTTACAAGTGGGTCCTTATTTTCTGAACCTTGCGTGAACCCCTGTTTGTGCAGATATCAGAATTACCAGTTGAGTGTGATTCAACTCATCAGGTGTGTTAAATGCCTCAACCTGCGTTACATTTCGACAGCTCAAACCTGGCGAAATTTAAAAGGGCAAAAGCATGGGGCAGATTTATGAGTTCTGGCGCATCTCTGCAAATCAGCAGGGATGCGTTAGAACTGATGTGTCACGCAATTCCCTCCTTGCGGCACCACAGATGCGCCGCATTTACAATGCGGCGCACCATGGTGCAAGGAAGGGCAGAAGCGTGACGCATCTTGTGGTGTACGGGCGGGGCATTGCTGGGGTAGCGTTGCAAGTGCGGCGCAACTCCTGCAATGTACAGAGGCCACCCATACATAACGTGGTGCGTCACTCCCTGCTTCAAGCAGGCGTAAGGATTTGACCCAGCAGCGTCGTAAAACTGACTCAGTGAAATCTTGTAGATTTCACTGCGTCAGTTTTATGGGGCTTTCCTACGAGGACGCCGGTTTCATTTGGCGCAGGGCTTTACAACGTGACGCATCTGCCTAGATGCGTCACGTTGTAAATAGGTCGCAGGGATGCGCCACATTTCCGTGCTATTGCGTGACGCAACAGCGGCGTAAACGTGGCGCAAGTCCGACATAAATCTGCCCCACGGAATTTACCATAGCAGGTGAATTCTGGTGCTTTAAACACCAAAGTCCTCATGCTATTCTCCAGAAACTGATGATAAGTTTTATTTATCACACCCGATAAATAACGTACCCTGTGGTATAGTTATTTTTGGGGTGCATTAAAAAGCACCTATACTCCTAATCAGGCCCTTTGTCTTAAAAGATTTAATAATATTTTACGGGCTAACTTATGATCTTTCTTCCATGTCCTTTGTTGCCTGTGACACTATTTTTGATAGCACAATACTTTCTTTTCATCAAACCACCGTGTCCTGGTCGAAGGCGGTGTTTAGTTTCACTTCCGTGCCGCCCTGCAGTGACCCCGGGCGCTCGCGCAGCCCCTGTGAGGTCAGCGCCCATCCAATGACCTCTCTGGTCCCGGCTGCTTTTCATTTCCCTTTGCTTCCAGTTCTCAGCCTTGCGCTGACCTTACTTCAATGGCCGCCTATGTCCACAGTTCTCGCCCTGCAGCAACGAGGTCAGGCAAACTACTTGAAATGCTGTCAACGAGGCTCTCACATTGATTTCTGCTTTCCAGGCCAACGGAGCTTTCTGTGCCGTGTGTGGGTGCTTATTCCAGCAGCAGGCATTGAAGGAAGTGTCATGTCATCTTCTCTGATGGACAGACTATAGCCAGCCCTCCAAGTGGTCGCCCACAGGGCAAAAGTGCATGCCACCAAAAAGGGACATGTTACAGGGCACAAAAGGAGAAGGTGTAAGAGAAAAAAAATCTGCAAGTGGTAACCAGGCTGACAAGCATTTTCCAACATTATAAATTTGCTTTTAAATAAATTACAATACGGCTGTATTTGTTGGCCATCTCCTATTCTCCTAGTGATTGCGGAATGAATTTTAGCTCTTAAAAATAGCAAGGATGCGTTCACAAAAACAAACAAATACGCAAGCAACTGAAAATATTTCGACAAAAATAATTATTGAATCCCTTGTCAGATCAAAAAACATCAGCGTCTGTGTTACAGAAATTTGGCAAAAAAATCAAAGCAAATATCTATTTGCTGCTTTTAAAGTAGGAAATGTAAAAATGGGTCTTTGGCCAAGGAATATGTGGCAGAGCTGATTCACATTATCTCTGCTGGGTTCACATAATCAGAAGTGGATCAAATACATTTCAACACGTTTTCAAGTGAAGGATGGAATTCTGTTTGATGCAATATCCGTTTCTGTTTTTTTTTTTAAATCAGGTACTCCTAAAGAAGTGCAACATATATTTATTATCTTTTTCATAAGGGACGTACTCTCAAAACATGTCCTTCACGTGTAGAAATATTTCTATTATTCATTTAAAACATTTCTATGGTGCAAAACCCTTTTACCTCCATTCCGCATTTGCCAAAAAGAGCAAATCTGATTTCATCCAGTATTTTGCGTATTTGTACCAATGAAAGTATCTTTAATACGTGCCAGGATTATACACAAACAAACACCAGAAGGTGCCAACAAGAAAACAATTGTAATAAATAATAGTGCACAATGATATTTTTTATTCGATATGGGTATATGACTTTAAATTACACTCCACATAAACACTGTATCATCGCCAGCAGTGGAATTGCATTTGTAACCAGAAATTACTTCAAACACACATGTTTTCATTACATTGTGTACTTTTCGTAAATGTGTGTATTAACTATTAAGGAAAATATTCGAAAAAAATCAGTATTTCTACTGCAAGTTATAGCTTCAGTCCTTATCAGTGGCGACCGGTGCTCTGGACGAGTGGTGTGGTGGGGAGCCTAGGGGGCCAAACCGTCATGCGCAGTGAAGGGAGTGAACTTACTACTCCCCTCATTGACTGTCACCCCTTAGGCCCGCCTCCAAGATTCGGCAGGAAAGAAAACTAAAACAAGCGTTTAGTCTCTTTATATTTTTCCGTTCCTGAGGTTTTTGGGGGAACAACACAACTGCATCGGCCCCTTTATCCACAGTTTTGCACAAAAATCTACCCACGTGCAGTACTTTCTACTGGTTAATTACTAAGTGATACCTCCTTGGGTAGTTGTCTAGTACATATTCTGCTCTACAGCTGCGTAAAGGAACATGAGGTAATGTCACCAGTGACCTTGTGTGCATTTTGACAATGTGAGTGTTTCCCATGCGCTTTTATCCAGAAATTTGTGATAACATGAATCTTCTCATGGAGAAGATGACAAAAGTACAAAGACGTGAAGCTCAACCAAACAAGGGTCTTTCCTCTTAACTATATGAAGTAAGTGCTTCTTTGTTTGGTGGAGATGTGCTCATATTCATCAGCATCAAGAAATCCTCTCCAATATCGTCAGGAAACATGCTTGGGACCGCTTGTGAAGCTGTCCCTCATCCTAGCAAAAGGTAGGAAGAACTTTGCATGCTACTTAAGGTGGGCAGGGCCAAACACGCGACGCTTCCAAGTGATTTGCACATTTCCATGCTCACAGTCATTTAAAAGGAGAACCATGGACTCTGCTCTCACCCGGACAAGACAAGAAGGAACCCACTTGTCACTGTCACATTCAGATTGCACTCCAATAGATCAATGATGCATTCACCTCCACAAAGCATTTCAGATAATTTCTTAATATAGGATTGCCAAGAAAACACACTTGCTTTGCCTTCGCCAAGTCCAGAAGTTGGGATCATATGTCCTTTACAGAAGTGGAGCTTCAACGGGGGCATCTGCTATTAATATATATATAAGTGCTTACTGTTGAGGTTTAACTTTTGTGAAATGAGCATCAGGGCCAGAAGGGACCCGGGGACCCCATCTCCTGTGGCCTGCCCACTACTTAATGGGTAGTGGAGCTGTGCAGCCTCCCTCCTCGGCTCAATTTTGGCTCCGGAGACCCCATCCCCAGGGGCCTGGCCTTAATTGAATGAGAAAGGGGGGCTGTGCGGCTCCCCCTCCCCAGGCCAGTTTCAGCCCTGGGGACCCCATCCTGCGGGGCCTGGCTAAAATGTAATGGGGAAGGAGGACCACGCAGCCCCCTCCCAGGACCGATTTCGGCCTCTGTGACCAAATCCCCCGGGGCCCGGCCATGCGTCCCTGGGTGCCCTGGTCCCTCCAGGGCACCCAGTCTACAGGATGGGGACCCTGGAGGGGAGCCTATAGGCCCCCGCAGTCCCAGCCTGCTCCCCGCCTCCTGCTTGAGCCAGCATTGCTCTTGCACGCAGAGAGCTGCTGGAAATGCAGCTACATCCATGGAAGAGCAAAAATTTCTTCTCTTTCCCTGCTGCATCTCTGCGGGCAAGGTAAGAGATGAAAACTCCGCCTCCAGCAAGCGGGAGCACTTTGATAGCTTGTGAGCAGTTGGCCTGGTATATGCTGTCCACTAATTAGAATGGGCACCCTGTACCAGTCCAAAAGACCCTTATTGATGATTAGGTCACAAATAACCTTTATGAGAGCTATCCTAGTGGTAGCTATGGAGAGCAACCTTCAGGCTAAGTCTTGAAGGAATGAAAAGCAGCTTGTTTTACCGATCTATAACCTCCTGAATAACCAAATGAAAGGAGAACCACACAAGAGATATATAAAATATGTTTATTTATTACTAAACACTCTACTAACCTCTATAAGAGATTAGAGCACAAAGCACGCAATTAATATTCAATAGAATGACAGTAAATAGCACAATACACAACGCGCTCGAGTGGGAGACCGAACCATATATTAAAAAATGGTATAACAGCCACGACTTAACTAGATACAGTGCCTAGAGCACGTAGAATCGCTGGAACCCCAAGGAACCACCCAAAGTAGTGACACTGGGGACCCACGGAGGACGGGTGCAGTGTGTGAACACAGACGCGAGTTCCGTACAACTCTATGGGAAAGTCGCGGTTGGAATTTTAAGAGTTTAAGGACACTTCGGAGAGGACTTCAAGCAAACCCTTTGGAACATAGATGGTTCTAAGGCCAGCACCCTTGTGAGTGCCGAGATACCCGTGTTAATTATCCAATCAATCAATCAATCAATCACAGCATTTATATAGTGCACTACTCACCCGGAGGGTCTCAAGGAGCTCGGGGAGGGGGGGGGGGGGTCCGCTACTGCTCGAACAGTCAGGTCTTGAGCTGCTTCCTGAAGGCGAGGTGGTCCTGGGTCAGGCGGAGGTGGGTCGGGAGGGACTTCCAAGTCTTGGCGGCCAGGTAGGAGAAGGAACTTCCTCCTGTGGTGGCTCTTCGGATCCGGGGTACGGCAGCGAGGGCGTGGCTGGTCGATCGAAGATGGCGTGTGGGAGCGTAGAAGTTGAGGCGGCTGTTGAGGTATGCTGGTCCTTGGTTGTGCAGGGCTTTGTGTGCGTGGGTGAGGAGACAGAAGGTGATTCTCTTGTTGACCGGGAGCCAGTGCAGATCTCTCAGGTGTCCGGAGATGTGGCTGCGACGGGGGATGTCCAGGAGTCGTGCTGAGGCGTTCTGGATCTGCTGGAGTCTCTTCTGGAGTTTGGCAGTGGTTCCGGTGTAGAGGGAGTTGCCGTAGTCCAGACGGCTGGTGACGAGGGCCTGGGTGACCGTCTTCCTGGTCTCGGTGGGGATCCACCGGAAGATCTTACGTAGCATGCGCAGAATGTTGAAGCACGACGAGGAGACGGCGTTGACTTGTCTGGTCATGGAGAGGGAGGAGTCCAGGATGAAGCCTAGGTTGCGTGCGTGGTCTGTTGCTTTGGGTCCGCTGCCCAGGGCGGGGGGCCACCAGGAGTCGTCCCAGGCGGAGGGTGAAGATCCCAGGATGAGGACTTCCATCTTGTCCGAGTTCAGTTTCAGGCAGCTGCTCATCATCCACTTGGCTACGTGTGTCATCCCTTCGTGTAGGTTGGTTCTGGCGGTGGCGGGGTCGTTGGTGAGGGAGAGGATCAGCTGGGTGTCGTCGGCGTAGGAGATGATGTTGAGGTTGTGTTGGCGTGCGATGTCTCCGAGGGGGCTCATGTAGACGTTGAAGAGGGTTGGGCTGAGCGAGGAGCCTTGAGGAACGCCGCAGATGACTTTGGTGGCTTCTGATCTGAACGGGGGAGGCGGACTCTCTGTGTCCTTCTGGCGAGGAACGAGGTGATCCATTCCAGTGCCTTCTCCTGGATTCCGACGTTGCTGAGGCGCTGTACTAGGGTACGGTGGCAGACAGTGTCGAAGGCCGCGGAGAGGTCTAGGAGGATGAGGGCCGCTGTTTCTCCGTGAGGAGCCGGGTGCTTAGGCGGTCAAGTGCTGTCAGAAACCATAGTCGTTTTCAATGGCATGACTCAAAGAAGCGCTGCTGCCGGGAAGATGAAAAGTGTCTGGTGGAATCCAAGCCTGGATTCGAGGTGAGAAGAACATGAAAGCAGAGGGGCCATAGTCTGGGTCACTTCAGGGTAATCAGGGGCTCGATAGACGAATGCCCACCAATGTCGGGTGCTTCAGGTGAGATGGCGGGGTGCTTGACTCTGCTGCCACGGGGAACGCATGGGCGCAATTTGGTGTTCGTAAAATCCAGCGTGGCAAGTATAGAGTGGGAAAGACTGCGCCACACACCTGGAGCCCACTGGTGGGCAGAATAAGTTTTGAATGGCAGGAGAATGTGTGGACAAATATCACGGACCCTAACAGCGGGGTATAATTGGCCACATCTACCAGCATGCATCACTGGAGATGACGTGCATCACGGGAATTAATGGGTGTGGCAGAACCGTGTAATGTCTTTGCCCCCTGAAGAAAGAGTTTGTTAACTTTGAAACGCGTCGGGGATTTGAAGACAGGCGTAATGCGCAGCCTTTCGAAATAAATGGTTTAGTGAAACCTATCTGACTACGGAGTGGCGTCCTCGTTCGAAGAGACATTGTGGGTGATTTAATACGCGGCGGTCTCAGCCGCGGAGGACGCACCGCCTGCTTGAAATGTGAATGGCAGGTCTGCACGGGCGCAATTTGGTGTCGTGAAATCCAGCGTGGCAAGTATAGAGTGGGGAAGACTGCGCCTCACACCTGGAGCTCACTGGTGGGCAGAATATGTTTTGAATGGCAAGAGAATGTGTGAACAAATATCACGGACCCTAACAGTGGGGTATAAATGGCCACATCTACCAGCATGCATCACTGGAGATGACGTGCATCATGGGAATTAATGGGTGTGGCAGAACCATGTAATGTCTTTGCCCCCTGAAGAAAGACTTTGTTAACTTTGAAACGCGTCGGGGATTTGAAGACAGGCGTAATGCGCAGCCTTTCGAAATAAATGGTTTAGTGAAACCTACCTGACTACGGAGTGGCATCCTCATTCGAAGAGACATTGGGGTGATTTAATCCGCGGCGGTCTCAGCCACGGAGGATGCACCGCCTGCTTGAAATGTGAATGGCAGGTCTGCACGGACGCAATTTGGTGTTCGTGAAATCCAGCGTGGCAAGTATAGAGTGGGGAAGACTGCGCCTCACACCTGGAGCCCACTGGTGGGCAAAATAAGTTTTGAATGGCTAGAGAATGTGTGGACAAATATCACGGACCCTAACAGCGGGGTATAATTGGCCACTTCTACCAGCATGCATCACTGGAGATGACGTGCATCATGGGAATTAATGGGTGTGGCAGAACCATGGAATGTCTTTGCCCCCTGAAGAAAGAGTTTGCTAACTTTGAAACGCGTCGGGGATTTGAAGACAGGCGTAATGCGCAGCCTTTCGAAATAAATGGTTTAGTGAAACCTACCTGACTATGGAGTGGCGTCCTCATTCGAAGAGACATTGTCGGTGATATATATATATATATATATATAGATGTGAAAAAACTGCAACAGGTGACTGCGATCATCAAGGGGGAGGAGCGGACCCGTTGGAACTATTCTTTACAGCAGCAGGACATTCTCGGTGATTCTTGGGTCCGGTGCAGGGCGCTGAAGAAGGAAATGTCCGAAATGCATTCGCCGCCACTGGAGGAGAATCCTCTTTAGTAAAGTCTCTTCTACCTGTCCCCTTGGGTTCCTGCTTCTTCCTTTCCAGGCAGAGTTTACGTTCATATATTTCCTGCGTTTGCCAGCAGTGCAGTTCAGGACACCCCTGCCACGATTTTGGGTCCAGGCTTATACTGGCACACCTCACGGCTTTTCTACTTGTTCGGATACGGAGTTTCCTGGCACCCACCCTGGTCGAAGGAGTAAGGAAGCAGTTGAGGTAATTTACCTCTCTTGGACAATTTGCATTGCCCATTCTAGTCCCTGCCTAATTGACTCTTGACACTGAGGGCTTTGGCAGTTAAGGGGACTCGAGGGGAGACCAGATGTGGGAGGATTCGGCAGATGGTGTCATCGTGCCTGCCAGCTACTGGGAACCGCTACAAACAACTTACCTTCCATTTCCGTTATTTTCACCGACCCACCTTGCTGCCACACGGCATTTTGGGAGTTGCAGTTCCAAGATGTGAAAAAACTGCAACGGGTGAATGCGATCATCAAGCGGGAGGAGCGGACCCGTTGGAACTATTCTTTACCGCAGCAGGACATTCTCAGTGATTCTTGGGTCCGGTGCAGCGCGCTGAAGAAGGAAATGTCCGAAATGCATTCGCCGCCACAGGAGCAGAATCCTCTTCATTAAAGTCTCTTCTACCTGTCCCCTTGGGTTCCTGCTTCTTCCTTTCCAGGCAAAATTTACTTTCATATATCTCCTGCGTTTGCCAGCAGCGCAGTTCAGGACACCCCTGCCACGATTTTGGGTCCAGGCTTCTACTGGCACGCCTCACGGCTTTTCTACTTGTCCGGATACGGAGTTTCCTGGCACCTGCCCTGGTCGAAGGAGTAAGGAAGCAGTTGAGGTAATTTACCTCTCTTGGACAATTTGCATTGCGCATTCTAGTCCCTGCCTAATTGACTCTTGACACTGGGGGCTGTGGCAGTTAAGGGGCTCGAGGGGAGACCAGATGTGGGAGGATTCGGCAGATGGTGTCATCATGCCTGCCAGCTACTGGGAACCGGTACAAACAACTTACCTTCCATCCCCGTTATTTTCACCGACCTACCTTGCTGCCACACAGCATTTTGGGAGTTGCAGTTCCAAGATGTGAAAAAACTGTAACAGGTGAATGCGATCATCAAGGGGGAGGAGCGGACCCGTTGGAACTATTCTTTACAGCAGCAGGACATTCTCGGTGATTCTTGGGTCCGGTGCAGGGCGCTGAAGAAGGAAATGGCCGAAATGCATTCGCCGCCACTGGAGCAGAATCCTCTTCATTAAAGTCTCTTCAACCTGTCCCCTTGGGTTCCTGCTTCTTCCTTTCCAAGCAGAATTTACGGTTATATATATATATATATATATATATATATATATATATATATATATATATATATATATTCACTGAAAAAACCATAGGTTATAGACCATATATAGTTAGGAATTAGCATCTACAAAACCTTGAAAATTCACTGAAAAAACCATAGGTTGTAGACCATATATAGTTAGGAATTCGCATTTACAAAACCTTATTTTACTCACACAAAACCATTGAAATTCCATATATAGTTAGTTGCACTAACTATATATCGCGCACCCGCAATCCACTGCTGATGATGTCACATATTACATCATTCATGACACGGTCAGTGACATCACTGATGACATCACTGATGACATCTCAAATGACATCACTGATGACATCTCAAATGACATCACTGATGACATCTCAAATGACATCACTGATGACATCACTGATGACATCTCATTTGACATTACTGATCACATCACTGATGATATCATTCATGTGATAATACGATGAACCTCTTCAGACTCTAATATAACCTTAGATACAATCAGTGTAAACAGACACTCACAGACTGTCACTCATCCATGGAGTTACTCACACACCTAGTCAGTCATGCAAAGAATCAATCACACCTCCATTTCCTCAACTATACAGTTATACAAACTTTACTTATTCAAACATATACTAACACATATTTACTCTCTTATACAATCCCTGATACAAGTTCACAATGATCCATACAGCCACTCACACATTCACTGGCTCTTATGCACAGTTATTTATATATGTCAACTCTCACTTGTACTGTGTTTTACATATGTACTTACTTTGACATGTAGCACTGAGATATCCATTCACTCACCAATACACTCATGCACACAGTCAACCGCCCATACAGCTGTTTCCACATGCACTTTTGAAACCATACATCTAGTGAATCAACTGCTCACACATCTATGCACAGAGTCATACACCTCCCAGCCACCCACACACACACTCAGTCTCCCATACAAATACTTGGGCAACCAATCAATAACCCATATAGTTACTCATATAGCTACTTATCAACACATGCAACAGTTTACAGAACAACAGACATAATGATGCACAAATTAAGACAGTTTAGTCACTAACCCATGCACTCAGTGAGACACATTTAATCACTCACTCATACAGTCAGTCATGCACCTACTAAATCCTTCATCCAGACACTTATACATCCACTCATTCTTCAATATGTAAGACATATTTTAACTTTACAGAAACATACAGTCACTGGATGTTGTCATCAGTGATGTCATCAGTGATGTCATTTGAGATGTCATCAGTGATGTCATCAGTGATGTCACTGACCATGTCATGAATGATGTAATATGTGACATCATCAGCAGTGGATTGCGGGTGCGCGATATATAGTTAGTGCAACTAACTATATATGGAATTTCAATGGTTTTGTGTGAGTAAAATAAGGTTTTGTAAATGCGAATTCCTAACTATATATGGTCTACAACCTATGGTTTTTTCAGTGAATTTTCAAGGTTTTGTAAATGCTAATTCCTAACTATATATGGTCTATAACCTATGGTTTTTTCAGTGAATTTTCAAGGTTTTGTAAATGCTAATTCCTAACTATATATGGTCTATAGCCTATGGTTTTTTCAGTGAATATATATATATATATACATACATATATAAACATATATCATCTGTATATCTATATAAATACAAACATAAATGCATGCATACATATACTTATATGCATACAGATGCATGTTATTTACATGAAAGTTGAAAAAACACTAATAAAAGCAAAGCTAAAAAGCCACCTCAGTACAAACAGAATGGCTTTAACTTAAACGAGGGCGAGATCTATTGCATTTTCAATGCTTGTTTACTTTGGTTCCATCAAGAAGGCATTCAGATGTGTCACACATTTGCCATAAATTCTGAATGTTAGCACTCTAGTTGCACATTAGATCACTGTAGTAAAGCTACTGCTCACCAGGGACGTCTGCTGCTGGTATTCAAAGTGCATGTTTCAGTCTGCATATCACAATTTTTTTAATGAAATAGAAGAGGATTTGAGAAGTCACTCAAAATGATCCCTAATTTTTCTTTCTGAAGCACTAATCATACTTTCTATGGCAAAATTAACCCCCTCATGTTGTTCCTTTTTGAATTGAGTGTTTTCAGACTTACCACTTCATTCCAATCAAGATGGCTTCTGGTGTGCCATACTTTTGTCATAAGTAAGACTGTTAGCGCTCTAGTTGTTCTTTAGAACACTCTGGGACATTCTGTCATTGGGCTATACTTGGGGTACATCTGGGTGATATGTGGGCTACATTTAGGCTCTTTTGTCTCTGGTGGCCATCTTGGGAGACTGTATGTCAGAATTTTTTAATGAAATTGAAGAGGGTTTGAGAAGTCACTCAAAATGTGCCCTAATTTTTCTTTCTGCAGCACTAATCATAATTCATATGGCAAAATATACCCCCTCATTTTGTTCCTTTTTAAATTAAATGTTTTAAGAGTTACCACTTTATTCCAATCAAGATGGCTTCAGGTGTGCCATACCTTTGTAATAAGTAGGACTGTTAGCGCTCTAGTTGTTCTTTAGAACACTCTGGGACATTCTGTCATTGGGCTATACTTGGGCTACATCTGGGTGATATTTGGGCTACATTTGGGCTCTTTTGTCTCTGGTGGCCATTTTGGGAGACTGCATGTCAGAATGTTTTAATGAAATAGAAAAGGATTTGAGAAGTCACTCAAAATGTGCCCTAATTTTTCACTCTGCAGCACTAATCATACTTTCTATGGCAAAATATACCCCCTCATGTTGTTTCTTTTTAAATTAAATGTTTTAAAAGTTACCACTTTATTCCAATCAAGATGGCTTCAGGTGTGCCATACCTTTGTAATAAGTAGGACTGTTAGCGCTCTAGTTGTTCTTTAGAACACTCTGGGACATTCTGTCATTGGGCTATACTTGGGCTACATCTGGGTGATATTTGGGCTACATTTGGGCTCTTTTGTCTCTGGTGGCCATTTTGGGAGACTGCATGTCAGAATGTTTTAATGAAATAGAAAAGGATTTGAGAAGTCACTCAAAATGTGCCCTAATTTTTCATTCTGCAGCACTAATCATACTTTCTATGGCAAAATATACCCCCTCATGTTGTTTCTTTTTAAATTAAATGTTTTAAGAGTTACCACTTTATTCCAATCAAGATGGCTTCAGGTGTGCCATACCTTTGTAATAAGTAGGACTGTTAGCGCTCTAGTTGTTCTTTAGAACACTCTAGGAGGCTGCAGTAGAACACAAAGGAATCAACTGACATTCTCTGTCCTTGTTGGATGTACATGTTTTACTGAGAATGTCAGACTTCATTTTCACATGACTGAGAAAGATAATGTGAATTTACAGAAAATATGCTTTCAGTTTAGCTTATAGATCCCCTTCCAAACCACTGTGGGAGGAAAATCATGAGATATTAGTTTTCTTTCAAACAATATTCATGATATCACAGCAGAAGGTTTTTTCACATGGTAAAATCACCTTAGAACCCACCACAATTCCTAAAACGAGTATGGTACCATCAACAAATGATTTATAATGTAACTAAAGTCCTAAAACCCTCTATTAACTACAATGCTTTTTAATGAGGTGCTATCATGTATATTGGTCCCAAGATGGCTGCCAACACTTCTTGGATGAAGTGCTGACAGCCAATCAGATCAGATGTGTGGTTAGGCTCCGCCCAGATATATATCTTTTTTTGAACCTAAATTACTCAAAATCCACTGGAGCACATATATTGAGACCTAGCAAAGGCACATCGGGCTAACAGTCCCTACAATTTTGCCAAGTTTCGTGCAAATCCATTCAGCCGTTCGAGCTAAAAGTGAGGCCAACCGCCCTATGGAAATTAACATGGGAAAAACGCGTTTTGGGACCCCCCTTTTTTCTCGGCCCCCCCTTGATGAAACCCCCCCAAATTGTCAGGGGCTGCTCAGAAACAAAATGTTCCATTTTCCTGAAAATTTCAGCCAATTCCGTCCACAAACGCCAAAGTTATTAGACATAGAATTTTCAAAAATCCCATAGAGAAAAAATCCTAACTATATATACCTACTGGCGACCGCCAGTAGGTAATATATATATATATATATACATATATATATATATATATATATATATATATATATATATATATATATAAATATATGTATATATGTATATATATATATAAATAAATATATATATATATATATATATATATATATATATATATATATATATATATATATATATATATATCTATACTACTATAATAAAGGAAGAACTTTCAGCCTTTGAGGTGGGTAAACTCGGGAACCACAGTGCCAATCCACACACCCGATACACCGTTGGAATCGTCAGGGTGTGTAGATGGTTATAGGCTATATAAATGTAAAACAAAAACGTTATTTCAAAAATTTACAGTAAAAAAAAAAATTGTCCCTCCGAAGTAGCGCCGGCCGCGACGTGCGTGCTCACGTCAGGAGCGCGGGGAGGAGAGGCGTCCAGGAGCCAGACGAGGAGCAGCAGACATGGCGTGGGGGAGGAGCGGTGATGTGAGGAGCAGGGGACAGGCCAGCGGCGGTCAGGTGAAGCGGCGAGGAGCGGTAAACTGAGAAGCAGCGGCTGAGGTAAGGGGACCCATGTCAGATCAGGCGGGGGTCGGGGCAGGCGGGGGACGGCCCGAGCGGGGGCCGGGCTGCTGCAGGGGCAGGCGGGGGTCGGGGCAGGCGGATGACGGGCCGGGCAGGGGCCGGGCTAATAGCTGTGGGCCAGGACTCTCCAGGGCGTAGGAGACAGGTCTTAAAAGAACAACTATCTGGTTTAAATCCCCTCCACCACCGTATGTTTATGCCTCCCGGAAGTAAAAGGGAAGCTTACAAATACTGGCGCCTACGCGTTTTTCTATACCCCCGACTGCTGCTTTCATGGTAGGTGTGGAGACTCACAAAATCCTGTTTCAGCGAAGATGTTTAAATGCATGTTTGTACTTCTCCGAACTGTTGTAAACTATATTTTCAAAGGGGCGGGCGGGCGGGGGTCGGGGAAGCCTGATTGCTCCGGGACAAGGACGGGACGGGCTGCTAGTATATATATATATATATATCCTCCGCTTGGCTCCCTTTCCCCTCGTAAGGCGCTGCTTTTCCCGATCGCGTTTCTCCTGCGGCAGAGCCAGCCGCTGACAATTCAACAAGGTTTCTCCGATTCCGGGGATGCGTGGAGTCGCAGAAAGGAACGGACTATCAATCGCTTTGTTGGTTTTTGGTGATGTTTATTTTGCTTTACAAATCCATGGGGGGTCAAACAGAAAACAACCGACGCGTTTCGGCAGCGTCCGCTGCCTTGGTCACGGTCAGTTTGGGGCTAGAGACTCACAGTTTTAAAAGGGACAACGTCTATTTTGGAACACACCTTCTTTTTTGGCCAAGTCCACCCACTTACGCTAAGCATTTTGGGACATGTAGTTTTTTGGCCATCCCGGTTGGTTTCTCTGTTTTGCAACCCAGGTTTTTAACAAAATTAGGGGAGTGTGCCGTTGTACCCATGGATAATACAATTCATTTTGTCAAAATTCAAATTATAAGGCAAGGCAATCAATTGGCATTCATCATTCACGAAGGAATATAGAACAATCAATTATCGAACTGGGAATACTGCCCTCCAGTGGGCTATTCATGAATTGCCCATTCAGTTTTTATGTCCAAGTACTGCCCTCCAGTGGGCAAACTTATTGAGAGTTCCAACAAAACAAAACAATCAATTAAGGCTGTGAGTTATTTACAAGGGTGAGAAAATTGTGAGGTAGTGGTGAGTGAGGGGACAAAAATGTATTCAAGTGAATCATGGTGGCGGGATGACATCGTTTGGAAGGTTCATAGTTGTAGAATTTCTACAATTATATTTACAAATGTATGTACAATTCCTCTGACTGGTTCAGCCCGAAAGGTGTCATTGTCCTGAAGCTCAAAATATGCTTGGATTCTTTTTGTCGAAGGGATTTCTCATGATGGCCACCCCTTACTGACAAATTCATGGTTTCAATGCCCCAAAAGCGAAGTTGTTTCCAATCACCATTGTGACTCAGTTCCATGTGCTTTGCAATTGCGTTGGCCCTGTCCTTGTGGACAGTGGCCCGAACATGTTCCAATATTCGCTTTTTGAGCTCGCAGATTGTGCTTCCTATGTACCTCATCTTACAAGGACACTCAATCATGTACACAGTGTATTTACTGTTGCATGTGATGCATTCCTTGATTTTCCAGCTTTTGTTGTTCGGCATAGTTATTGTTGTGGTTGGTTTTGCAATTTCGCAGACCTTGCAATTATAACATTTTATAAAACCTTTGGTTTGTAGCCATGGCTTTCCTTTCCTGTTTGGTTGAAAATGACTGTGGATCAACTGGTCCTGGAGATTTCTGGCCCTTCTGTATGTTAGGATGGGATGGTTTCCCATTCTTTTGCCTATCACTGGGTCCAATTGTAGGAGCTTCCAATTTCTTTTGAGTATTTGATTTACCTGCTTGGATTCACTGCTGTAGTCTGTAATGAATCTGATTGGTTCTTCCTCAGTTGTTGTTCGGGATTCCTTTGGTGTTAGGCAGTCTTCTCTTTTAGTTTGGTTGGCCCTTTCCCAACATTTCCGTGTGGATTGTTGATTGTACTGTCTTTTGTGGAAACGTTGCATAGCGTTTTTGCTCTGTTTTTGCCACTCTTGTTCCTCACTACATATCCTTCTCAGGCGTAAAAATTCCCCATATGGAATACTTGATATGAGTGATTTTTGATGAAAGCTCGTGGCCTCCAAAGTTGCATTTGTTGCGGTGTTTTTACGATGAAGGGTGGTTTCTCTCCGGTTGTTTTTAATATATACCTCAGTATCCCGGAAAATAGCTTTATCCTTATTGATGTTGTGGGTGAATTTTATGCCCGGTGTGCTGGTGTTTAGTATCTGGAAGTATTCCAGGAATTTCTCCTCTCCCCCATTTCATACAATGAACAAATCGTCTATGAATCTCTTCCAGACCTTGATATGTTGTGTGAATGGTTGAAGGCTCTCATCCCATGCAATCTTTTCCTCCCACCATCCCATGGCAGTGCAGGCATAGTTCGGGCTGAATGAAAAGCCCATAGCGGCACCATTTTTCTGTTTATACACTGTCTCGCCAAACATGAAGATGTTATTGTATAGCAGATACTGGATCATTTCCAAAAGCATATTATTGTGATGTTGATAATGAATGTTCCGTTCCATAAAAATGTGTTTGCAGGCCCTGATGCCCATAACATTGTCAATATTTGTGTACAATGAAACTACATCCATTGTGATCATGATGTAGTCTGGTTGCCATTCAATTTGGTTCAGGTGACATAGGAAGTCGGTGGTATCCTTTATGTATGATTTCAGGCGTTTCACATAGGGATTCAGGTAGAAATCAATGAAATTGGATAAAGGTTCCAATAAGGAGCCGTTTGCCGAGACAATCGGCCTCCCAGGTGGTTTAGTGGCATTTTTGTGGACCTTGGGCAGAAAGTACACCGTGGCTGTTTTGGGGAAATCCACTGTTAGATACTTTTTCTCGTCAAGATCCAAAAGTTCATCCTTTTCCCACTGGTTTATTTTTCTGTCCAATTCCCTTTTGATGTTGTCGATGGGATTGGTTCGTCCTCGAGCATGACGTCGTTAACATCAGCTGACCTAAGTGAAGATGACGCCAACTTAGATCCACAACAAAAGGCATAGGTGCCGCTATGGGCTTTTCATTCAGCCCGAACTATGCCTGCACTGCCATGGGATGGTGGGAGGAAAAGATTGCATGGGATGAGAGCCTTCAACCATTCACACAACATATCAAGGTCTGGAAGAGATTCATAGACGATTTGTTCATTGTATGGAATGGGGGAGAGGAGAAATTCCTGGAATACTTCCAGATACTAAACACCAGCACACCGGGCATAAAATTCACCCACAACATCAATAAGGACAAAGCTATTTTCCTGGATACTGAGGTATATATTAAAAACAACCGGATAGAAACCACCCTTCATCGTAAAAACACCGCAACAAATGCAACTTTGGAGGCCACGAGCTTTCATCAAAAATCACTCATATCAAGTATTCCATATGGGGAATGTTTACGCCTGAGAAGGATATGTAGTGAGGAACAAGAGTGGCAAAAACAGAGCAAAAACGCTATGCAACGTTTCCACAAAAGACAGTACAATCAACAATCCACACGGAAATGTTGGGAAAGGGCCAACCAAACTAAAAGAGAAGACTGCCTAACACCAAAGGAATCCCGAACAACAACTGAGGAAGAACCAATCAGATTCATTACAGACTACAGCAGTGAATCCAAGCAGGTAAATCAAATACTCAAAAGAAATTGGAAGCTCCTACAATTGGACCCAGTGATAGGCAAAAGAATGGGAAACCATCCCATCCTAACATACAGAAGGGCCAGAAATCTCCAGGACCAGTTGATCCACAGTCATTTTCAACCAAACAGGAAAGGAAAGCCATGGCTACAAACCAAAGGTTTTATAAAATGTTATAATTGCAAGGTCTGCGAAATTGCAAAACCAACCACAACAATAACTATGCCGAACAACAAAAGCTGGAAAATCAAGGAATGCATCACATGCAACAGTAAATACACTGTGTACATGATTGAGTGTCCATGTAAGATTAGGTACATAGGAAGCACAATCTGCGAGCTCAAAAAGCGAATATTGGAACATGTTCGGGCCACTGTCCACAAGGACAGGGCCAACGCAATTGCAAAGCACATGGAACTGAGTCACAATGGTGATTGGAAACAACTTCGCTTTTGGGGCATTGAAACCATGAATTTGTCAGTAAGGGGTGGCCATCATGAGAAATCCCTTCAACAAAAAGAATCCAAGCATATTTTGAGCTTCAGGACAATGACACCTTTCGGGCTGAACCAGTCAGAGGAATTGTACATACATTTGTAAATATAATTGTAGAAATTCTACAACTATGAACCTTTGAACCTTCCAAACGATGTCATCCCGCCACCATGATTCACTTGAATACATTTTTGTCCCCTCACTCACCACTACCTCACAATTTTCTCACCCTTGTAAATAACTCACAGCCTTAATTGATTGTTTTGTTTTGTTGGAACTCTCAATAAGTTTGCCCACTGGAGGGCAGTACTTGGACATAAAAACTGAATGGGCAATTCATGAATAGCCCACTGGAGGGCAGTATTCCCAGTTCGATAATTGATTGTACTATATTCCTTCGTGAATGATGAATTGATTGATTGATTGCCTTGCCTTATAATTTGAATTTTGACAAAATGAATTGTATTATCCATGGGTACAACGGCACACTCCCCTAATTTTGTTAAAAACCTGGGTTGCAAAACAGAGAAACCAACCGGGATGGCCAAAAAACTACATGTCCCAAAATGCTTAGCGTAAGTGGGTGGACTTGGCCAAAAAAGAAGGTGTGTTCCAAAATAGACGTTGTCCCTTTTAAAACTGTGAGTCTCTAGCACCAAACTGACCGTGACCAAGGCAGCGGACGCTGCCGAAACGCGTCGGTTGTTTTCTGTTTGACCCCCCATGGATTTGTAAAGCAAAATAAACATCACCAAAAACTAACAAAGCGATTGATAGTCCGTTCCTTTCTGCGACTCCACGCATCCCCGGAATCGGAGAAACCTTGTTGAAATATATATATATATATATATATATACACACACAAAAGCCCCGATGTATAATTATTATGGACCCGCGTTCAATAGCGGAAACATGTATATGTAAAGATGTATTTACAAATGTTTAAAACATTCATGCTTTTATGATGTGTCAGAATGACTTGCAAAAATTCTAGAGCGCTTTAAACTCTTCTATGTTCACGATTACATGTCGTTTTTTGTCACATGGTTGTTCTACCAATTAACCAATATGCACCAGTATAAATGCAGTTCACAATCAAGGTGTAAGCAGATGTAGTGAACAAGGCGGTTTCATCCGCCGAAACGCGTCTGATCACATGTATTGATGAATAAAGAACCTTTGATTTCATCCACGGAGTCGGTGCCTGTTCTGCTTGAAACCTAAGCCAGGATTGGGAATATATATATATATATATAGATCAGACGCGTTTCGGCGGATGAAACCGCCTTGTTCACTACATCTGCTTACACCTTGATTGTGAACTGCATTTATACTGGTGCATATTGGTTAATTGGTAGAACAACCATGTGACAAAAACGACATGTAATCGTATATATATACATTATATATATATATATATATATATATATGTGTATATATATATATGTGTATATATATATATATATATATATATATATATATCCAAGAAAGAAGCGACTCAAACAGATAGATTCACCAAAGAAAAAAAATATATTTCCACTACAACGTTTCATCTTCCGCCTTCCTCAGGTAGTTTCAAGATGGTAAGCTCAGTGGCTGTACAGATGACACAGCTGAATTTTCAAAAAGCATCATGAGTGAAGATTCCATTTGGAATGTGGAATCAGTGCAGTCCTGAGAGTTCTTGAGATATGCAGTAATCAGGTTGTATTGTCAGTAATGTTCAGTCCATCTGGATGCAATGGTTTTAAATGGTACATCCAGAAGTTTTCCCTGGAGTCCAGTAGTTCTTCCTTTGAGACATGTTCTACAGGGAAAATCTTCAAATCTGATAGTGAATGATCCACAAGGTTAAAATGATTGGCTACAGGCTGGTCAATTTTCTTATTAATTATTGCAGTTGAATGAACCCTTAATGTTTGTCATAACTGGACTGAATGGTGTTCAATACTGGGTGGTGTTTTTCCCAAATTTACATGCCCTACAAGTAGAGCATCGTTTGAATCCTGGCCGGGATTTCAACCATTCTTCTTTTTTCCCAAGCTCAGGGAATTCATGGCTAATTTGAGATCTAAGGGAGGGTCCCTTCCGATAGGTGATGATGGGGCTATCAGGAAGTCTAGGTGCCAGGACTAGATCAGTCTTTAAAACAGGCCATCTTTGTTTAATGATAGATCTGATTTGCCTGGCCTGTTTACTGTAGTTGGTAATCAGCCTGGGGGATTGGTCATCCATACTGGTTTCAGCTCCCGAAGAACTACTTTGAGTGGAAGATAACAATGACTCACAAGGTCTAGCATTAGTTTTTTGGATTGCTGATTTCAAGATGAATTCCCTATATCCCCTGCGCCTGAACCTATCCAAGGCTTCATTAGTACAGATAGCCAGATCAGTGTCTGTACTGCAGATTCTCTTTAATCTGAGCAACTCCCCAAAAGGAATGTTATCAATTATATGCAGTGGATGGGCACTGCTGGCATGCAAGATGTTATTGCCAGCAGTGCTCTTTCTGTGGAGTTTAGTTGCTAAAAGACCATCATGGATGAATATTTTGACATCAAGGAATTCAGCTTCAGAGTTGCTAATGTTAGAAGTGAATTTTAAATTCTCCTGGTTAGCATTAATAGATAGAAGGAAGTTGTTGGCACTTTCATAATCACCCCTCCACAGAACAAAAACATCATCTATATAACGCATCCCCTGCACCACATGTTTATCAAAGGTTGCTCCATGCGTCTATCTGTTTGAGCCACTTCTTTCTTGGATATTTTATTTCTTTGTGACTCATTGTATCCTTTTAGATCCAGATTTTTGCCCTGGCTGGCTGTTGTTTTCTTGTGATCCTTATTTATTTATTTTATTTATTTATAAAGTTTTATATAGCGCGAACTTGATCCCGAAGGATATCAGAGCGCTTTACAATTATAGGGAAAGGTAACAAATCAAAAAAATGAGTCAAACATGGGGAGTATAATAGGCATTGAATCAAATAGTGCACATATAACAGCTCATTTATAAAAACCTGAGTGAACGAGGAGTGGGCTATATGATGGAGCCTAGTGATATAATTTGATCTAGGCGCTAGTACAGATTGGTGCAGTTGCTTTACCAAAACCCATGTGTTACTTTGGAGCCACATGAGTTATTTATTTATCTCAGAATGTGTCGCGTGAAGCGATCTGAACCCAGGTGTCTTATTGTGAGAGGTCTATGTGTGACATTGAAGGACTTTTTAGTGAGCTGCCTCTTTAGGCTACGACAACATACCCCTCACATGAAATCTCACATTTAGTAGTCGGTATTAGATGTTTAGGAAAACTGCGCAATGCATCAGCCCTTATTTATTTTTCATAATGTGCATAACACGTAGGTGAAGAGCCTGTGACATTCCCTTAATGTCCCTGTGAACCCATGGGCTCTTCTGATTCATTCGTACAGCTTGAAATATTATACTTACATAGAGGACATCCAACTCTTTTCAACTCAATGGTCTATCCCATTCAGTCTCTATTTTCCACCTATGTCTACTTGACATTGTGGGCCTCATTTATGAAAAGTGACGCATCGCTGAGTGAAAACAGCGATACGTCACTTTTCACTGCGCACTCCTTGCGACACCAATGATGCGTCATATTTAATGTATGACGCATCATGTTGCAAGGACTTACAGATACGTCAGTATTTCTGACGTATCTGTAAGCGCAAAAGTGACGCACTGCTGGAGTGTGTCACAAAAGTGACGCAACTCCAGCAATGCGTCCTTTCACATGGGGAAAGCCCCATGTGAAAGGGCTTGCATCAGTCTTACCCCCGCTGTGAGGCAGGCGCAAGATTTTGACGCAGCAGCATCCTAAATATAATTTGCAGCTTCTTCATCGTGGAAGAATCACTCCCGCCCTTCCTTTCCAAAAGCGTCCAACTTACAGTATTGTTGACATTTACTCATAGGTAAAGATAGGATCGAACTATATTAAGTCAAATATCACTAGTGAACCACACACAATCTTTCCACAATCTTATGTGTGAATCTATCGCACACTCAGTTCATAATATAAGCCCAATGTCTGAAGTGATTTTCGATGCCGCGCTGTGCTTGGATGGCACATTAGGCACATTATTGATTTATCTGCTTCATCTTCAAGTACATATATATATATATATATATATATATATATATATATATATATATATATATATATATATATATATATATATATATATATATATATATATATATATATATTCAAAACATATTTCTTCCACCAAGAAGAAAACACGCAGGCTACTTCTGGATGCTTCAATGTTCTTTTATTACAGGCACAAAATCAGGTAGCTGCCTACCGACGCGTTTCGCCACTAAGGCTTGGTCACGGTGAAATTGATTAGTGCTAGGTGCTATTTACATATCAAAATAGTTTGCAGTGAAAGAGGACGACTGCTGGTCACTCCTCAAAGAGTTGTGTCAGCCATCTTGGAGTGGTAAACATTCACAATTTACAAGTATTGTCACGTCATACATTCCAAATTGCGTCTTATATGCAATAATTATTGTCTCGCCCAAGTGGGCTAACTCATAATTATTTTCATACGTTTTACAGTGTCATTTGCGATATCTCGCCAAAAAATTGTTGTTGTCTCGCCCAAGTGGGCATGAATGAACTCGCTTAAAGTAAGCATGGATCGTGAACAATACTCAATCAATATACTGTTACTTAATTCCATGATGTCCTTGGATGTTTCACTTGGTCCTACATTCCTATGCAAAAGAAAGAAAAATAGCAAAGGTGTACTTTAAAAAACAATTATACCAAAATTCATCACTATTTACACGATAACACATAAATCGAGGCATTCAGACGTATTCTTGTCTACTGTATAACTACTATTATAGATGGACTGCTAGTTCTTCACTACAATTCATCTCTATAGGATGTAGTGTCTCGAAATCAATAATGAATTTGGATTCCAAAATTCTCAATTGGTGCAGTCTATCTCCCCCTCTTACAGTTTGCTTAACCGCATCCAACACAACATACTTCAATAAGTTGTCATTTTGATTGTGATATGTCTTAAAATGAAGAGCAACAGGATATTGTTCGTTGTTGTTTCTAATTGCTCGTTTATGCTCCAATATCCTGATCTTTGCCCTGTGTTTGGTGCTACCGATGTAAAATTTGCCATAGGGACAAATTAGACAATAAACACAAAATTCAGTATTACAATCAAAGGGCCCTTTGATAGTGAACATTCTGGAGCTGTTTGGTACTTTGACTTTTGTACAGTTATTACTACCTTTGCAGGCCTTGCATTTCATACAACATTCAAAACCGCCTGGGCTCGAATTTTTTGCTTCTTTTCTGGATATGACTGTGTTTTTACTCAAATCATCCTTCAGAGATTTCCCTTTTCTGAAAGTTATCTGAGGGGATTCTTTCACATGTTTGCTCAGAAAAGTGTCAGTAGTTAGGATTGGCCAGTTTTTAGTCAATATTTGGCGGACCCTATACGCTTGACCTGAGTATGTAGTGATGAACCTCACTGTCTCATCTTCCTCCTTCAGTGATCTCTGTTTAGGTACTAAAAAGTCAGTTCTGGCTACCTTGTTGATTCTTTCAACTGCTTGATTAATTGTTTTGTCAGTATATTCTCTTTCTCTAAAACGATCAATCATCACTGATTTCTCCAATTCAAATTCTGTCATACTGCTGCTGTTTCGTTTGGCTCTTAACAATTCCCCATAAGGGATACTTTGAATAAGGCTGTAGGGGTGGGCACTGGAAGCAAAAAGGAGGCTATTGCCCGCAGTTTCCTTTCTGTGGAGCTTAGTAGCTATCTTGTTGTTCTTCACTTCCACCAGTGTATCTAGGAATATTACCTTTTCTTTACTGATGTGGGATGTTAATTTGATGGCCCAATCATTAACATTAAGGTCTGAGATATATTTCCTGGCACTGGCTTCATCTCCTTTCCATATAGAGAATATATCGTGTATAAAGCGGGTCCAGAATATAACCCTCTCTCCCTGGTCACCTTGGCTACTGGACACCTGCTCCTCCCACCAGCCCATGAACAGGTTCGCGTAGCTGGGAGTGAAGCAGGTGCCCATCGCCGTCCCTTGTGTCTGCCTATACAGTTGGTCATTGAAATAGAAAAAATTGTTGGTGAGACAGTAGTACGTCATATCAACCAACATTTCAGTATGCATTAAAGTATTGATTGATCTTGCTCTCAGAAAGTGTCTTATTGCTAGGATATATATATATATATATATATATAACCTACTGGCGGTCGCCAGTAGGTAGTTATAGTTAGGATTTTTTTAAATGCAAAATCTCAAAATTCTATTGTGAATAACTTTGGCGTCGGTTGACGAATCTGCCTGAAAATTTCCTCAAATTTGCCTCGTCGAGCTCCGGTCCTTCCCTGAAAGTTTGGGGGGGATTCGTGAAGCGGGGGCCGAGATAAAAGGGGGGTCCCAAAATGTGTTTTCCCCATGTTAATTTCCATAGGGTGGTCAAACTCACTTTTAGCCCGAACGGCTGAATGGATTTCCACCAAACTTGGCAAAATTGAAGGGACTGGTAGCCCGATGTGCCTTTGCTATGTCTCAAGATATGTGCTCCAGTGGTTTTTGAGTAATTTAGGTTAAAAAATATATATATATCTATGGCAGCGCCCCGGTACGCGCACCGGGGAGCGCTCCCGGCGCACCACGCGACTTGCGCACAGAAAGCTGATTGGCTCTCGGGTGTCTGTAAACATTCGAAACAGTCCGGAGCGGCTGCCATCTTGTGTCTCGGTAAAATCGAGACACAAGAGGTGGCAAAAACAAAGGGGGAAATTACCAAAAGGGGGCAGAATAGACCCCCCCTGACCCCCTAGGTTTGATGTGGGGGCCTCAAAAATATTTTTTTTTTATTTTCACGGGGGAGCGCCCGGTACGCGCACCGGGGAGCATATCATGGGGAAAAAAGAATGACAGTTTCAAAAAAATGTAGCTGTTTTTAAAAAAAAATCTTTTTGTTGTTTTTTTTTTATTAAGTACCTACATGTAGAGACTTAGGGGCAGATTTACAAGCCACTTGCGCCACTTTTGCCTCACTTTTCTCATGTTAAACGTGACGCAAAGGTGGCGCAAGGGGCTTGTAAATCTGCCCCTTAAATTGTTGTTTTCCTCTCACTCCACTCCCACACTCACCTTCTTTCAGTTCCCCTGCTTTACTTCCCTTCCCCTCTCTTCCCTCCATTCGCTCCCTCAGTAATTCCTCTTCTCTCACTCACCTTACTCCACTTCACTTACTCCTTCTCTCATTCCCTCTGTCCTCTCACTTTCTCCCTCCTCTTCCCTCATTTCTTCTGTCTCACCCTCACTCCCTCTATCCTCTCACTCTGTCACTCCCTCTTCACTCACCCTCACTCACCTTGCATTCCTCACTGTAATCAACTCACCTTTACTCACTCCCCTTCTGTCATTTGTTCCATTAGTCTCTTTCTCCCTTTCATTCAGTCATTTCATCCAAACAGTTATGCAGTACACATTCATTGAAAAAAATAACAACACTATATGTAAGGAATATAGCTCTTTTTGGAGAATTGGAGGTAGTTCTAAAAATAACTGTTTTTTTTCTTCTTTTTTAGTTTTTAATTTTTTAAAACTTTTTCCGAACGTTTTTAAATTTTTTTGGTATTTTTTTCAAAACAAAACTAGGGAATGCAAAACTGCTCAACAGGAGCAAAAAAAAGGGGAAAATTAGGGCTGAGGGGCGCAGCGGTGCTCCTCCCTCTTTCTAACAATCAGCTCAATGCTCTGCTCCCCATAACAGAGCAGTTGGTCACAGTGCTTACAACGAATTGTAATATCTGCAAAAACAGGCTGAATATTTGGGATCATCACTGCTGGTCTTCCTCTCACCGATGATGTTGAAGCTCCGGTGGAAGTGGAGGGGCCATCGGGTGGTGGATTGCAAGCCAGGGCCCTGGTGCTCTTCCGTGATTAATTAATCGGGTGCCTCCTCTCAACATGCCTGATTAAAGTAGCATTCCCGAAACTATACTTCCGGGTGGGATCCCCACGTGATAGGACAGTGTCACAAATTTTACAGGTGACTTTGGCTGCATTGCATTTTTTCTCCCCCTCTGGAAAAGAGAAAAACTTCCATATGAAGTGGTCCTTCACTTTTCTCTGTGGGGGGCCTCAGGCAGGAATCCATCCGAAGAGTCAGAGGACTGGTCCTGGGAAGGGTTCTGGGAACCAGACATGGTTGAATTAGATTTTTTTGCAGGAACATACAAGAGGTGTTGTCTCAAACAGGTTGTGAAGGAAATGGGTGGGGTGTTTCCCTACTTGTGAAAAAAACCTGTTATTAACCAATGAAAAGTGTTATTTTGAGGTCACATGACCCGACGCGCTTTCGCTACGCGCCCCGGGGCGCGCCCAGGGGCGCGTCGCGTAAGCGCGTCGGATGCCTACGTTGCGCGATCGTATTCGCTCGAGTGCTTCCGGGTGCGCTCACGCCCTGCGTATCACGCGGACGTGGCTACGCGATACGTCACGATTATGTTTTTGTTCGCGATATTGGCGCTTACGGGACGCTCCCCGGTGCGCGCCCCGGGGTGCTTCATAAAACTACGCTTTCCGGGGCACTCACCGGGGCGCGCACCGGGAGCGCTCCAAGGCAAAAAAAAATAAAAATAAAAAATATATACAAAAAAAAAAATTGGGCAAAATTGTAGGGACTGGTAGCTTGATGTGCCTTTGCTATGTCTCAAGATATATGCTCAAGTGGTTTTTACGAAAATTAACTTTGAAAAAAATATATATTGGCCTACATTGGGCTATATATATGTTAGAGCCCAAATGTAGCCCAATGGCCACCAGAGACAAAAAATACAAATGTAGCCCAAATGTCAGCCAGATGTAGCCCAAATATAGCCCAATGACAGAATGTCCCAGAGTGTTCTAAAGAACAACTAGAGCGCTAACAGTCTTACATATAAACTGAGACTTATAGTTAGGAATTAGCATTTAAAAAACCTTTGAAATTCACTGGAAAAACCATAGGTTTCACACCAGTTATAGTTAGGAATTAGCATTTAAAAAACCTATTAAATTCACTGAAAAGACCATAGGTTTCACACCAGTTATAGTTAGCTCGAAATTTTACTGACATAAAACCATTGAAATTCCCACGTTATAGTTAGTTGGACTCACTATAACTTGCGCGTGCAATGCACTGCTGATGACGTCACATATTACATCACTCATGACATGGTCAGTGACATCAATCATGATCATGATCATGAATATATATATATATATATATATATATATATATATATATATATATATATATATATATATATATATATATATATATATATATATATATATATATAATAAATTCGACAGGTTGCCCTTGAGAAAGGAATCCACAGGCAAAATTCATAGCTCCTTTTATTTGGACTCCATCGGCTTGTAAATAGCAGTGCGCCAACAGCTTCATTCAAGTTATTGCACAAACACCAGACGCGTTTCTGGGACTCCTGTCCCCTTTATCAATGGTTGTGTGCTGTGTGCCAAAGTACGTTCTGTTCCATTGCACCTGTGTAACTCTTGTAGTCCTGCCCAATGGGCGTGGCTCCTGGCATCTTGGGACATGTAGTGCTTGAAAATGTCGATTTCTAGTGAATTATTAGAACACTGGCATCATAGTTCAATTTTTCTCCCAGTGGGTTGAAGTATTAGCACGTCTCAGCCCTTTACTTTGCTTTGTGTTGCAGTCCCGGATTTTTTGCATCCATTTCGCGCTTCTCCTCCTGGAGCAGCTCTGGTCTGCCTTCAGGCAGCGGGATCCTTTCGCGGCCGAGCAAAGCCGCTACAAATAAATTCGACAGGTTGCCCTTGAGAAAGGAATCCACAGGCAAAATTCATAGCTCCTTTTATTTGGACTCCATCGGCTTGTAAATAGCAGCGCGCCAACAGCTTCATTCAAGTTTTGCACAAACACCAGACGCGTTTCTGGGACTCCTGTCCCCTTTATCAATGGTTGTGTGCTGTGTGCCAAAGTACGTTCTGTTCCATTGCACCTGTGTAACTCTTGTAGTCCTGCCCAATGGGCGTGGCTCCTGGCATCTTGGGACATGTAGTGCTTGGAAATTTCGATTTCTAGTGAATTATTAGAACACTGGCATCATAGTTCAATTTTACTCCCAGTGGGTTTAAGTATTAGCACGTCTCAGCCCTTTACTTTGCTTTGTGTTGGAGTCCCGGATTTTTTGCATCCATTTCGCGCTTCTCCTCCTGGAGCAGCGCTGGTCTGCCGTCAGGCAGCGGGATCCTTTCGCGGCCGAGCAAAGCCGCTACAAATAAATTCGACAGGTTGCCCTTGAGAAAGGAATCCACAGGCAAAATTCATATCTCCTTTTATTTGGACTCCATCGGCTTGTAAATAGCAGCGCGCCAACAGCTTCATTCAAGTTCTTGCACAAACACCAGACGCGTTTCTGGGACTCCTGTCCCCTTTATCAATGGTTGTGTGCTGTGTGCCAAAGTACGTTCTGTTCCATTGCACCTGTGTAACTCTTGTAGTCCTGCCCAATGGGCGTGGCTCCTGGCATCTTGGGACATGTAGTGCTTGGAAATTTCGATTTCTAGTGAATTATTAGAAGACTGGCATCATAGTTAAATTTTACTCCCAGTGGGTTGAAGTATTAGCACGCCTCAGCCCTTTACTTTGCTTTGTGTTGGAGTCCCGGATTTTTTGCATCCATTTCGCGCTTCTCCTTCTGGAGCAGCGCTGGTCTGCCTTCAGGCAGCGGGATCCTTTCGCGGCCGAGCAAAGGTGCTACAAATAAATTCTCAAGGGCAACCATTCGAATTATATATATATATATATATATATATATATATATATATATATATATATATATATATATATATATATATATATATATATATATATATATATATATATATATATATATATATATATATATCTATCTATATACTAGCAGCCCGTCCCAACCTTGTCCGGGAGCAATCAGGCTTCCCCGACCCCCGCCCGCCCCGACATTGTCCAGCAGCCCGGGACCCCGCCCGCCCCGACATTGTCCAGCAGCCCGGGCCCCCGTCCGCCCCGTCCCTCGCCTGCCCCGTCCCCCACCTGCCCCGACCCCCACCTGCCCCGACCCCTGCCTGCCCTGACCCCCGCCTGCCCCGACATTGTCTGTGGGTCCCCCGGAGCCTTACCTCAGCCGCTGCTCCTCCCCTGCGCTACTCAGTTCACCGCTCCGACGATCCTTGCCGCTAGTCACCGCTCCTCCCGCCTGTCTGCCGGTCCTCACCACCTGTCCGCCGCTGGTCACCACTCCTCCCCTGCGCCATGACCGCCGCTCCTCCTCGCGCTCCTAGACGCCGCTCCTCCCCGCGCTCCTGACGTCAGCACGCAGGTCGCGGCCTGGCGTTACTTCGAAGGAACTACTTTTTTTTTTAAGGTACATTTTTCAAATAACGCATATTTTTATAGTTTATATAGCCTATGTCCATCTGCACACCCTGACGATTACAGTGATGTATCGGGTGTGTGGATTGGCGCTGTGGTTCCCGAGTTTACCTGCCTCAAAGGATCAAAGTTCTTGCTTTATAATAGTAGTATATATATATATATATATATATATATATATATATATATATATATATATATATATATATATATATATATATATATATATATATATATATATATATATTCACTTAAAAAACCATAGGTTTCAGGCCTTATATAGTTAGGAATTAGCATTTTAAAAACCTTGCAAATTCACTTAAAAAACCATAGGTTTCAGGCCTTATATAGTTAGGAATTAGCATTTAAAAAACCATTGAAATTGCTCCTATTTAGTTAGTTGTACTCATCGCTTGTATCATTGATGAGGGTGGTAATTTCAGCAAGATTTTCAGACACTTTCCTTCCTCTGTTTCCCAACCTTGTTTCCCACTAAGGTAAAGGACCTCCGCTCCATATAGTATTTGCGGGCCAATCATTGCACTAAAGGCCTTCAACAGCGGTCTGTGCGACATATCACCCTAATCTCGATTGAATTTCTTCAGACCACAGATCGATGTAAGGGCCTTAGCTTTCTGAGCTTCTAGGTGGGTACTCCACTTTAACATCCTGTCAAACCACACCCCCAGGTAACGATATTCATTCACCACTTCCAATTTGATATCTCCTAACACCCATCTGAAACTAGTCTCTTTTTTTCCAAAACATAAAATCTTAGTTTTTTCCATATTTACAGTTAAAAATTTCTCCTTACAATAATCTCTCAAAATATTTCATTTCCTTTGTAGGCCAGTTTCTGTCTGATCTAAAATCCTCAAATCATCTGCATGCAGCAGGCAAGAAATGTTCTTACCAGCCATTCTCGGGCTTGCACTTCTTTCAGCCTCGAGAGTTGCTGGTAAGTCAGCCAAGTCAGACGGAGGCAAACTGCAATCTAAGACATTTAGAAAACCAACGGCAGGGATCGCAATACTACATGCGCGTAGCTTCTACTCCACCACTCTGAAGGAAAGCATACCCTATGCTGAGTGCTTACGCATGAAGCGTAACTGCAGTACCACTACCGCACGAGTGCAAGCTACCAGTGAACTTTGCGATAGACTAGCACACAGAGGTTACAGTCCTGGAAGACTCACAAAAGCTAAAAACAAAACAGCGAATGTGACTAGAAGAGAGCTCTTGGTTATGGTTGACATAATATCCAGAACCCAGTTACTACATCCTGAACCTAAAACAAAAGAGGAGAACAAGCTCAGATTCATCACTATGTATTCAGGGCAAGCTAATGATGTTAGGACAATCTTAAGAAAACACTGGCAGGTATTATTGACTGATCCTCATCTTAAAAAATATTTGAACAGTAGACCCCAAGTAACGTTTTCTAAAAACAGATCATTGAGAGATGAATTAAGTCCCAACTTGGTCACTGATATAATTGAAACACGAGCCATGGGAAGGCCAGGGTTCAAATGCTGTAGGAATTGTGTAAGGCCTGCAGCAGTAGTGTAGATTATACCAGCTGGAACATCAGTAGCTGCAAAAGAGAGTTGGTAAGTAAGAAGACGTTAACATGCAACACAATGTATTGTGTTTATGCCCTAGTATGTCCTTGTAATAAGGCATATATAGGAGGCACCATCCATCAGGCAAAAAAACGAGTATTATAACATGTTAGGGCGATCCGCCATAACAACCGACAATATCCTGTGGCCCGACACTTCTTTGAGAATCATATGCAAAATGAAAAGTATCTAAAAATGGTGGTAATTGATTATGTGGAGGCCAATGCTCGTGGAGGGAACAGATTGTTGACTCTATGGAAATTGGAGTCCAGATATATAATTGATTTGGATACCCTTTCTCCAATGGGTTTGAATTCGAATGAATAATTATCTGTACATCTGCACAACTAAAATGATGCTATTAACTGTCATACAATTTGTAACTGTATTATTTTAATGGTTTTTAATCTCTTTCACTTTTAGTTGTTCTTTTACACTTATGTCCCGTGGGGCCTCAAGATACATTGATTTATGCCCACTAGGGCGTAATTATATTTGGTATAGTATGCGAGTAATCCATAATGATCACGAATACTGCCACATGGATTTGCAGAGACTATGCAGACATTTTAATGGACTACAAGATGTGGGTTGGTGGGCGCACAGCCAGTTTGTATTCAATTTTTCTTTATTTGTCACTTTTTTTGGTCACTATTTTGGGTGCTACATGCAGGTGGCGTGTCCGTCCAACATGCGTATGTCTAGCTTAGAATTGTTGTGCCACCATATGGCTTGATGGCATCCCTGTTCCTTGTGCACACCTTCAGGTGCTTGAAAATCAAGCTTCCACAATTTTTTACTGTTGTCTTGTTTTTATTTTTTTTTTATTTTTTTTATTTTATTTTAGTTCATCATTATATTTAATGATGTGCTTTTTTTAATAATCCTTATCATTACATGTTATCTGCGCTTGAACATGGCTCCAATGTATTTCGGGATGTACCCTTCGTCGGGGAGCATCTGTAAATAACGGAGATATAGTTAAAGAATTCTGCATGATTATGACACGTTTTCTTATCCGTAGCATGCAGGTAGTGATGGGGTGGGGTCAGTGAGGTATGTGCTGGTGTGATCGATTCCAGTAAACAAGAAAGTAAATCGGAAAAAATAAAAATAAAACATTTTCAAGAAAACTTGTGCTCACTGGTGTTTACAGTGTTTGTGCTCTATTTTTTAAGTTAACCTAGTGCTCGCCGATCATTATTGTACAGCCGTGTACAGAATCCAGACATAATGTCTCACAATTAAAGTTTCTAATCCTGGAAATTGTTGAAAAACATGAGGGCAAGGACAACAATAAAGAACTTTTAAGAAGAGAAATGGCATGAATCTTTAAACTACAGTCCATGAAGCCCATGGGCATGAACGATCGCTTGGAATTTTCATGCTACCTATAAAGTACCTCAGGGGGTGGTTTATGTCGCCTAAAAAGACTCCTTTGAATGCAGCTGACTATATATTCACACACAATTATTTTCGTACACGTGTTGTTAAATCAATTGTTTACACTGAAATGTACTAGTAATTTGTTATGGACCCTATGGATTGTACAAACGTTCGCTCTATTTAGTTTTACTTTACTTTATTTTATTTTATTTTCGGCGTTACCTAACTAACCACACCAACATGGCCGCGAGTAGAGTCCTCTCTTTATTTTCTATATTTACCGTCGCGAGTAAAGTTTCACTCACTTCCGGATTTACCGAGAAGAGAAGCGCCCGGGAGAAATCGAAGCCCCAACCCTTATCACCACCAGTAAGTAACGCTCGTAGACCCTGATGAACGTCATAGATCAAATAAGAGAGCTGTTCACTCGAACAATGTTTATATTTTGCATTAACAGATGCAAACATTGCTAATATCACACCGGGTACATGTGAGTGCACCAAGTGTTCTAGCCATTTACTACCGTTTACGAGCACGCGTTTATAACGCATCACTACCACACGGCTGTACAATAATGATCGGCGAGCACTAGGTTAACTTAAAAAATAGAGCACAAACACTGTAAACACCAGTGAGCACAAGTTTTCTTGAAAATGTTTTATTTTTATTTTTTCCGATTTACTTTCTCGTTTACTGGAATCGATCACACCAGCACATACTTCACTGACCCCACCCCATCACTACCTGCATGCTACGGATAAGAAAATGTGTCATAATCATGCAGAATTCTTTAGCTATATCTCCGTTATTTACAGATGCTCCCCGATGAAGGGTACATCCCGAAATGCATTGGAGCCATGTTCAAGCGCAGATAATATGTAATGATAAGGATTATTAAAAAAAGCACATCATGAAATATAACGATGAACTAAAATAAAATAAAATAAAAAAATAAAAAAATAAAAATAAGACAACAGTAAAAAATTGTGAAAGCTTGATTTTCAAGCACCTGAAGGTGTGCACAAGGAACAGGGATGCCATCAAGCCATATGGTGGCACAACAATTCTGAGCTAGACATTTTAATGGACACATTGGACAATGCAATGGAGATCTTGCCCACTTGGGCTATTGGACGTATAGAACTAGCAGACTAGATATAGTAGTCTATAATCATATTATTGTCAGGCACATTGTGACTTGACTAATAGGATTTGCAGGATATGTCCATGAATAGAGTGATATTTGTAAATATGTGGTACACACCATGAATATTTTGTTTATTACGAATTTATCTGTGTAAATATTAAATTTTGCATCGCAACTTGCAGACATTTTGCTAATATGCATTGAAATTATCTATGAAAAGATGGCTGCCACTTTTTGATGTATTCACTAAACACGATTGTCTGTCTTCTATGTTCACATTGCTGAAAAAAACTTCATTAAGAAATGTGCAAGAAACGTCTGTCACCTAGCGTGAACAAGGCGTAAAGCTGAAACTCGTTGCTGTGTGTGTGGCTGAATAAATCAATTGGCTACAAAACGAATCCTGAGTGTGTCCATTTAACTTCTGGATAACTGGAGTTGGGGCTTGAAGTAATACAGGGTTGTCAGTACCCTGGTTACGGACCACCCTAGTAGTCGGCGTCGTCACAACCGGAATCTTTGTGGCGATATATATATATATATATATATATACATATATATATATATATATATATATATATATATATATATATATATATATATATATATATTGTTCAGCAATGCGCCAAGCGCTTTAGGAGGGCTGCCCACGGCACACCAAACCATCCAGCTTCCTTGTGCCCCAATCGATCTCACAGCCTCCCTCCAAGTGTTAGATCAGAAGTCCGACGCGTTTCGGGGCAGACACGCCCCTTCTTCATGGACGTGAGCAGATTGCACAGGACACTCACCACTTCGCTTCAAATGCATTTTATTTAAAGCGGGGCCGCCCTAAGTGGGCGTGGCTCATCACGCTGTGCTACTCAGGAAACCTGGTAGTTGTAGTTTTTCGTGGTGAGTGTGAAGTTGTCCCTTGAGTAGGTTGTGCAACTTGTCAAGTAGTCATCTTGGTTATTGTTCCTCTTTTGTTCGAGGTGGGGGGTGGGCTCTGGGATGATATCAGTTCACTGATGTGCCGCGCTGTATGAGCAAAGATTCGTGTCTTCGCTCCAGTCCTCGTCATCTGTTTTGCTCCAGGCGACTGGCGAAGTGGAGCCCCTCCCACGGTCATGGCTGACCGGAGTTAATGTTGTTCAGCAATGCGCCAAGCGCTTTAGGAGGGCTGCCCACGGCACACCAAACCATCCAGCTTCCTTGTGCCCCAATCGATCTCACAGCCTCCCTCCAAGTGTAAGATCAGAAGTCCGACGCGTTTCGGGGCAGACACGCCCCTTCTTCATGGACGTGAGCAGATTGCACAGGACACTCACCACTTCGCTTCAAATGCATTTTATTTAAAGCAGGGCCGCCCTAAGTGGGCGTGGCTCATCAGGCTGTGCTATTCAGGAAACCTGGTAGTTGTAGTTTTTCGTGGTGAGTGTGAAGTTGTCCCTTGAGTAGGTTGTGCAACTTGTCAAGTAGTCATCTTGGTTATTGTTCCTCTTTTGTTCGAGGTGGGGGGTGGGCTCTGGGATGATATCAGTTCACTGATGTGCCGCGCTGTATGAGCAAAGATTCGTGTCTTCGCTCCAGTCCTCGTCATCTGTTTTGCTCCAGGCGACTGGCGAAGTGGAGCCCCTCCCACGGTCATGGCTGACCGGAGTTAATGTTGTTCAGCAATGCGCCAAGCGCTTTAGGAGGGCTGCCCACGGCACACCAAACCATCCAGCTTCCTTGTGCCCCAATCGATCTCACAGCCTCCCTCCAAGTGTTAGATCAGAAGTCCGACGCGTTTCGGGGCAGACACGCCCCTTCTTCATGGACGTGAGCAGATTGCACAGGACACTCACCACTTCGCTTCAAATGCATTTTATTTAAAGCGGGGCCGCCCTAAGTGGGCGTGGCTCATCACGCTGTGCTACTCAGGAAACCTGGTAGTTGTAGTTTTTCGTGGTGAGTGTGAAGTTGTCCCTTGAGTAGGTTGTGCAACTTGTCAAGTAGTCATCTTGGTTATTGTTCCTCTTTTGTTCGAGGTGGGGGGTGGGCTCTGGGATGATATCAGTTCACTGATGTGCCGCGCTGTATGAGCAAAGATTCGTGTCTTCGCTCCAGTCCTCGTCATCTGTTTTGCTCCAGGCGACTGGCGAAGTGGAGCCCCTCCCACGGTCATGGCTGACCGGAGTTAATGTTGTTCAGCAATGCGCCAAGCGCTTTAGGAGGGCTGCCCACGGCACACCAAACCATCCAGCTTCCTTGTGCCCCAATCGATCTCACAGCCTCCCTCCAAGTGTTAGATCAGAAGTCCGACGCGTTTCGGGGCAGACACGCCCCTCCTTCATGGACGTGAGCAGATTGCACAGGACACTCACCACTTCGCTTCAAATGCATTTTATTTAAAGCGGGGCCGCCCTAAGTGGGCGTGGCTCATCACGCTGTGCTACTCAGGAAACCTGGTAGTTGTAGTTTTTCGTGGTGAGTGTGAAGTTGTCCCTTGAGTAGGTTGTGCAACTTGTCAAGTAGTCATCTTGGTTATTGTTCCTCTTTTGTTCGAGGTGGGGGGTGGGCTCTGGGATGATATCAGTTCACTGATGTGCCGCGCTGTATGAGCAAAGATTCGTGTCTTCGCTCCAGTCCTCGTCATCTGTTTTGCTCCAGGCGACTGGCGAAGTGGAGCCCCTCCCACGGTCATGGCTGACCGGAGTTAATGTTGTTCAGCAATGCGCCAAGCGCTTTAGGAGGGCTGCCCACGGCACACCAAACCATCCAGCTTCCTTGTGCCCCAATCGATCTCACAGCCTCCCTCCAAGTGTTAGATCAGAAGTCCGACGCGTTTCGGGGCAGACACGCCCCTTCTTCATGGACGTGAGCAGATTGCACAGGACACTCACCACTTCGCTTCAAATGCATTTTATTTAAAGCGGGGCCGCCCTAAGTGGGCGTGGCTCATCACGCTGTGCTACTCAGGAAACCTGGTAGTTGTAGTTTTTCGTGGTGAGTGTGAAGTTGTCCCTTGAGTAGGTTGTGCAACTTGTCAAGTAGTCATCTTGGTTATTGTTCCTCTTTTGTTCGAGGTGGGGGGTGGGCTCTGGGATGATATCAGTTCACTGATGTGCCGCGCTGTATGAGCAAAGATTCGTGTCTTCGCTCCAGTCCTCGTCATCTGTTTTGCTCCAGGCGACTGGCGAAGTGGAGCCCCTCCCACGGTCATGGCTGACCGGAGTTAATGTTGTTCAGCAATGCGCCAAGCGCTTTAGGAGGGCTGCCCACGGCACACCAAACCATTCAGCTTCCTTGTGCCCCAATCGTTCTCACAGCCTCCCTCCAAGTGTTAGATCAGAAGTCCGACGCGTTTCGGGGCAGACACGCCCCTTCTTCATGGACGTGAGCAGATTGCACAGGACACTCACCACTTCGCTTCAAATGCATTTTATTTAAAGCGGGGCCGCCCTAAGTGGGCGTGGCTCATCACGCTGTGCTACTCAGGAAACCTGGTAGTTGTAGTTTTTCGTGGTGAGTGTGAAGTTGTCCCTTGAGTAGGTTGTGCAACTTGTCAAGTAGTCATCTTGGTTATTGTTCCTCTTTTGTTCGAGGTGGGGGGTGGGCTCTGGGATGATATCAGTTCACTGATGTGCCGCGCTGTATGAGCAAAGATTCGTGTCTTCGCTCCAGTCCTCGTCATCTGTTTTGCTCCAGGCGACTGGCGAAGTGGAGCCCCTCCCACGGTCATGGCTGACCGGAGTTAATGTTGTTCAGCAATGCGCCAAGCGCTTTAGGAGGGCTGCCCACGGCACACCAAACCATCCAGCTTCCTTGTGCCCCAATCGATCTCACAGCCTCCCTCCAAGTGTTAGATCAGAAGTCCGACGCGTTTCGGGGCAGACACGCCCCTTCTTCATGGACGTGAGCAGATTGCACAGGACACTCACCACTTCGCTTCAAATGCATTTTATTTAAAGCGGGGCCGCCCTAAGTGGGCGTGGCTCATCACGCTGTGCTACTCAGGAAACCTGGTAGTTGTAGTTTTTCGTGGTGAGTGTGAAGTTGTCCCTTGAGTAGGTTTGCAACTTGTCAAGTAGTCATCTTGGTTATTGTTCCTCTTTTGTTCGAGGTGGGGGGTGGGCTCTGGGATGATATCAGTTCACTGATGTGCCGCGCTGTATGAGCAAAGATTCGTGTCTTCGCTCCAGTCCTCGTCATCTGTTTTGCTCCAGGCGACTGGCGAAGTGGAGCCCCTGCCACGGTCATGGCTGACCGGAGTTAATGTTGTTCAGCAATGCGCCAAGCGCTTTAGGAGGGCTGCCCACGGCACACCAAACCATCCAGCTTCCTTGTGCCCCAATCGATCTCACAGCCTCCCTCCAAGTGTTAGATCAGAAGTCCGACGCGTTTCGGGGCAGACACGCCCCTTCTTCATGGACGTGAGCAGATTGCACAGGACACTCACCACTTCGCTTCAAATGCATTTTATTTAAAGCGGGGCCGCCCTAAGTGGGCGTGGCTCATCACGCTGTGCTTTTCAGGAAACCTGGTAGTTGTAGTTTTTCGTGGTGAGTGTGAAGTTGTCCCTTGAGTAGGTTGTGCAACTTGTCAAGTAGTCATCTTGGTTATTGTTCCTCTTTTGTTCGAGGTGGGGGGTGGGCTCTGGGATGATATCAGTTCACTGATGTGCCGCGCTGTATGAGCAAAGATTCGTGTCTTCGCTCCAGTCCTCGTCATCTGTTTTGCTCCAGGCGACTGGCGAAGTGGAGCCCCTCCCACGGTCATGGCTGACCGGAGTTAATGTTGTTCAGCAATGCGCCAAGCGCTTTAGGAGGGCTGCCCACGGCACACCAAACCATCCAGCTTCCTTGTGCCCCAATCGATCTCACAGCCTCCCTCCAAGTGTTAGATCAGAAGTCCGACGCGTTTCGGGGCAGACACGCCCCTTCTTCATGGACGTGAGCAGATTGCACAGGACACTCACCACTTCGCTTCAAATGCATTTTATTTAAAGCGGGGCCGCCCTAAGTGGGCGTGGCTCATCACGCTGTGCTACTCAGGAAACCTGGTAGTTGTAGTTTTTCGTGGTGAGTGTGAAGTTGTCCCTTGAGTAGGTTGTGCAACTTGTCAAGTAGTCATCTTGGTTATTGTTCCTCTTTTGTTCGAGGTGGGGGGTGGGCTCTGGGATGATATCAGTTCACTGATGTGCCGCGCTGTATGAGCAAAGATTCGTGTCTTCGCTCCAGTCCTCGTCATCTGTTTTGCTCCAGGCGACTGGCGAAGTGGAGCCCCTCCCACGGTCATGGCTGACCGGAGTTAATGTTGTTCAGCAATGCGCCAAGCGCTTTAGGAGGGCTGCCCACGGCACACCAAACCATCCAGCTTCCTTGTGCCCCAATCGATCTCACAGCCTCCCTCCAAGTGTTAGATCAGAAGTCCGACGCGTTTCGGGGCAGACACGCCCCTTCTTCATGGACGTGAGCAGATTGCACAGGACACTCACCACTTCGCTTCAAATGCATTTTATTTAAAGCGGGCCGCCCTAAGTGGGCGTGGCTCATCACGCTGTGCTACTCAGGAAACCTGGTAGTTGTAGTTTTTCGGGTGAGTGTGAAGTTGTCCCTTGAGTAGGTTGTGCAACTTGTCAAGTAGTCATCTTGGTTATTGTTCCTCTTTTGTTCGAGGTGGGGGGTGGGCTCTGGGATGATATCAGTTCACTGATGTGCCGCGCTGTATGAGCAAAGATTCGTGTCTTCGCTCCAGTCCTCGTCATCTGTTTTGCTCCAGGCGACTGGCGAAGTGGAGCCCCTCCCACGGTCATGGCTGACCGGAGTTAATGTTGTTCAGCAATGCGCCAAGCGCTTTAGGAGGGCTGCCCACGGCACACCAAACCATCCAGCTTCCTTGTGCCCCAATCGATCTCACAGCCTCCCTCCAAGTGTTAGATCAGAAGTCCGACGCGTTTCGGGGCAGACACGCCCCTTCTTCATGGACGTGAGCAGATTGCACAGGACACTCACCACTTCGCTTCAAATGCATTTTATTTAAAGCGGGGCCGCCCTAAGTGGGCGTGGCTCATCACGCTGTGCTACTCAGGAAACCTGGTAGTTGTAGTTTTTCGTGGTGAGTGTGAAGTTGTCCCTTGAGTAGGTTGTGCAACTTGTCAAGTTCTAACACTTGGAGGGAGGCTGTGAGATCGATTGGGGCACAAGGAAGCTGGATGGTTTGGTGTGCCGTGGGCAGCCCTCCTAAAGCGCTTGGCGCATTGCTGAACAACATTAACTCCGGTCAGCCATGACCGTGGGAGGGGCTCCACTTCGCCAGTCGCCTGGAGCAAAACAGATGACGAGGACTGGAACGAAGACACGAATCTTTGCTCATACAGCGCGGCACATCAGTGAACTGATATCATCCCAGAGCCCACCCCCCACCTCGAACAAAAGAGGAACAATAACCAAGATGACTACTTGACAAGTTGCACAACCTACTCAAGGGACAACTTCACACTCACCACGAAAAACTACAACTACCAGGTTTCCTGAGTAGCACAGTGTGATGAGCCACGCCCACTTAGGGCGGCCCCGCTTTAAATAAAATGCATTTGAAGCGAAGTGGTGAGTGTCCTGTGCTATCTGCTCACGTCCATGAAGAAGGGGCGTGTCTGCCCCGAAACGCGTCGGACTTCTGATCTAACACTTGGAGGGAGGCTGTGAGATCGATTGGGGCACAAGGAAGCTGGATGGTTTGGTGTGCCGTGGGCAGCCCTCCTAAAGCGCTTGGCGCATTGCTGAACAACATTAACTCCGGTCAGCCATGACCGTGGGAGGGGCTCCACTTCGCCAGTCGCCTGGAGCAAAACAGATGACGAGGACTGGAGCGAAGACACAAATCTTTGCTCATACAGCGCGGCACATCAGTGAACTGATATCATCCCAGAGCCCACCCCCCACCTCGAACAAAAGAGGAACAATAACCAAGATGACTACTTGACAAGTTGCACAACCTACTCAAGGGACAACTTCACACTCACCACGAAAAACTACAACTACCAGGTTTCCTGAGTAGCACAGCGTGATGAGCCACGCCCACTTAGGGCGGCCCCGCTTTAAATAAAATGCATTTGAAGCGAAGTGGTGAGTGTCCTGTGCAATCTGCTCACGTCCATGAAGAAGGGGCGTGTCTGCCCCGAAACGCGTCGGACTTCTGATCTAACACTTGGAGGGAGGCTGTGAGATCGATTGGGGCACAAGGAAGCTGGATGGTTTGGTGTGCCATGGGCAGCCCTCCTAAAGCGCTTGGCGCATTGCTGAACAACATTAACTCCGGTCAGCCATGACCGTGGGAGGGGCTCCACTTCGCCAGTCGCCTGGAGCAAAACAAATGACGAGGACTGGAGCGAAGACACGAATCTTTGCTCATACAGCGCGGCACATCAGTGAACTGATATCATCCCAGAGCCCACCCCCCACCTCGAACAAAAGAGGAACAATAACCAAGATGACTACTTGACAAGTTGCACAACCTACTCAAGGGACAACTTCACACTCACCACGAAAAACTACAACTACCAGGTTTCCTGAGTAGCACAGCGTGATGAGCCACGCCCACTTAGGGCGGCCCCGCTTTAAATAAAATGCATTTGAAGCGAAGTGGTGAGTGTCCTGTGCAATCTGCTCACGTCCATGAAGAAGGGGCGTGTCTGCCCCGAAACGCGTCGGACTTCTGATCTAACACTTGGAGGGAGGCTGTGAGATCGATTGGGGCACAAGGAAGCTGGATGGTTTGGTGTGCCGTGGGCAGCCCTCCTAAAGCGCTTGGCGCATTGCTGAACAACATTAACTCCGGTCAGCCATGACCGTGGGAGGGGCTCCACTTCGCCAGTCGCCTGGAGCAAAACAGATGACGAGGACTGGAGCGAAGACACGAATCTTTGCTCATACAGCGCGGCACATCAGTGAACTGATATCATCCCAGAGCCCACCCCCCACCTCGAACAAAAGAGGAACAATAACCAAGATGACTACTTGACAAGTTGCACAACCTACTCAAGGGACAACTTCACACTCACCACGAAAAACTACAACTACCAGGGTCCTGAGTAGCACAGCGTGATGAGCCACGCCCACTTAGGGCGGCCCCGCTTTAAATAAAATGCATTTGAAGCGAAGTGGTGAGTGTCCTGTGCAATCTGCTCACGTCCATGAAGAAGGGGCATGTCTGCCCCGAAACGCGTCGGACTTCTGATCTAACACTTGGAGGGAGGCTGTGAGATCGATTGGGGCACAAGGAAGCTGGATGGTTTGGTGTGCCGTGGGCAGCCCTCCTAAAGCGCTTGGCGCATTGCTGAACAACATTAACTCCGGTCAGCCATGACCGTGGGAGGGGCTCCACTTCGCCAGTCGCCTGGAGCAAAACAGATGACGAGGACTGGAGCGAAGACACGAATCTTTGCTCATACAGCGCGGCACATCAGTGAACTGATATCATCCCAGAGCCCACCCCCCACCTCGAACAAAAGAGGAACAATAACCAAGATGACTACTTGACAAGTTGCACAACCTACTCAAGGGACAACTTCACACTCACCACGAAAAACTACAACTACCAGGTTTCCTGAGTAGCACAGCGTGATGAGCCACGCCCACTTAGGGCGGCCCCGCTTTAAATAAAATGCATTTGAAGCGAAGTGGTGAGTGTCCTGTGCAATCTGCTCACGTCCATGAAGAAGGGGCGTGTCTGCCCCGAAACGCGTCGGACTTCTGATCTAACACTTGGAGGGAGGCTGTGAGATCGATTGGGGCACAAGGAAGCTGGATGGTTTGGTGTGCCGTGGGCAGCCCTCCCAAAGCGCTTGGCGCATTGCTGAACAACATTAACTCCGGTCAGCCATGACCGTGGGAGGGGCTCCACTTCGCCAGTCGCCTGGAGCAAAACAGATGACGAGGACTGGAGCGAAGACACGAATCTTTGCTCATACAGCGCGGCACATCAGTGAACTGATATCATCCCAGAGCCCACCCCCCACCTCGAACAAAAGAGGAACAATAACCAAGATGACTACTTGACAAGTTTCACAACCTACTCAAGGGACAACTTCACACTCACCACGAAAAACTACAACTACCAGGTTTCCTGAGTAGCACAGCGTGATGAGCCACGCCCACTTAGGGCGGCCCCGCTTTAAATAAAATGCATTTGAAGCGAAGTGGTGAGTGTCCTGTGCAATCTGCTCACGTCCATGAAGAAGGGGCGTGTCTGCCCCGAAACGCGTCGGACTTCTGATCTAACACTTGGAGGGAGGCTGTGAGATCGATTGGGGCACAAGGAAGCTGGATGGTTTGGTGTGCCGTGGGCAGCCCTCCCAAAGCGCTTGGCGCATTGCTGAACAACATTAACTCCGGTCAGCCATAACCGTGGGAGGGGCTCCACTTCGCCAGTCGCCTGGAGCAAAACAGATGACGAGGACTGGAGCGAAGACACGAATCTTTGCTCATACAGCGCGGCACATCAGTGAACTGATATCATCCCAGAGCCCACCCCCCACCTCGAACAAAAGAGGAACAATAACCAAGATGACTACTTGACAAGTTGCACAACCTACTCAAGGGACAACTTCACACTCACCACGAAAAACTACAACTACCAGGTTTCCTGAGTAGCACAGCGTGATGAGCCACGCCCACTTAGGGCGGCCCCGCTTTAAATAAAATGCATTTGAAGCGAAGTGGTGAGTGTCCTGTGCAATCTGCTCACGTCCATGAAGAAGGGGCGTGTCTGCCCCGAAACGCGTCGGACTTCTGATCTAACACTTGGAGGGAGGCTGTGAGATCGATTGGGGCACAAGGAAGCTGGATGGTTTGGTGTGCCGTGGGCAGCCCTCCTAAAGCGCTTGGCGCATTGCTGAACAACATTAACTCCGGTCAGCCATGACCGTGGGAGGGGCTCCACTTCGCCAGTCGCCTGGAGCAAAACAGATGACGAGGACTGGAACGAAGACACGAATCTTTGCTCATACAGCGCGGCACATCAGTGAACTGATATCATCCCAGAGCCCACCCCCCACCTCGAACAAAAGAGGAACAATAACCAAGATGACTACTTGACAAGTTGCACAACCTACTCAAGGGACAACTTCACACTCACCACGAAAAACTACAACTACCAGGTTTCCTGAGTAGCACAGCGTGATGAGCCACGCCCACTTAGGGCGGCCCCGCTTTAAATAAAATGCATTTGAAGCGAAGTGGTGAGTGTCCTGTGCAATCTGCTCACGTCCATGAAGAAGGGGCGTGTCTGCCCCGAAACGCGTCGGACTTCTGATCTAACACTTGGAGGGAGGCTGTGAGATCGATTGGGGCACAAGGAAGCTGGATGGTTTGGTGTGCCGTGGGCAGCCCTCCTAAAGCGCTTGGCGCATTGCTGAACAACATTAACTCCGGTCAGCCATGACCGTGGGAGGGGCTCCACTTCGCCAGTCGCCTGGAGCAAAACAGATGACGAGGACTGGAGCGAAGACACGAATCTTTGCTCATACAGCGCGGCACATCAGTGAACTGATATCATCCCAGAGCCCACCCCCCACCTCGAACAAAAGAGGAACAATAACCAAGATGACTACTTGACAAGTTGCACAACCTACTCAAGGGACAACTTCACACTCACCACGAAAAACTACAACTACCAGGTTTCCTGAGTAGCACAGCGTGATGAGCCACGCCCACTTAGGGCGGCCCCGCTTTAAATAAAATGCATTTGAAGCGAAGTGGTGAGTGTCCTGTGCAATCTGCTCACGTCCATGAAGAAGGGGCGTGTCTGCCCCGAAACGCGTCGGACTTCTGATCTAACACTTGGAGGGAGGCTGTGAGATCGATTGGGGCACAAGGAAGCTGGATGGTTTGGTGTGCCGTGGGCAGCCCTCCTAAAGCGCTTGGCGCATTGCTGAACAACATTAACTCCGGTCAGCCATGACCGTGGGAGGGGCTCCACTTCGCCAGTCGCCTGGAGCAAAACAGATGACGAGGACTGGAGCGAAGACACGAATCTTTGCTCATACAGCGCGGCACATCAGTGAACTGATATCATCCCAGAGCCCACCCCCCACCTCGAACAAAAGAGGAACAATAACCAAGATGACTACTTGACAAGTTGCACAACCTACTCAAGGGACAACTTCACACTCACCACGAAAAACTACAACTACCAGGTTTCCTGAGTAGCACAGCGTGATGAGCCACGCCCACTTAGGGCGGCCCCGCTTTAAATAAAATGCATTTGAAGCGAAGTGGTGAGTGTCCTGTGCAATCTGCTCACGTCCATGAAGAAGGGGCGTGTCTGCCCCGAAACGCGTCGGACTTCTGATCTAACACTTGGAGGGAGGCTGTGAGATCGATTGGGGCACAAGGAAGCTGGATGGTTTGGTGTGCCGTGGGCAGCCCTCCTAAAGCGCTTGGCGCATTGCTGAACAACATTAACTCCGGTCAGCCATGACCGTGGGAGGGGCTCCACTTCGCCAGTCGCCTGGAGCAAAACAGATGACGAGGACTGGAGCGAAGACACGAATCTTTGCTCATACAGCGCGGCACATCAGTGAACTGATATCATCCTAGAGCCCACCCCCCACCTCGAACAAAAGAGGAACAATAACCAAGATGACTACTTGACAAGTTGCACAACCTACTCAAGGGACAACTTCACACTCACCACGAAAAACTACAACTACCAGGTTTCCTGAGTAGCACAGCGTGATGAGCCACGCCCACTTAGGGCGGCCCCGCTTTAAATAAAATGCATTTGAAGCGAAGTGGTGAGTGTCCTGTGCAATCTGCTCACGTCCATGAAGAAGGGGCGTGTCTGCCCCGAAACGCGTCGGACTTCTGATCTAACACTTGGAGGGAGGCTGTGAGATCGATTGGGGCACAAGGAAGCTGGATGGTTTGGTGTGCCGTGGGCAGCCCTCCTAAAGCGCTTGGCGCATTGCTGAACAATATATATATATATATATATATATATATATATGTATATATATATATATATATGTATATGTATATATATATATATATATATATATATATAAGGTCCTAGTATCCTGAACCTCGGCCAAAATCGCCGGTGTCTCCACAGGTACAGATCACAAAAATGCCAGAAAATTGCAAATTGAGTGGTTTATTTCTCCATTGTCTCCAGCATGACGCGTTTCGGCTGCGTCATCGCAGCCTTGTTAATATGTCTCCACAGGCGAGCACCAAACCCAGCGGAAAACAGTCGAGAAACTGCAACACTTCTTCTGGTCCGATTTTCAATTTTTATTTATTCCATTTCTTTGTTCTTATTCAAGGCATTTACACAATCCTTCTTCCATCTAAAAGAATGGACCAACACGTTTCGGCGGATTGCCTTCTACTGGGTCACTTTGGGTTCTACATTGTGACTGTTAAATGCTCTGTCCCTTCTAAATGTTGCTGACCCTTGATTGACAACTAGAGCAATACATTCAAATTCATGTGCTGGCTCATGTCTTCCGCCATTTGCAATTAACAACATTATGTTAAAAGATATGTTCAAAATATGTTTTTTCTAATCTTTGTTTACATTCATACTCATTAATTTATTATTCTCTCTTATTTCCATCATTATTTTCTCTGTACATGTTTTTAATTTTTTGTATTTTTTTCTAATTTCTTTTTTTTTAAGTATGAGGTGATTATGATCCCTAATGCAACTTCAATTATTGTATATACATGATATACTGTACTTCCTGAATATAATGAGGAAATAACCTTTTAGTCCTTATTTAGTTCTTATTCAACTCATTCTTACAGAGGGTGGACGGTATGGCAATAGTAGAGTAATATCAAAGTGAAAATTCGTTGAAGTGCAACATACAAAGAGGTTATTTGTCCTACCTCAAAGGAAGTAGCATGTTTGGAAAGTGCAAATTAGTTAAAGTGCAATGTGGAGGGTAATTGTATACCCTATCTAAAGATACAAATAAAAATAAAGCTAAAAATGAAATTAAAAAGGAAATGTAAAAAGGGACAGCATATTGCTAGCAAGTGCAAGTTTAATAAAGTGTGACATGCTAGGACATTATTTTCTCCCACCTCAAAAAAGAGCAACATATTAAGAAAAAGTGCAAATTATTTAAAGTTCAGGGCAGTTTTTCTTACCCTATCTAAACGGAGCAGCATATAGAAGAATGTGCTATTAATCAAAAGTGCATAGTGCCATTACCATCATCATACCCCTTCGATCAATAACATCATCTGATTATTCTCAAGTGTCTTATTAATCAACTTTCTTTTTCCTGTTGTATTCCAAGATCCATGTTGTTTTACCAATACATGTCATTATCTAAGCATATTAATTTCATTCCTTAAATATTGCTATATACAATTTCTTGGGGAACACACAGTCCTGATTGATTTCGATGTTAACAGTGTCATCAATGAACAAGTAATTCAGCATCCTCATTTATCCAGATGCTGCCAATGTCATAGATGGACAAACAGTTCCGGGTCCTTATTGTGGCCCGCGGTGTCTCAGTTCTAATTAATAATATAAGATGTGATTCTTGTTTTCGCAGTACCTTCTCAGATGGTATTTCTTTTCTAATTCCTTCAGAGGGTTCATTTTCACACGAGTATAATGCAAAAAGTTGTTCAACGGCCTTTGTGCTTCAGTCAGATAAGTCCCTTGGTCCATTAGGACTATATTATATAATATAATATTTTCACTAAAAAAACAAAGGTTACAGGTACATTAAGGTTAGGTGCAGGTGATGAAATCTCAAATAGTATCACTTCGTGACATCACTGATAACATCATCCAGTGATTGCGAGTGTTTTCTAAACGTTTCTGAGTGTTAAACATGTATACTAAGGTATCACAAACGTTAAATTAGTTTACTGTGTTTACTACTGAGTGATTCTATTTTAAAACATAGATTATGTGAGTGTCTGTGTAACTGTTTATCTCCATGTGCAAGTGGGTGTGGGTGTGGCTGTATGGGTGAATACGTAGGTGTGTGATTCAATCAATCAAGATTTGTAGAGTGTGGCTGCATCACCCTTGAGGGTCTCGGGGCACTGGGAGAGCATGCTGCCTGTTCTCCTTTTGGTTGAACATCCATGTCTTAAGGTCCTTCCTGAACTGCTGGAGGTAAGACTCTAAAGTGCAGGAGAAGAGTGTTCCAGGCCCTAGTTGCCAGGTGGGAGAAGGAGCGGCCTCCACTGTTCGTTGACTGGCTGCTAGGGGGAGGGATTTGGAGTGGAGATTCCTGGTAGGTTGGTGGAAGTTCAATGTTCAGGTACCCTGGTCCTTCGTAGTGTTGTGCCTTGTAAGCGTGGGTGCCATTAAGATCAATGGGGCCACCCTGTCTCCCTCGGAACCTGGGTTCATAGATAAAAAGCTACAAGTGGTTCCGTTGGGTAAGCACCACGGGATATTCTTTCAGAACCAAAACATTTCTTCAAAATCACTATTGTATTGTATTACACTTTCATGAATGTACCACACCTACAACTATTTATCAAAAATAGATGTATTAATTAATTTGTTTTAATTTTGTATTCTTCACACCAATTTTGTAAACAATTTATACAGAAAATCATGAGGGCTGTCTTAAAAAAGGGAACACAATAACAAATACGCAGACAATTCAGTGTGTGACTAGTGTCATAAAGTGAAATGAGTGACCTTTTAAATTCAAACAACAAACAAAAAATAATAACATAAATTCTCTGTCCTCTTAGGTCTATGACTCTAGCTACAACTATTTTCTAAATTCATTGTTGTAGTGAGCCTGGACATGAGATGATTGCACGTCGATGTTTCCACCCTGTAGGTATTTGTGTTTATGCATATATCAGATAGGGTCTTCTTCAGGCCAAGAAAGGACTAGCGACAACCCTTGGTAGTTCGGTTTTCTAAAGAATGAATCTAGTCTTCCGAGCCCGGATGGAGCTTGTCAAAACAAAATTTCTTTTGCGCAGGATAATCATCAATGTGTGTTCCTTTGTAAGTCAATCAGTATATTCAACTGTTTAAAGAATTCTGGCTGTATACCCCACTGGACGTGCTCATCCTCTTCCAGGGGGCATATAGAGCTGTTCTGGTTGCTATCATGCAACCAGTGTGGATTATTTACCAAAAGATGTCCAAGTCGAGAAAATTCTGCGTACTCAATAGTCAGGTATCTCTTCCATGCAAGCGGCCAGCTCTTTGCGACTGGTAGTCAGTGGAGTTTCCTGAGGTTTGGGGTGATGTGAGTCCATCTGGGACAGTTGAGGATGGGTTGGGCTGCTGTGTTCTGGATAGTCTGGAGTTGGGCAGTCATTCCTACATAGAGGGAGTTGCAGTAGTCTAGTCTGCTGGTGATGAGAGCTTGCAGGACTGTTCACTTGGTGTTGGGTGCGAGCCATCTGAAGACCTTCCTGAACATTTGACTGGTGAGGAAGCAAGCGGTGTAGTTGTTGGGTGAGTGAGTAGCTATGTGAGTTTCTGTATGGGAGAGTGAATGGGTATATGAAAGACTGTATAGATGAGTGAGAGGTTGTGCATGTCATACAGTGCTTGCACAACAGTGTAGGCATAGTGGCGGGGGCAAAACGTGTGACCCCAGCCACACTTTCCAATGGTCTAAAATGCCCAGGGGCCTTGTTTGGAGCTCCTTCCCTGCCTTTATAACTACCTTTCCATGGTGGGTTTCCCACCATGAAAAGGTAGTCGGTAATGCAACTTGAAATTCCGGCGGCAATGTCTCCATTGGCATCCCCACCATATGGCATTGCTTTTCCATCTGCTGCAGGCTTGAGGCAGTCCGACCGCCCTACTCATAATAGGGCGGTCAATCTGACGACTAGGCAGTGATCGGACCACAACCACGGTAATGATGGTCTTCGGACCGCTGTATTTGTAATCAGGTCCTTAGTTTGTGAGTGAGTGCATGAGTGTCTCAGTGGGTGTATTAGTGTCTGAGTAGGTTTGTAAGTGGGTGTGAGAGGGAGTGTGAGTGGGGCAGTAAGTGGGTATATGAGTGTCTGAGTGTGTCTGTGAGCGAGTGTGTGAGTCTCTGATAGAGTTGGGTGGGAAACTGTTCCGCCGGTGGAATTAGCAGATTGGTTGAGAAAGGAATCTAGGCCTCCGACAAGTTCTCAGCAATCCCGCTGTGGGGACTTACAGATCAGAGATGTCATCAGTGATGTCACTGACCATGTCATGAGTGATGTAATATGTGAGATCATAAGCAATGCATTGCGGGGAACAAGTTATAGTTATCTCAGCTAACTATAACAGCTGAATTTCTCTGGTTTTGTATGAGGGAAATGTCAGCCTAACTATAACGTCACTGTAACCTTTGGTTTTTTCCTTGAATTTCTAAGGTTTTTTAAATTCTAACTTCTAACTATAGTGTCCCTGAAACCTGTGGTTTTTTAAGTGAATTTTGAAGGTTTTTTTAAATGCTAATTTCTAACTAGCAGTTGCATTTGGATAGTGGTGGAGAAAGAGGGCTGGGCCTCCAACCCGTGCTCAGGAATTCTGCTGCATAGGATGTACAGGAGGTACCAGGAGGGCTTCTTGGCCCTAAGATCCCTCAGGAGTAAAGTGGCCTTAATCCCCCAACCAGTAGTGCACCAGGAGACACGTTTGCAGAGTGGGGGAGAAAGGGGGGCTTGTCCTCCAAAAACCTCTTAACAATCTGACTGTTTGGACTTACTGGAGGTAACAGGAGAATTGCCAAGTTTTGATACCAGGCCATACCCCCTTTCTCCACCACTCTGCAAATGCTTGTCCTGGAGGGCTCTTGGTTGGGGGATAAAGTCCCCTTGCCTCTTGATGGGCTCTGGGGGCCAACTAGCCCTTCTGTTACCTTCAGTAAGCCCCACACAGCTTCATTGCTGAGAGGAGGTCGGAGGCCGCGCCCCCTTTTTATACCACTCTGCAAACACGACTCCTGGCACACTGCTGCTTGGGGGATAAAGTCCACTTTTAGTCCTGAGCGCACCACAAAGCGCATTTGCAGAGTAGTGCATTGAGTGGGCTGGGCCACCGGGGAGTTGCTTGCTACCTTTTCTTTTTTTAGGAAGGGGGCTGTGTGTCCCTCCCATTTCCTTTGATGGTTTTTGGCCCCATTGCCAGACCCATTAAAAAAAAGAAAATCAAAAAAAAGAAGGGGGTGATGTGGCCTCACTCCTGAGGCCAATTTAGGCACTGTGGACCCCATCACACGGGGACTGACCCATTAAAAAAAAAAATTGTCCAAAAAAAAGACATGGCCCCCTCCTGAGGACGACTCCCCCAGAGGTCGATTCCGGCCCTAGGGACACCATCCCCCAGGGCATGGCCATTTTTGATCACTTTAAAGGGAGAGGGGCTGAGTATCCCCCCTACTGGGCCATATTTGGCCCCGGGGACCCCAACCCCCGGGGCATGGCCATCTGTTTCTGGACGACGGCATCCCAGGACATTGCTGGAACCGACCCTGGGGGCTGGCGGTTCCCAGGGCCATGAAGGGCTCCACGAGGGTGGGCCACGGGGACCCCCTACTACATGATTAAAACCCCAGGGAGGTGGTGGTCCCCGGTGCGTGTGGGGGGGCTCAAGCCCCTCCATGCATCTTTTCAATGTCAATGTAGCCCCAGGGAGTTGGCGGTCCCTGGGCATGCATGGGGCTGCGTGGCACCCCCACATGTAACCAAATTAGCCCCGGGGAGGTGGCGGTCATTAGGGTTGCGTGTGGGGCAGGAGCCTCCCCCATGCCTTTATTTAAAAAAATAGCCTTGGGAAAGGTGGCGATCCCCGGGGCAGCATGGGGGGCAGGAGCCCCTCCACACCTTTATTTTTTTTTTAAAGCCCCAGAGAGGTGGCAGTCCCCTGGGCTCTGGGGGGGGCTCGGGCTGCATGGCCCCTGCATTTAACCAAATTAGCCCCAGCGAGATTGTGGTTTCAGGGGTTGCGTCGGGGGCAGGAGCCTCCCCCATGCTTTTGTTTTTTTTTAAAACCCCAGGAAAGGTGGCGGTCCTCGGGCTGCATTGGGAGTCAGGAGCCTCCTCACACCTTTATGTATTTTAAAAAGCCCTAGGGAGGTGGCGTTCACTGGGGCTGGGGGGTCCATGTGGCCCCGCAGTTAATCAACATAGCCCCGGGGAGGTCGAGGTCCTTGAGGCTGTGTGGCGGGGTTGTGTTGCCCCCGCATTTAAGCAAGTTAACTCCGGGGAGGCGGCATGCCCGGGGGCTGCCTGGGCCCATGTAGGCCCTCGCATAGATTTACATCATTGGCCCCTGGACCTGGCCCACCTGGGGGCTTAAAAAAACAAAGCGCAGGAGCCCGTGCTTTGTTTTTTTCTTTGTTCTTTTCAGCCAGATTTGCGGATCCAATGCGAATCCAAACAATTTTTTTAAAAAAAATGTTTTTTTTGCCCTAGGGGTCCCCTCAGCAGCCCTAGAGGATCAGGGTGTTTCTACCCTGCTCCCTTTTTTATGTTTTTTAAGGTTTTTCCACCTTTTTTCTTGTGACTCGGTTCAAAAGGTACTTTGAAGGAAAATAATGAATCATTTAGGTGAGTTGAGAGCATCAAGATAGGAACAAGTATTATTAAAAGCTATGATCCGGATGAGAATAGAGTGTTCAGCAGTTAGATAACTGTGTCTTTGGGGGTATCTCTGTGCAGGATGTTAAGCTGTTTCAGTGGTTTAAAGTTTTTTTGTTCTTTGTATACTTAAGTAATTTATCAGAGAAAAAAGTAATGCACCATGGTTACAAATTCAGATCATTGCACTCATGGTAGCTGTTTGTGGTGCGTTATAGTTCTTCATTGTTTGAAAGGGTGATCTGGGGTGGTTATAAGCTTTACTGATTTGAACTTCTAGATGCTGGCTTTGGTGTGGAGAATAAGCTCTTTATGAGATTTTGATGGATTTTCAAAACCTGCAGTGGTTTAGAGATTGGAAATTGACCTGGGTCCATTTATTGTCACGCTGCATGACTTGTAATTTGTTTTTGCTTTTAGTATATGGTAGAAGGGTTTCACCAAAGTATGAAGATGATACTCTATCTCAAAATAGATGCAGGTATTACATATAAAGTGATTGGCACAATAATGCAATAACAATAATGGCCTTGTTTAGAGGTGCAAAGATGGACTGTGGAATACCCACAGTCAAGGGAGTGCACAGCTGTTAGACAAAAATGTCTCATGTAAAAATTACAAATATTTTCGTGCAAAAAGTAATCAAATGCTCAAAGGCAAAAAGGTTTTTATCAAATGAGAATCATCATTTTACAATGAAACGTGAACCCATATCTACCAATATTCTATGCATACTAGTAATCACATGTCACTTATACAGATGTTTCACTGTTTTGTCTTGTCAAAGCCTAACATTATACATAAATGTATTAATATGCAAAAACATCCATGACTTTAAAAATCCCAATGTATTTCGGTTCGAGTACAGAACCCTTCTTCAGGGGGGAATCAATTCTGTCAGAAGTGATGTCTTCTAAATGTTGATTTGGTCCACAGTGATCTACAACACAACAAATGCAGTAAGCCTACTGCATCCAGTAAAATAGAATTTTCACTCTAAAATGGGTGCTTATAGAAGAAAATTCCGTGAAAGTTGAGACTAGAAGATAGAAAAGTCGTGCTCATAGTGTTCATAGAGTTGAAGAATATAGAACGTTGGTTGGTTTATCACAGAGTCAAAAGATCACCCCAATGTGTGTCTAATGCATTATTAATAATATGTGTTGAAAACGCCTCACCAAAAAGCTATAGTGAGTAATAAGTGATAAAATTGAACCTGAACTGCAAGCTTGCCTTATGGTGTTCCCATGAACACAGTGGATCGTTTACTGAATCGATAGATACGAAATCTTATCAGTTCCAACAGGTTTCACAAAAAGTAATCTGGGTGATATAAATAAGGATGCTGTCAGAAATTGCAAAAAAAGTTGTGAATGCTTAAGAAAAAAAGCCAAAATTCGGTTCTCACCTAAATCTGTAGAAGGCTTCGCCCGTCTTTACTCGGAGCGTGAATTTCGTAAGACCTACAAAAAGCGTAATGATTTTATCAGTTCCAGGGCCCTAAACTGGAGCTCCTAAATATTAAATCATGTGAAAATAATTCCGGTACATACCCGAAGTTTCTGAATTTCACGTGCAGTCTTAAACCGCAACGCCGCTGTTGACTGAAAGCCGCCGATCTTGCATCGTGTAAAGACGTATCCCACAATGCTTCGCGAATTTGAAGGAGCTATGTTGTATTACCCGATTTGCTTAAAGTTTAAAACTTTATTCGTTGAAAACATGCCGAGTGAGCAAAAGGCTATCATTATATTCATTTAGTATGTGTTATGCCTTATTGTTTAGTACCATCGACTCCATAGATTGCTCGAACAGACAAGGATATTTATGCCATGAAAATGGGATATGCCTGCCCTTAGTACCACATCTGCAGGTTTTATAGGAGATCTATTTTACTCATAGATAAATTGTAACATGAAAAAGTAAAAAAGGGATAGTGTAAGGAATCAACAGAAGTAAAAGCGAAAAGAGAAAAAGAATAAAAGAAGAAAGAGAGGGTGCAAATCCTTTACAAAAGTTCAGAAAAGCGATGCAATGTTACTCATGTACATATATTACAAAAAACATAGCATTTCATAATGATCATTGAGCCAACCCGGGGATACTGTTCCTAGAGTTTTTATCCAATAGGTTTCTCTACGTGCTAAGGCTGTAGTAATGTCAGTGCCTCAGCTGCTATTAATGCGTTCCAAAACTGTAAAACGTAATTGAGGTATGGTGTGTCCTGCTTGTCCCCAGTGCTGAGCAAGTGGAGAGGTAGTGTTTTTGTTCCTGATCCTACTCTTGTGTTCTATGATGCGTGTTTTTATCCTCCTGCTGGTTCTCCCTACATAAACTAAGCCGCAAGTGTATTTGATTGCATATATAACTTTTTCTGAGTTGCAATCAGACGTGTGTTTCAATTGTATACGACTGCCCGTGTGTGGGTGCATGAACACTTCACCAGGAATCACATTACTGCACTGACCACAGTTGTGGCATTTTTCATACCTTTGAATGGTTTTACTGATTCTTCACATTTTGATTTCAGTATTTCATGTAGATTCTTTGATCGACTGTGTGCAAACAAAGGAGGATCCGTAAAGAGATTAGAGAAGTCTGGTTCATGTTCAATTATTTCCCAGCGCCTTCTGATTATGGATTTGACTTGTGCTGCTTGAGTAGAGTATTTTAATACAAAGACTTCTCGTTGGGATGTTGTTTTGGTGGAGGTCTTGAGTAAGTCCTTCCTGAGTTTTTGAGCTGTCTTCTGTTCTGCTTCTGTTCTGCTTGGCTAACTTGATATCTAAGTTTATGATATTCAATATTTTGCTTGCATAGTTGTTCATCTGACGTGATTCTTTTTATTCTCGTAAACTGTGAAGTTGGTAAGTGTTTTTTCAGTGAGAACGGGTGTGCACTTGTGAAGTGCAAAGCGTTGTTTACGCCAGTAGGTTTCCTGTACACTGAGGTGATTAGGCCTTCCGTTGTTTTTTGGATTTCTATATCTGGGAAATGTATTTTTTCTTCTTGAATGTCATATGTGAACTGAATTCTGGAATTGTATGTATTCAATGCAAATGATGGATTGTTCTAACAGAGTCTTGTTGCCCTTCCATATAACCATAATGTCATCAATGTAGCGAAAAAATGAAACTGCATTAGTTTTCCAGATATCGTTAGTAAGTATGTGGTTGTGCTCGAAAGTGTTTGCATGTGAGGGGGCTCTGGAAAGCCCATTCATGTACCCGTCTTCTTTAAATAAAATGTATTTTGCCAAATGAAATAACTATGGTACAATGAAAAATGTAACAGTTCCAAGAGAAAAATTGCTTGTTCAGATGGTAATGTTAGGGCCAGCAACCTCCATTGTTTAGAGGTGACCATTGACTGATAATTTGCCAACAAATTGGTAGATATTAGTTGACTCTTCACCACATTTAGATGTAGAAAACTACTCTTTTCCCTATGCTACAGCATCTACAATCTGTAAAAATGTGACGGCTAGTCAAACACTGGTGCATATTGTTGTTTGAAAAGGCCATGTCCAGTCATCCAATATGGTTTGTTTTTTCCTCCACAGATAACAATACATTCCACAAGAAGCAATAGAGTAGTAGATAAATAAGTAATGCATGGGAACTGCAGTCTTTTCAACATAAACCTTGGTTGAAAGAGAAAATATTAGTGAATATTAGTTCAATGCTAGATTTTAATGTGAAACACATCTCTTTATTAGCTGTAATACGGAAAGCCAAATCATGGAAGTTTCAACATTGCCACAGTTGCATGCACATTGCAGCAAAGCGAGACATCAGTTGGTCACTGGAAGACACCTGTCCTTCTTTTGTTAGTAGGGAACAATGGTTGTTCTCTTCCAGGAATCCGGTGATGGTTGGTAAAATCTATGCAAAACCGAATATTGGTTCTATCTAGGGCAAGAAACGGGTTACTGTATATCGTTAAAATATTAATTGTTTTGCAGCCCTGGTTCAGGTACAGTTATGTTTGCTTACGCGTGTACAAGTGAGTCAGATTATATGTGTACAGTGTGAAATGGTGTACATATAAGCGATAGAACAAAGGGTATACAGTTCCTATTGAGAAAGGGAGGGGAAATAAGGGAAGAGGGTGAAGAAGCTCTAAGAGTAAACACAAGGAGGGGTGTTGCTCCTCTAGAAGCAAAGGCCCAAACACACCCCAAGAGATGTCATGCTTCATCATCTGGAAGCTCCTCGTTGGGCCGGCACTGCAATGCCCATGGTCCCCGCAGGGGGGCTCTTTGTCAGAGATCTTCTCTTTTTGCCGATGTGAGTCGAGTGGCGTGGTAGGGTGTGTGGTAAAAAAAAGTCTGAGTGGTAGTGGAGGGAGGGTGTGTGTGGTAAAAATAACTATAGGGATCCCAAAAAGTCTTTATTAGCTGGGTTCTGATATGGTTAGAAAACTAGAAAGTCAAGGCGAGAGCAGGTTATGATGAACTTCTCAGGCTCTAGTTAGTGTGTGTGAAAGAAGAGGTCAGCAGGTTTCATGCCTATTTTAGTCCAAAGGATCACAGCATATCATCAGGACCAAAGAATAATTTTCTACTTATGCAGGGATGGTAGATTAGTGAGTATGTGTAGTACAATACCCTAGAAAACTGTAATTTATAGTATAGTATACATTCTAGGTAGACCTAGAGAGAGAGAGAGAGAGAGAGAGAGAGAGACAAAGAACAACAAACTTTAAAATGCTGGTGTAAATAGGAGTCAGCCAGGATATACAGGAGCTGGCTGGTACAGTGTGTTGTCAACCAGTGTGCAAAGGAACTGGCTGGGCGCCGCAGGGGCCAGTTAAAAACCACAGTAGTAATATGCAATGCCATATTGGAACTTTCATGTCATGGACAATGTGACATCAATAATGAAAATATTACTTGATTCATAATTATAGTGGCCCTGATAATTGACACTTTCATCAGCTAGTGGCTGCCAATGTTTTTCAGTCAATATTTCCGTAGGTTGACTTTTGTGACCTCTACATTCTGACATACAATGGGGAGGACGTAGATGGATTTAGCCCTACAAAAGGGGGTGCCTCACCCTGGAGCTTCCTCGCATTTATAAGTGACACAATTAAAGCACCTCAGTGGAAAGTATTCTGGTTGTGGAAAGTGATTCATTCCCAATTCAATTCTTTGCTTTGTCTTTGGCTAGTCTTCCATATAGGCCATTCTCACGAGTTTATCAGAATATGGTTGGGTATTTAGCACACAAGGTAAATAGCATTGCCCCTCCCCACCCCTATTCTAAGTTTTTACCTTGAAACTACCAATTGTCATGTGGAATCTGTTTTAACACACTGAGGGGTATATGTACAAGCATTTAACGCTGCTGTAGAAGCACTTTTTTGATGGTATTGCAGCGATTTTTTTATCACCATATTTACTACCTGTCGCTAACCTCAGTTAGCTGCATTTTTAGGGTGAAAATGTGCATTTTAAAGATCGCCACTTCTGTTAGCAGTAGTTAACGAAAATGGGATGCAAGGTAGACATTCCCGTGCAAAAACGGCTGCTTTGCGATATTTACAAGGAATTCCTTATATGGACCAAGACCAAAAAAAACTGCCTCTAACTGCAGTCTTAAAAATGGTGCAAAGATTCGGGGCCTCATTTCAGCAGGTTTTGGTGCTGGACAGCGCTGCAAGGAATGTTGCTGCGCCGTCCTGCAACAAAACTACAGGGCAGGAATGCGCACCATTATTAAGATCGGGCACATTCCTGGGCCTCATTCATGAAAAGTGTTGTAGCGCTGCGACAAAACAGCGTTGCAACACTATTCACTACGCCCTTCTTGCTACTCCATGGATGCGCTGTATTCAATGTACAGCACTCCATGTCACAATGAATGACGGATACATCTGGAATTCTGATGTATCTGTCAGCGCTAAAGTCATGCATTGCTGCAGTTGTGTCACACGCATGACGCAACTCCAGCAATGCATAGGGCAACCCTATCCCCGTGACACTGAGTCACTCTTACGCCTGCCATGAGTGCCGTCCTACAATTGTCGCAGTGAAATCTGATGGATTTCACTGTGCCACTCCATTGTTGCGTAGGAACGCACACCCTGCATTCATCATACCTGATGCAGGTATAATGTGGCACAGGGCTTCACAAGGTCACGCATATGCCTACATGTGCCACTTTGCAAATGCAGCACAAAGTGGTGCAAGAACCATGCTGCAAGTACGTCAAGAGACTGAGGCACTGTCTGGGTTAAACTGTCAGAAGGGGTTCGTGAATAACCCTCACTGTCTTTTTCACCTACGTTGGCGCACAATGGCTGCCATGTGCCAACGCAGGCACCCTTGTGCCATGGTGCAAGAGTGACTGTGTTGCGGAGTTGATTGATGTTGACTCCATCACTTCACGAGACGTCTGCAGGGCATCTGGACTAGAGGAGGGCAAGAGTGAACCAGTTGGCCTTCTTGGAGTGTTGTTTGCCTGGTGTTTTCTTGAGGGGTGCCAGGGTGTTGGCACAGTTGGAGATTCATCAGTGGAGGTTGCGCGCTGTGGTATTTTCCTCTGTAGGCGTTGGCAGAGTGGTGGTGATGAGGGAGTTGATGAGAAGTTCTTTGGTGGCCTTGATCCAGCTGTGAGGGGTGGCGATGATGGCAGTGGTGTATGGTGGGCATGGTGAAGATGTGATGTATACAATGATGGTCGGTTCAGGAGAGTCCGGTGGTGTGGCTATAGTTGGAGTTCCCACTGGCAGAGGAGACATGCTTGAGCGTGTGTCCCGCTATGTGGGTTGGTGCGTTGACTAGCAGCTTGAGTTTGATTTTTGTGAGCTTCCCCAGGAGGGAGTGGTGCTCTGGTCACTGGGGTTGTCCAGGTGGAACTTGAGTTCTCCGAGTAGGACGGGAGAGCCTGGGGTGCAATGAGGTCTACAATGGTATCGGTGAATGGGCGTCCATGGCCTGAGGGACCTGCAGATTAAGGTGCTACAGAGGATGGGTTTGGGGTTGGTCCGGTTCTGGAAGTGGAGGTGTTCCCTGGTCACCGTTGGGTCATTGGAGTGCGTAGACAGTCGGATTGTGATTTTGTAGGAGATGTCAATGCCTCCACCTGGATGGTCGGAGTGGTCCTTGCGGGTGATTTAGTAGCCATCAGGAATGACAATGGCCATGTCCGGTCCGGAGCAGAGGTTGGTCCAGGTTTCTGTGAAGAAGGCGATGTCTTAAGAGGTGGCGTCGAGGAGGTGCCAGATTTCTGTTGCATGTTTGTGGAGGGACTGCACGTTGAGGAGGATGCAGTTGAGCCGGTCGGGTGCGCTGTCAGTCGGCAGGGCGGCGCGATGCACTGGTGTGCTGATGTGGCAAAAGGTGTGTTTGTAGTTTCGACAGGTGCAGGCTTAAAGAGAATTCCACAGTGTTGCTAGATGGCAGGCGATGTGGCATCCAGGATTGATGATGAGGAGGGTGCTGGTGTCGTAGCGGTGGAGTGTCTGAGAGGAAGGGTCCTTGGTGCTGTGAGTGGTCCAGGGGCAGACGGACGCAGACAGGCTTGCCTTTTGCATGGGAGACATCCATTACAATGCAGGCATCAAATCATAATGCCTTTACAACGCAGCTTTTACAACGCAAGGTGCCTTTACAAAGCATGCCATTACAACGCATGTCATTACAAAGCATTGTAAAGTAAGTAATGGAGAATTTTTAATTTTAGGCTGGGTATGGGTTTTGGGGTACAAAAATTAGTTTGAGGGTTTAGGGTGTGTTTTGGGGTGAAAAGCTTAGTTTGAATATTCAGGTTGGGTATTGGGGTGCAAGAGTTAGTTTTAGGGTTGCACTCACTGGAGTGGGAATAGTAATTTTTACCCGTCCGCTATCCAGCAATTTCCCCACTGTTGCAATATGCATAGTATTAGTATGCATTGCAATGGAATGCAATGTAATGGTATGCGTTGGAACATCATATATATTCCTTTGGCACACCAGTGGTACGCCTGCTGCGCATGGGCGCACAGCTGCCGCCATTGAGAAGTGCTGCGTGGGGGACTGGACAGCTGGAAGGCAGGAAACGCAGGATAGGACATTGGAGGAGGCGGGGACACGGATGGATGGGTGTCAGCGGGGTTGTAAATATTTTTTTTAAGACTTATTACCCCAAGGCCGGGTCCCGCGTTTTCTGTGCTCCTACCCTCCAACCATGCTCCCTCCCCTAAGCCAATCGCAACGCTGCAATGGGGCGTTGTGATTGTTCTTGAGCGCCGTGACAAGGAGGAGTGGGCATGTTCTCTATGCAGACTGTAATGCAGCCTGCATTGCAACCGGGGAAGTGCTCATGACTGTTTTGGGCGGCCTGAGAGGGCCGACCAAACAGTCATTGCGCACTTGAGTGGCCATACCACTCCACCCCTGCCCTGCTCCATGAAAGTAGCAGCCCTACCCATCCTCCCGCCCGCAACAAAAACATAGCATGAGTGCATCAGAAAGTTATCATCAAGTTATTATTTTTCCTCTCCTTGCACTGCTTGAAAGCATTGGGGCGAAACACTTCCGCCATAGCGGGTGAGCCACCACTGAGGATGAGTCATTCACAGGTGCTAGGCCGGGGTGACTTGACCTCCGGGCCTCCTTCGCAATGCGCCCCACCTTCTCCTTACCTGGAAATTGACACCATGGCACAATCCACGCCAGCAGGAGCCTCAGCCAGGTGGGATTTCACAAGCCTAAGTACAGCAGTCGCCGACAAGTTCGCTGAGGAACATCCTGATTTGGGTGATTCAACAGGGCCCCATAGTCGTGAAGTTGCAGTGTTCCCGCCACACAAGTACTGTGCAGCTCAGGGGCCTCACCCTCCACAGCGTCCAGCCAGCACAACGTCAACCGGCCTGTGATGCAGAGAGGCGCCGCCCACCGTTGGTAGTCTACTCCGTGCAACCTGGTGTGGTGGTGAAACGTAGTATGTGGTGCAAACTTCCCTACGTTGGAGCACAGGAACACCTCTACCGTTCACAGCCCAAGGGGCTCAAGGCGGTCTTCTCACACAGGTCAGCAAAGTGTCTCCTTGCAACCTGCCAGACTTCACCACCAGGTAAGGGCGATCGCCGTGCCTCAATGTCTACCGCCATTGCCCAGCGACTCCAGAGCACCACCACATCCCACTCCAGGTCCCAGACGCAGGCCCAGCGAAGCCTCTGGGCCCTGGGGACTGTCCACGGTTTCAAGGTTTTGGATGCCATGGTGTTGCAAGGAGTGTGGAATGAAAAGTGATGCATCACTGGTTTTGCACAGCGATGCACCTCTTTCAATAGATGTAGCCTTGAATGTCCTCTTCCCCTGGGACTCTTAGGAGAACTGCCGCTAACTAGCGATAGCATTAGGTAACCCCAGTCCTTGTACATATGGCCCTGAGAGCCGAATGTTCTGCCTTTTTTGGGCCATTCCCCTGTTAAATTTCTCTAGACCTGCTCGAATTTAATAGGGAAAAAGTTTGGGTGTGTGATAATTATCACACAGCTCATAATTCTGATCCCTCTTCAAAAAAGTCTTTCTGGATAGGACTTTAATCCCCAACTCATAAAGGAAGCATTTAAGACGTCTCTTGGGTGGTGTTTTCACTGATGGAAACATGTTGGGTCCCTGCTACACTGTGCCTTTGGGACGATTAAATGTACAGTTATTTCTGCAAATTGTGGGGCTATGAATGTACGGGTCTCTGGTCACTCATCCACTTACTCTTGCTTCGTTTGATCAAATTATAGTTGTTGGTGTAGTGTGTTATGCTGCTCTGAAGATAGCTGTGTTTGTGGAATGTAACTATTGATCGCGGTATTTCACGCATAATCTGTAAAAAGTGTGTCTGACTACTCACACTCCCATGACCAATGGCCTTGCTGACTTAGGTAGAGCCATTTTATGTTTATTTCCAGTATCCTTGCAATGCTTTGGAATGTATGTGCTCTGTTTGTCCTAGTGTGGCTCACATGGGTCTATTTTGGTATGTAAAGAGCCAGGTACATGGACACCACGATCGACGCATAATACAAGTTTCTGATGTCTCCGTTTCCTTCCGATCACATCTAGTTATATGCCACAGACATTTTGCAAGCGGCATGCATCACTGGTAATTGTAACATTATATGTTGTCAAGCCTCGGAGTCCATCTTGACAGCTCAATCTAAGAGCCCGTGAGTCCTCTGATAACAAGTACACGGCGGCAGTTCACCCAGGCGAGCAGGGGAGGCAGGGGGGCGAGGGGAGCGCTGGGGGGTCGGCCCCATGGCTCAGCACAAATGCGCATCCGTTGTCTCAGTGACTGCTGAAGGCGAGGGGCCTCCCTTTGATAACGGCAGCAGGCCGCCTGCTCTGGCATGTATTACCTCGGGTCATCTCTGCCGCAGTTAATAACCATATTGAATAAAGAAGAGCGCCGGCTGTAAATCAGGGGGCTTAAAAAGGGAGCAGGCGGCTGGAAAAGTGTATTTTACAGTCGCGTGAAATAAATGCCTTCTGGAAGGACCCCGGCCGCCGTGACCCCCCCTCCTCCCTTCCATCCTCCCGCACTCTGGGGAGATTTATAAAACCCTAGAAGGCGGAAAAGCCCTAATATGCTTGGGTGATAATGCCTCCATTTAACGGGCTGCGCTTCGGAGGTATTCAGAGTTTAGAGACGTGAAAATCCTTTGAAAATGTGGCTTCACTGTAGTTCAGCTGTTGGACCAGGGCCTCTTATTATCAGGTGTTTTGTTACCTTGTGATACTTGGTCCACTGTAAACGTGGACAGCTCTCCCAGACAAAGGTGTTTATTTATGCAATTTTATATAGCGCGGACTTTACCCGAAGGCGTCAGAGCGCTTCACAATAGGAACAGAAATGATACAAACTGAGAACATTACACGAGCAACAGATTGCAGAGGCATACGTTACGTTACATACGGTAAAGTGATAATTGTGAGCAAACAAGAATACATGAGGTAGTAAAAATTGTGAGAAACCAAAAATACATGAGGTAGACAAGGTAATTGTGACACTTGTGAGCAAACAAAATACATGAGGTAGTAAAAATGTGGGCTACCAAAAATACATGAGGTAGTAAAAAGTGCACAGGAGGAAAAAGTGACAAGTGTGCAGGCTACAAGAGAAAATAGAGTATAATTTGCGGTATAATACTGCAATATATGTTAGACACTCAGGCACGAGAACAAACGATTACGTAGGCAAAAGTGGCACTTGTGCAAGTATCAAAGGTAAAAAACATGTGAGAGGAAGCAAACCGTGTGTTACAGGGGCAAAGTGGTGAGTGCAAGTTGCAAGAGGGTACCAAACACAAGTACATGGATAATACTGCAATAAAAGGCAAACACTCTAACCGCAAGAACACACTGGGAAGGCACTTCCATGGACATGAGAAGTAGAAATTTTCAGTAGTGGGAGATCTTCCTTCAGATAAAAGAGAGTTACTTTTGGAGGTGTCTCTGGAGGAGGAGAGCTTTGAGGTCCCTTTTAAAGGCCTGGGAGGAGGCGGTGGTCCGGAGCTGAGGCGGAAGTGAGTACCAGATTCTCACTGCATTGCCTGAAAAGGATTGGGCCATCGTTCTTTCCTTCTTGAAAGTGGGAGGTTCAAGTAGTAGATTCTCCGCATTGCGTGAAGGTCTAGAACCTCCAGAGAGTTTCAGTTTATTCGCCAGGTAGCGAGGAGAAGAGGAGTGCAGGGCTTTGTGGGTGATACAAGCGGTCTTGTAGATAGCTCTAGCCTCAAAGGGAAGCCAGCGGAGGGTAGATAACATCGGTGTGATGTGATCGCTTCTTTTGGCCCCATAAATGAAACGAGTTGCTGAGTGGAAAACAGACTTAAGTGGGGACAAGTGGGATTTGGGGAGGCCAGTAAGAAGAGAATTGCAGTAGTCGAGTCTGGAGAGGACCAGTGCTTGCACCAGGGTTATAAGGTCCCGCTCCGCGAAGAAGCGACGGATTCCCCAAAGAAGGCGCAGTTGGTATCGAGTTGATTTCGCAATGGAATTGATGTGGGGAATTAGATTGAGTTTTTTGTCTAGTATGACACCAAGGGATTTGGCGCTGTCGACAATGATGGGTTTATTGTTTAGTAGATTCATCTGATCCATCCATGATTGAACCGGGGGAGGAGAGAGTGAGGAGGAGAAGAGGAGGAATTCAGTTTTGGAGGGATTCAGAATCAGTTGATGAGTTGACATCCAGTTTTGAATGGAGTCGAGAGTGGAGCTTAGGATGGAGAGATCGTGAGTAGAGGCAATCTTGAGGTAGAGTTGAGTGTCGTCAGCATAAAGATGATAGTGAATCCCGGATTTACTTAGGAGATTTCCCAGTGGTTCTAAATAGAGATTGAACAGTGAGGGAGCAAGTATCGAGCTTTGGGGAACACCTTGACCTACCGCCACAGGAGGTGAAAGACTGTTCGCTATTTTGATCATTTGGGATCTGCCAGAAAGGAAGGATGCAAACCATTTAAGCACAGTGCCCTCCATGCCCATTCTCTGTTGAAGAATATTGAGGAGGGTGTTGTGATTAACAGTGTCAAAGGCTGCGGAAAGGTCAAGGAGAATTAGAAGACAGGACCCCCCTGAATCGAGTATCCTCAACGCGTCATCAACCACTTGCAGTAGGGCTGTTTCAGTGCTGCAGTTTTGGATGAAGCCGGACTGACAGTGGTCTAGAAGATCATTGTCCTTGATATGACAGGAGAGTTGTTTTGCTACACATCTTTCTGTGATCTTCGCCAGAAAGGGAAGGTTGGTGATGGGGCGGAAGTTGTTCAGGTCATTCGCATCAGCAGTGGGTTTTTTCAGAAGAGGGGTGACCTGCCCAGTTTTGAAGGAGGCAGGAAGGGAGCCTTGCCAGAGGGAGAGGTTGATCAGAGTGGTCCAATAGGAGAGGGAATGGGTATAGAAGTCAATGGCAATGGCACTGGGGATAGGGTCAAGAGAATGGTTGGATGGCTTCGTTTCTCGTATGCACTTGAGAAGGGCATCTTCAGATATGGGGTCAAAGCTCTGCCAAATGGCTATGGATTTGCGCTCCTCTGGAGGGGTAGGATGAGCGACCTGATCCACAAGTGATTTCACTTTTTCATCGAAGAAAATAGCAAAATCCGCTGCTCTCTTTGTAGAATCATCCACCTTGGAGGTTGGGGGAGAGCAGTTAGGCATTTTGATGAGATCGAATAGTTTTTTGGGTCTATTTTTGGCGGAGTCAAGGAGGGTTTTGAAGTGTGTCGCTTTCCCAAGGAGGATGTGCTTGTGGTACTTGGATCTTGCTGAGCGAAGCTTGGCCAAATTGTCGGAGGAGGGCACTTGCCTCCATTGTTTCTCCAGGGATCTTAGCTGCTTCCTTTCCTCATAAAGGGATTTGTTGAACCAAGGTGCTGAGGGAGTGGGCCTTAACCTTTTGCTTTTGAGTGGAGCGACTTTATTAATTTCAGCTGCAAGAACTATGAGGCTTTGAGAGGTGAGTTCGTCAACATCTAGGTTCGGGTCGAGCCTTGGAAGAGATAACAAATCTGATTCACAGAGGGGACCGACATCAATATTTTTAGCATCCCAGAACCATGAGATGGCCCTCTTGGGTTGGCCAAGAGTTATAGAGTGTGAAAGTTGAAGAGAGAATGGGATGAGGAGGTGGTCAGACCAATCTACATGAATTGGGGTAGTGGTAGAAAGCATGCCTGCTTTAGAAATAACAAGGTCCAGGATTGCGCCCTTAGAATGAGTTGATTCAGTGCAGTGTTGGATAAGATCGTTAGTAGAGAGGAAAGTGGCCAGTGAGTTCGCAGAGGAGTCTTGCGGTACTCCCCAGTGGAGATTGAAGTCACCCACGAAGGTCTGATTGTCACTTCGCGAGTATTGGTCGCTGATGAAGTCGGTGAGTTCATCCATAAACGAAGGGCCACTACGAGGCGGGCGGTAAATGACATGGAATCTGAGGGGTGAACGGTGTTGCAATTGAAGCTCAAGAGAAAGGCATTCAAAGGTTTTGGAGGAGCTGTTAGGAGAGGCCTTGAGTTGGAGGGTGTTTCTAAAGATGACTGCAACACCTCCCCCCGTGTTGTCAGTTCTGTCATTCCTAAGTAAAGAGTAGCCTGTGGGTAAAAGGAGATCAAATATAGAGTGAGATGTATCTTTGAACCAGGTCTCTGTGAGGAAGAGCATGTCAATATTATGAAGGGTGATGGTATCGGAGATTTCAAGTTTGTGTTTTACTGCAGATCTGCAGTTGTGAAGCATGCAGCGCAGCTCTGTCAAGACTGTTTTGGTGACGGGGGCACTAGGGCTCTGAAGGGTGATCGGGATATTGTACTTATGAGGGGGTGCTCGGGGGGGTTTAGGTGGATGCTTTGTTCTGACAGAGGTGATGATCGGAATGGCGTAGATAGTGGGGTTGCTAGGGTATGCCGGTTGAGGAGGGGTGGCGTTCAAGGGCTTGAGTGAGTTAACAGAGTTTCCCGACGATAGGTTAAGCTTGGCTGTACTGGGGTGAGGGGGCGAGGTGCATCTCGTGGGAAGTTGGGAAGGAGTAGCGGTGCAAGAAGGGGTGACAATCTTAGAGCATAAAAGTGAAATGGCAGCTGTAAGCTGGGAGATGGAGGTGATAAGAGAGCCTAGCGTGTTTTCCAGTGAGAATGGGGCAGAGCACGGAAGGCTGGGTTGGGGAAGGTTGGGTGGCTCTATTGAAACAAGGGGGGGTGGAGTGGGTGGTGGCAGGAAGGAGGGAGGTGGCTGGAAAGGAGGTAATTTTGGGTGTGGGGTTCATAAGTGGGGAAGGGTGGTGGGTGAGAGCGGGAGTTAGTGAAACGGAGGTTAAGGGAGAGTTGTCTATGTTGGTGTTGCAAGAGGGAGAGGAATTAAGGACACATTTAGGGGGAGAGGTGTGCGGAACACGGCGGTTGGGTAGAATGAGAGGGGAGGCCTGTGTGGCGTCATGAGAATGTAGGAGGTTTGGGAGGAAAAGAGGTGCGGTGGTTGTGGAGGACCTGTCAGCTAGGAGAGGTGGCTGTGAGGGAACGGGCATCAGGCAGAGTGAGGGGTGTTGGGAGAAAGGGGAGTTGAAGAGAGGAAGTGGTTCTGCTGGGCCCGAGGGAGGGAAGTGGAAGGGGTTACCGGGCGGGGAAGGGGAGTAGTGCAGCATTACTGGCGGAGTAGGAGGGAGGAGAGAGATGCGGTGGGATTGAGGAGAGGACGGGGTGAATAACGAGGGGAGGAGGGGGTAGGGGGGAGGGATGGAAGGGGTGAGGGGAGCATAAGGAAAGTACACTTGGGGAGAGGGACGGAGGAGAGGTGGGCTAAAAAGGGGGGAGATGGGAAGGAAGATGGGGGAGAAGAGATTGGAGAAACGGGATGGTGCAGATGGGACGAGGAGCGTATTGGCTTGTGGTAAGGTTGAAGTGATGTGTGAAGGGATATACTGTGAGGGGGGAGGAATAGGAGGGGAGGTCACAGGGGAGGGGGAGGGAAGGGGGCCGACCTGTGCTCCTCGAGGGAGCAGCCAATTGGAGTGAGGTGGGGTCTGCGGAGGAGAAAGGGAGTAATGGGTGGAGCTGGAAGGAGAGTGATGGGGAAATCCGGTTGCAGAGGAGGGGAGTAAGGAGGGGAAGAGGCAGTCAAAGAGCGAGAGGCAGTTGTCTGTGCCTTGGATCAGGACAGTACCGTTGTTATAGAGTGAGATAGTGAGGTTACCTTTGAAGCAAGCAGAGGGGGACATTTTTAGTTTTTTCCCATGGGGGATAGAGGAGGAGGAGGTGACGTTGAGGGAATAGTAAAAACTGTTGGACCAGGAGGGGATGTCATGAGTGAAGAAAATGAAATCATTTTTTAGCCTCCCAAAACGACTATTGTAGAATTGATCCACAAAAAAGGAATCTGGGAAACGTTCAATAGTGTTATGTTTCCATCGTTTAGTTGCGGCTTTAGACAGGCTAGGAGGATAAATGATTTTGTAGCAATTAGTTCCAGCCTTAACTCGGGGGGTGGCCATGATGGTGAAAAGTGGCGAAGGAGTGTGCGGGGGATAAGAGGAAGGTGTTACTGGGAAAGCGGTGGAGAAGAGAAATAGAAGGGCATAAAGGGGGCACATAGTCCGGACGTTAAGGTGAGGATATCAGAGCTAATGTGCCGTTTGGGACTAGCAAAGCCTAGGTGTGCAAACCAGCCTCAACATCTTAAGATTATCAGTAGAGGTGCTCAGGGCAGGGTGCGGAGAACATACTATATGCAAAGCGATTTCTAACACCAACAAATATCTACTGGCCTGGCGCCCTACAAGTCTTGCAGACTCCTTGTCCAGCTGGCCATTTTGGATGGGGACTCACATGCCCTAATACCATAGTGTCAATAAGTGCAAGTGCACTTGATACACAATTGTAGCATACGGTATATACGGTGAATTACAAAGTACAAGGTGTAAGTGTAGGTATAATACTGATAGTATATAAGGGCAGGATACAACAAAAGGACAGCTGTAAGGACAGCTGCAGTGCAGCCTGTTGTGAAAAGCCAATCTCTTTCAGCATTTGGGTCAGCTCTCTTCCCCATCAGAAAGGGCAGCTTCAGTCACTTCTGTTTATTTTACTTCTCTCTTGTGTCTTCACTGATAGGGCGAATTACATGATGGGCGCAAATCTGCCCGGTGTCCAGCACCCCCCCCCCCTCAAACCCCCCCATCCGGAGTTACCAAATCTGTGGGGTATATTCACAAGACCGTGCGATAAGTATCACCAAAGTAATTTATTGGCAGAAAAGTTAGCACTGCCTAACCCCCTCTGATTTTTTTCGCTGTGATAGCGTGGTATTCACAAGCCCGTGCTACATGGCGATAATTACAGGGAACGGCAGAGAAAACAGGCGACAACAACTTCGCAATGGTGATAGTTATTCCTGCGTTAGCCGCGCTAGCTGTGGATCGGCACATCAGCGCCAGATAACTCACCTTTCTCAACCCAGGCGCTATCGCATTGCGAACATGGCCCTACAAATATTAGGATGTGAGGGGTGGGATGTCAAGTGAATAACAAATGCAGGAGACATTGTCTGGTTCATTTAACATTTGGCATGCAGCCTGAAAGACTGCTGTGTCAACAGAGGCCCTTTCCGCGACCTCTCTACCCCGCTCTATTAAAAGATTCTGCCAGCCCGCACCTACAAGTGATAGATGGAAATGCATTCACGGGTGAATGCTGAGGGGTTGGCAGGTTATCAAAATAATATGGCGGGCGGGGGCCTGGGGGTGGTGGCGGTGGGTGTTGTGATCTTCGAGGTGCATGATCATTGCCTCCATGGCATCTGGTCTTCAGGTGTGGCTCTTGGCTGGGCTCCCTTTCATGCTGTGGGCAGTTTTCCTGCTTAGCACCAGCAAAAGCGGTACAAAAGGGGGTGGTGATGGACGGAGCATCTGAATCAATCAAACACTCACACCCAGTCAAAAGATCTGGGTTTAATTCATCTCCGTTCTTTAGCCCACTCTGCCACCCCAGTTCAGACATGGCTATATGCAAATCAGTCTGACCCTGTGCCTCATGGGAACAGTCCAGCCCGAACTGCCAAGCCATGTCTTCCCTGGACCGGAAACAAGCTTTCGAGGACCGGTTTCTGGCATTCCAGCCGTATTCAGCCCGGCTTGCTTGAATCCAGTGGCAAAGTGAGCAAGGGACTCACGTCTGAGCATACCCTGCCACACTTATGGCAGCCAAAAGCGGTACAAAAGGGGGTGGTGATGGACGGAGCTTCTGAATCAATCAAACACTCACACCCAGTCAAAAGATCTGGGTTTAATCCATCACCGTTCTTTAGCCCACTCTGCCACCCCAGTTCAGACATGGCTGAAACAATCATTCACTCACACCCAGTCAAAAGATCTGGGTTTAATCCATAACCGTTCTTAAGCCCACTCTGCCACCCCAGTTCAGACATGGATGAATCAAACACTCACACCCAGTCAAAACCACCCTCTTTTCTACCGCTTTTGGCCGCCATAAGTGTGGCAGGGTATGCTCAGACGTGAGTCCCTTGTTCACTTTGCCACTGGATTCAAGCAAGCCGGGCTGAAGACGGCTGGAATGCCAGAAATCGGTCCTCGGAAGCTTGTTTCCGGTCCAGGGAAGACATGGCTTGGCAGTTCGGGCTGAACTGTTCCCATGAGGCACAGGGTCAGACTGATTTGCATATAGCCATGTCTGAACTGGGGTGGCAGAGTGGGCTAAAGAACGGTGATGGATTAAACCCAGATCTTTTGACTGGGTGTGAGTGTTTGATTGATTCAGATGCTCCGTCCATCACCACCCCCTTTTGTACCGCTAGCACCAGCAAAAGGCAGGTGTAAAATCCCAGGTGCTACAGCGGTTTATCCCCTGTTTTTGCTTCGTTTCGCAGATCTGGCAATTCGTTGTGAATGTGGTGTGTTTGCACTGGACGGCCTACTCTGCATCTCATTAGTGTTAGTTGGTGGTTTCCACCGTGGAGATAAATTTGGGGACAATTAGCGCGGGAATACTGGTGCTGTCTGCAGTTTGCACCAGCTTGTGAATGGGGTGTTAAATCTATCTCCACTTTTGCTGCGTGAAGGTGGAGGTAAATCAAAGTTAACTCCTTGTGAATAGGCCCCTGTGTGTCAGTAACACTTTGGCGCAGTCAGGGTCTTAGTCGCAGTGAGGGTCGAGTGATATCACAGGATGATCCCTGAGAGCACCCAGGGAAAATGAGGAATTAATGAAGCACATTGGGAATACAACACCAGATTCCCATGGTTAATCAAACTTAATATCCATTTCCCCACTGAGTTGGACAGGGACATTAAAGCTTTTCTTTAAAAGCAAAGTGTCTGGAGGAAAAACATTGGATCAAGAGGGTTCTTCTCATGAGACTTGTGAGAGCCAGGAAAAAACAGGAGCGGGGTCGAGTCTCAGAAGGGTTCTCTGAGATTATAACCATGTTACACATAACAAGATCCATGATCCAGGCCGGGGGGTGAAAACCATTTGCGACTGGTTGCCTCAGTGCTCACTTGCAGCAGCCATATTAGATGACAGTGTGCAATGCTCATTGGGCGAAAATCCCCAGCCCTTCCCCACTGAGATGACATGGACGTTGCAGGCGGGGTTGTGTGTCTTTATAAAATGCGATCCTTCAAGGGCCAGTTATTCCTTTTGATAGTTTTGTCTTTTAGTATAGAAACACCCAACCATGAAAGATTCACACCAGAAAGGCACAACAGGGAAGTGACAAACTCCGCTCTGCTGCTTTCATGGTTTACTATTAGGCTTCCATAACCTGACCCCGCCCCTTTTATCCTCTGACGTAGCCTGGTGGACTTATTGAAATGATAAATAATTTAAGTTATGGAGCACATAATCATTCCTTGAGGCCCCATGGATCCCAAATATAGTGAAAATTATGACTGAACACCATGAAGCCTTCATGTGAACCTCATGATAGCCAAACTTAAAGGAGCAGACCTTGCTCTGGACCAATGGAAATAGCTTTCTGAAAAGTGGGGCAAGAGCAAGCTGGTCCAAAAGTGAATGGGGCCAATCACTTGGTTTCTTTCCGTTGTTCTTAACAAGAAGTCCGACATAAAAAAATAAAACATGAGTTGCACATAGATGCAGTGCTTTCCAGTAGGGGTATTACCTCCCCATCCTGTTTGCACACTTCGGTGGGGATAAAACCACACTTTATACATGCGGTGATACTGAAGTGAAACTGCATCTTTTTGTGCATTCGGAGCCCCAAGTCAGAGCCGGTCCTAGGCCTTCTGAGGCCTTCTGAGGCCCCGGGCGAAAGGGAAGATGTGAGGCCCCTCGAAGTGCCTTACTGCCTGCGCGAGTGCGCTTTTCCCGCATTTCATATCGGGCCCCCTGCTCTGCGGTCTACTCTGCGGGGCCGGCAGTGGGCCCCCTGAGCGCGAGGCCCTGGGCAGCTGCCCATACCGCCCATGCCTAGGACCGGCCCTGCCCCAAGTCCAACCCTCCCGGTGGTTCTAGGTGTCAAGAAGAGGCCAGATTCACCTCTTCTTGACACCTCTATACCCCACCCTACTACCGCTCCTTCCCCTACTCCCTTGACCCTCACCCCACCTTGTCCTTCCGGCCTTGCGCGAAGTAGCCCGGGAGAAGACTGGTCTGCGACTTTCACTTCCCCCAGGGGCTGGCATTCCCCACAGAAATGTTGCCAGGTTTTACTGGAAATTTGTGCAGGGAAAGGGCGGTATGTTCGCACTGTTTGCAATACTGATCCCAGCAACAATTCTGGTTTATAACCGAATCCGTATTAGCAGGGGGTTCAAAGATTTAAAGAAAATGACTGGTTTCCCAAAGCGTGTCATTTCTTGATAATAAATTGGCAATGCTTCAAGAAGGGATTGCAATTAATTCAGAAATCTAATTGTGTTAGTTGTATTCAACCCAGCCTAGTAACTCACTCTGAAGGTTAACACATCTTTTAGGAAATAATCAACTAGCAGACCATAATTTGGACCAGTGGAACTCGCAAACCTGGAGAGAAAAAATATTGTTGAAATAATAGCCATTTATATTTTTTAAATCAAGGTATTTTACAACAATTAACATATTTTGATAGAACAAATATACATTTGCATTCCCACTGCCAAAATGAATGAGAAGGGCTGGAGAGAAGTGATGGTGCTTGTTTTGCTTCAGAAAAGCCAATCAAATGAAGGTGAGGAGGAGTCAGCCTGTTGCACTCACAAACGTTTATGAAGTCTGCTCTATAAAGAGTTTCCATTGTGTACCGTAATTATGGGAAGAGAGACGTACAATATCTAATTTTCCACATCTTCAGCTTTTTACTGAAGGAGCTTGGGAGAGGGCATCCTTGGTGAGGACTGTATGAAACAGTGAACTCAGAGAGCAGTCCACACTGCACTTCCAGGACACAAGAAACAGCCATTGGTGACTGGCAGAGTTTTCAATAGCCGTTGTGGCTTGTTCGCTGTAGCTCAAGTTCACATCCTGCCTTTTCCCTTTTGCTTTGTTGTTCTTTCCTCCTAGTCCCTCAACTTACTTTATGCAGTTCATGGATGACCTTTCTGATTGGCGCTTTGCTCTGACGGTCAGTATTGTGCTTGTTTCTTCCCGTCTTCCCAAGTGCTGGGTTAATTTCAGTTAAGGTGTACACAGTGGTTGTTGCATTCTTTATGCGGTAACTTGTTTCCTGGTTTGGGCACAAGAGACAGTGCTAATACATAAATCCTTGTTGTGAAGGGTATACTACAGACAGACAAACCCTGTGCACTGTTTTCCATCCTTACCCATTTCTCCCACTTCTGCACTCAGAGCTGGTAAACAATCAGACCTGAAGAAGGGGTTTTGGGAGGGCATGAGGGAGTAGTAGTTGCATGTGAAGAATAAATAGAGCAAGAGTGCAAGATGTCACTGACAACATTTCACAAATTGTTTGAGCTGCCCTAAGTCATCCCACTTCTCACATTACATCCCACTTATGTCAGGACTTCTTAAGGGCAACTGTGATCAAGTGGAAACTCCCAGTTTTTGCACATATATCACTATAAAAAATGAATTAGTGATTAAATTCTCTTACTCTTATTTAATTGTTTTATGTTAATTCCTACCTGCTTTGTTGCTTACAGACATAAACAAAGAAGCAGTATCTTCTTACTAGGAGTCAGTCCTACGTTTTGGCTCAAATAGGCCTTCAAAGTTTAGCTGCACTAATCGTCAATGCCAGCAACACATGCACTTGCCATGAAGAAGTCCTTATTGTGAGTGGTCAATCAATCAGGATCTATATAGCGCAGCTAATCATCCAATAGGGTGTCCAGGCACTTGTAGGCCTCAATGACTTACTCAAACAGTTAGATCTTGAGGGCCATTCAGGACTTCCGAGCTGAGGTGATGGTCCGGAGGTGTGTGGGAAGGCTGTTCCAGATCTTTGCTGCGATGTGGGAGAAGAAGCATCCTCCACTTCTGCTTCGGTAGATGTGGGGAGTATGGGCAAATGAAAGGGAGGTGGAAGTGCAGGTGATGGTTAATGTAGATGGGTCCTTAGTTGTGTAAAGCCTTGTATTCGTGGGTCAGCAGCTTGAATTGGCATCTGTTCTGTATGGGGAGCCAGTGGAGTTTCCTGAGGTAGGGTGTGATGTGGGTTCGTCAGGGAAGGCTAAAGATGAGTCTGGCTGTGGCGTTGTGTATGGTCTAAAGTCTCTGTAGAAGGTGTGTGGTGATTCCTACGTAGAAGACATTGCCATAGTCCAGTCAGCTGATGATTAGGGCTTGTGTCATGGTGTGTCTCGTGTGTAGGAGAAGCCACTTGAAGATCTTACATAGCATGCACAGAGTGAGGAAGCAGGTGGAAGAGACTGCGTTGATCTGTGATTTCATTGTGAGCTTGTTGTCAATAATGATTCCAAGGTTTCTGTCATGGTTGGAGGGAGTGGGTGCGGGTCCTAGGTCTAATGGCCACCAGGAGTCGTTTCATGTGTTGCTGCTGTTGCCAAAGATGGTGGTATGAAACTTATTGGCTAATTGGTGATGGACTTTTATTGAAAGTCTTATTATTATGCAGTGGAAGATAGAATGTAGATTTCTACTTTTGGATAAACATCACACCTCTTTTGGAATATGCTTGGAGGGAATCTGCTGTGCTTCTTACACATTGACGATATAAACTAAAAGAAGAATTCTTGTCACTCCAAAACATTTGCGAAATATAGTTAATCTTTTTGTCCTTTAATGAGAAACTGAATGTGGCGACCTTGGTAGCGTGGTTGCCTTTTGGATTCCCATTACGGATTGTTTACATTTTAGAAACGTTGTTGGCTTGTAACATACTCAGCAGTGTCTCCTACGCAATGGTGGAGGATCGTCACCCACTGGCTCAGAGCCAGCAGCCAAAAAATAAAATGATATGGCTCTGAGCCAGCATGTGCAGGGAGGGGCGGGCCGGGGCCATGGTTGGGGAAAGAAGACTGGTTTGTGCACTTCTAAGAGCGCATGTGTGTTTGGCCGGCTGTCTTAGGCCGGACAAACACACATGCGCACTTAGATTTCTCCAACCTGGCTATATTGAACAGCCATGTTGGAGATACAGCACAGACTCCCTGTCCTGAGCAGAGCGTGAAAGCAGTCCGCTCAGGCTAATCCCCACACTTCTCTCATGCTTGAGAGCAGTGCAGGGATTGGATGGGAGTTGTGATACTGTCCCAGGGACTCCTGGAACAGGAACTGTAGTAGAGGAGCGCAAGGCGGTCGGTAGCACCAGATAAGTGGTTTATATTTATTTAGATCATTAACCCCCCGTTAAGTGCTCCTCCCTCGGCGTGCTTCCCGCTGGCCTCCTCTCCCTTCCACCCATGTCCCCTCCATCCACTCACCAGTATTTTTCTGAATCGGTCGCCACTTAAGGTACTTACCTAACAAGCTGTAACTTTTCATAGAAGGTTGCAAAAGCTGCAAGGAACTTTACTAACCGTTGACCTCTAATACGTTAGATTTCCAGTGGCAGTCATTATCACAATGGGTCATTTCCCTTTGCTTGTTCTTACTGATGTCACTTACCTGCAGACCTGCTTCACAGCATTCACATGTGTTGCGTGCTTGTGAAGCAACCTTGAAAAAACCCTCATTATATAGTGGGAATGGAAATGTAGACAATATGAGCAGTGGGAAAGATGGAGTGCCAATGTCAATTTAAGCAGGACCTCCTGTTGATTTTTCAGTCTGTCCAAGACCAATAAGAGGAGCAGCAGCTTTAAAGAGCCTTTCAATATCAGCTAGCGCTTTCTGATACAGGCACTGCAAGATGATCTGCCATTTCTGCAAGCTCTCATAGAACCACTACCACTGATGTTGCTGAAAATCGAAAGAGATGCTGGAGTGCACAATAGTGCCATTCTGGCAAAACACTTTACCATTATCACTGGTGCACTTGTTGTGAGGGTTACACATTACTGTTTATATGCATATTTATTAAAGAGAAATTGTAGTGGTATGGTACTACAGTTTCAATCATCATTAAGTTGGAGAAACTTACTACATATGCACTCAGATGTGTTACAAACGATTGTGATCACACTAACACAACAAAGGGAACAAATCACACGGTAAGCCCCTCAACAAATCATATGCAGGGGTCGAAACGAGTTGATTTAACATATAAGACTTTTCTGTGCTGCACCCTTGAAATGTGGCTGCTATCACAACATTTGAAGTACATGGTTTTCTCCTGTCTTAGTGACCAATTGGAGCATCAAGAATCCTCTGGATGTTAGTGTACATAATCAAGTATTATAGACATAACATTATAGATGAGAGATCCCCAACACTGAAGAAATTATACCACTATTACCAAATGGGTAAATCCCATCTTCATTTTAAACAACAAGCTGTCACCTATTATGAAGAAAACCAAAGCAATACAATGATTAAAAATTAAAGAGGGTAAAAGTGTCACTAAAATAAGTATGTGGGCCTGAAAGAGGTTGCTGACAGGAAACACTGTAAAAATGTAGGCATTATGGGGCTTATTTACAAGCCACTAGCGCAGCCAGTGCGTCACTTTTAACTCTTTTAACATTTGAACTCTCTATCTTCAAATGTACAAGAATACGATTGCGTAATGTTCCTAACAAAAAGATTTACAGAAACTGCAATCCTGGAACTCCCAGTTGATAATGAAGAAGAGTGCGTAAAACATCAGGACCAAGAAGAACTAAAGGAAAATAATGTCGCCTCCAGACATGAAAAAGACAGAACTATGCATCAACGCACAACTATAGAACTGCCAGCAGACGAAACGCAATGGTATGGTGCTGAGACCGGTGCCCGACTTGTAATGTAAAGATCAGACAGGCCTGCCTATGCAGCAGACGACGTAAACAGAATAATACTGAAAGGACCCGGAAATGGGGCACCAGGTCCAAACGCATACCCAAGCAGTCTTCAAACACCCCTCATCCTTCTGGAGTAGGAAGCTTGCAAATCTATTCACAGAAGCTGAGACTTTAAATCAAATTCCATCAAGCTGGCAAGGTTCAATAATATCACCAATCTATAAAGGAGGGGACAGAACCTGTCCGGAAAATTATAGATTAATCACTTTACTGGACGTAGAAGCAAAGTATTATGCCTCCCTGATCCTGGAAGACCTGACAACCTGGTCAAACACGCTCAATCTGATTCTGAATTCAATCAGACGGGCTGCAGAAAAGGAATTGGGACAATTACTAACATTTTAACACTTTCCCTAATTGCTGACAAGTATAAACAGAGAAAACAACAACTGCACCTTTGCTTCATAGACCTCAAGGCTGCATTTGACAGTGTGGATCGTCATCTCTTATGGGGAAAGTTAAAAGCATGGAAAATTCCAGAGAGAATCTTCAGAGGAATACTGCTTCTTTATTCCAACACCTGGATGTGAGCAAAGCTGGGAGATGACTCAAGGCTAACAAGAAAGGCGATCACCACCAAAGGTCTAAAACAAGGATGCCTGCTGGCCCACACCTTTTTAATATTTTCATGGTGGACCTGGCACACCATGTTGATAAGATCAACTCCCATCCACCCCAACTGGGAACGCTATCTCTATCACATCTCTCATATGCGAATGATGTTGTCCTGATGAGCCTAACCAAGATCAGTTTCCGCAGGTCACTCACAGGCATGTTGGACTACATAACAACTAACAGGTTTGAAATTAACACATTGAAAAGTAAGACAATGCTAATTAGTAATTATCCAGCAGCCAAGCAGTACATACAACTTGAGGGTAACTTGCAGAGGAAGTATCTAATTACAAATACCTGGGATTTTATATGGGCAATAGGCAGAACCATTGAGAGCAGAAAGCTCATATGCTACAGAGAACAAATGCACTGATGTTTGCCTTCAGGACTCTAGCAAAAGAACTGAAGGGGCCATCGTATAAACCCTTGCTTGCAGTGATAACGGCTAAAATGCTTCCAACATTAACATACGCCAGCATTGTGCTACATGGTAAATATTCAGAACTATTGAACAAAGTAATAGTCTCAACAAATAAAAATGTCTTTCAGATACATCAGTCTGCATCCCCAGCACAGGTCAGACTCGAATTTTGTTTAATAAATGAAACATTGGGGAGGGATGTATGCAACAATTAAGTTATGGTACCGATTTAAACAAAACAAAGCAGACTCCGTGTTGAACAAAACCCTGTGGACTTATTTACAAAATGAAAAAGAATTACCTTATAATCAATATCTCCAAAAAGCACTACTACCAACTAGCACAGATGAGCTTTAGAACACCAACTTGCCCTATCCAGCTTTCAAACATGCTATCAATAAATCAGCAACATTTCACTCCTTGTTAATTGACAAAAACATCTGTAGCAAGAGAACACATGCATGGATGGTGAATGATCAATAGCTAAAATATTCTTGCGCCGGCGCAAAACCTAAGTATTCCATTCTTAATCCATCAAAAACAACACCTGATGGCCCTTCGCTTCACAAATTACCTTCCATTGCAGATCAGCTAACCTGGATCCAAAAAGGACTTGATAGAATGCTGGCTCTGCGGCAGCAATAAAGAGGACTTCATCCACTTAATCTGTATATGTCCCAAACTTTGCACAGCACGAGTCACTTTACTAAGGAATGGGCTGAACATCAGAAGAATAAGGACATGCAGATCGGCTATTATAGCAGGTCTGGTTCCAACTGACACTCTAATGAACTGTCAATTGATAAAGTTTCTTAATTCCCATGAACGAGTTTTGAAAAGAGAACAGTTAGCTATCGCCCTGATATGTTAAAAGACCTCACGTTCCATGAAATTCAAACAAGGTTATCTGACATCTTAGAATTAAGTTTGGGAGGTTACTTTTTGATTATACAGAGGATCATTCACCAATTAATACGCAGAACAAACTTACTGTAAGCTATGTACTCTTGTATACTTTTGTATATTCATAACCAAGAATGTAAAGTATTTTGAGGTTTTAAGAAAATGACAACATTTTAGCATTGTTTATATACATGAGACAAAATGTAGCTTGCGGGTGAGGTTTTTGTTTATTCCGGCGTAGAGTGCATTGCCGTAGTGAGTCTGCTGGTGATGAGTGCGTGAGTGACGATCTTTCTGTGCTCGAAGGGGATGCATTTGAAGGTCTTACATAGGAGGCGGAGGGTGTGGAAGCAGGAGAATGCGACAGAGTTGATCTGGCGGTCCATTTTGAGCTCTGAGTCCAGGATGATTCCAAGGTTGTGTGCGTGGTCCGTGGGGGTGGGTGGGCTTCCGAGGGCGGGGGGGCCCCAGGTGTCATTCCAGGCATCGGGGTTTGAGCCCAAGATGAGTACTTCTGTTTTGTTGGTGTTGAGTTGTAGGCACCTGCTTTTCATCCATTTGACGACAGTTTCCATGCCTTCTTGAAAGTTGTGTCTAGCGGTTTTGGGTTCATTGGATGAGGAGAGGATGAGTTGGGTGTTGTCTGCGTAAAACACAATGTTGAGACTGTAGGTTCTGACGATGAGGGAGAGCTGAGCCATGTAGATGTTAAAGAGCGTGGGGCTGAGGGAGAACCCCTGGGGGACTCCCCGGGTGGTAGATGTAGCGTCCGAGAGGAAAGGGGGGAGTGTGACCCGCTGCGTTCTGCCGGAGAGGAAGGAGTGGATCCAGTCGCGGGCCTTGTCTCAGACCCCGGCGGAGTGGAGTCTGCATATTAAGGTGCGGTGAGAGACTGTGTTGAATGCTGCTGAGAGGTTGAGGAGGATGAGGACTACTGTTTCTCCTCTGTCCAGTAGGGAGCGGATGTCGTCTGTTGTGGCGAGTAGGGCAGTTTCTGTGCTGTGGTTTTTTCTGAAGCCGGATTGGGAGGAGTCGAGGATGTTGTGCTCTTCGATGAAGGTGGCGAGTTGGCTGTTGATGGCTTTCTCAATGACTTTAGCTGGGAACGGGAGCAGGGAGATGGGTCTGTAGTTCTTGAAGTTGGTGGGGTCTGCCGAGGGCTTCTTCAGGAGAGGGCTGATCTCGGCCTGTTTTCCAGTCATCGGGGAATGAGGCGATCATCAGGGAGCGATTGATGGTGTGGCGGAGCATGAGTGCGATGGTGTCGGCGGCTCTGTTGAAGATGTGGTGGTGGGGGCAGGGGGTCTTGCTGGTGGGTTGGGCGAACTACTTGATGATGATGCTGAAGAGTTCTTTGCTGTTGTGCGTGTGTGTGGAGATTCTGTCTTCAATTGCTTTTCTAATTTTTCTGATGAGTTGGTGGTGGGTGTTGGTGGGGGCTATGAGGTCGTTGTGGGCCTCTCTTGATTTGGAGTTCCTCAAGGCCTTTTCGAGGTGACGGCACGTGCGTCTGGTCTCTCAAAGTTCAGTGGTAAACCATCTGGCTTTCTTGGTGTGAGTGTGGTTGTTTTTCTTGAGGCAGGCTTTGGCGTTGGCTCTGTCGGAGATCCATCTGTGCAGAGTTCGGGCTTCAGTGTTGGGGTCGTCGTCTTTCGCGTTGGTTGGGGTGGAGTTGCTGAGGGGGGAGATGAGCTGGTCATCGGTGATTTTGGTCCATTTTCTTGGTGGGAGCAGGTGCTGGTGTCTGTGGATGGTGGGTGTTCGGAAGGTGAAATGGACGCATCAGTGGTCTATCCATGAGAGTTCAGTGGTGTGGCTGAAAGTGATGGAGTTTCCTGTTGTGAAGAGGGGGTCGAGGGTGTGTCCTGCTGAGTGTGTGGGTTCAGTCACGATCTGGCAGAGTCCAATTTTGTGGAGGTTGTCCAGGAGGGATGTGGTGTTGGGGTCCAGTTGGTTGTTGAGGTGAAAGTTGAGATCTCCCAGCAGGGTGTAGTTGATGGATGTGATGGCATGTGGGGAGATGATGTCCATGAAGGAGTTGGTAAAAGGTTTATGGGGTCCAGCGGGTCAGTAGATGAGGGTTCCCCAGAGGGTGATTGTAGGGCTGGCCAGTATCTTGAAGTGAAGGTGTTTCATCAGGTCTGTGGGCTCATCGAAGAGTTTGCTCAGGTCGAGGGTGGATTTGTGTATGATGGGGATTCCTCAACCCGGTGCGGGTGGAGCAGTCCTTCCTGGAGATCTTGTATCATCGGGAATGGCGATGGTGATGTCCGGTCCCGAGGTGGTGTTGGTCCAGGTTTCGGTGAAGAATGCTATGTCCGGGGTGGTGCTGTCGAGGAGGTCTGAGATTTTGGTGGCATGTTTGTGGAGTGATCGGACGTTGAGGAGGATGCATTGCAGGGTCTTCGGTTCGGGTGTGTTCTTGCGGGGGGGTTGTGCTGGGTCCGTGTTCCTGGTGGCGCTGCAGGTGTGCCATCAGCGGTTTCAGCTAGATGGTCCGTGGGTGTTAGCTGGTGATGCTACCCTGCAGTTGTTGTTGCTGCCTGGGTTGAGTGCATGAAGTCCCGCAGGGTCATAGCGTTGGCGGTGCAGAGTTCCAGGGTTCCTGCTGCTGGTCGCGGTCGGGTCTCGGATGGGCGCAGATGGGATTGCCTTTGGCGCCCCAGCGTCGCAGCCGCAGAGCGGCCACCATTAAGTAGGGTTCGGGGAGGGCTGGTCAGCTGGGAGGCGGGATTGGGGAGGGGAGCTAAATTGGGCCAGTCGCGCTGTTCGTGCTGGGGAGAGGGGCTGTGGGGGTTGCAGCGGCGGCGAAAATGGGCAGAAAGGGAAAAGAGGAATAAAAGGACTAAAAAGTGGAAGCAGAATAAAGCAGAAAAGTGGAATAAAAGGACTAAAAAGTGGAAGTAGAATAAAGCAGAAAAATGGAATAAAAAAAGGACAAAAAGTGGAAGCAGAGTAAATCGGAAAAGCAGAAACGTGCAAGAAAGGTGGAGGAGAGAAATGAGAGGGAGAGAATGAAATGAGGGTAAAACGAGTGAAACAGAGAGGGAAAGCAGAGCGAGAGAAAAGAGATAGAGGTACACTGGACCACCAGGGATGAGGCGCAAGTATTACCTGCAGATGGAGGAGGACCTCGAACACCAGCACTCAAGAATGCAGGGGCTCGGGGGAGGCCTCACTTATTGTTGAAGCTGCAAGGGTGGGAGAGCAATTTCACTGACAAAGAATCAGTGGTCTTGCTCCCTAATGTTGTATTTGTAATCTAAAAGAGGGCAGCTGTGCACATCCTCTTGCATGAACTCAACCCCTCATGGGCAGCCAACTCCACTCTGAACATGGCCTTTGGCTGTACCCAACGGGAGTTGGAACACAGAGCCTGCCTGTTGACCAGACTTTGAGCCCAACCCGCAACAGGCACCAAACCACGGTTACATTCAGCACTCAGAAAGGTACAGTGGGGGTTCGGTCACAGACAGGCCCTGCTCCCAACCCTTTGCTGGCAGCCTCCTTCTGTTGCACTTGGGCTTTGCAGCCAGAATCTGCTCCCAACCCTGCCATGGGCAGCCAACCCGCTGCTGCTCATGGCTTTGTACTGTCTAAAGAGGAGGTTTAGGCTGCAGGGCTTGGCCACTGGCCAGGCCCTGCACCCAACCCACCAAGGGTGACCAACTTTGCATGGTGCAAGCCTTCAGCCATGTGCTTGGGGCGGGGTTGCCCACAGGTTCCAGCCCTTGGCCAGGCAACCAACTCCCTGCCACACATGGCAACACCCCACTGTTAAAAGGCCAGGCCCTGAGTCCAACTCTGCCATGGGAGGACAACACTCTGCTGAGCACAACCTTTGACCGCAGGTGGCCAGCCTAAAATGTATTTTCAAATGTCTCTGTACCCCAGGAATCATGTGGGACCAACTGTCCAGAATTGCCTAATTTTCTAAACCTTTCATGACCACTTCAAGCACCTGTTTCAATGGTATTTTCTCAAGAACGGCTAAACAGATTTTACACTGTATCTCAAAAACACACTTTCCAAGTAAATTGCTGACTTTTTGCCAAATTTGATATAATTCTGTTCAGCTGTTTTTTCTGTATTGGAAAGAAAAGTTGCCCATGGGAATTAACACAGGAAATCAACGTTTTGGGAACGCCTTTTTCTTGGTCCCTGCAAATGGATCATGCAAAACTTTCCAAGAAGGAGCAGAGCTGGATTAACTTTTTTGGGGAAAGGTTCATGAAGATTGATCAGATGGCACTAAAGTTATTAGCGAAACAAAAAAACACTTTTCCTATGGAAACTCTGATCTAACTATACAAAACAGTGGCTCTCTGTCTCCAGACCAGACCTAAATTTGAGTACTCTGTATAAACCATTTCTAATCATGGTTTTCCATGAACACAAAGGGCCATATTTACAAGTAAACTGTTGCAAAGTGGTGTCAAGCCAAAATTGCGAACGCCGTTCTCTGACAGTTTCAAAACACATGGATGCACCGAATTTACAAGAATGCTGTGCACCCCTGCGTTTTCCCTTAGTGCTGTTGCTAAATTTGACTGGCTAGTACCAACGCAGGCAACCTTGCACCATAGTGCAAGGATGCATGCGTTGCTAGGAATGATTGTTCATATGCACTGCATGATGCCACAGGAACGCCATTAAAAGTAACGTTCTCGTGGTGCAATGCCCTTGTAAATATGCCCCAAAGTGAGGAAGGCTAAAGTTTCTACATGGCTGTTGTCTCTTTCTGTTGTCATATTCTTCTGGTTCCACCAGGTGGGAGGGAGGCTTATAGCGAATCTCGCTGTTAATTAACTGATTCTCTCAGTAGCAAGACTGACCAGTATCTTCAATCCATGGGAGCCAACAAAAGTTAATTTTTTTAGGCAATAGTAAAGGAACAGCTCTTCTATTCAAGTGTTCACTTTCCACCTTGAAACCACTTTGTGGTGGGCCTAACACAAGCAATTTAACATATCATTTAATGATCGGGGCTCATTGGTATCAGACATGTGCTCATTGCTTGCTATCATAAATCTCCATGTCGTGGTTCTCTGACCTTCACTTGCTCTCCGGTTTAAGGATAGCAAAGCTAATAAAATGGGTACCTTTGGTTTTGATGAAGACATTTCCCATCCGATGACAAGTAAAAATAGATCTCACAAGTATTTGCATATGTAGAATTGCATAAAGCGTTGCATGAACAACTTCTCAGTGCTAGCTGAATGGCGTAAACAGACGAAGGAAAACTGAGTGAAAGTAAGCCAAAGGGACTTCACACTAATCTACAAGATTGTCCAAGATATGGCAATTCTCAATAGTTCCATCATTTCCTCATCATGTCTTCCGCTCAAAAACATATCCCATATGCGTTTTGAAGGAAATAAACCACAATATGTGATTTTCCATATAATAAAGTTCTTATTGAAGTGACAAGGGTGAAGAAGGTAAGTTCTGTCGAGGATGGGTGATAAACAGATGTAGAGAAGAAGTAAACCATGTGCAAAGAAACATGCACAGTTGACTCTCTTTAACTTTGCTTTTGTTTTTTGGAATTCTTCTCTCTTGCCTTGTGGTGTTACTAACCGTTGAAGATTGCCCAAGCTTGAAAGAAGCACTCGTTTCAGAATGATAGCCTCTTGAACAAGTCTTGGTTTCCAAGAAAGTCAGCGGGTAGCAATGTGAATGCTAAGGATGACTGATAATGCCAACGGCTGGGATTGGTCAAGTATGAAAGCCTGACATGAGGTGTCCCTGGAGATACGCAACCCTGGCCTCTCGCGCACCAGCAGCGTATCAGCGCCTGCAAGTCAGGGTTCCGCCAACTGTCAGTTGCCCTCAACTCTGTTTTTTTTCATGAATGGCTTCAGGAAACCAGGCGGTGGTCTGAAGATTTATGACTTCCAACTACTTCTTGTGAGGTAACTTCCTGATAAAGACACTAGAGGTTTTTGGTCAGTTAGAGAGGATGCCTCTTTCTGAAGCTTCAGCAAATTTAGGAAGTTGCAAAATATGAACTGAAAGTATGAAAACGGGAAGTTTTAGGCCGGGTAGTAAGCCATAGATCATTAGTAATTGTCATTGAATGCAATATTATATTCATGCTTATGGATGAAAATACTATCAAAGTAATATAAATTATTGGAATCTGTACATGATGATAAAGGGTAGCGCCTGTTGTCATAGTTTTGTTGTTTTCAAGCGCTGCAAGGAGAAGGCTTTGTAATTACTCACAAAATTAAAGTTTTATGGACTTTCCCGAAATAGTCCACCCACCTGATATCACAGGTGCACCAATCAACTGAGGCCACTTGTCACCTGCCATCACCTGATGTACTAAGTATACACTTCCCATGATGTATTCATTTACTCCTGTGACGTCACCCTCAACATTATTTCATGGTGCCAAAGGGCAACAACAATGTCAACACGTCACAGATTCATCCCCTCTTTTGAATATTTGACGTGGGCTCACTTCACCCAAACTAATCACGGATTGTTTTTGGCACCACAAACATTCACCTACCCAACTGCTCTTCCATGGGGGGAAAATATATTGAAAATTTATTAATTGTTGTGATTGTTTCATTATTTATTTCTTCAACTTTAACAGTAGACCCTCTAATATGTCTTTATCTTTGTCACCTTTGTTAAAGTAGCATCATGATAGTTTTGATATTGGTGTTGATAAAAGTTACACATGTGGCAGTTTTTGACTCGCAAGCCCAGATTCTGAAACAAATCACGGAACGGAGCGCAACACCTAAGGAGGCCGCGCAGTGTTGCGTGGCAGTGAGAGCGCAGGAGAGCGCCATATTCACAGAGATATGACACTCTCCTCCCGTCTCCCTAGCGCCAGCGATGATTTCAGCTGCCAAGCTCCAGGCACACACCTTAGCGCTATAGTGCTAGGGTGCGTGCCTGAGTCTACCATAGGTTTTGTACGGGGAGGGTACCAGAACAAAATACTATGGCTAGGCACACCGTAATGCTTTTCCTACTTTGTATGTGTGCTGCAAAGTGCAGCACGCATGTCCAGTCGGGAAAAAAAGCAGAAATGAAAACATTTTTCCTTTTAAAGCCTGCTTTCCAACAGCGTTAACTTTTGGAGCTAAACCCTGTCTACTAATGTTCGTAGTTGGGCTTTAGCATAAAAAAATCTTAGGTGGTTGCATGGGTACGCCCTTGTTCCATCCATATAATGCCCGCTTGATGCAAAGTAATTTGCACTTTGCGCTGCTTTGTGTTACTTTCCCATACAAACCAATGCTAATACCCAAAACCTTTGTAAATCTGGGCTCCAGTGTTTTAGAGTCAATCAGCACACTTTAAGAAACACTAAAGAGTGGCAAGTTAATATAATCAAACTGGTATAGAGCTACTGAAGAGTGCCATCTAGTCCTCTTGAATAGAGAGATGGGCACTGGAGATTGTGGTAGGAGCTCTGCACATCTAGGCACCCATGGAGATGTTCACCAACTTCCAACACTGAGCTGTCAACCAGGCCACCTCGCAGATATACAAAGGTCTTGGGGGAAGCTGGCACTCACTGAATGTCCTGGGCATGCCACAGCACTGGGCAGCTGGAGTCCAGATTGCACTATGGTTTTCTGGCTCGTTTTAGATGGGTTTCTGGCCCAAACGCAAGAACTTTTATATGACCTTAATGTGTTGGGGCAAAAGTCTAGTTTTTATTTTAAAAATTACAGTCAGTTCCGGAAAGGGGGAATTTTCATTTTTCCACTTCACAAGGCTCGCTGCACCCCCACAACTGGGCGGCCATTTGAAAGAAGAAAGAATGCTGGACTCCAGCGGCGGCCGGCACAGGTAAATGTGATGGGCGGTGCGGCGGGTTGGGATAGGGTGGGAGGGGAGAAGTCAACAGACAAGGAATAGGTTTAATTAAATAAATAATACCTATTCCGTCATCTGTCGACTTCCCCACCCTGCCCCGCCTCACCGCGCTTTCCTGTTCCGGCCGCCATTATGTTGACCCCGCTAGATTATTGCATGTCGCCTTGCAGATTACGGGTGTCCAACACAGCAATTAGATAACTGAAGCTTAAGCCCACTCCACACGCTGCACCTTACATCAATGGTTACAGACTATGGAATCCGTGACGCGGCTCACAAAACCTCGCCATATACCACATCCACTCTTGAACCACTGCTCGCTTTCGCTTCCGTGTCCTTAAACTGTCACGTAGAGCAGAGTACCTCGTGAGTCTCCACAGTGAACTCTGCTGCTGTTGCTTCAATCTCTGAGGCTGCATTTGGTGCACTGTGTCTGACCCACTTCCTTTGTGACATCCCTTTTAGTGGCCTACATCTGGAAGACGTTTGCAAGTGGCTAGGTCGCCCAAAGGACACTTGTTTCAGCAGAACTCCTCATGTGAAATAACTATTCCCAAAACTTATTTCTTTACTATACCTTTATTTTATCCTAGTTTTAGGTGCAAAGAATGCCAAAGGTGTTTGAGTACAGCATCAGGATGAAATGCCAATACAGCAGTATCTTGAAAACACATCAGTAATCAGTCAGCCAAGCAACCTACCAAGATACAGAACTATTAAATTGGCAAAGTCCACATTTTTAGGGGTTCCTACCTATAGAATGTTTAGGTGACCTTACCTGCTCCTGTTGGCTTACGTAGCAGGCTGCGCTACACAGTGTCCAGCAGATATGCACTATTCGCAGATGTGTCTAGAAACCAGACGATGGACTGGTGAACGGTGATGGCAAGCCTGGTTTCATTCTATTCAGGATGATTGGGACTGGCCACGTGCATGGATGAATGTACCTTAAGAAAGCTTGTCCCGGTATGTTTAGGTAACTAGGTCAGTTATGTCCACCAACTATTGGAGTTAGAGCGTCTGAAAAACACTTTGGAAATGTTTCAAGAATGATGCTATCATCGTAGGGTTGTACACCTTCCCATTCATGTGTTGATGATATTGACAAACTGAAAGAGCCATACCAGGTTCGGGGAATGCCTTTTGCACCCTTTATTGCATTAGCTTGATTTTCACATGTTGCCCAAGGTGTCAACTGACACTCTCATCTCAGCCTAAAATCTTTAGACTCATAGTTGATTCCAATCTCACTTCTATCTCTGTGAGCCAGTACTCCACACTTGCCAGATAGATAAGGAATACCAGCCTTCTTGGAAATGCGAACGCCTTTATGTTAAACCATAAAGGTTTCCCAGATCATTCTCGTCCTAGGGACTGAGCCACATTACAGTTATTCAAAGAATTCAATATTTGATTCTTTGACCTCAGACATAAGGTCTAAGGAAGTCGTTTTGACTCCAATGGACTCCATCACTCCTCTAGAGTTGCCTCTGCTGGCAAGTCACCTTGCATATTGTGGGGCTCATTTACTAGCCCCTTGCGCCACCGGTGTGTCACTTTTTATGACGCACCGGCAGCGCATCGTGCTGCCCCATATTTACAAGGACACGTAAAGCCACCCTGCTTGGCTTTTCATGTCCTTGTAAATATGGCCCCTTTACATGCAGCACTTTGCATGAAAGGGGCGTACCATGGGTGTTGATGCGAGTGTTCAAGAAATCGTAAACCTGGAAATACATCAGAATGCTATGCCTCCCCAGGTAGGGAGACGCAACACTTTCTATGCATGCTCCATTTTGGAGCACGTATGGAAAGAGAAAATCACCTCTCATGGTTGTTTTGTGCAGGAAGGTGTCCCTTCCTACAAAAAAACAATCTCCCCACAATGCAGGCACCCTTGCACCATGATGCAAGGGTGCCTAGGTTGGCGCATGGCAGCCAATTGTGTGCCAGTGCAGGGTGAAGCACAGGGACCCTTCATATCGTTGTAGATATGTCACATCTCTGTGCTGTTGAAATTACACAGTGCAGCGAAGCAAAATGGCTTGTGCAGCGCGCTGAGTCACTTTGTTGTAAATAAGGCCCTTTTAGTTGAGACAAGTGTTTTCAATGAAAATATATTGCCAGGTGGTCTACTAAGTCAATGTTGCATACCCAACATTTTTACTGTTTTACCGAAACAAATCCCCAAAATGGGGGTTTACTCCTGTCAAACAAAAATGAAATGCCATGCCATCTCTTCTTTGTTGTTTGCCACCACCATAGTTTACATGGCAGCTGAAAATATGGAAAATATGGGCTGGCTCTGGAAACAGTGCAACCAGTGACCTTATAGTGGATGGGCTGCATACATACCATTTCCAATGGGGAAGCCAGCTGAGACTCTGCTGTCGGAATCAAAGTGGTCCCCCACCTCTAAATAGGGAGAGAGCACAGAGAAGTTGGTGGACAAGTCATTTACTATCTTTCAGAAAATATTTGAGAGGAATTATCTGAAACCTTAGCAGATTTTCCCTGGTGCCAATATGACAAACATGTCAGCCAATGAGAGCTGCATAGCATACCCAATTTCCCATGCTTTGGTAGACATCAATGGCAAGTTAGCCATGGTTGATGTAGGGATGACAGAGAAACAAAGTGCTGGATGTCTCTTGGGCAGTGATTTGATTGCTCCTTTTAATACTAGGACAAGAAGCCTACGTGGCTTGGTACATGTCAGCTGTGTTGACCCGCGCACAGGCTGCACATCAGTCCCACGAGGAGACTGGGACCTTCTGAGATTTTCAGACACCATAGAAAGGCAGTGAACAGATAAGAGTTCAAAGTACATATTGTTGGACCCGGCCCTTTCTGCAGGGTCACCACCAGATTTTTAGCTTCTGTTGCTGAAACCATTTTTGTTGTCATATGGGCTGTACACTTTTTCCATACTACTCAGGAGTAAAAGTGTTTGGGCTCCCACCCCCAAATATGGTAAACTTGGTATACACCTGATTAGTATGTTTAAATTACATATAATTCCATAGTATATGGTCCTGAATCTACCCAGGTCCTGTAAATGAAATAGTACTCATTGGCTGCAGCACTCATTATGCCACAGACTAGTACATGTTCACAGGCCTGCCCCTGCAGCCTGTGTGTGTGCAGTCTTGAGTTTAAAAACCTTTATTTATTATGAGCAAGTACAGAAATATTGAATAATATGATAAAGTATAATAACATCTAGAAATAATGCACAGTAAACATTACAAATGATACAATAAAAAGCTTTTATAGCATTTTGCTATTAAACAGGGTAAGGGAAAGGTAGGGGGAAAAATTAAGAGTAATCAATCGTCAATATATATATAAATAGTAAATAAAGTCCGCATAATATATACAACTGCAGTATAAATGGAAAATGCATATACAATAAAATCATAACCATCAATAGTCAAAAATAGAAAAGGGAATTGTTTTTTAAAGAAGACAGAGGGGTAATTGTTCACGGTGGCTGAAAATGTTCATAGCGAGTATTAGGAATAGAAGACTCAGTATTAACATTATATTGCAGGAAAGTAGTCAGTGACAACCATAAATTGTCAATGTTATATGAGTAAGAGCAGGAAGATGTATAAATAGTATCCAATTTGTGATGATGGGAGACAGAGCCCCACCAAGCCTTATAAGAAATTGTATGTGAGAATTTCCAATGAATTGCAATTTGCTGGAAAGCTAGTGCTAAAAATACATTAATTAATTTAGTTGTAGGAAAGAGGGGAGTATACTCATGTGTCAAAGTTCCTAAAAAGAGGGTAATAGTATTAAAAGGTTGAGGAATTTTAAATACACGCTTAATTTGAGCCCACACCTAATGCCAAAATAATAAAGAGACAAATGGTCAAAGTAATACCTACTTTTTGTTCCCAGAAGAGTTCAGTGGTGGATATGATTCAAATGGTTTTTGGAGGTAAGAGACACTTATAAATCACAGAAGCTTTAGGAATAGAAGAGAGGAGTCGGGACAACTCGGAAGTACATTCCTTTATGAGTAGATTATTATTTAGAGTTAAAAAACAGGGAAAGAAATTGGTAAATCTCTTTCAAACTACTGATAAATCTATATAATACCTTTATCTTTCTATTACTTCCAAAAGATAGAGCTAAGAAAGAAGTCTGAGAAAGAATAGTAGGAGGATCTATTCACTGAAGCAAGGAAATGGGAACGGAAAAAAGAAGATTTAGAGAAGAACAAAAAAACCTCTCATGGGGTAAAAGGGTGAAGTAATTTCTTCTCAACAATGAACCAAACAGGATGAAGAGGAGAACAGGACCTTAATGTCCAAAATAGGGCCTGTCGTAAACCAAAAGCTTTATGATAGTCTGGAACACTTACCCCAGCCTCCAATTTGGATTTTTTAAGGAAAGAATGCGAGATCCTAACCTTCTTATTTCTCCATTAAAACCTGGAGAGTATAGTCGACCTTTTTAAAAATATGTTTTGGAACATTCACAGGCATCATTACGATAATATATAGTAAAAGGGGTGAAAGCATCATCTTAATTGAGTCCAAACGTCCCCGCCAGGACATAAACAACGATTCCACGTTGAAGTTAAATGTTCAATATGACCAGATGCCTAGATATTTTAGATGATGCCCATTGAAAGGAAGGTTTACTAAAAGACTGTTCAAGTGAAGTATATCACCAGATGCCTAGATATTTTAGATGATGCCCATTAAAAGGAAGGTTTACTAAAAGACTGTTCAAGTGAAGTATATCAGTTTTATCCATATTAACTTTGCACGCCTAAACCTCAGAAAAATATGTAATTTCTGTTAGTAAAGCGGGAAGAGATACTTTAGGGTGAGAAATAAATAGAAAGTCATCAGCATAAGTTGCTAGTTTTAAAGACTGATCACCATATGGAAAACCTGTTGTGGACTGATTCTGTCTGATTCGATAGAGGAAGGGTTCAAGATTCAAAACCAGGGATAATGGGGAAAGAGGACAACCCTGGTGAAACTCCACGATAAAGGTAGAAATATGAGGAGGTCATTTAATTAACTAATACGGCTTTAGGGGAATGATATAGAAGTTTACTCAGCACGTTAAAAAACAGACAAGTATTGTTAGACGCCAATCTTCATTTTATGAAACCTGATTGTTCCTTACCAATAAGATGAGGAAGAAAGGTTTCAATATGGGTTGCCTATATTTTTGTGAATATTTTATAATCTACATTTACTAAAGAAATAGGTCTGTAGTTTTTACGATAAGCTGGCTTTTTGCCATCTTTAGGCCCAATTTACAAAGGTAAACTTAGATGTATGGTCTAAACATAGACAGAACGTCTAAGTTTACGACTTTAAAAATTCATAAAGGGCATTTACAAGTAGTATCTTTACATCTGCACTCGAGGCAGATTCGCCCCAAGTGCAGACATAAAGATACTACTCATAAATGCCCTTTGTGAATTCCCAGAGTCGTAAACTTAGACATTTGGTCTTAGTTTAGACCATACGTCTAAGTTTACCTTTGTGATTTGGGCCCTTTGTGTATGAGACATTTTGTGGCTTCCTGAAATGTGCCAGAGGAATAACCAGTTGTAGTAACAAAGTGGAAGTGATTTAATAAGTTTGGCAGAAGAATATTGGAAAAAAATGAAAAAACTGCATAGTAAATGGATCCAGAACCGGCGATTTCCCTTTACGGAGTAATGCAAGTGCTTGCGAGATTTCTAGCAAGGAAACATCTTCTTCTAGAAAATTGACATTTAGATTTGTGGAAACAGATTTAGGAGTATTTTGGAGATATGAGACAATAGAGCTTGATTCAACCTGTGATTCTAGGGTACATAAAGTCTTATAGAAATTGGTAAATTCTTCTAAGATATATCACATATAACAGCAGAGTTTCCTGTGACTTAGTCAAGGACTGTATCTTAAAATGCTGCTTCTTGATCGTAAGATAATTAGCTAATAAGTTAACAACTATATTCTGTCCACCATAAAATTGAGCACTACTTTTCAACAAGATGGAGGAAACTTCCCTGGTTGAAAGTTCATTAAATTGTAACTTAGCATTAATGACATTCTGAAGGTCATTGTTTGAATTGGAGGCATAATACGTCTGCTGTAAAAAATGTATGATTGAAGTCAGCAAGGATTAGTGTTCTTTAGCTTGGATCTTATTCCTTATTGGGAAAAATACAATAATAAAACCTCCAGCAGAAGTTTAAAAGCATTCCATAAAAGTTGAGGTGAAGTAGTTTAATATTTATTCTGTGAAAAGAATTCAGAGGTAAAAGATGAGGAAAACTGAGTGTCTTTTAATAAGTAATTGTTAAATCGCCAATGTTGCCGCAGAGGTTGAGGTGGAACCAAATCTAAATCCGTAATCAACATCGCATGATCTGAAAGTAGAAGAGAACTGATGGTGGATTGGATATTATTTTAGGATAAAGGTTGGGAAACGAAAATGTGATCTAATCGAGTAAATGAGACAAGTGTGTTACAGTAAAAAATGTAATCTTGTGAATTGAGATTGCAAAGACCCCATGAATCAAGTATAGCATTGTGCGAAATAGTAGAATGAAACTGTTTATGCATCTGGTGTGGAAGGAATCTAATTGAGGATTGTCTGTCAAGAACCAGGTCCATAATCTGGTTACACTCACCTCCTAAAATAAAATAAGCATCATGATATTGGTAAAATGTTTGAGAAATAATGGGCCAAACATTGTAGTCAACAAGTGTATAAACATTAAACACTGTTATGGGAGTTGTGTTGATTAGCAATTTGACAATAAGCCATCTGCCTTCAGTATCAATTTCTTGTGAGATCAGAGTAACATCCAAACTTGTCCTACTTAAATTAATGACTCAGCTCTTTTTGTTCAAAGTGGGGGACACCAACACAGACCTTACCCAGGTTTAAGTTTTAACCCATCAAATGTAGTAAGGAGTGCTTCTTGTAATATGACTAAATCTGAGCTAGCCTTTGCTAAATATGATAACACTCTCTGATGTTTTAAAGGATTATTAAATACCTTTACATTCCAATACATTATCCTGCATGTAACCTATAAAAGACAGAATTGTAATAGCCACAAGAGGACTATCTGAATAGTTACATATAAGACTATATGAAGCCGAAAAATTACCCTGCTAGAAAAAAAACATATGGACTAAAGTATAAAAAAGAAAATGAAGGGTGGGAACACAAAAAAGGGAAACATGAGCAGAAACAAAAGGAGACAGCACATTTCGAAACTTGACAACTGAAAACAGTTTAACACATAGAAAATCGGGCTGGTAACAACACAGATGAAGATGGCACATCCGACAAGGACCACACACCGACAACTGAACATTGTGGTGGAAGATACAGGAAAACCGTATAACTTTGTTTACCTGTAAGGGAAGAGTAAAAGACCTATTAGCAAGCAATGAATAGCAGAAAAAAACAACGCAACTAGAAAAACAGTGTGGAGAAATTGAACAAGCACCATGTAAGTCTTTAATGGGTAGACGGCCCTTCTGTAGCCATGATATCAGTCTTGTGAGAGTCTATGAACTTTCTGAGAGCAAATGGATCTTCAAATGTACTAGTTTTGTTCTGATATGTGACATTAAAGAAACACATGAAGTCATAACGGGCCCCCAAAGTACGCAATGCAGGATGAAGGATGTAAAATTCTTTCAGTCTGCTGGCTGCAGCATTTGAGACATCCTGTGTAACAAGCATCTTTCTGCCAGACCAGACAATCTGTTTCTTGGACTGAAGCACTTTCAGAAGGTCCGTAAACTCTAGAAAGAAAATAATCACTCCTCAAGGTTTAGTAGATGGAGCAGAAGTAGAGTGACGTGGACCTAGTCTGTGAGCTCGTTGAATGTTTAAAGACATGAAAGGAGGGAGATAATCTAGTTGCGGTAAAAAAGATGCACAGAAGGATATTGGATTCTCCCCCTCTATTTCTTCTAGAAGACCATAAATGTGCACATTATTACCCCTGTTCCAGTTCTCTTCTGAGTGCCCCTTCAAATGAAGAACCTCCATTTCCAACATTGCGATGTTATTTGTTTAACACATTGTTCCACTTCAGAAACTTTCCTTGCCATTACAGACCTCTTATCATCCAAACTTTGAATTTGCTTGTTGTTTCCTCAACAAATGGACGAAGGCCCTAATTTCCTCTCGTAAGATCTCCATTGAAATAAGAGAGGGCCTTTTCTCAGGAGACGGTGGATCCTGTTTGGACTTTTTATTTGTAGAAGTGGATATATGCTGCTTCACTGAGGTTGAACGAGGAGTAGCTGATGCACCATTGAAATAGATGGTATAGAGTCATCCATGAAGGGTTCACTAGAGGACTGGTGTGGCAAATTAATATTAAACAATTGTGCTTTAATGGAGAGATGGAGCTTCTTAAATCTGCCCATACAACCACAGAAAATTGGAATAAAGCAGCAAAAGAAAGTATTGTAAAGGGGAACGCCAGAAGAATAATGTTTGTCATATATAGAGCGCCAACTGAAGCACAATCCTCTCGAAATAATGAGTATTAGTAAGCTGGCACACTCAAGAGACCAGATCATAGGCACCATAGAGTCCACAAGAAGGAATGTCACCAAAATTATACATTTAAGAACAGCCATAAGACTATAAATTACCACAGATAGGCCTCGAATGTGGGTTAAATTATCCCAACCAGCCGATCACTGCGGAGAGCTCCTGAAGAAACAAGCTGACCATTATTGCATAGGTTGGGAGGAGCTTGGTGAAGGTGTTACAAGAGTGATCATGCATCCATAAGTCAATGTTTCCTTTAAAACATGTGGCAAGAAACAGGAGATTTCTAAGGGAACATGAGCCTCAGCAAGCAAACCATACAATCAAAGCAGTTGATGCACAGAAGGGAATAGTATGAGCAGTCTGACTTGAGCAAGTATCCCCAAAGAGCTGCTCAAAAAGTCACTCTCTCTTCTCGGGATTCAGAAGATGAACCATTATTTCCTGAAAATATCCTCCAGCAGAAGCACGACTCTGAGGAAAACTCCCCGTCCGATGAACGATGAAAAACGGTGGCTGCGTTCCTGGGTTCGGCATTATTGGCATCTACAACGATTTCCAAGTTGTGCCACTTGTACAGCAACACCTGATTACTTCCCTGAAGCTTCAGGGAGATGGTGGCATTGTTGCCCCAGCTCGAGTTGCAGTAAAACCGTAATTATGTCATTAAAGCATTCTGTGTCAGTATGGAGCTCTGCCGTCATGTGGCCATCCGGATCAGCGCTAAAGCCACGCCCCCTGTGTCTGCAGTCTTAAAACTGCCATTTCAACCCCTACAATATAAACCATTTGCCAGGCCTAAACCTTATTTTTTAATCCTTATAAATCATCCCTAAGGTAGGCCTAACGGTTTATGGGGCAAAGTGCATGGTATTTAAAACATAGCACATGTGCACATACGTTTTATATGTCCTGAGTGAAAAACTTCCAAAGTCAATTTTAACTGCAGCAAGTCTACTTCTCCCATAGACTAACACCAGGTTACCTTGTTACACTTAATATGTGATAACTTCAGTTTGGGAGTAGGTAGATAAATACTTCTTACACTCATCTGAATTCTAATTTCATATTCTCGTTAACGGTAAAGGCTGATTTTAAGTTACTATTCTCAAAATGTCACTTTTAGAAAGTTGGCCTTTTCCTGTCTAAACCAATTGTGTCTTTCTGATAGGGTCCAGGGTCACAGGACTGTTCATGACTCTCCTGTAGTGTGATGTATGTTCCTTTCAGGCAGGGAGCAAAATGTCCTTGGGTGTGGGGCAGGATGTTGTTCTCCTGAGCAGAATGGCCTAGGGGGGATCACACTCACCCCTTTCTGTGCCCCAAACAGTAGCCTTACAGCTGTGCCCGGCTTGTGACACTGTCTGCCCTGTCACCGCCAATTGCAGCCCACACCTGGGCTTTCCTACCGTTTGTTACCCTTGAGCGATTGGAGCCAAAACCAGGGAAGAACTGTCCAGGACTAATCTTGGAGTAGGCATGGGTAGATGCCCCACACATTGTCTGGCAGGCAGTATACCAGTGGCACTCTTAAAACCTCTCATCAGAGCACTCCTGGGCCTGTAGAAGATTCAGAAGAAGGACTGCCCTGTTGTCTGAAGATGGAAGACTGCACATACTTGCCTTGAAGCTAGGATTTTCAGAAGCAGCTCCAAAGGTCAGTTGGCTGTTTGAGCTACAAGGGCACATCAAGTTTCAAAAGGCCTCCCCTGCAACTGCCCAGTAGCCAGCACCAATGGACTTGCCTGAGCCCTGCGTCTGGCCTCTCCCGGATTGAGTCTTGACCCCCAAGAGGTGCCCCCCTAAGTCCTGGACCCTTGGCTGGTGTCAGAGTTTATTCCTCCACCCTGCAAACTACAAAAACTGGACTCCAGGTGAAAATCCAAAAGTTCTGGGCTCTTCATGAGCACAAGCAGACTCTTTGCACCAAATAACAACTACCCTTTTAGCCCACTAATGCAAAGCTCTGACGGTGACCTTCTCTTTCTCGGCAGCGACTGCAGTATCCCCATCAATGCGAAGCTGCTACGGTGACCTGCTCTTCATGTCAACGCCGGCCGCCATTAATTCCCTGAACACGAAGCTCTGACAGTGACCTGCTCTCCATGTCAGCAATGAATGACCATGTCTCCTGCCATCATGGAGCTCCTATAGCGACCTGTCTTAGTTCCAATAACGTTCTCCTCGTGGCTCCCCTGCCAATGTGAAGATCAAGGCTGAAGACACTCACGTGGAACTGCACTATGTGAGAAAGAAATCTCTCCTGTGGGACAAACCTGTTCACTGTATCTGATTCGTGCTCAATTGCGATTAGCCTGAACTTTAGACTTTGTCCAGAGTGACCAGATAACTGCGAATGGAGCTTTGTGCTTCTGACTGATATTTATACCTGAAACTTTTCATAACTCTGGTTCTGCATATTGAATTTTTGTCATTTTTGTGCCATTGTATTTATAAAATTCACTTTATTTATAAAATGCACTTTATTTTTCTAAATTGGTTTGGGAGTTTTCTTGTGTTGTGTTTTCACTTTATTACTGTTTGAGTGCTGAATAATTATTTTACACATTGCCTCTATGTTAAACCTGACTGTTTTTGTGACAAGCAATTATCTCCTTGTGTTTGCTTTGTTCGCCCTAAGTTGGCAGGGTATGCCCAGACGTGGGTCCCTTGCTCTCCATGCCACTGGAGTCAAGCTATCATGGCTGATGAGGGCCGAAAGCCCAAACCGTTCCTAGGATGCTTGTTTCCACTCCAGGAAGGACCTGGCCTGGCAGTTCGGGCTGGACTGTTCCCATTGGGCGCAGGGTCAAGACTGATTTGCATATGGCTGGGTCCAAACTGGAATGGCTTTGTGAACAAAAAAATTATGGATTTAGGCACAGATCTCTGTACTGGGGTGAATGTATGACATTATTCTGCATTCTGTCCATCAATTTTTCTTTTTGCATGTGTCAGCCCGAGTGGGACGGGTATGCTCAGACGTGAGTCCCGTGCTCTCCATGCCACTGGAGTCAAGCTATCCTGGCTGATGAGGGCTGAAAGCCCGAAACAGGTCCTAGGATGCTTGTTTCCAATCCAGAGAGCACCTGGCCTGGCAGTTCAGGCTGGACTGTTCCCATTGGGCGCAGGGTCAAGACTGATTTGCATATGGCCATGTCTGAACTGGGGTGAATGTATGACATTGTTCTGCATTCTGTCCATCAATTGTTCTTTTTGCATAATTATTCTTCACATTGCCTCTATGTTAAACCTGACTGATTTTGTGACAAGCAATCAGAGAGTTAAGCACAGATTACTTTAGTTACTTTTGTGGTTCACCCTGTCCGGGATTGTGTTAAATACTTGAGTGGGGCTCTCATACCATCCCTCAACTAATAAGCCAGGGGCATATTACCAACAACAAGCGATAATTAGCGCTATGTTGGGTTAGCGGCGATATTTTTATCGCCGAGCTGCGGCGATTTTTATCGCTTAGGAACCTTGCTATTATCAAGGCTTATCTCCTAAGCGATAAAAATCGGCCGAAATGCATGAATATCGCTGAAAAGTCAGCGATATTCATGCATTACCGAGCTAATGCTCTTAGCCATGTTATCCACCTACCATTGGATAACATGGCTAAGAACTGCTCAGGGACAGGTGTTAGCTTCTGGAGATATTCGCGCTTAGCGCGAATATCTCCAAAAGTTGGTAATAGGAGATAGCGATGTTAGCGACTGTTTCCAGTCGCTAACATCTTGGCACGCCCACTTTGCATGTCATTAGTGATAAATATCACTGACATGCAAAGCGGGGCCCAAGATGGTCGCTATCTCCTACTAGCTGTCGCTAACTGGTGTTAGCGACAGCTAGGTAATAGGGAGATAATTTTATCTCTGCTTTCTTGGCTTTTAAAGCCAAAAAAGCGGAGATAAACCCCCTTGATAATATGCCCCCAATTACTTACACATACTATTCTATGCAAATGACACTCAATATTATACCAAGTTCTCTAAAGCTGTTCAACCCAAACTAATTTACCTCTACTCTTATCGGAACTTCAAAGTTGGATCTTTATATTTACAATTGAAGGATCATTTTGGGAGCCTCTTTAATATCATTAGAAGCCTCAAATATCTTTGGATTAAACCCCCTCACACGGAGTAAAAACCCTTGGTTTCCTTTTTGATTCAAAAATCACTCATGCACCCTAGGCTTAAGCGGCTTGACGGTGTTGAATTCCATTTTTGAACTATGCTGCACATCAGAATCTGCGCATATCATAGATAAGCACTTGGTGAACCACTACATACATGACAGCCAATAGGAATGAATACAGCTGATTGCCAATTTAATCGGTGGATAACACTCGTTCTTCAGGACTTGTCATATCTGTTCATGGACACTGTAAATATGTTGCCGTTATGAAACACTAATGCTGTGTGTACCTTATAGGATATGCTGCATATTACATTATATGTAGGTAATTCTAAGATACATAGAAGACGACCACAAGGTCGCCGGCCAATAACAGAAGGTTACAACATCGACCTAAAGTTACAACCAAGAAAACATTTATTTTTCAGTTGGAAAACGCCTGAGCAGATAAGAGACCACAAGGCAGTATCAGCCTGCAGGGTCTTTCAAAATGAAGAAAACATGGTGTAATCTTGGTATGTCAAAATGCACTAGTTCATGGCACAGTTTTGATAGTGGAAGCTGTTTTCCTTCTTATTTTACATGTTTTTTTCTTTACCCTTCAAAAAGCATATTTACTCCATCCGAGACTTATGTTGTAAGAAGGGTTGCAGTGCGTTGGCCCATGAGTGTGTGAATCAGCTGCAGAACTCTAATCAAAATTCTATACATATAAGTGTGCTACACATGTGCCTTGCTTCCCCTCCCACTTCCCCTCTCCCTTCACTCTCATCTTTCTTCATAGACTGACCCCCTGTCTGCTACACCTAGGGAATAGCATCTCATGAGTGAATCTTGGTCCTAGTTTCAGTCAAAATAGTGCACAATTCATCATCAATAAATCCTGCCCAATGATTCAATCAATACAATGTATGTATGTAGCATGTATATACCCCAAACGTAGACAAAAGGCTGTGTAACATTGTACAGAGTCAAAGGCAAAGACACCTTCAATAAGGGATTTCGGAGGGAGCTGGTTTGTGGACTGTTATTGCATCTTAATGTAGATTTATTTAACCTCTTTGCTGCGGGGGTTATTCCCCCGCTGTGCTGGGGGGGGGGATGCACAGCGCCCGCATGCTCATGACGAGCTGAGCTCGTCATGAGCTACGGCGCTCCTGTGCTCACGATGAGCTCAGCTCGTCACAGGTGCATTGGCTCTGTGGAACGTTCAGCACAGCGGGGGAATTCTCCCCGCACCTGAGCGCTCCACGGGCCATGATGAGCTGAGCTCATCATGAGCACTGGAGTGCCGTGGCTCATGAAGAGCTCAGATCTTTATGAGCATGCAAGAGGTTAAAGAAGTGTATCCTCAGCTATTTCCTACATTGGAGCAGGGTTGGGGAAGGCCTGATGGATATGGGGATGTCACTCAAGATACTGGGAGCACAGATAGAGAAGGGTGTGGGGAAGAGCCACCGGAGATGATGATCTCGTCAGCCACACAGCCAGGGTTACTGGCTTGATGACTTTCTAGATAATGCAGCTAGTTTTGAATATGGTGTACATGTCCGGTGGAAGTTCATCAGGCTGGGTGGGGACCGTAGTTGGAAGAGTAAGCGAGGCAGGAAAAGTCCCACGTGGTGGCTAGACCATGATATGGAATCTCCAAAGTCCATCTACGTAGGTGAGATAGGGACTCGAGAGGCGTCATAACCAAACGAGAGAATTCATGTCGGGATTCAGACAGAGAAGGTTCAAACCAAGGTCAGGGCACACATTGGGTTCTTACCCTTCCTGCTGTCATTGTACACATACTAACTTGAATACCTTATACTATGTGTATGCTTATTGGACATAAACTTTGCACTGGTTATTTCTCCGATACTTTCTCAGCCACGAACAAGTCTATAGTATCCCCTGACGAAGGGCCACAATAGAGCCCGAAATGCATTGGGACACTTAATCATTACTATTTTCTTGTATTGGATGTTTGAACTTGAGAAAGACTGATGTGAAAATTCAAGCAAAAGCCATGAAATTAATGGAATGCTGAACCAGTAATGAACTTTTGATGCTTTACCTTTGATTAAATTGTAAAATGAAGTAGACTCTTGCAGTCATTTGTGCAGTGCTCGGAGGTGTTCTACCCCAACACGGGGTAGCTACGTAATAGACTTCATTCACAAATATCCTCATTGGTGTAACGCAAGTTTGCACTTAACTTGAGCTATGAAAAATTCTGCTGTAAAAAAAAGAATATGATCTGAGAATGCATTTAAGGTCATTTCTCCACATATACAAATGCTTTCATGGGGAGGGGGTCATTAATTGTAGTTGTGAAGAGGCCCATTTCTGCCACCATCAACTCAACGATCCATAGATTGCCTTTTGTTTTTGGTGAGCAAGTATGGTGAACTATTATTGTGGAGAAGACGGCACCTGACAGGCTAATACAGGCTGTAGCCAAGCACTGTCCCTAGAGGGTCATCCAGTTTCCCATCTGCGTCCTCGCTGTTTCCACAAGTTATTTATTCTGAGAATCTGGCCCTTTGCGAGTGCAATTTTAGCATTTGGGATTTATCATCCCAAATGCAAAAATCGCTATTTGCGAAATCGCATATTTGCGAGGTATTGCATTTAAGGAATCTCTATTAGAGATTCCTTAAATGCAATTCATTAACCAATTTTAAATTGCGAACTTGCAATATTTGGTCGCTATTTACCACGAAGTCTGACTTCGTGGCAAATAGCGAAAAAATAGAACAATGCACTTTAGTGCATTTTTCCCTGTTGCATGTTACACACACACATGTCCTTTGGACATGTGTGTGCGCAACACCTGTGTACATTTGCATTTCAGGGGTGCTACAGGGTGTCCTTTGGACACCCCTAGCACCCTTGAAATCGCTATCTTATTTGCGATTAGCAAATTGGTAATCGCAAATAAGGAATGTGTAGGAATCGCAATTTATTTAGCGATTCCTACATGAATCCCGTTTTGCAAGTCCTTAATAGCGGTTCCTTAATAATCGCTATTAAGGACTCGCAAAACGGCTCTTTGATGAATCTAGCTGCTAGTTACTAGGGGCCATATGTATCATACTACTGTTTAGCGAATTCCAAATAGCGAATTTTAAGGAATCGCTATTTGGAATTCGCAAAACAGTATGTATGTACAAAATCGCTATTAAATAGCGATTCTTTACCATTCCTAATTTGCGATTAGCAAATTGCTAATCGCAAATTACCCATTCATTTCCATGGGCCAGGAGGCCCATAGGAATGAAGGTGCAATTTGCGATTAGCAATTAGCTAATCGCAAATTAGGAATTTCTTCAAGGGTGCAGGGGTGTCTCAAGAACACCCTGCTGCACCCCATAAAAAGAAATTTGGGGGCATATGGCGCACATACATGCCCTAAGGGCATGTATGTTATGTTATCCGGATTTATAGAGCGCGCAGATGCCCCAGCAAAGGGCGTCATATGGCACCTTTTGTTTTTTGGAAAAAAGCTTTTTGAAAATAATTCGCAAATTACCACCAACTAGAAGTTGGTGGTAATTTGCTAATCCTTAATGGCATTTTTTGAATATTTTTTGTTTGATACATTGCATTTAAGGAATAGCAAAATTTGCGATTCCTTAAGTGCAATCGCAAAATTAGGAATTGCAAATTTTGCAATTCCTTATTTTGCATCAAACATGTTTGATACATACCATTTGTCAAATTAGCATTCGCGAAGGCCGAAATTCGCAGAATTTCGGCCTTTGCGAATGCTAATTAGCTTGATACATATGGCCCTCAGTTTTTAATTCAACATAAGATAAATTATGGCTCATCCATTGCTTTATAGTGAAGAGGCAATTATTGAGATGTGAAGCTGATCTGGCGGGCTTCTGATCTCCAACAGTCGATCGTTGACCACCAGTAGCTCGCTGCCTGTCTCTCAGTGTCTCGCACACAATTGCCTGTCAGCTGTTTTGAAAATATGCAGTTGCCCTTTTGCTACAACAGCACTTTGAAACATTTTGCACCCCATTCCGTGAGGCCTGGAAAGCGCCCAGTGCAGACTACCATCCTCTAAAAACGTTCTTTATTTCTCTTTCTTTTTCTACTTCTTTCTTTTCTCTTTTTTCACTACTCCTTTCTTTGTCTCTTTCTTCTCTTAGAGCCTTTTTTTGCACCTTGGTTCAATTTTTCTCTAATTTTTCTCCCCTATCTATTGCTTTTCTCATCTTTGTCATTCTTTCTCTTTCTTCCTTTATTCGTTACTTTTTTCTTTGCTTCTTTACCTTTTTCCTTCTGCCTTGCCTTTTTCTTTTTGTTCCTTTTTTCTTTATTGCTGTTGCTTTTCTTTCTGTACTTTTTTCTTTCACCTTTTTTTACTTTACATTTCTCATTTCTCTTTCTTTGTTCCTTATTTGTTTCTTTCTTTTTCTTTTTCGTGTTCATTTCTTCTTTCCAAATTCTTCTTTATTTTGTTTTCTACTTGACACCTTTTATTCACTCATTTTATGTTTTTATTCTTCTTTCATTCTTTTTTGTTTTTTTCTTCTTTCCTTTTTTCTATCTTTATTCATTTTTCTGCTACATTTTTATTTTCCTTTCATGACCTTTTCCTTTCTTTGTTTCCTTTTCGTCCTTCCGTTTTTTCTGCTGCTTCCTTTTTCTTTCTTCCTTTTTTCTAGTTTCCTCCTTCTTTATTGTCTTCATTTGTCTTTGTTCATTCCTTTCCTTTTCTTTTATTTGCTCCTTCCTTTTCCTTTTGCTCCCACATTCCCTTCTTCATTTCTGTCCTTGTTCCGTCTGTATCTTTCGTCATCTTTCATTCTTTTCCTTCCTTGCCTTCGCTCTTTTTTCCCCCTTACTCTTCATTCTTTATCCCTTTCTTTTCAATGCTTCCTTTGTTTAGGGTACTTATTTTCTATAGACCCAACAGATAACCCTTTTGTGATAGGGCGATTGTGACAATACTGTATGCTATATGATCACTTGAGCTCAACTGGTTTAAGTTGTGTGCCCTTTTGGGATCCTTATGTTGGGTAAAAGCTCAGGAAATGTTTCAAAGATTGGAAGTAGTTCTAACTATAGGAAAGGTTGGAGACCCATTACAGATGAACAATCAGCTTGGAGATGTTCTCTTAGAAAACAGTCAAACAATTATATCTGCAAGACAAGCGACTGTATGTGAATATTAAACAATAAGTGGGACAGGTAGGAGCACTGGGGAACTTAACCAAGAATGCACTGTTTGAATGAAACAAGGGGAAGGGAGTCATTGCGATTCCAATGAAGCGGTGAACCACCCAAGCCTTTGTGAGCGATAACAAGCTTAAGTGAATTAAAAAGGATGTAATCAATATTATAGCATTAGAATTTGGGAGCTCCTTTGAAGAGAATGAAGTGGCTCAGGGCTAGTAATAGCTGGTATAAACCTTCTGTGCCTACATTTCAGTGTTTGTCTTTCTGTTTCTCTATTTTTAATTTTGAACATTCTACCCTCAGTGGATGGAACTTTTTAAAAGAGTTATAGTTTGCCTGCCTTGGTATTCACTGGTTGTTAAAGGCCCTCTCCCTCATTATAGGTCCTCGCCTGTGGCTGAGCCTATAACTCAGATTATAGGGATTGGCAGTGGGCTGTAAGGCTATATTGATGAAAGTTGCAGAGAGATCGAATAAGATCAGGGCAGTCACACGCCTTCATCCTGAACAACTCTCAGTGCATCAGCTACAACTAACAAGCCGGTTTCAGTACCCCCATAAAGATTAGTTGGGCCTGCTAGCACATATTCAAGGAAGTCTGAAAGCTATTTAGAGACCTACAGGGTTACGTAGAGTTTGGTGGATGCAGGATAGCCACCAAAACTGCCCAATAGCCCGTTCTCCATATTTAGAGTGTATACACCGTTATGTTTGCAGTCTTTACATGCCTATGCATACTAGACAGGGCATAAGGAACATCTGCCAGTTTTTGGTGGATGCCCCACACCCCAAACTGTTTGGACAGTTTCCCTTGCACAAGAAGGGGAATGCATTGACCAATAGTTGGCTGCATTTTCTATTGTGAGGCTGCCATTATTTATCTGGGGAGAAGCCTCTTCAGAATTCCATCCTGATGGCCATAGGCCTTTCTCAAAAGTTAAATGGATTAAGACAGGGGCAGGATGCAGCAACAGTGGAACATGTCTTTTTACATTGGATATGGATCAAGGTGTACGAGTTCTGTTGTGGCTCTGTCTGTAGCAGGGACTCCAAAGCATTAGTTAATGCCAAGCCATCTTTTGGAGAAAAAAACATTAGTACATCCCATCCCAGATGAAATGAGGTGTCATAGCAAACCCCACAATGTGGGTAATGTGAGGGATTCACAAAGGATTTTGTAGTTAGTTTGACACTCTGTAAACACTTATAAACGTACCCCAACAAAAAGGATGGTGAAAGCTTGTTTGCAGGGTAGGACAGGGGGATGGATCACACCTAAATGCAATACGAGTGCAGGGAAGGGATTTATTCACATTGAAGTTATTTTCCCTGTGAAGACAATAGCACATACATTAACATACAAATACACTGTTCGAATTGGGATTCAATTTAAACCCAGCTGATTGTCTGCCAGTAAATAGCTTGGTAGGCGGCGAGGTAGGGAGGAAGATTTACGTCTGAAAAACATCAAGAGTTGCATTTTGCAAGCGTATTTTTTTTGTGAATTCCAACCCTAGCAGGAATCTAAAACAAGTGCACAAGTACATTTGCACTCTTATACTTTGCGATCTGATTTCTGTGATTTGTATTAGCTATACACATTTGTTTGCCAGTTACAAAACCGTACAGAAATCTGGCAAAATGATTTATTTACAGAATACTCCCAATATCGCCATTATTCCCCTATGTCCCGGTTGGTGAATATATAGTATACTATGGGGCATATATACAAGAAATTAACGCCACCATAGCGTCAATTTTTTAACGTTACAGCAGCTTTTTTATCACCCTATTTGCAAGCTCCTGCTAACTGCGGTTAGCAACACTTTTCCAGCATAAATGTGAATTTTCAAGATCGTCACTTCTGTGAGCGGGCCTTAACGAAACTTAGGCATTCCCGTGAAAAAACTGCCACTAACCACACTACACAATATTTACAATGAAATTCCTGTATATCGATAACCCCCCCAAAACTGCTGCTAAATCCAGCTAGATGCATTTTTTTAAGACAAAAAAATAGCCGGTCTTAAAATTGGTGCAAACACTTGGGCCCATATATAAGATGTTTGGTTGCTGGACAGTGCTGCAAGGATTATGGATGTTCTGTCCTGCTCAAAAACAATAGGTCAAGAATGCACCCTATCAATAGGATAAGGCGATAGGGTGCATTTCTAGGCCTCGTTCATGAAAAGGGTTGCATTGCTGCGACAAAACAGTGCTGTGACACTTTTTACTGCGCCCTCCTTGCGACATCATGGATGCACCATATTTACTGTACGGCGCCACATTTTGCAATCAATAACAGATAAGTCTGGAATCCTGACTTATCTGTCAGTGCTAAAGTCACGCATTGCTGCAATTGTGTTGCAAGTATGACACAACCCCAGCAATGCATGGGGTCAGCCTATCCCTATGGCACTGCGTCACCCTTACGCTTGCCATGAGCCAGGCTTAAGGTTTTGACACAGTGGCATTCTTGAATTGTCGCAGTGAAATCTGAGGGATTTTACTGCGCCACTCCTACAAGGCTTTGTTGTGTGCAAATGTCCACCCTGCATACATCATACCTGGCGCAGGTATAATGTGGCGCAGGGCTTCACAAGGTGAACCAAAGGCCTAGATGCATCCCTTTATAAATACGGCGCAACGTGGTGCAAAAATCAGCCTGCAAGTACGTCAAGAAAATGACGCATCATTAGCTTTAAGCTGACGGAAGGGGCTCATTAATAAGCCCCACTGCATTTTTCCTGCACGTTGATGCACTATGGCTGCCATGCGCAAATGCAGGCACCATTCCGCCATGGTGCAAGGATGACTGTGCTGCGGAGTTGATTGATGTTGTGGCTCCATCTCTTCTCCATACGTCTGCAGATGGGGCTGGATTAGTGGAGGGCGGGAGTGAACCAGTTGGCCTTCTATGAGTGTTGTGTATCGGGTTTTCTCTTGAGGGGTGCCAGGGTATCTGTGCATTTGGAGATCCATCTTGGAGGTTGCGCGCTGCAGAGTTGGCATCTGTAAGCATTAGAGTGGTGGTGCTGAGGGAGTTGACAAGAAGTTTTTCTGTGGCCTTGATCCAGCTGTGACGCGGGGCAATGATGGCGGTGGTGTACGGTGGGCGTGATGAATGTGTGGTGTGTTCAAGTGATGGTCGGTTCAGGGTAGTGTGGCTGTAGTTTAAGTTCCCACTGGCGGAGAAGATGGGGTTGAGTATGTGCCTGCTATGTGAGTTGGTGCAGTGACTAGCTGCTTGAGTTCGATGTTGCTAATTAAGAAACAGAGGATGCCAACGGTATTTTCTTAAAGAGAGTTATTTATCAAGACAAATACTACTAATTATCTGTCTCATCACATAATAAATTGTATAGTATCTATCTATCATCAAATATAACGTTCATCTAATGGCCATTATCAACAACTTAAATAAAAGGGAAACACATACAACAAAAAATGATTTGTAATTTTCTTTTAGAAATCCTTTTTCATTTTTTACATCATAAATGCAAATCAGCAAATCACGCAATATTTAATCTTGTGTGAAAGTACTTTTCAAGATTCAAAAGGCAATATATCTTATTCAAAATCCACGAAGTCAAATATCTTATTGTTGCGGATCCTTAATCCAAGGGTTGTGTGAGAAGCCCAATAGTTTATGTACAAGGAAAATACTGGCAATGTCTTTTCTTGGCCTTATTTCCTTTTCGAACACCAAGGTAACAAGGGGCATAAGAAGCCAAAAACAGTGTCTTTGTGGCTTCTAATCACAATAATGCTCCTAGGGAATATATCCAAGCAATCTCCAAATCAAAAGAAGGTGTCGAAATAGGTGATAACTGTCGACGCGTTTCGGCCTGTCAAACAGTTTCAGGCCTCATCAGGACAAAGGGCAACAATAATCATACAAGAAATCTTCGGTCTTCGGACTCTGATTCAGAAATCGGACAGGGCAGCTGAGCGTGGGCGGGCCTTGCCGCCTGGCTGCTTTGTCTTGGACTTGGAAGGCAGTTAAGTTCGTCGTTTTTGTTGTTCTTCTGTTGTCTCCTGCTTTGGCTATTCGCGCCACTTGCCGCCCCCCTGATGATGAGTTCGATGTTGGTGAGGTTCTCCAGGAGGGTGGTGGCGTTCTTGTCACTGGGGTTGTCCAGGTGGAAGTTGAGGTCTCGGAGTACGATGTAGTTGGCGGATGGCAGAGCCTGGGTTGTGATGAGGTCTACGATGGCATTGGTGAATGGGGGGTCATGGGCCTGGTGTTGGGCTTTGTCCTGATCTGGAAGTGGAGGTGTACCATGGTTATCGTTGGGTCATTAGAGTGCGTGGTCATCCGGAGTGTGTTTTTATAGACGATGGTAATGCCTCCTCCAGGGGAGTCAGGGTGGTCCTTGCGGGTGATGTTGTAGTCATCGGGGATGGCGATGGCGATGTCCGGTCCGGAGCAGATGTTGGCCAGGTTTCCGTGAAGAAGGCGATGTCTGAAGAGTTGGCGTCGAAGAGGTCCCAGACTTCTGTGGCATGTTTGTGGAGGGACCACACAATGAGGAGGATGCAGGTGAGCCGGTCGGGTGCACTGTAGGTCGGCAGGAAAAGACACTGAAAAGGGCGGGGCTGCAGGGGATCGCAGCATCAAGGAAGAGGACAGGGAAAAAGGAACTGTACAAAAGCACAGGAATGACAAAGCCAAACAAAGCAAAGAAAAAGGGGTAGAAAGCAATGGAGTAGAGGAGAAAGAGGGACAAGAGGGCAATCAAGCAGCAGAGCAGTGATGCTCTACCACCAGACCACCAATGATGAGGCACAGGCAGGAGGAGCTCCAACACCTGACCTCCTGTTCAGAGGAACCAGCAGCAGCAGATGGGGACAGTAGCAGCTACCACACGGCATTGCGCTATGGGAAGAGCAAGTCCACTAAGGGACACCCACAAACTCACTACCATGGGGCGAGAAAAGGTAGCACCACACGGTTGCCTCTTCCGATTTAACAGTGGTGACCAGATTCCATGTTCCCCCGTTCCCTAGCGAGTAACAGTAGATCAAGCCGCATACCTAAGATCCTGGGCCCGAACTGGCCCCTGTGCCCCTGGCACCCGCTGCCAACAAGGGCCAATCTCAGCAACTTGAGACAGTTAGTGGAATGCCCCACCAGTCTTGAGCATTATCCGTGGCAATGTGCGTCCGCCGCAGTGTAAGGATTGCTCAGGGAAAAGTGTGCGCCACCCACAGGTGCTAGGCCTCGGCCTGACACGACCCCCTGGCCTCCTCTGCTTCCCATCCCAACTTTTCTTCACCTGAACATCGACACCGGTGCTCAATCCGCCGTTTTCTCCAAATTTGTGACTCAGCCAGCAGGAGCCTCAGCCAGGTAGGATTTCGCAAGCCTGAGCACAGCAGTCACTGCCAAGTCCACTGGGGGACCTCCCGATGCAGGTCATGCAATAGGGCCCCCTTAGGCTTGAAGTTTCAGCGCTCCCGTCACACAAGTTCGGCACAGCTCTGGGGCCTCACCCTCTGCAGCATCCAGGCAGCGGCACATCCTATGGCCTGTGGTGCAGAGAGGCATGGCTCACCATTGGCAATCTCCTCCATGCACCCCGGTGTCGTGGTGGCGCATGTTATGCGATGCAGACCTCCCTACATTGGTGCACTGGAGAGCCTCTACCGATCACAGCTCCAAGGGGTGCAAGGCGGTCTTCTCACACAGGTCAGCAAAGTGTCTCCACGCGTCCTGCCAGACTTCGCCACCAGGTAAGGGCAATCACTGATACCTCAATGTCTAACGCCATGGCCCAAAGGCTTGGCCCCGATGCGGCTTGCCACCACGTCAGGCCGCAGCAACTCCACAGCACCTCCGCCTCCCACTCCTGGTGTCAGATGCAGGCCCAGTTAGGCCTCTGGGCCATGGGGACTGTCCACGCTTCCAGGTTTCGGCTGCCATAGTGTCGCAACGAAAGGGCTATGAAAAGGGATGCATCACTGGGTTTCCCCATCGATGCGCCTTTTTACATAAATGAAGCCCTGAATCTGCATTTCCTCTTCTCCTGAAACTCTGGCTGGTCATCCTGGCTGTTAGAGGGGATTGGGGGACTTGTTTACCTTTACTGAACTTGGCTGCCCCATTCTGCATTCCATTGTTTTTATTTTCTTTTTATAATTGGTGTTGGACTTATAGGCTATTTTTGCCTCTAGAGGCAGAAAAGTGACGTTGGGCTGACTAAAGTGATTTTTTTTTCCTCTAAGTGGCCTTTCATCCCTTTTCTCTCGCTATCGTCAATATTTTTATCACCTTGACACTAGTGTTAGCAGCAGTTTTCGCCGCGGTATCTGATACTATTGCCATGTAGTGACATATTGTACATACGTCGGTAACAGGGTGATATTTTCTCTGAGATAAGCAGCGTTACGAAAATTGCCGCTAACTAATGCTAACGCTAGTTAGCAGCAAGTCTTGTAAATATACCCCCATGTATGTACATTCACTTTCCAATTTTTAGAAATTTGCAAATACTTCCGTCAGTTCTCCAGTAGGCCTGCCACAGTTGCAGGTTTTAGGAATAATCCTGAAATCCATTTGTCAATTTCATTTCTTCTTGAAGAGAAACCTCTACACCCAGGCTCCCAACAATTATGTGGGTGTTCTCTTGCTATTCCCAAACTGAAAATCGATTTGTGTGTGCCTTGACAGGAGTAAATGTTTGTACAGCATGGCTCCTTTCTAGTAGATACATAGAGAGCTTCTGAGATAACACAACTTACTAATGTTGTCACGTTATTGTTGCCGCCGCTAGATGGAGCTCTCCGCTCAGGCTAGAGGGTGAATTTAAAGGTTATATTGCAGCTGCTGACCACGACAGTATTTATTTTCAATACCATTTCATTCTGAATTCCTGAATCAGCGCTATTGAGATGAAGCTGCAAAATGCCTCTGCAGGGCGGCGCGGAGCAGGAGGACAGGGAGATATTGATTACCTTACGCAACTGAAATGTGGTTTAACTGACTTCCAGAGGTGACTTGAGAACAACGTGCAGCCCACCAAGGAAGTACGTTGGGTACAATTACTCAGTGTTCTGCTAATTCCGATTTCTTCATCCAAAAAAGGTATTTACAGCTGTCTCTCAACCGGAAATCAAGTGCTGGTGTGCAAAAAAGAGTTCACGTTTTGAGAGCGCGAGCACTGCTAGCTAAAGCCACAACCTGTGGCTCTGACTTGTACACCTGACTGAGAATGCCTGGAGCGCATAATTTTCTTAAGGATAATTTCATGAAATTTCTGGGAAATTACGTAAAGTTTTTCGAAATACAAACCATCATTTACCGTTATAATTTAGCGCAAATGCGCCCTTGCCTCCATTTTTAATACAAGGATTCCTTTTGCACTAAGACAAGTGAGAAGAAAACACAGTTACCGTGAACAACAGCAGCTCGATTTCTGGATTTTGAGTTGTACTTACCAGTGCTTAAATTGAGCAAGTGCTTTCTGGTGCTCAGCACCAGCACCAATCAAGGATACATTCAGTTGGAAGGCACAAGGGGGCATATTATCAAGGGGGTTTATCTCCGCTTTTTTGGCTTTAAAAGACAAGAACGCAGAGATAAAATGATCTCCCTATTACCTAGCTGTCGCTAACACCAGTTAGCGACAGCTAGTAGGAGATAGCGATTCTTGGGCCCCACTTTGCATGTCAGTGATATTTATCACTAATGACATGCAAAGTGGGCGTGCCAAGATGTTAGCGACTGAAAACAGTCGCTAACATCGCTATCTCCTATTATCAACTTTTGGAGATATTCGCACTAAGCGCGAATATCTCCAAAAGCTAACACCTGCCCTGAGCAGTTCTTAGCCATGTTATCCAATGGGAGGTGGATAACATGGCTAAGAGCATTAGCTCGGTAATGCATGAATATCGCTGACTTTTCAGCGATATTCATGCATTGCGTCGATTTTTATCGCATTTGCGATAAACCTTGGTAATACCAAGGTTTATTTGCGGTAAAAATCGCCGCAGCTCAGCAGTAAATTTTTGTCTCTAACCAAGCAATAGCGATAATTATCGCTATTGCTTGGTAATAAGCCCCAAGATTTTCCCCAGATTCTCAGGATGTGGAGCCACGCTGAGACTTGAACCAGGTTTCTCAGCTCCGAAATCGGCAGCTCTAGCCATTAGGCCAAGCCCTCTCCACAATACTAAGTGCCCGTGCTCTAGTCAAGAGGGAGTTTGCAACAGCACATTTCTCCTGTTAGCGCTGCCTCCTGAGGAGAGCCCCAGAATTTTTTATTTTACAAATTAACCACTAGTACTTACCTGACATGTAATGGCGTAATTTTGGTAATTTGATATAGCAGGTGTAATCCGAAATTCCAGACATTATGCAATTTACGCCAGCGTATTTTAAGATTCACACAGGATATATATGTAGGTAATCTATTAGTCTATTTGTTGATATGTAGATCACGCAGCCATAGATTTAAACCTGATATGGCTCAGTGAGTTACTGCTCGTGTCTGACATCTGCAGTGATCTGTAGGTCCCTGGCATTTCTAGAAGTGTGGGCACACAATAGGCCACACATAAAACTGGTGGGGCCACTGTACAGGGTCACCGTGAGGACTGTATGTGTGTGTACATATGTAAACGTGTCCGAGCTTGTGGAGTGTATATATACATATGTAAACGCGCAGCACCCCTCCCCTTTTTCATATATCTGTACAGCATCGGTGGATGGAGTCCTCTGGGCCTAAAGAGTCTTAGGAGGAGGGCGCACAGCCCCTCCGGTTTATTTTTTGTAATTGGCCTGGGGTATGGGGTCCCCAGGGCCTAACAAGGCTTGGGAGGCCGGTCCCCCTTTAAATTTTTCACAAGACCCTGGGGGATGGAGTGCCTATGGCCTAACAAGGCTTGGGGAGGGGGGCATGCGGTCCCCCTCCCTTTAATGAAAATAAACAGCCCTAGGGGATGGGGTTCCCAGGGCCTAATAAGGCTCGTGGAATGAGACCAGGCAGCCTCCCTCCCCATATAAGCTAATTTTGCCCCTGGGTGAACTCCCTGGGGCCTCTGGAGGTTTGGGAGGGGGGATTGTGGCCACCCGCCTAGATATACTAATATCGGCTCCGGGGATGGGATCTCTGGGGCCTCAGGAGGGGCCCGTCTAGCCTCCCTCCCCATATAAACTACTTTCAGCCCCGGGGTGGGCTTTGCAGGGTCTTTAATGACTCGGAGGAGCCATGCAGCCCCCTCCCCTTTATGAATACAGCCCCAGTTGTCCATTAACATAAAGGGGAACTAGGTGTTGGCAGGATGGGCAGCTCTTGCAGGATTGGAGGGGCGAAGCTCTGCACAGCCCCAATTACACTTCAAGGAGCAGCCTCAGCACACTCACATACCTGGCACCAGGTATAAAACTAGGATCCTCAGACCCAGTCGTCAGTACACCCCTGGACCTGTGGATATTACAGAAGAAGTGCTGACCTGCTGCCATAGGACTGCCCTGCTGCTTGAGGTCTGCCCTGATGTCTAAGAAGAAAAACTGGACCCATTCCCTTCATCCCAGGTTAACTGAAGTGATCAAAGGGTCAGCTCACTGAGCTCTTGTTCTCAGCTACAGGGACATGACAAGCTCCCGGGGTCTCCCTGCAACTGCCCAGCTGACCTGCTGCACTGTACCTGTCTGGACCTACCTTACCCCTGCTTGCCCCTGTTGAAGTAGGTTCCCGGTCCTCAAGAGGTGCCTCCCACGTCCTGGGCCCTTGGTTGGCATCAGTTGAGCACCTCCGGCGATGAAAAGGAGAAATACAGAAGTTTTGGGCTCTGTCAGGATTTTACCTGGAACCATCGGTTACCTTTACAACATGGGTATTACAATGAAAGACATTAAAATGACTTGCAGTAGATGGCTCTCTAACCTAAGGAATAGTATGATTTACTATTCCAACAACTTCTCTACTGTACGTAGACTGGCGTTGGAATAGTAAATCAAACTATTCCTAAGTCCAGCGCCCTCCAACACTCCGTAGGAGCTGCTGGGTGTCTCCTTGAACTCAATGGGATTAATCTGCTTCTTCCCTTGTAGGATCTTTTTCACCTCACAGAGAGATCCTTTATAAGGAGCAGACAAACTACTATTTATGATAGTTTGTCTATCGTTTACCTGCTTTTATCTTCCCAGTAGTACCTGTTTTAACTTGAAAGTTTACATTGCAGACTTCCTGTTCCAACCTGCTTCTGTCGTGCTTTGACGGCCGTACTGGTAACTGAAACAAGCCCTGGCAAATCCGCTCGACCGGCCCCAGTGTGGAGAGCGGTGCAGGAGAGAGGGGGTTAGCACTGCCCTTGGTGGGTAGGGGGAGTGAGGGGAGGTGCTGGTGTCAAGCACTGCTGCACCGCTGCTGCTTTTGTTTCAGGGAGCCGATATTGCAGCACTGCTACAAAACTGGGCCCCAGTAACAAAACCAGCCCCCACGGGTCAAAATTGGCCCCCACCCTTTTGGCCCACTGTTAAAATGCCTGGTGCACGCTACGGCCAGACCGGCCCTGTTTGCTTTCCTCCAAGCATGCAGGCATTCACATGTTTATGTTAAACTCCTTCTTTAGAAAGCCCTTGTTTCTGCATAGAGCAAGAATCCCCATTGCACTGCCTTGTCCTGAAATCAGCTAGACCCCTTGACAATTTGTTCCAAACTAGCTAGACCCGTAACAGTCTCTTGTGACCATGAATGGCCCATTGATGCGGAGATATTGCCACCCCACGATGACTGCCAATGCGAAGCACTGGTGAATCCGACTCTGCGCTCTACAGGGACCACCAGTGATGACCAGCAACGTGTGATCTGCACAACGCACTACAGCATCAACAGCCCGATGTGACTGCCAACGCAAAGCTCCAGCAACAACCGTCTGTGACGCCAGACAGGATGTATGTGCTATAGCAATGACTGCCCATGACGCCTGGCTTGCTCTCTCTAGAGCGATGGCCATCTGTGACGCTTTCCTTTCTTCTTGCGGCCTCCTCCCCCAGAACTGGAATCTTCTTGTCAGACTTTGACAAAAATAACTTTTTTAGCTGGACTAACCTGGTCTCTATATCTGACATACATTCTATTGTGGGCAACCTTAACTTGTGACTTTCCCTATATCAAGCACAGCCAGATGACTGTGAGAGGCACTTTGTGTTGTTAGGCTCTATACTTATCTAAAACTTATCTAAAACTTTGAAATTGCATATCTCCTGACTAGAGTTTTGTGGCCAAATAATTATTACATCTTACTCTATTTTTCTTAATTTGTGTGAGATTTTTCTTGTGTTGTGTTTCCAATTTATTAAGTTTGAGTGCTGCATAAATTCTTTACACATTGCCTTTAAGTTAAACCTGATATAATGAAAATGCCAACAAGGGAATGTATTCAAAAACTAAGTTGCAGGCGATTGATCCCTTAAATTCTTTGTGTGTCTGATCAAATAAATTTAATTTATTCCTGCTTTTGTTATAGTTTGTCCTATGAATTAGGATATAGTAATCAAAATACTCAAAAAGAAGAAAAGCTACACAGATATTATGTTTGATAATTTCACTTTATATAAATGTGTTCTAAAAGGGTACTTTTACAATCAATAAAAAATTTCATCAGAAACAAATGGACAAGAAATAAATGAATTGTTCTTAACATCCACTTGTGCTGTAGTCCATTCTTGTATAAATGGGTCACAATGAATCTTGCATAACCTAAAACAATGATTCAATTGTCTTAGTTCTTTGAACTTGAAAGATATGGACACAAATAGTCGACGTTTCGGCCTTGTATAAAGTGAAATTATCAAACACACACACAAAGAATTTAAAGGAGCAATCGCCTGCAACTTAGTTTTTGAATAAATTCCCTTGTTGGCATTTTCATTATATCACACTATAGCCCAAGCTCGCAAGGGTTTATTGGGTCACCCACCTTCTATATACCTTTAAGTTAAGCCTGGCTGCTTTTTTGAAAGGCTAGCACAGGGTTAAGCACAGTTTAATGTATTCCCTTTTGTGGTTCAAATTGACAAGGATTGTGCCTGTTGCTTGAGAAGGGATCACACTCTCCCCTAAACCGACAACCCAATAAAATCCCAAATTTGAAAAAACATAACTGAAAGTACCCACAGTTTTTCTTAGAATCCCACCACTGGTACTGTCGAATTTGGGCTTGCCATATGCCAAGGCAGCCTACTTTTCATTCTGCCACATGCTTTTTTCATCTGCCATCTACATGTCCTATCTCTTTAACTCACTGTTGCAGGTTTTTCATATTTGCACTCTTCCATTCTCATTGTCTTTCTGTCTATTTTTTCCTCCTTCTTTACCCCTTTTCTTACTTTCTTTCTCTTGCCCCAGGCCAAAGACTCATTCTTATGAACAAAGGTCTATACCCACCTTCGGTCCTAGGCACTCCATAGGGTATGTATGACGCAACATAAGGATGGCAATAGTCTGCAACTCCTGACTTACCACTTTACAGTTATAGCCAACGGGTCCGTTTTTATTAAGGATGTGTACATCTGTCTATCACTCTGTGTTAATTAACACCATTCAGGAAGTACGTAACACTATCATCAGACAGAATGTCTTCAGGAAAAGACGAAATTCAAGTGGATTGGCTAACTGTAAGACAGAGAATGAAGGAGTATTGCTGTGGTTCTTGCCCACACATATGAGTTACACGTTATGTTAGCACAATTTGTAGAGCACACTATCACCCATTGTCTCTGTAACAAAGAGTAACACACCAGAAGCCCCCCAGAAGAACTAGTATTTTAATATTTTGCATAACCAGCCAGGTTTTCGGCAGATGTCAAAACTAAAGCAGTGGAATTTCAGAGTTTAGCTTCTTAAGGTAAGTACTGCCAGTAGGGTGGGGAGGATGGATATGGAATGCAGAAATGCAGGGCATTAATACTGTGCAGCACAATAAGTGTGTTTTAGAAAACGTTGGCAGGCTAATCGCTGGTATCCCCTTGGAGAACCATTACACATTGCAGCCAAGGATGAGACTACCGATGGTCCTCCTGGAAATGTTTAATGGTGGCATCAGTGTTTCCTTATAAAGCTCTGAGCTTGTTTCTGTGTGGCTAAGCAGTAACCTGCATACTTTTCATGCAACTCATTCACAGAGGAATATTCTACCCCCCTCCCTCCCTCCCTTCCTCAAGGTGTGCAAGAGGCAAGAGAACCAAGGTGAAGGCACATTCTTCTCTGGTGGCACCATAAGTCCTCCTCGGATTGCATAGTGTTTGCTAAGAAAGGCTGAGCTGGTGGCACTTGGCACGAATGAAAACAATGGTGCTGTGTGGTATTCTACATTTAATAAGCTACACAAATTATGTACCAGGGAAGGCTGTAGAGGAAGGATACCAATGAGGTGGAATCCTTTCGCAGACAGATTTGTAATTTAAAAGTGTGAACAACTGGAAACAACCTCTTCAGGGAAGCTCCATTTGATGCAGCAACTCATCTGCTGTTGGAATGTGGCCGCTTGAGTCGTAGGCATGATGGTGGAGAGTGGTACACACTGACACGATCCCATCACTCAATGAAAGTGAGACTTTAGGAACACTCGATGAAGCCACGTTGAAGTTGTCTGTGGGAGAGGTAATGATCAAGTAACGCCGCTAAGCAGGGCCGGACTGGGAACTGAAAGCAGCCCTGGCAAATTTTGCCAGAACAGCCCCTGTCCGGCACGCAGCGAGCGTGCCCGACCACTACTAGGGAGGTTTGGGGGTGTTCTCTCCCCACGAAAATTTTTGAAAAGGACAGACCAAAAAGGTGCGTTTTACAGCACATTTTTCATTACAAAGCAAATGTATATTACAGCCACTGCCAGCCACGGCCCACGATGGTGCGTAAGCCACCTCGCTCCACCGCTCTCACAAACTGGAGCCAGGCCTGACTGGAACAAATATTCCACTGCGCAGAACCGGCCGGGGCCTATTAATCCCGGCTCGGCCACCCGCCCACTGCACTGCCCATGATGATTCCATCATGCCACCCCGAGTCTGGACGGACAGACACTTACCTGCGGCCGCACTGTGCCTCCAGGCCTGCCTGGGTGCATCTCAGTCGTCTCAATCAGGGTCTACTAGCAACACCACTCACTCACGTGCACTTTTAATTGCGCGAGGGCGAGCCGCAATGCGCATGACAAATGGACACCAGCAGGCAACCCCACTCTAAGGGTGAAGTCAAGAGTAAGACCGCGTAGACGTGAAGAGTGGACATGGCGACATCTGTGCGCTGCGCACCGGCACCATTAGCCTGCCATTTTATTCATTACCTGCCTTCCTCTGCCTGCACCGGGTGCACAGTGCACTGTCCTGACCCCAAAGGCAGTTGTGCTTTTTCCCCGCACGGAGCAGAGTATGTCAGACACACAGGCTACTGTCTACAGTACAGTCTGACTCTGACTCACGGACCAAAAATCGACCCAAGCAAAACCGGCCCCCTCTGAAAAAACCGGCCCCACCCCATCCGTCCTAAGGTGGGATTGCCCGGTGCCTGGGATCACCAGTCCCTGCCGCTAAGAGTTTATTGGATTTTTGTTACACAGCCAGAGGTTCACCATAGCAGTGCAAATGACAGTTAGATGATACTTCAGCCTGCTGATGTGTTATGGCATAGTGACCGGAATGGCTGACGCAAAGTATGGGGGTAGGCAGATGAATGCTTGCTGGGATTCATTGTACCAAGCAGCATGATCACCTTCGATGGTTGAATGTATAGGAGTGGCTACAATAAAAAAAAAATAGTATACATTACCAATAACAATTTGTGAATCCTGCACGTAACAATTTGTCTGTTTAACGCTGCCAGGGGTTTACCAGGCTATGATGACATGAAATTTGTTTGGATCCATTCAGGCTCCTGCTAAGGATAGTTGGTAATTTACAATGCAGAGGTTACAGTTCATGCACACTGGTTCACCTTGGAACACAAATGATTTCACTATGTAAAGTACTTCATGATTTCAGCTAATACTGCTTTGTTACTTTATTGCCTCACTAGCTTACCCGTCGCGCGTTGCTGCGATCTCAGAAGAAAGGAAATTTAAGGAAACTTGTTATGATAACATTCAATTTACATTGTGTTATTTTTATTGAAACTTATTCATTTAAATATGGAAAATATTTTAAAGTGTTGTTTTAATTCTGTTTATTTAGTCGAGTGCTTGTGGAGTAGGTTTTCTGCTTCCCACCTCAGCACAAGCTACGCTGGTTTTTCTTAAAAGCAGAGTAACATTACCCCGATCTCAGTTTAGGCCTGAGCGGGAAAATCTGATTGGAAACGAGTCAGCTAGCGCAGAGAGAAAATAGTTTTATTAGAAACTAAAGAACGATAATGTTAAAGCACGTTAGTGCTACCCCAGATAAGGTGCCAGCTAATGGCACTTTCCTACCAATGCTTCATGATAAGTTATATACTGTTTTTCATCAATTCGCTTCTCTGGAGATGAATGTAAACTTAAACTTAATGACAATATTTCAAACTTAGGGCACCATGTATCAAATAAGCATTTTGCGATGATCAAATAGCGATTTTTACTGAATTGCTATTTGGTAATCACAAAATGCTATGTTTGTAAGGAATCGAATGTGGTGCAGCACACATGGAAAAAGCAAACTGCCATGGATTATTTATGTACAGGAAGGTGTCCCTGCCTGTTCATAAATAATCTGTAAAAAAAATGCCATTTTGTGACTTTCTTGTGTGCTGCATGAAGCATCACACATAAAAGTGGCAAAATGGCAGTTTAGGATTGTTTATGTGTTGGAAGGGACACCTTCCTACACATAAACAATCCCCCCTGCACGCCGACACCCTTGCACTATGTTGCAAGGGTGCCTGAGTTGGCGCTACACTGCTAAGTGAAGCCCCAGCCAAGGGGGAAACACAAGGCTGCACCATATCCTTGTAAATATGGTGCAGCCTTGCGTTTCATAAGTGGCGGGGGGAGGCATTAAGCCATGACGGCTAACGCCTCACTCTGCCACCTCCTCGTACATATGCCCCTAAGTGCATTTGGGGTAAAACTGACGATAAACCGCTTTGGTTTATTGGAGGTGAGAGGAGTGGAGAAGGGAAATGTTAGATATTTTGGAGGAATATTGCTGAGTCATTGAAAAGGCCGCTTACATCACCATAACATTGAATATTGGGAATCTAATGGTAGTACCCAAATCTACTTAGAGGATTCCTGGTGACATGTTCCTGTACTTCCAAATACTAGCCTTATTATGGGCCCTTTGTTAGAGCAGAAGGATGCTAAAACACATAACTACAGCCTCCAACACATGTAAGCGAGCACATTGCTTTGAGAAGTCACTCTTCTCTCTGGCTTTTACTTGACAGATCTATTATTCGTGAAATGACTAAGCCGTTTACAGTCTGCAGAGATGTATTCCTGCTGATGGATGAGGGCTGGTAGAACAAATCACATTTGCAAAGGATCACTCATGCACAGGAAAGTAACAAATGATGTCTAATTTGATTAAATCATACAGGAATACCACAACTCACGACCTGACTGGTGCGCGCCATCAATCCTCCCAAATGAAAAGAAAATCCCTAGCAAACGAGCCCCTATTCAAGTCCATATGTTGAACACGGATTCAATTAATCTAAAATTAGTGGACAGGAATTCTCAATTCTCCGGGGCAATTAGCGCGCAGGAGTAACTCAATAATTATCCCACAGACCAGTGCAATGTGACGAATCAGATAAAATGAAGACTTTTCTTTGAGGGATCAATGCTCTGATCTCGCTGCCTCATTCAATCAGTGTAATCCGATATAAATATTAATTCAATTACACGACCGCTTTTTAGCGAATTTGTTTTGTTCTTTTGCAGATGATTATTAACATAACGCGGTCAACCACATCTTGCTATTTCTGAATCTGTGAGGGATTTAGGAGAAGGGAGAGGCAGTCTGAGCAAGGGTTGAAGGAGGATTAACAAGCAATTAACCTACTTTGATAACAGACCTAATGTCCAATCCAATTGCAGAAATTACCAGTTTACAGCAACTTCGTATTGTTGTTCCTGAACAGTCAATTTCTGTACAGCCTTCTTCGAGATGTGGTGGGTAAAGTGGACTAAGTTGCTGGCCATGAGACCTAAAGGCAGAGAGTAGATTTTTGCCCCTATTTTTTTTAATATTTTGGGAAATTACTTTATTCCAGTATGTCTCAAATTGCAAAACTGTAAGTAAATAAAATATATGCATATACAACCAACAATAAAGGATACTTTCCAATCTGCATGTTTCCTCGACATTCTAGATGTTGTCATCTAGTCTCCACCTGAAGCACACATCATTCCGTTATATATAGAACATCTAGTGGTAGATTTTGAAAAACGTTGCGCTGGGTTAGCATCACAAAAGTGACGCTAACCAGGACAAAATGTTTTTGGGAAAATTTACTTTCCAGCACAAAACTTGTACCGTAAAAGTGCTTTGCATTACTTAGTGGGACATGGGCATTCCCATGCAACCATCCATGCCTTTTGATGTAAAACCCGATCTACAAAGAATTGTAAACAGAGTCTAGCGCCAGAAGTTAACGCCTCTTCAAAGGAGGCGCTAACAGGAGAAATGTTATCTCCTTTCTTTTCCAATGTTGCATGGGTAAACAGCCTTTACACCGCGGTCAAAACACCGCGGTGCCATTACGACGCGTCTTTTACAAAGCAAGTCGTTACCACGACTTGCGACGGAGGCCGCTCTAGATTAAGGATTAATAAATTTACTATTCCAACACCTTCCCTACTGTACGTAGGCTGGAGTTGGAATAGTAAATTTTACTATTCCTAAGTCCAGCACCCTACAGCGCAAGTCGTGGTAACGACTTGCGTTGTAAAAGATGCGTTGTAATGTACAGCGATCTTTTGGATCGCGGTGTAACATCATACAACCGTTGCATGCAGCCTGCACTGTCCGGCACACATACAAAGTGGGAAAAGCTTTAAAACTTGTCTACGCATTGTATTTTGTACAGGAAGGGTACTCGCCCTGTACAAAACCTATGCTAGACTCACGCACACACCCAAGCCCTATGTTGCTACGGTGTGTTCGTGACGCTCAGCAGCTGAAATCAACGCCAGTGCTAGGGAGAGGGGTAGAGAGAGCCATATCTCTGAATATATGCCACTCTCCTGCAACCTCCCTGTCACACAATGCAGCGCAGCTTCTTTGGGTGGGTGCCGCACTGTGTTGCATGTATTTTTTGGTAATCTGCCCCCTAAGGTCTTATTCTAATGGCTCAATGTGCAATTCAGAGTATCATTCCAATTACCACACCAGTGGGTTTTTCTTGAACATTCTGCATTTGCTCAATCAGGTAAGGAAAAACAGGTTTTTAACACATCCCACATCGCAAACTTCGCTAATTGTGCAGCCAGTAGACACTGCACCTACCAGTGTCTGTCAGGGTTCAGTGAAGAACTTAGGAGTCAGATGAGACAAAGACTTGTCCCTAACTACCCAGGTTTAACTGGTATCTGCGGCATGCTTCGGCAAAATGAAAACCATCAGGAAATTCATTACAAGAGTCTGCTCGCAAAACCGTGCTCCATGCATTAGTCACCTCTCACCTCGATTATGCTAATGGTCTTTACATGGGTCTGCAGATCGGCTTGATCCATAGACTTCAGATAATTCAAAACGCGGCAGCTAGACTGGTCTGCAAGGTCCCGCTCCACCAATGCATCTCCCCTCATCTCAGACAACTTCATTGGCTTCCTGTAGCCAAACGTATCGAATATAAGGCCCTTCTGTTTGCCTTTCGAGCGTATCTAGAAAAAGGGTCCTACTATCTGAGGAAGAGACTTTGTCCATACCAACAGGCCAAATCCCTAAGATCCAACCACAAAGGCTACCTCACTGCCCCCTGCTTTACGAAAGCAAGAATGGGGGGAGGGGGGTAGGACATTCAAGATGGTTACCCCCAAGGGCTGGAACAACCTTCCTGCCTATCTATGCATGATGCACTCCGAACAAGAATCCAGAAAGGCCTTGAAGACCTGGCTCTTTAGTCATAATGACTAGATATATGCACTCCTCTTCCAGTGATGCTGTCTGTGTTAGCGCTGGGACACCCCATTCGGGTAGCTGCATGCTTGATAAATGTCTTTATTATTATTTAGAAGATGTGCAATTGTGGCCCGGGATTCCAGACCTCTTGTAATCAGCTACCTCATTTTTGAAATGCTCCTACTACAATAATATTCTTGTTAAGAGGTAGAGCCACACTATTCTATATCTAATACACAGCTACCAGATTTGACAGTATGTATGACGTTACAATGCATACATTTACAGCGTGGTATATTACATTGCGTTCGTTACAACTTAAGTCGTTACAACGACTTGCGCTGGAGGGCACTGGACATAGGAATAGTATGATTTACTATTCCAACTCCAGCCTACGTAACAGTAGTGAAGGTGTTGGAATAGCAAATCATACTATTCCTTAGCTTAGAGCGCCATCCAGCGCAAGTCGTTGTAATGACTTGCATTGTAATACCTGCGATGTAGACATACAGCGTGTAACAACCAAGTTGTAAAGGTCGTTCTCCGATTTGACAGCATGAGATGTTTGGAAGGATTTGCTGTGCATGAATACTTATTAGAGAGCTATATGAGAAAGTTTAGTGAATATGGGACCCACTGCTGAGAACTGTGTGAATGCCATATTAGCCTTTTATTCTACTGGAGTTGATAAAAGAAGTATGATGAGCCGTGAAAAAATAATTAAAAACAACAAGATAACAATGGCTTTCCTGTGTACAATATAGTGACCTCTCACTTAACCTAGCACCAGGCAGGGATCTTACAGTGAATTTCCGGGTGAAAGTAGTGGATTAATGAACCTCAAAAGACTTTATTGACCCGTTTACTGCGGCGCAATTCCACCGCTGTGCGGGCGTTTGACAGAGCAGGTGGCGCTGCGCCGGCCGACGTGAGCATGGAAGGGGTTAAAATACAAAGGACACCGCTAATATAGCTGAACCGCCTCTTATGTTTCCATGGGATTGCTTGTGTTTTCTTGCTCTCTTCCCATGTGCAGACTCCCTCTTCATGTCCTGCTTACCCCTTCAAGCAAGGATGTTGCTTCCCCACTCCTCTCTGTCCCTCTCAACTTTCTGTTCTTTATAGATAATACCCCAACACAGCTCCTCTGTTGTTATCCTTCCTGGTGCTCACTACCCCGCCCATTCTACTGTTCCTCCCCTGCTCCTCGCCATCACGCCCATTTTTTCTTATTTTTTTTTAGAATACTCTTTCCTTAAAATTCTCCTTCAAGCAAATGTAATTGTTTTTTTTTAATTATACCTCTAAAAGATGGGCGTCCACTATTCATGAATGGTAAATTGAAACAAGAAATAAAATGGAAACCATTTCATGACACATGCACATTTGTGCCATGACACCTGGCACGATTCACATCTTTGCATGCATCATGAGGCATGTCTTAATTCACGTATGCGTGCACAGGCATGATGTTACATGGCGGCCTACTTGAAATTGGTTCCTTTTATTAGGAGACAAATTCAAAGATTGCTGGATATTCATGCTTATGCTCCTTGACGGATGCGTTCATGATCTGGTCAATCAATCAATCAGTCAGCATTTGTATAGTGAAGCACTGTCACCAATAGAAGTATCCGGGCGCTGAGGGTCCCACGTGACCGTCAAAGAGCAAGGTCTTGAGTTACTTTCTGAAGTCTGCCAGGGAGGGTGCTGTTCGGAGGTGACAGGGTAGATAGTTCCAGGTTTTGGCGGTGATGTAGGAGAAGGTGCGCCCTTGCTGCCGCTGCGACGGATGGGAGGAGGTTCGCTGGCAAGTGGGGAGAAGCACAGGTGTCTTACAGGTAGATGGAAGTTCAGTCTGTGATTGATGTAGAATGGACCTTGATCATGTAGAGCTTTGTAGGTGTGCATAAGGATCATGAAATGGCATCTCTTCTGGATGGAGAGCCAGTGCAGGTTTTCTGAGGTGGGGGATAATGTGGGTGCATTTGGGGGGTCCAGGAAGAGCCTAGCTGCAGCATTCTGTATAGTCTGGAATCGTCTGTGGTGATGGATGTGTAAGCCGGTGTAGAGAGCTTTGCCATAGTCGAGGCGACTGGTGACAAGGGCCTCAGTGACAGCCTTTCTGATGTTGATTTGGATCCATCTGAAGATTCTGTGGAGCATGAGAGGAGCATGGAAGCAGGAGGAGGTGACTGTGTTGATTTGTCCTTTCATGGTCAGTTTGCTTTCGAGGATGATGCCCAGGTTGCATGCAAGGTCTGTTGGTGTAGGTGTTGGTCTGAGATCTACTGGCCCCCAGTTGTTGTCCCAAATGGAAGGGTTCTTCCCCAAAATCAGTACTTCTGTCTTGTCGAAGTTGAATTTGAGGCAGTTGTCTCTCATCCAGCTGGCATTATTGGCCATGGCATTGCAGAAATTGGTTTTGGCGTTGGATTGGTTCTCAGTGAGAGAGAGGACTAGGTGAGTCTTGTCTGCGTAGGAGATTATATTGGGACCGTGGGATCTGATGACGCCTGCGAAGGGGTCATGTAGGTGTTGAACAGGGCAGGTACATCGGTCGATAATTTTTGAGATTGCTGGGGTTGGCAGAGGATTTCTTTGGGATGGGTCTGACCTCTGGGTGTTTCCATCTGTCTGGGAAGGCTGCTGTGGAGATGGTGATGTTGATAATGCTGGTAAATTCTGTGCTATTAGGGTTGGATCTGAGGTTGAAGAGACGGTGGGGGCAGGGGTGGCTGGGTGTCCCGGAGGGGATGGAAGAAATGATCACTGTGATGGCCTGAGTGGTGAGTGGGGACCAGGTGGTGATCATTTGGCTGGTGGGTTCTAATTAGTCGAGGTTGTTGAGACAGAGAGCAGTAGGTTGAAATTGTTGTAGATGGTGACAATCATGCTGTGGAAATAGTCTGAGAGAGTGTTGCAGAGTTCTTGAGAGGGGTGGATGGTGTTCTCTGTGGATGTCAGGCTGGAGAATTCCTTGACTATCTTTTAACCCCGGGCGGAGGCCTCCGCTCTGCCCGCGGATTGTGTGGAGATTTGCCTACAAGAACGCAGAGTAGGCAAATCTCCGCACACTCTGTGGTGGAGTGGAGTTGGCCAGCTCCCGCCCTACCCCCTATTAGCAATTGATTAAAACTTCAATAAAAATACTTTAAAGTAAATAAAAACCACTTACCTTGGCTGTGGTGTCCCTGGGCTGCCCTCCTCCTCTTCGCTCCCTGGTTATCCATTCTAGGAGGTGGGAGAATACACCTGGATGCCCCTTGCACCCGGCCCCATTAACCCACGGCAATGACAACGCCGTGGCGCGGGAGAGCACCGGGACCTGCCAGAATTGAATTGCGTGGCCGCCTGCCTACAAGGGACACCTAGGGGCCCGCTCATATTCCTTATGCTCCTGGGCGCTGCCTCACTAACCCCCCCCATTGTGTGCGCTCTGCGGACAGACCTGTGAGCGATCATCAACGTTACATCTTTACCGCCGAGTGGAGCAGTCGCCATTTTGATAGATGGTGACACTGCTGTGGGCGGCGCACGGAGCAGTACAATGCTGCTGGCTACCGTATATGCTGCCCGCATGGTCTGACGCTCGAATAACATCTGGCCCAATAATCCCTCTCAGAAGAGAACATATTGTGTGCTCCCTGCCCTGGATGTTCTTAAGGCTTCGCGTGCACTGTCGAGGGCGGCCATTTTGAGCATGCTGAATGAGGCCGTTCAGTTGTGGGGGACATCGCTGATCGGTACTATAGAAAGGTGATAGTACATGTGTAGAGGCAGACCTGGTGCTACTGAATTGCGCATGATATGGTCAGTACTTTTTCCGGGCCCCCTTTTTTAAACTTTCCTAGTACTGCCCATGGTGCCTGAAACTCTGGCTGCGGAGACATTGATCTGGATCTTAGTCACTATTTGCACGCAAAGCGGGGTCAGTGAGCATATAACCTTGGCGGGCCTAGACTGCGCAGTGCCACGGACTGTGTGGATTTAAACTGTTTGCTGCTGCTACGACGCATGGTGCTACCAGCACCGGATGCCCCAGCATTTGAACAGGTACCACCTGCTCTGTCTCCCCTGTAGTATTGCTATCCTAGAATACATCTACGTGTAGCGGGTGCTGTTGGACATCGTTTTGCACTCCCCTGTTCTGCTCACCAGCTTGCGCCATGGGGTGTACTGATACCAAGCAAACCAAAATTCTGTTCGAGGCGCATAAGATCGCGCTCGGAGGAGCACGAAGAATCGGATGCCACGGACACGTCTGTAGAGGACTAGAAGGCAATCCTGCTTGGCATGAAACAGAGTCTTAAGTCTATAGATGCTAAAATAGATACAATGAATATCCAGATGGACTCAGTGGTCACCAAGCTGGGACAACATGAACAACGCCTAAAGGAAGTCGAGACTAGAGTGTCTGATCTAGAGGATGGTGCCACAACGAGCAAAAGCCAGATGTCACAGCTGGACAAATTACTTAAGGTAACTGCTGATAAAAACGAGGACTTGGAGGCCCGTTCTCGAAGAAATAATGTTCAAATCCTTGGTCTGGTGAAATCTACAAACACAGGACGTATGGAAGATTTAATCGAATGTGGAGCTATTTGCACTGAGAATCATTCTCAGTGTACCTCATGGTGGAGTGAGTGCATAGGTCTCTGTTGGCCCGCCCACCCCCGGGGGGGTCGCCGCGGAAGTGATAGACCACTTTTTAAACTACCGGGACAGGGATACTGTCCTGCGCCTTGCCCGAGAAAAAAAACAAGTGCAGTACGAGAACACAACACTGGCCTTCTTACCAGACTTTAATCAATCAGTGCAGGACGCCAGGCGGAAATTTGCTACTGTCAAGAAAAAACTACAATCGCAGCAAATCCCCTACGCCATGTTGTACCCGGCGAAGCTGAGGATAGCCCATCTCGGATCGCAACACTTTTTCCTGAACCCACAGCAGGCTGAGGACTACCTCTGATGCCACCGACGCTCGGCTACCACAGAGTCAGAAGCACAAGATCGCTCCAGGTCCCCGTCGCTACGGTCGGACCCAAGCTGAACTGCATAACTGACATTGGTGCTTGCTGGAACTCTCATTTACGCTTTATTCATGACGAACCGAACTGCGCAGGTGATGTATATGTATACTTAATGCTGGGTATAATGTCTGGCTCAGTCCCGCCGCAGCTACCCGCCTAGCGGTGGTGTAGTAGGTGGGTGAGAGTATGGAGGGAAGAGGGAGGGTCATGATCCCCTAGTGTGTTCCCTTGAGGGCGAACCTCCAGAAGTTACGTAAACAAGGGGTATAAGTAGTTAAATTATGGTGCTTTTTTCGGGAGGGAGGGGGTCCTGTACCCGGCAAGTTGGGGAAGCCGGTGTGGGTGTAGGGTGGTTTTTCCTCTATGACCAGCTTACAGCTTGTCCAGTCCAATGGGGTCACCATTGCATGGGTCCATACTGAATGTCACACATGGTGTAATGGCTGACATAACACGAGACATCAATAGTATTACAGTAGCGTTGTGGAACACACAAGGTCTTAACAACCCCAGGAAAAAACTACAGATTCTGGGTTATTTAGATAGGCAACATGTTACAGTGGCTATGTTACAGGAGACACACCTGAGTCCCAGCACTACTCCCCAATTTACCTCGAGGTGGGCCTCGTACCGCTGTTTTGCATCATACTCTACTTACTCCCGGGGAATGGCCATCTTGGTCAAGAGGGGGGTGGCATTAGTATCCAGTGGTTTGGAAACTGATGCAGAAAGTAGATTCTGTTTGCTCTGGGGTAGATTTCACTCTTACGATGTGACCTTTGCCAACTATTATGGACCTAATATTGACGACACGCAGGCCCTCCTTCGCGTATGGAGCAGAATTCAGGAGATAGGTACTACCTACGTCATCTGGGGCGGGGACTTTAATACAGCAATGCACCCACACATGGATAGGTCCCGAGATTCCCCAGCACACTATACGACCACCCAGAGAGTGCTACGAGACATTATTGATGAGAATTATTTGCTTGCCTCCTGGAGGTATAGGCATCCCATGCAGTGGGAGGGTACACATTTTTCTGCATTCCACTCATCTTGGGCCAGACCAGACTACCTGTTTATGTCCACAGGTATGGCGCATTGGCTGGGACGGGTGACCCAATTGGCTCGTACTTACTCCCACGGTCATCGCTGAGATGTGTGCACCCCTTATCCACTCCCCATACAATAGCTGGTGCCTTAACCCACTGCATCTCCCGGACACAGCATTCAAAACTGAACTGTAGCGAGACTTAGGAGACTTTTTGACCGCAATCTAGACTCTGTCCCCAGTATCACAACTGTTTGGGAGGCGTTCAAGGTCACTGCCCGGGGATGGTGCATATCTAAGGGCGAGGGCATACTCAAATCAATGCGCAATAGCTTATCCACATTGGAAAGAGAACTCAAACAATTGGAATGTGGGCTGGGCTCTGATCCCGATGGGAGTGACACCAGAGCCACCATATGCAGCAAACTTACGGAATACGAAGATCTTGCTGATAGGGAGTGTAAGATTCACAGGAAACACCATATGGCATGGGTTTATGGTGAGGGGGAAAGCGCTGGCAGCCGCGATCAGACCACCTAGATTTTCCAATTATGTGATGGAGCTGCAGTATACACAAGGCAATACGCATAGTAAATTATACTCCTCCCAAAGAGCCACCCCTCTCGACTAGCCCGACTACTTCAAAGATACTGCCCTTGCCTGGCTAGGGGACACTTAGCGTACATTTCTCAATCTAGATTTAGAACTAGATGAAATTACAGAAGCTATCATGCAGATGAAGTCTGGGCGGGCCCTGGCGTCCGTGGGACAGCCAATAGAGTTTTTAAAAACCTACGCCTCAATTCTAGCCCCAATCCTGAAGGAGGTGTACTACGCAGCATTAGAGGAAGGAAGTCTGCCTACGGCGATGCAAGAGGCACTTATAACCTCCTTATTGAAACCAGGGAAGCCCTCCCTCTACTGTGACTCATATCGGCTCCTTTCTCTTTTAAACTGCAATACTAAAATATTAGCTAAAGTCCTGGTGACCCGGCTCTATCTGCTGATGCAGCGCCTGGTGTTACCTGACCAGGCTGGTTTTATTCCTAGTCGAGCCACATCGCATAAACTCCAAACCCTGGCCGCTGTATTACAAGATATCGACCATAAATGCACGGCAGTAGCTGCATCCCTCGACTCTACCAAAGTGTTTGACTCCCTGGAATGGGACTACTTACTAGGCACACTAGGATATATGGGGATGCCTTCTACCTTCCTCCAATGGATCCAACTGTTATACAACCGCCCGGTGGCCTCAGTGCTCCTGAATGGGGGCCAAATCCTCTCCCATCACCTATTCCAGAGGCACACGGCAAGCCTGCCCATTATCTTTCATCTTATTTGCCCTGCCCATCGAGCCCTTAGCCGCCAAACTACGGCAGCACCATAACAATAAAGCATTAATCTACCCGACTAGACAATTACTCAACTCCCTATTAGCAGATGATATGACGCTTTATGTTAAAAAAAACATGATAATCTTAACCCAAAACTTTGTGAGATAACAAAATTCGGGGCCATTTCCGGGGTGCGAATCAACTGGTCTAAATCTGCGGGTTTTCCCCTTACAGAAAACACCCCACTGCACCAACTGGACTATCCCCTAGTTTGGGAAACGGACAAGATAAAATACCTAGGTATACGTGTCTCTAGAGACAGGAATGCGCTCATGCGGCTAATTTATGGCACAGCCATGGACAAAATTACAGATACCATCACCAAGTGGATACGACTTCCACTCTCCATGGCGGGGAGAATCTCCTTAATTAAGATGGTTTTATTGCCAACATTTTTGTACCTCTTCATTAACATACCTTATTATCCCGGGACCTTTTTCTTCAGTACACTCAACTCTCAACTTACGAGGCTCATATGGGGCGAGAAACTTTGATGCTGCCATACCACCAGGGAGGATATGACGTCCCTAATTTTGAACTTTATGACTACTGTGCACAGGCCCATTTTGCTACGTATTGGTTTCACCCGCCACCCTTAATGCCACATTTAGTGGCGGAGGATGACTATATGGCCCAACACCCCCAACGTGCTAGCTCTTTCCTGCAGTGAAGAAGCGCGAATGTGACCCATCCACCGTCGACTTTACAATACTGGCATGGCAACTGATAGCTCGCAAGCTAGAGATACCTAAGCTGTACTCTCCTAAGGTGCCCCTTTCGCGAAACCCTTTATTGCAAGTCACTTATGAGGGGATATGTAGGAAGATGCTAGAGAAACTCAAGAATAGTACCTGGGGAGATCTCTATATAGGAGGGCAAATCCGCTCCAAGGAACAATTCTTTGAGACCTGTGAGCTGACAACAATGGACACATTTATGTATACCCGCCTCCGGCAGAGTGTGAAGGCTGTAACTCCTTACTTTCCGGGGGAACCTGATACACTAGTCCCACTGCATGCCTTGTTACACGCAGATATCCCTCGGCACATCATATCCTCCTCTATCAACACACACAAAATTCACCGTCCCCATGCCCAGTTCATGCCAGGCAGGAATGGGACACAGATGTGAATGTTACTCTGACAGATGAATAGTGGGAGCTTAGCTGTGCGCAAACAGAGGCAGTGACCGGCAACAGTAGGTTGCGCCTGATCCATTTCAAGTTTCAGCACCGCCTATACTATACTCCGGCTAGGCTCTATAGGTTTCGCCTCAGGGACGGAAGAACCGGGTTTTAGAACCCAGCGGCGCCAGGGATAATGCCCGATGTCTTCGAGTTCCCCTGCCTTGGCAAACAGAGACACGGGACACTTCTTGATGACGTCAAAGACCAAATTTATTGGCTGCAACCAGGAACAGAGGTCTACGAAGCACAACACGGGTGGTTCGCTAAAGACTGCACAAATTCATGGAGCGGAGCATCGTCTTTTATGCCAAAAATCACATTCCTGGCTAGCATCAATTACATACAAACTGACCAATAGACAAACGACATTTCAAACATATCGCATGATGACAATCCCACCCTCCGTTGTCCAGCCCACCAGAAATGACAAGGCAAAACCAACATTCTTGTTCGAACGGGCCGGACAAACCCATCATAAAGACCTCAACCCAAATCAATGATTAAGCCATAAAGGAAGGAACAGAAGCAGATGAGAAGCAAGATGGAAGGGTGTGTGCATGTACCATAAACTCAGCAATGTCCTGCTCTTTGATCTCTATCTGACCAGCTGCTTAACAAGGAACTGGCTCAACGAGGTCAGCCTCGGGGGAGGGAGTCAGTTCGGCCAGGCCACACAGAAGTCAGTTAAGGTGTACGTGTCCCAAAGACTCGTTCGGCCATAGTCATCGGCCTATGTGAGGGCAACCACACAAAATGGCTGCCGCACACAAAATGGAACCCGAGGGTTCAAACGAAATCCCTGAATACGTAGTGTTCTCATTGATCGGTTATGACAAAAACACTCGTACATACCGCACTCGTCATTTGCGGTCCGCTGACACCAAAATCGTCTATATCCGACGACCTTCATTGAACGGGTTCAGAATCTACGAACCACATACCCTCAGAGTCACAGAACCACAGGACAGTGATGTATGTGCGCGATGCGGTCGGGAGGGGGCAGGCTTTCTACACCTAGCATGGGACTGCCCAAGGTGATGGCCTACTGGGCACAGACGTTTCATGGGTTATCGACCATGATAGGTAGCTAAATAATACCATGCCCGCTCGTGGCCCTTCTGGGCTTGACCCTGGGAATCCAAACAGTGCACAAAAAGTTCCTAGCAATGGGATTACTGCTCGTGAAACAGGTGGCTTGTAGGTGGGGGAGATGACGTGCTCCTAAGTTTAAGGACCTGATTCGCACTATGTCTTCATGGCAGGACTACATGCACCGCTACGCAGACATGATTCCCACCAAATCGCGCCCGAAAGACATCTGGGGCCCGCTCACCTAATATCTTCTCGCGCAGGAGGCAGATCGGGGGGAGAAGCAGGATGCACCTGAGACTGGGACCCGCCCCCAAACCACACAGGAGCAACCACATGAGACATGAGCTGGCGGAACAGGGTGCTGTGGTATTCTGACTCAGGATTGGAAATGTCAAGGTCCTACTTGTTGTACTTAGCATTGTTAGGAATGAGGGTGGTGAGATGCTGCGCGATTTTACTTGTGATGTTTTGTCTAAAAATATTGTTGTGACCTCATGCAAGCCATAATGTGTCGCTGCTTATCCACATACGCCAATAGACTGTACTGCCACGGACTGGGCAGCTCTGCATTATTTCTTGACCTGTTTTTGTAGGTTGGTTGGGGAGGGGTAAGTTTAGTTCCAATACATAATTGCGTGGGAAATTGCACTACACATATCAATGACGCTTGTGCTTGGATTGTGAGTTTTATTTACATTGTTGTACTGTGCAATAAGTCAATAAAGGTTTTTGAAACTTAAAAAAAAGCAATCTCAGAGATGATGAATTTCCTAGGCAAAGTGGACAATGTTAACATCCTCATTGCCGTAAGCTGTTATTTATGTTATTTGTCTTTGGTATGATTTCTGTCTCACGACCCTGGGTGTATAGGCCCACATACTCCTTGATAATGCTAATTTACCATGACTAGGCTGCTAGATGACTTAGGCCAGTAGGCCACAGATATAAACTGCCCCCACCCATTATCCAATGCCCCAACCTCCATCTATCTTACCCCCACATTTACCCTCCCTCTGCCGGTGCCCTGACATAGGTAACGCTGTCAGGCTTGTCTAATGCCACCACAGTGAATATTCAGGACTTTTAGACTGCAGCACAAAGCACTTTTTTCCTTAACACTTCACCACTCCAACCCCCCTAGGTTCACATGATGATAAATATGGAATGTGTCGCTGGTATTAAATTGCTTCATGACTTTGGGTGTGTAAGCCACTATACTTCTTTGCCAGTGATAAGGCCCTACGGGTAGGCTGCTAGATCATATAAACTCTTATTTTACTCCGCGATGTAGTTTTAGGCCATGAGCTACAAACAGCACGCTTGGTCAGCAATAGCACACAACACTTTACTAACTGGCCCCTCGCCTCGAACCGCGTTAACCCACATATCCAAATGTAGCAATAACTAAAATATTTGTGGCGAGGCACTCCAGCATGTAATTGTGTAGAGCACAACATCAAGATTTAACCTGGCGGCCTTTAGCACAATGTTGCAATTATGTTGTTAAAACAACTGAGGATTCAGTTACTCATCTGTGTGCACTTTCACGTCAAGTTATATTTAAGGCTCTATCCTTTTATGAATTGAGTGCCTCATGTAGGAAGTGCTTTTTTACTTATCATAAAAGTGTATTTATTGTTTTTATACTGTTTTTGCTTTGATGGACTTGACTGTCTAAAATAAAGTATCATTAAACTTGAAACTGGTGCATTTTCCATCACTTTCCCAGTCACAGGCTGTCAGCTGATCCATGTTTATCAGGGTCCATATTATTTTCAGATAGACATGGTGATGCTCTTAGAATGAGTCTGAAGGCACCCCCTTTCTTTCAAGAGGACAGGTTGACACTATGATGAAGTAACCTGCATTGCCAATTTACCTGTTCTATCTATTGGTATTGGAAGGGTCCATTTAATTTATGTTTCTGATTCACCCTCGAGTGTTCTAAAATTTACAATGTTTAATTGAAGAGAAATTCTGCAATTTGCATGTGACCTTTTCCAATTACCTCAGGTTCAATGTGCAATACTATCTTTATACTGCACTGTTCTTTAAGCAATAGTATAGGTGTTGGGTCTCCCAATGCTTGCATCCACAAAAATATACCTCAAGAGAAATAGAACACCTGCTGATTGATGAATAGCAGACAGTGTTAAACCTCAATTTCATGAGACAATGTGTCTGTTTAGGCGCCTCTCAATTAATCAGCATTCAAGCAAGCAGTTAATTAAGCAAAAGCCCCACTCAATAATTGAGTTCTAGATCAACAGAATAGATTTAAGAGTTATATTGGAAAATTCAAGAGATGCGGTACAGAATATTTGCTGTGAAGGCTCTCAGCCAATTAAGCAATACAGAGAGTGCAAAATAAAACATATTCGAAGTCTGGGCATCAAAATCAAAAGAGAAATGGACAACATCCCCAGTAAGATCACAAAGTCTTCTGGTTCACCCCCAAAATAAAGGGTATATATAGGAAATATTCCTGTAGAACAGAACAGAAAGTGCAGATTCATCGTGGTGTGAGCAAATGTATCATTGTATTAGCAAACTGGAAGACAGGATTAATACATGTCATATTGCCTTAGCACCCAAGCACTATCCCACTGCAATATATTCCTTCCCATTCTATCCTAATGTCATCAGGCTCTGGTAGAACAAAGTCGATACATGTAGAACAGCAAACTCTGACCAAGATTTAACAAGAACAATGCTAGTGGAAACAACCATGACTTAGCATTGTTGTGTACTACAGAAATAACCACCAGTGAAATGTGCAGGGGGGAGACATTCATTTTGTTAACATGGCTGCCAGACCTAAGTTGAGGCCTAGTTAACAAGGGTCTAGAAAACACACTTCTGCATGTCAGAGGTAGTTTGTTTACAGAAATAGTATCACAATACAAGTGTGTACATGTGTAATAGTGAGTAAAACGACATTCTGCACTTTGTTAATAATGCACAAAATATAAATGCACAAAAGTCTTCAGCAATAGTATGTGTTATAATATGGCTACTGGACAGACACATTTGTTTGGTGGGGAGTGGAAACCTCAACCCTCTTTAAATCGGAGTCTCCTTTTGGTGCTTTGTGAAGTATGGTCCTCCAACCCAGCAATTTCCAGGGGTGTGAAAGGGAATAGCTCATGTCAAAAAAGTCTTGCAAAACGTGTGGAACAATATTGATCATGTCACGTCACGTTTGTTAATTAAGAATTACAAGGAAATCCGTTTTTTCGATAACAGTGTTGTAAATGACTGCCCCGGTTAATGAATCTGCTTCAATTTCCCTTATTCCTAAATATTAGACATATGTCAGTATTTAATTAGACAGATATAATATTTCAATTGACTCAATCAGGTTAATGTAAGATTCATAGTCAGATGATCATTGAAGAGCAATGTCAATCACTAGAAGATAACAACTTCTGTGAAAGAAAATGAAATTAATTTGGAAATAATTAGACAGAGCCTTGGCCTAACAAAAAGTTGTTGGTTAATTGGTAGAAAACGCATGGAGTTTTTACATTGATGCGATTGTTTAATACAACCCATTATTGCCATATGCAAGGAAGTAATCCTATATATACACGAAGCACTTAAACCCTTTCATTGCCTGGATATTTTAAGCATTATAGGACCAGACATGATTCAGACATTTTTAGCTAAACTTCCTTGAAACAGATTTAGAAACCATATTTGGCACCACTTTTTTTTTTGCTTAGCTTTGATTTTGGACAATCGCCACATATGAATACTGTCACAGAAACAGAGAAGGCTGTTTTTAAATTTTAACAAATTTGCAGCGTATATCTGTATGTATTTCCCAGTTTGTTAGAAGATAAGGCCAGATTCACAAAGCATTTTTGGAAGCTAAGGGGCCGGTTCCGATCTCGCTTGGAAGGTCCCCGAACGTTATCTGGCCGTAAATAGTACGAGCCATATGCGTTCTCTCTGCCCGACTAGTACAGCTGTACGAGCGAGCAAGTACGATGCGAGACACGCAAAATCGCTGACCCAATCTGTTCCGGGTCTGAACTGCTTCGTACGCCTCATCCGTAAGTAAACTGTGCCGTGCAATAGAGGCGATTTCCGACTGAGCCAGTACGATGCAAGCGTCGGATAGCTGGATCGAGCCGAAGTTTCCAGCTCGCCAAACATCCGGGAAGCTGCCTTTGGGGGTCTGCTTGGGACCCCCGTTACCCGCAGCCTTATGACGCAGACACAGGGAGAGACCCAAGGGTCTCCCCAACACAGGCATGTACTGTGCAGATGGCACTGATGGGTACCCAATGTAGGGGGCGCCCTTGTGCGAGACGTACCCATTCAGTCAATGGGAACCCATGTACGCGTCATACGACTGGCTCCCATTGACTTCTATGGGAGTCTTACCGAACCGAGTCCGGCAGCATGCAGCTGCATCGTACTCGCTCGGTCGGACTGCAGGAGTCCGGCTCGGCTGGAAAACACTCTGGATCTGGCTCGGGCAAAGAGCTTTCCCACCCAGATCGGAATCGGACCCTAAGTGCATTTATGTGGGTAAATGTTGGATTCACACCGTGCTTCACAGATTTTATGTCACCATACATTTTCATAATGGTGGACAATTCCCAGGTGGATGAGGTAGTAAATGCATGCATGTGAGTCTACAACGTGCGTAGTCTTACTAGCGTAGACCTGAAGATTTTTCTGTATTGTAAAATATGCGGACATTTGCACAAATTGTTGGTTTGAGTATACCATTCGTTGATTGTTCCATATTTACGGGAATCATGTGCCTAAATGGGGTATAGAGGCGGGGATATACCATGTAGTTTAAGGTGGTACTTCATCAAGATTTGCACCTCTACAAAAAACAGGAGTTAAACCCTTTTTATAACCACTTTATTGTCTGCATAATAGATAATACACCAAGCATGATATGCTCCAAATCAAAGTTTTACCAAGAGCCACAACACGGAGCCGCTGTTTAGCTGCTTTTACACAATACTAAACACAGCATCATCATTGTGTCAATTTTTCAAATGTGAAAGAGGAGGGAAGCGTAAGGCAAATTAATATTTTAGTACCTGAGCGCAAACATAGTAGAAAATTGTCAAAAGGGGAACATGTAGTACGAAATCACAGAACGTCCCTATAAGAAAAAAGCTGAACAATCTAAAGAAAAATAGTGCTCAAGACAAATAAGAATTGACAAAGCCAATCGGTATGACTTTAGTAGAAGACTGGCCAGATATAATGTGTAAGAATGAAGCACTTTTGTTCATGTTTGATGAATATAAGCTACCTGTGACCTCAGGAATACAAAAGTAAGCAACTGTGAAAGTGTGGGAATACATTCTGTGGCATTTGCTTTGTTGCTGGAGTGGTATGCATCGGAAAATGCAAATATTTAAAGGAATGTGATGTTCTCCCAGGAGCCATGTACTTTGTATTACGCTTTAATTTGATTTTGAATTTGTGAAAACAGTTACCCAAAGGCACCAAGGTGCTATTACCCGCCGCCCAGTGCTAAAACCTAACTGAAAATCCACCTGAAAAAACTGTCTATAAAGTATAAAGCCAGGTTTTATAAGGCAACAATTGTGTGAACGCTCACACTATTTGGGAACATAAGCAGGTAGTTCCCATGGCCGAGAATATCACTGAATGTGCTTCAGAAGACACACTTGGGGGTGTCATCTCTAAATTAGTCTTGTGCATGCAGTGTACATATCCTGCTGAGCCCTAAAATAAAGCCACATAGTGGGAGAAACCAAACAAACACCAGTCCATTGACGAGCAAAGGGCTTGCGATTGCTTTCTTTACTAGACTAAGCGCACAGGGCAGGAGGCAGCAGAACCCAGCACAGCAGGGTTATGAAAGAATATCATTAACACTGTCCTCGAGACCAGAGCAGTCCAGTGATAATCTCCAGCTGTGGCTTGCTTTGCATAACATGAAAAGACTGATGCACTGAAGCATCTCTCTACACAAGTTTGAAATAAGAGCAGTGACAATGACACACCCTGGCAAGACCAAATATCAAATTTATCTGAGGAGTTGTAGGACAGCGCAGGTGCGTAAGGCGAAATGATGGGGCTCTTTGCAGAATATGATACGGTACCCTGAGTCTCCCATATCTTGCAGATATTCATTGGCCTTGGGCTGAATGAGGAACCCTGAAGGGCTGGCTACCACTGCAGAGGAGGGGGCCCCACTGGGCTGTAGAAGCCTGTGTTACGCTTGTGGGCGTAATATATGCATCAAACGTATTATGCTAGGAGTTATCATGCATGTAAATGAAGACAGTAAGGGGATTAAAAATACAGTTGACTACAAAAATTGATATGAGAAGATATTGGACCTTTAAGACCAGAATGAACCTAAGCCATAGTAATTACTCTCACTTGAACAAAATTGTTAGTGGAGCCTTGCCACCCCTACTGCGTGTCGCCCCACTGCTTTTCAGCAGTGTAAGGAAAAATAAAATATTAATAACTTAAAGTTATCATTTTAGTTTTTCCTTTTGCTGTCTGCAGCTTTGCCAGGCATGACAGGGCTGCTGACAGAGCAGGGGAGGGGAGGAGTGGTTTTTCACTCCTTAGAGGCCTGCCATCTCGGGCCACAAACATTCATGCGCACTCAGCATGTTCTCCACCTGGGTGGAGAACATGCCCAGGCTCCCATTCCCCGTCTGAGTGCCCATCCCCAGTGCTCAGACCAACATTAAATCTGCATTGCAGCGTTGTGATTGGCTCAGGGGAGCCTCTGCCTGGGTGTTTCCTGTTCTGTGTTCCGGCCGGAGGAGAGACGCGAGGAGGAGGATGCAGCGAGGGAGGGCACGGCAAGGAGGTAGGTTTAATTTTATTTACCCATCATCCCTATCCCCCCAGAACCCTCTCCCCGCCACCACCAATCTGTGCCGGCCGCCACTGCACACAAGACTGAATTACCACACCGCTCAATATATAGAAATACTAACTTGAAAATTACTCCTTATTCTGTTATACTCACTCACAAATCCCTCCCTCTGACACCACCATGCCCATACTGTACCTGCACATTCCCTGGTAAGTCAAGCCAGTCTGCTATTTGTTTCACTCGATTGTGTGTAAAAAGGGACTAATTTATATATATGTTACTGGCATTCACCAATGCTGCTCGTTAGAGGAGAAGAAGCAGGTAAACAAGTACAACAGGGGTAAATCATAATACATTTCCTTGTAACCTCGTGATTCCCACTAACATGAATAAAGCACAGGTAATTGAGTTCTTGTATCTTCGTGATTCCCATTAACTTGAATAATGCACCGATAATTGAGTTCTTGTAATGTAAAACTTTGGATTTGTGCTCATAAATGTTATTGAATAGGAATCATTAATAAATAAATCAACTAAAAGTAATAAACTACATAATGCATTAGGTGAATACATTAAGAGCTACTTCTGATTGATGAAAATTGTCTAGAACTACTAATTTTAGATTTAGTATTCTAGACCCCCACCTACGTAACTTGAAGATATATGTATATCTTCAAGATAAAAAGGAGAACTATGCATGTAAATAAAACTATAAATAGCTACGTATACTTCCCTTCATGATATTATGGCAGTCCAGAGTGGATACAATATTTTGGCAGGACGATATTTAAAGTTCACTACTGCAGACACCAAACACTCCAATGCAGAAGACAAAGGGGTCCATTAGGATGGCGGGCGGATTGCCCCCGCCAGGCTGGCGGTAGCCACCGCCAGCCTGGCGGGGGCAATCAGCCCGCCATCCTTCCCTGTATTCCCCCCCACCATATTAGAATGGCGGGGTGACCACGGCAGAGCAAAACACCGCCCGCCACTTTTCTATGAGTCACCGCCAGCCATATTACAATGGGAAGAGTGCAATGCCTTTCAGGCAGGCGGTGTTCACTCTGGGGGCCCCCTGTGGGCCCCCAGAATGAAGTCCAAAGGGGGTGGCACACGGGGGGGTACCTGTGGTACCCCCCTGCATTTGCATAATCAAAGCGGCAGGCACCGCGCGGTGCCTGCCGCTTTGATTATGTAAATGATGCAAAGCATTTTTAGTATTGTGGCGGGCGGAGCAGAGAGCTCCGCCCACCACAATACTATAAATACAGGATGTGCCCGCCAGTGTGGCGGGCACATCCTAATGGTCCGTGCGGGACCCCCGCCCTTAGGGCAGGGGTCCCGATTTCCGATCCGGATTTCCGATAGGATGGCGGGCGGGCAAAGCCCGCCCACCATCCTAATGAGCCCCAAAATTACTAACAACGTCAGGAATAACTTCATCATAATACAATGCCTTCACATGAGTATTGAAAAACAGCCCAGCAGCAAGTGCCCACTAACACAGGAAATACTTAAAGTCACTAATCTCTATAACTCAGTATGAACTATCATTACAAAAGCAGTTTAAATGTACTTAGGACTTTCAATCATTTTAATTTCAACCATCAGTATTTCAATTTCTCAAAATACATGTTTTTCCATCAAATATGCAATTTTCATTTTGAGTTCACACACTCAAAGAAAACCTTGTCGTTTTGCCACGAACAAAAAGTGGTGAGGTGGAGGCAGGGGGAGGGGCCATGGGTGGAGCGCACGGGGAGCATGGGGGAGGGAGTTTAATAATAATAATTTCAAAAAAAGGAAAACTTACCTGCAGCTGCTGGCTGCCTCCCCCTTGGTCTTCCTTGTCCCAGCAGACACTGGGACTTCGTCACAGACTCCCTGTACAATCCATGCATTGCTCTCATACTATGACAGCAGTGTGGGAATTGGCCTGAGCGGTATGAAAAGACGCTCCGTTCAGGACAGGGAGTCTGTGGGACAGGCAGTCTGTGCTATTTCTCCAGCTCGGCTATTAATACAGTCGGGTTAGAGAAACCCAAGTCCGCATGGCTGGTTCTTTATTGGCCCTTTTTTCACACGCATTGTTCACTGATAGAGTGGGGTTTGCAAAATGACTATTCCCCATATGGTTGGGATACCCGTCACCCCCTCCCCACACACTCCCCAAGAATGGGAAGACGGAAACGGTCTTGAACTTTTGGAAGGCGGGAGGGAGTTACCCTCCCGGCCGTATTTATTAAAAATATGAAACAAAATTAAAACGTTTAAAAATAACAGTTTCATATCATGTACAATTTCATTTACACATTACGATGTTTCATGGGCTAACCTTAACACATCTCTAATACAAAGGTTCTCCTAGCCGATTCTAAAACATCCTGTAAATGCATTTCAAAAATTCAAATTGTACATCCTAACATTACGGGCCAACGGCAAGGTCGTAACCGGTGTCAGATCCCTAAACCAGAACTCCCCCCTCACTTGTGAGGGGCGGGCGCACAGAGGACTGTCCCTCTGCGCCAACTTCCAATTTCCCTTGTCTTAACGGGGGCCCCATATTTACTCGACGCCATCTTTAGTGGTCGTCCGAGGACTCGTGTGAGGTGTCTAGAAGGTAGCGTAGACCCCCCTCCCACCCCACACTGCTTACCACATCTGCCGTCGCAGATGTCCTGGCCCCAGGAAATTCCCAGGAGGGGCCCGTAGCCCCTCCTCCCCAGGGAGGGGCCTATGACCGCCTTCCCTTTCGGCGGCCCCATCCTTAGAGGGGACCGCCTCCCCGTTTGAGGGGCCAATGGCCGCCTCCCCCCGGGCGCTCCCATCCATAATGGGTGACGCCCCCACCTCTAGGGATCTTCCAATTACTGCTCACCGATCATGACCTTACCGCCCGACCAAAATAAATACGACATTTTTTAACTAAAGAGGATGGAAAAAGACAGACATATTGGGATTCAAAGTATAAACTCCTACTAAGCTTTGACGACATACATGCAGAAAGAGCAACCACTTTATTTACATACCAAAATTACGAACTTTATTCGAAAACAACCTAAAAAGGAAACAGTATCGTGTCACTCGACTTTATTCCAAAACAAATCGCTGTCATCAGGGGCTGGTGGGTGGGTCAAAATTGGCTCCTTGTTCTGTCTCGAGCTCACGTGCAACGGGGAGGTGCAGCTTCTGAGTACAAGAACAAGAGGATGCTTCCTTGGATCGCCGCTCCTCTTATCCTCCTTCGGGCGGGCGTGGACCCTCCTCCAATTCGCCTCCAGGGCGTGGCCAACGGTGTAGGTGTCTAGGACAACCCCTCCTTGGGCGGGAAAAAGGCGCGCCCCGGCTACGCCGCTTCGGGCATACCAGCCGAGACTCGCCTCCCGCCCAAAAATGGCTTCCCGGGGGGATCGGGGTACTCCACCATACGTTCGGGGGGACCGAGCGGTCGCCCCTTTCCATATGGTTGGGATACCCGTCACCCCCTCCCCACACACTCCCCAAGAATGGGAAGACGGAAACGGTCTTGAACTTTTGGAAGGCGGGAGGGAGTTACCCTCCCGGCCGTATTTATTAAAAATATGAAACAAAATTAAAACGTTTAAAAATAACAGTTTCATATCATGTACAATTTCATTTACACATTACGATGTTTTATGGGCTAACCTTAACACATCTCTAATACAAAGGTTCTCCTAGCCGATTCTAAAACATCCTGTAAATGCATTTCAAAAATTCAAATTGTACATCCTAACATTACGGGCCAACGGCAAGGTCGTAACCGGTGTCAGATCCCTAAACCAGAACTCCCCCCTCACTTGTGAGGGGCGGGCGCACAGAGGACTGTCCCTCTGTGCCAACTTCCAATTTCCCTTGTCTTAACGGGGGCCCCATATTTACTCGACGCCATCTTTAGTGGTCGTGTGAGGTGTCTAGAAGGTAGCGTAGACCCCCCTCCCACCCCACACTGCTTACCACATCTGCCGTCGCAGATGTCCTGGCCCCGGGAAATTCCCAGGAGGGGCCCGTAGCCCCTCCTCCCCAGGGAGGGGCCTATGACCGCCTTCCCTTTCGGCGGCCCCATCCTTAGAGGGGACCGCCTTCCCGTTTGAGGGGCCAATGGCCGCCTCCCCCCGGGCGCTCCCATCCATAATGGGTGACGCCCCCACCTCTAGGGATCTTCCAATTACTGCTCACCGATCATGACCTTACCGCCACAGGCCGGATAGTTGACCGGCTATCCGGACTCCCCCACAAAACTCCTACCTAAAGGTCATGGCTGCACAAATTCTTTAACCAAGCTACAAAATCTCCTATGAGTAAAACATTCCCCTCCCGGGACAAATGGACCCCATCCTCCAGATACATATGGTCCCCCCGGATACACCCATGAGGAATACAATGCAATGTACCTGTACGAAACAACCTACCAAGTTTGTTATTTACTTTCTTCACCGACTGATTTAAAGCTGACACAGAGATAGCCCCCCGCCACACCTTCCGCGGAATCATGTGTGACCATGCAATCGTGCACCCCGGAACCCTTCTCGCCAACCAACTTACTGTGGATAAGATTAATTCGAGAAGTACTCGTCGACCAGTGGTCACCAAATCATTGCCCCCAAGATGCACTATGATTACAGATGGCGGTGACCTTGTCCGCCCTAACAAACCCTCCATAAAATTTTGAAACTGGTCAATACAGAGCCCGCCCCTTCCGTAGAAGGTCACCCTGTACCCGTATTCCCCAGCCATGTGAATCATGTCACCTGCTTTGAATACGTCTGCGGCACGCCTCACGTATGAGTGGCCGACAACCCACACCACTCTTCCCTCAGCCGGTGATCTTTGACCGCTGGTTCCCAGGTGTCGGGTCAACTGCACAGTCCGCCCCGCAAAGCCTGCTCGCGAAACTGAAAACCAAACAGAAAACAAGAAGCGTGAGTGCATGACATTAGCTTCACAACATGTGCAACCGCACATACCTCTTATAACAATTCGAGGACCAACGCCCCAACTGTTTCACTTTATCCACACTCAACCCCCTGGCTGTAGCCTCTGTAGCAGCACCTATCCGGAATGAGTGGGTCCTAAAATCGCCCGGGTTCCAGCCCGCTGCCGCGATTGCCATTGTTAACACCCGCTGGAACTGAAACCTGGTCAGTGGGGTGGCGGCAGTATGTCTCAGCAAGCTCCCCCCCCATGATGCCGCCCTTTGCGGTAAGTACTCCTCCACGCATTTCACTGGGCACATGTGGGATCCCAGCATGCGCTGAACAACCACACTGTCTCCGATCGCTCCCTGATCGGTTTTGGACTTGGCTATAGTGACTACCATCGCGTCACCTCTAATCTGGATGTGTTCTCGACACAGACCTCCCCCGTATCCCGCTTGTTCCTTGCTACCAGTTCGCTTATCCGCATAGCCCCATGGAACGCTAATGCAAAGGCGGCCCGGAAAAGCACTGTCTCTGACTGAGATGAACAAGTCACAGGGAGTACGGACATTAACTGGGACAACATTGCTAGCCCTATCGGGCGCCTCTCGTCCTCCCTACGACCCTCAAGGCGTTGCCACCCGCGCAACGCCTTCTTTACTAAAAAGGACGCTGTGGGGTCCTGAATGCCATGAGCCTGCTCCATGAATGCAATGGCGGCTCGGTGTCTATTGGCTGTTGCCACTGATCGGCCTGCCTGATGCAATGAGACTAGAAATTTCAGGACATACTCCTCCTGCCCCCAATGCTCCCCCCTAGCTGGACCCAAAAATGCCCAATAGGAACGGAACGCCCCTTCATATGCCTTCCTCGTCCTGGGGGCTAGACTCTCTCCCACGAGGTTTTGTAATCCGGGGCACCGAGAGACCAGAGAACTTCGGGAAATGGTGCCGCCACCAAGTCCGCAGAGGGCAGATGGCCCCGGAAGGCCTGCATGTGGGAACGAGAGAGTGCATCAGCCGCCTGGTTCAGTACCCCAGGCACATGTTTTGCTCTAAAGTGGACGTTTAATTTCATACATAGCAGGAAAATTTCTTTCATCAATCTCAAGATCAATTTGCAGCGTGCTGCCTGATTATTGACACATTCTACCACAGTCATATTATCCGACCAGAACACCACAGTGCGATCACGAAATCCCTCCGGCCATGTCTTCAAGGCCACTAGAATAGGGAACAGTTCAAGAAACCCAATGTTACCTGTGAGCCCACTCTCGTGCCACCATGCCGGCCATGTTTGTGCCGACCATTGATTACCAAAGATGGCGCCAAAACCCACACTCCCTGCCGAGTCGGTCCACAAACCCAGCTCCTCGGAGGAAACCGCTGGTTTGTTCCACAGGACACGACCGTTAAAATCCGCCAGGAATGCCAACCATAAGCGCATGTCCTGGCGAACCTCTGCCGAGAGCCTTGTGCGGTGATGCCCTTCTCTAAGGCCAACCATGGCTTGAGCAATAGAGCGAGAAAAGGGGCGAGCCATTGGTATCACTCTAAGGGCAAAATTAAGCTGACCCACAACCTGCTGCAACTGATGCAACGTTACTTTCGTCTCGTCGACACATGCCTCGAGTGAGGCCATAAATTTCAATACCTTTTCCTTAGGCAAACGGAAGCACCCCTCTTCGGAATCGAGCTCAATTCCTAGAAACTCGAGCGAAGTAGACGGCCCCACTGTTTTGCCCTGTGCCAGTGGCACGCCAAATATTCTTATGAGATCACAAAATTTACTCAAAGCCTGTGCACATTCCGTGTCCCCAGCTGCCCCCAGAAACAGAAAATCATCAAGGTAATGCATAACCTGCGTAAAGCCTGTGGCTCTGGTGAACGCCCATTGTAAAAAACTACTGAATTTTTCAAAATACGCACAAGAGATGGAGCAACCCATTGGCATACATTTATCCATGTAATAGCGTCCCTGGAACACAAAACCTAGCAGACGCTGATCCTGTGGGTGTACCGGGAGCAACCGGAACGCTGACTCGATATCCGACTTTGCCATCAGCGCTCCGGGCCCCAGGCGATTCAACATGGCGACAGCCTCATCAAAGGAAGCATACCGCACCGAACAAACTCCCGGGTCAATCGCATCATTCACGGAAAGACCCTTAGGAGCGGACAAATTATGTATTAACCGAAACTCACCTGGGTCCTTCTTGGGGACTACACCCAACGGTGAACAAACAAAATTCTGGACAGGCGGGTTCGCATATGGACCCGCAACCCGACCTCGGGCCACCTCCTTTGCAATCTTTGCCTGTACTACAACCGCATTCTGACGAACCGACAGTTGGTTTTCACACAGCGATTCCCCCCGAAAATCCCCCGCCGGGATGCGGAAACCACATGAGAAACTGTCCCTCAACACCCCAGCGGAGACATGATCAGGGTATTCGTTCAGCCAAGGGATCATTGCCATGATGTCGATGGGAGTAGGTAGCAGCGCCCCTCGGCCGTCATTAGACCTGTTTGGCGCCGCCTCTGCCCCCTGAATCGCCATTCTTGGCTCTGCATGAACTCTCGGGGTGTGAAGATTGTCCGCACCCTGCACACTCATGCCTAAATTTGCACGTCCCCTGTGGCCTAGTGCACTTGCCCCTGTTGAAGCTCCAACAGACCCCTTTTTTGCCAGAGTTCCCATTACTCCTTGTGTGCTGATTACCACCGGCGCCCGCTCGAAAGGGCACCGCCGGGGAATGGCGGGAAGGCTCTGCCCCATTCCCGCCAAACGAAGATGGCTTTGTCGGGTTTGACCTGACCTGTTTCTGCCAGGAAATGGAGTCGAAACAATCCCACGTCAGGGATGAGTCGTGCTCCTTGGCCTTACGAAATTTGTTATCATAACCCAACCATTGATCACCATCGTAAGATTCATAAAACTCCATTATTCGTGTCCGGTAACAAGCCAACTCAGTCAATACCTCAGGCCTACGTTCCCCCATGATTGCAGTGAACATCCCGAAAGCCCTGGCCCAATTAGCGATTGTCTCATCAACTCTGAAACCCACCATCTTTGCTCGCCATACACTTGGATGCAACAATTCCTTCTGATTTTTAACGTGCTCTATTTCATAATGATCAGTTAATAGCGAAAATATATTCACATATTTATCCGCCCATATCATTTCCTTTGTGGCCAACGGGATATGTTGTACCACCTTTTCCCCTCTTGAGGGTACCGACCCCTCCCCAGCCATTGGCAAAGGCTTCTTACCCGAATCAGTAGCTGAACTCGCTGCTGCCGCTGTTCCAACGCCCGAAGACGACTGTTCCGCAGGAACCTGAGGGGGAACAAAAGGACAAGGTGCCTTCGCAGCATCTCGAGACTGCCGCAACTGCTTCATTATTAGTTTGGCCTCTTCGGCCGTATCCCCTGGAGCTATGGCACCCTCAATATTCTTGCCCAACCACGCCGCCAACTGTGCGGCCAACTCGGGTGGCATATCCCCCTCGTTCACAGGTGTAACTACGACAGGGATCGGCTGTCCTGCATCCGGAATCGGAACTGGGGCCTCTACTGGCCTGACCGGGCTCGCCGGAGGTGACTCGGGAACCGGAGCCTCACCCCCTGCCGCCCTGTTCCTGGCCCTTTTACCTCTCCCGGCAGGGACTACCCCCGGCAATGCTGGTCCGATGACTTTCTTAGGCCGGCCCGTACCGTTCATGGCCGCCATCTGCTTCTTCATGTTCGCCATGTCCTTCACCAGCATACGGAGCATTTGGTCGGTGCTAACCTTCTTTCCGACCTTTTTGCCCGGCATTCTCTTACGATAGTCGACCGAAAGATCCTGGAACCAGAGTTCGAAGCGCTAGAAGAGAAAACACAAGAATTACAAATTCTCAAAATTGGCTCCTTGTTCTGTCTCGAGCTCACGTGCAACGGGGAGGTGCAGCTTCTGAGCACAAGAACAAGAGGATGCTTCCTTGGATTGTCGCTCCTCTTATCCTCCTTCGGGCGGGCGTGGACCCTCCTCCAATCCGCCTCCAGGGCGTGGCCAACGGTGTAGGTGTCTAGGACAACCCCTCCTTGGGCGGGAAAAAGGCGCGCCCCGGCTATGCCACTTCGGGCATACCAGCCGAGACTCGCCTCCCGCCCAAAAATGGCTTCCCGGGGGGATTGGGGTACTCCACCATACGTTCGGGGGGACCGAGCGGTCGCCCCTTTCCATATCACTTTGCTAAATTGAGATTGGAGGCAGATAGCCATATTGAAGGTACTGGAGGCTGTCGCAATGAGTGCTTGTAAGTAAGCTTGTCACCATCTCATTGATGTGGCTGGAGTGCACTCCAAGGAAACGGTGATATGTAGTGCTGATTTCTTCAAAATGAGTAGATCCTCTGAATTACGAACTGTACTGGGCTATACTTCAAAGAGGTAATTCCAAAGTTCTGGCGAGCAACCAGTAGCTACCATACTACCAGTTGGAGATCCCTGCACTAGGGCCCATGCACAGCACCATTAGAGAGGAAGATCTCATGTACACTGTTCCTCAAGCAAGCATAGGTGTTAAAACTTGTCATTATTCACAACCAATCACATCATTTATATCACAAACAGCCACATGATCAGCACTTGTTGCAGGTGTTAGCACTCGAGCACTTTACCACTGCTAACCAGTGCTAAAGTACATGTGCTTTCTCCTCTAAACATGGTAATATTGACTTATTCCCAATTGGCATATGTAATTTACTTATAAGACCCTAGTGAAGTGGTACTATATGTACCCAAAGTGTGCAAATGAAATGCTGCTAGTGGGCCTGCAGCGCTGATTATGCCACCCACTTAAGAAGCCTTTAAACATGTCTCAGGTCTGTCTTTGCAGAGCCTGTTTGTGCAGTTTTAAACAGCTATTTTGACCTGGCAAAACAAACCTTTATCCTTTTCATCACTTGAGGTCTATATCTAAAACTTTGACTCACACCCTTTGGTGAAACAAATGATTATGTATCGCATAGTCATTTTAAAATTTGGGGCACGCCACTTATGCGTACGTTTTTTTTGCCGTTTCAGCATAGAACATTATGCCATTATGTGATATTGTACACCAGGTTTTGATGTACATTTCAACTAAGGGGGAGCATAGCTGTTGATACAGGTTAGATTTACGGACAATTTGTGTTGGAATGAACATGTCCAAGATGGTTGTATGACTCAATAACTACTTCCTGAAGCATGACTGCCTGAACCACGACCTCCTTTACCACAAACGTTTTTACAACGATCTGTTCGTTATTACTACTTGTTTTTGTACGACTTCCTTTACGACGAAATTCCTTTAATTAGTCTTTTTTTGTGGGGGAAATCCCCCCACACCTCCCAATAATCCCTTTATAGTGTTTTTCTTTATTTGATTTTGTTTTATCGTCACATTTATTTCAATTTTAGATTAACGCATTTTGAAGATTATTCTTTTAATATTTATTTTAAGTATTAATTTAAATATTCTTTTTTAGAAATGTCCTACCTTTGACGCCTGTCAGGGTGCAGACGAAACAATGCTAATGATTTATTTATTTTTTCCTAACCTATCGTGGGTGTTTTTTTCTGATTGGGCAGTGTTGAGTGACGTATCTCTTCAACAAAGCCCAATTGTATTGAGCGTATGGGGATTGTAGGCGGAAGACAGCAGAGAGAAGTGACGTGGTCGGCAAGTCGTGGTTCCAGCTTTCGATGTTGAGCCGTCTTCGATGTTCTCGCCTCGTTGTTCAGGTGAGTCGTTGTTCGAGAATCGTAGTTTAGGATGTTCCCCGTCCAAGATGTCAGCCATTAGTTGTTCTCAGCATACAGTCGTTATTGGGGAGTCCTCTTTCAATTACTATTGTGCCTAGATGCCAAACACGCACCCAGTTTCTAATTTAATTTGTGATTAACGAGGGTCTGGGTTTGCATAGCCATGTTTTCGTAAGGAGCAGCAGGAATAGAATAAGTGAACGTTGTGAGGTAAGAACGTTTAGGTTGTTGATAACTTAGAAAGACTCTGTTGAATCACTGATACTGTGCAAAGACAAAAGGGAATGGCCGAACTATCCAAGGGACAGGGTACCAATGACAAGTAAAAATGTGTGATTCCCTTGGAATTGCTCATAGCATCTCAATCAGATACACTCATTCACACTTCACTGCATAAATCTACTCACACAGTCACAGAGATGATCCAATGGTTATAAATGCAAATACCACTTGATTATAAGGTCATATAAAAACGACATTAGATCAAAATACAAATTTATTCTTGATCATATAAAAACAGTAAAATTTATCAATACAATTAATACATTAAATCATATCCTACTCAGTAAAACCATATACAGAATTATACACAATAAACATGATAAAAGACTAAACCCCGTGATGCTAATCTGATTCATCAGGATGTTAATTCTTTGGAATCTTTGTAACTGGGTCAGAGTCAAAATAAACGAGTGCTGACAAAGTAGTTCCTTGAATTTAACATTGAGTGATTGCGTCGACGAGTTTCGGTGAATTGTTCTGTGGGCACCACCTTTATCAAGACTATTTTTCAATATATGTCTCTTTCACAGTCAATATGTTATCATTTGTATCTAAAAAACACACAAAGATAAAAACAATAATACACATTGCATTTCGAACACTTTTCAACGTATTTTTCTTTTTCTTAATGACCTTATTTTATCAAGTATTTATAAGCAATAAATTTATTATGCAATTCTTACACTGATGCAAGGGGTCCTTGCCCCATATCTACAGATCTCTGTAACGGCCCCCATCCTCCCTTGTTTGGCATATTCCAACATCAACATTCAGGTAGGTAAGTAGGTAGGTTGTTTTAATAACCACTGGAGACTCTGCTTAATAAGTACCCAGATTCATAAAACCTCCTTCACACCATACACCACAGTCATACCTGTTCACAGTCATAAAATCGTAATAACATACCATAAAATCAAATAGCGCCCTAAAAAGGTCGCTCTAACACAATCTCCAAGGAATATTCCAGATACGTTCTTGAGAGAAGTGGCAACTATCTGCAAGATAATGGGCTTACATTATACACCCCAATCGCAGGTCCCAGGTTTCTAATTATATCCTGGTGTAATGATAGTGTGTTACCTATATAGAAAATACCATCCTTGAACTCTTCCAGTCAAATTTGAGAGGTGTCCTCTGAAGGGATACTTCGGCCCCCAAATTTAAGGGATAACTTGATTTGTTGGACCGCCAATTTGCACCAATATGCACTCTGAAATATTCAATCACACATCATATATGATTAAGATCTCTATCTTATCATGGCCCCAGGATTGATCTCTAATCAAAACTTCCATAGTAGTATACCTGAGCGCTGTATCCAGGAGTCGTGCTATAGAATTTTACCTCCTCTCTGTACTTCCATTTAGTAATATGTGGTGGTATTGTTGTCAATTTAAGTCATTTGTTCCATATTCATAGCACTAAGGTCCCCATGTACGGAGAACCCTATATGATAAATACACATCAACCAATGTTAAAACTTTATGTCAAAATGTACATTAGCAAATGACCTCTAAATTCTCTTCTTCATACTGAATTGGTCTCCTTATTACTCACGCTAACATCGTGCACAGTGCAACACTATTTATTAATATATTTACAGTGCCCACTTGAGTATCTAAACCCGTAAGGCAGAGCACAGAACAAGTATCGCCAAGCCCCCGGTGGTCAAAATACCTGAATGACGGCAAGCATGTGGGTCCAAAATAGGCGTATTCCCCGTGGACTCGAAAAGACACTCTGGTCGATGTCATACCTATATATAGGGCCCGCAATCACGCTAATGGGGATCACATGGCACCCGTGGTTTCTCCATATCCGTAGGCATCTGGCGTCCGTGGTGTCATGATTTCCGCACCACAGATTACCACATATCTTGTAGTGGTTCCGCGTCCTGCATCGTAATGTCATTCAGACATACGGGCAATCTTAAGTGGTATATCACTGGTGGACAACTAAGTGATTGAGTGACCTGCGATAACGTTACAGGTAATATTATAAACACTCATAAGGCCACACTTAATAAATGCAATCTCACACTCCATTGCCGTTTTTATTGTAGTCCCACCTCATAAGTGGTTTTCTTACTTCCGTATACAGACGGAATCAATGGCGTCATGGACTGCGCGACCTTTTGTTCGTCACATCCAATAACCATATATTTTGTAATACTTACGCCTTCTAAATCAGAATAATGTTCAAAAATATGAACAATGTATAGTTGTTTGTCATTAATGGGCATATTGGGTGATAAGTCAATGCCCCACAGTACAAAATTTGGGTGTTGTCATAAGGACTAATAAAGCCACGCCTCATAAATGAATTTTTGCACTCAACTACCATATATCTTCTAGTCCAATCTCATACGTTAATATGACATTCCAAATGTAACCATTAGGGACACATCTATAGAGAATATATAGAGAGCAACCCTACAGTAAAAAGTATATAGTTTTACTCTCTGAATTTTTATCAGCCCCAACTCATAGATACATTGTCAAAAGGCATATAATATCAAGAGAGGCCATGCGAGCTGGGGTTCATATAATTGCTCCAAAGTTCTACCCTCCAAATTGTAAGTGAATCAAAGTCCACAATAGATAAATGCTTCAAAGACTACCTCTGTGTTTGTCATAATGTCATATAATCACTGGACTGAAAGACTGACGGTCCGGACGACAACTTTCAGGTCCCTGATATATGAAGATAGTCCATCTTACATCTATACAGAATTCTTTATAATGAGCCTTTCATTGCCATCTTGTTGGGAAGCCTACACAAAACTACACAAGGCCTACAACCCGTTCCCATTCCTCTTTGGAATTCAGACCTCTTCTGACTGTGTCTAATATGGATATGTAACACTGTTCACGGTTCTTTCTTTTTATGGTCATATCACCACCACGTTTGCTCCCTAAAATTTTTTCCAAAATGAACCACTTGATGTTCTCAAACGTGTGGCCCTGTAATGTAAAATGTTCAACCTAGGGATCATTGGCTTCTTTATTATTGATGGCTGGTTATGCTCAAACAGTCGTGTTCTTAGTTCTCGACTTGTCTCGCCCACATAGCCCATACCACACGGGCATATTAGTAAATAAATAAGATGCTTGCTCCTACAGTTGTTGAGTTCCTTCGCCTTGATGATACGGCAATTGTAAGTAAGGCTCTTGCCCTCAATGCAATATGCACATATCTGGCAATTATTGCACTTGTAGTTGCCCACCGCTTTCTGCCCTGACATGTTAAGTTGTCTCTGTCCTGTTGGTTCTCTGCAGGTTTGTACAAGATTCATTCTCAAATTGTTATTCCTTTTAAAAGCAAACATGGGACGATTAAGCACAATCTGCTCATTGTCATTCAATATTTCCCAACTTGAATTAATGATATTTTTTATTTTATTGCTTAAGCTAGAATACTGGCTAACAAATACAATTTTGTCAGTTCCTTCTCTCACCTGACTATTATTATGTGCTGATTCAAACATACTTTCTTGATTGTAAAATCTTGTTCTTTTAAACGAGTGATGAATTAATTTTTTAGGATATCCCTTATCTATGACTTTAGCCTTAAGATTCTCAGAGTGTTTATAAAAGTCAGTGAGATTAGAGCAGTTTCTTCGTAAATGAAGGAACTGCCCAAACGGAATATTGTCCCTTTGGGCCCTCGGATGATAACTGCTCAAATGCAGTAAAGTATTCTTATCCGTTGGTTTTGAATAGAGCTCCACTTGTAGTTTCCCTGCTACATGTTTTATATTTAGATCAAGAAAACCAACTACGCTGTTACTATAATGTGCCGTGAATTTCAAAATGTTATCCCCTAAATTGAGCCATGATAAAAATTCCTGCAGTGATTCTCACTGATACAACATCGACTCTCATAACATCGAACTACAGAATGATTGAGAACAATATCGTAAACAAAAATACACAAAATAACACTAATATTGATAAGAAATATCATTTAAATAAATCTTGATTACAAAAATATCGACGACAAAAATATAGAACACAAAAATATCGATAGCATTTCAAATAAAATAAAACTTGAAAAATATCAATACAAACAATATTGACAACACAAACATCGATAAAATACATATAAACTATATCGAAAATAAAATGCAAACATAAAAAATACTATTCACGATAATACAATGAAATAACATCTACCCAATATTTTAAATAAACTATAACATTAATTACGAATTAACCACATTAATTCAAACAAATAAATTAAGAATGGAAAAACAAATTAATGGACAAACAATATAACATACAAAATAAATCAAAAGTAATGGAAATAAACAAACATAAATATATATAATATAAAAAATATAAAACATGTATTTACATATAAAATTAAATAACAACAATAGACAAAGTAAAACAAACAATAAATAAGCATAATAAACATTAAATAAATTACAAGGTAACAGCTAAAAAATTCAAAATAAGCTATCTCAACCAATAAATTTAAAACACGCAAACCAATACAAAAATCTAATCAATTAAACAAACACTATAAAAACAATCAAATAATTAACAAAAAATTTACCGTATAGCGGACGGCCATGGAGGAAGAGCGAACCTTTGAAAGAGAAGACAAAATGAAAAACAAAAACACCCAAAAATATTCCATACATCCCACAATAAAGGTAAGCACAAAACCTTGGAACTAAATACATTTAAAAAACATGTCAAATAATAAAACAATTTCCTTTAGATGTAACAGATTCAACATAACTAAAACTGCATCTAGAAAATTCAACACAAATATTTACTTATACAATAACAATTAAATATAACACAAAGTAAGTATATGACTTCACCAACAACTAACGTAAATTATTTAAAAGAAATAAACTGAATAAAATAGCAAAACATGGCTAAAAAAAGTTATTTTATTTTTAACAGCTTCTACAAAAATAGAAAAACTAGAACATCTACCAAGGACACTACATCAACAAAAAAAGGTAAGTATATTTATCTAATTACAAATAAATAAAACTAAACACTTAATAATATAAATAATCAAATTAACTAAAATTACAATGTAATGTTTTATTTTTCAAAGATTATAATTCACAACAACTCCACCCAAAAACCCAAAACAAACATTACGTTTGAAAACAAATACAAAATAAAGATAATAGAAAATTATAATACAAAGTAAGTATAAAAATTACCAACAATGAGATCTAACTATTTAAAAACAATAAATGTAATAAAAAACAAATTATTACTAACAAATACTTTTCTCTTAACACTTTCTACAAAACTCAACAAAAACAACATCAACGAAAGAAACTTCACAAACTGTATTCAGTAAGTATTTTTATTTCTTCAATAATATAAATACACAAAAAAATGAAACAAACAAATTAAAACTATAACCATCTATTTTATATTTAACAGATTGCACTTCAATAAAAGTTCACCTTAAAACAACAAAGCAAGAATGAACTTTGAAAACAGAGACAAAAGCAACATTACAAAAATAGATAAAATTAAGTGTATAAATTAACCAACAAATACAACAAAATAATCAACAACATTAAAATAAATTAAAAAGCAAATATAACTAACAAATATTATTCTCTTACCAGCTTCTACAAATTGCAACCTACAACAAAATTATCGAAAAAAACATCATCAACGAAAACTAGTACTTTTTTCTCAACTAAATACAAATAGAAGCTAAATAAATAAAATAACACAATAAAATATAACACTTTAATAACAATAACACTTTGCTTTTAAACCAACAGAAAACAAGTGGATAAACATCAAAAAACGAAAGAAAATCCATCAAGAAAATCAAATCAAAATACATGTACGTTTCTTCAAACATAATAATTATGCAAAATGTTTATTGTTCAAATAGTATAATTAATAAATATATATACCTATATTCACAGATTAGCCAAAAAATGGCAGAGGGAGCAAAATTAATTTCTTCACAAAAGGGGAAACTACTTCTCTGCTACATGGGATACACGTATACCCAAGAGAAAATGAGTGGAAACAAAACACATTGGAAATGGAGTAAATATTACTCTAACTCTTATTATGGTAGAGCCACTACAATAGAAACCAATGTAGTAAATGCCAAAGAACATAACGATCCCCCCAATGTAAATGAAATTGAGGTTAGAGATGCTCTCGAGGCAATAGGAGAAGGAAGTACCAGCCTACAACAAACAAGTACCCAAATTCTTAAAAAAGTGTTAGCTAGGGTACCTGAGAATGTTACAGGACAACTACTGTCTATCCCTACTCTGAAGAGATTAATTACCTGAACATAAAGAGCTACAGCACAATTACCACCCACCCCTCAAAACTAGACTGCTTGCAAGGTCTATTACAATCTCGGGCCGATCGCCACCCCCGCATGGAAGTGGCGATGCGCCTGACATTATCTCCCGTCCGCCTCCAATACCCCCCGCCTTATTATGATGGTGGGGGTATCGCGGTGGCCCGTAAGACCGTCTGCTGCTTTTCTGCCCCAGTCGACGACTTGACCGGGTGGAAAAGGGTTGAATATGGTGGCAGTGTCTGCTTGACACCGCCATCCATATTAATATGCATGCGGGAAGCAGCATTTCCGTGGCTGCTACGGTGTGCATGCAAATGCACAAGGTGCAGCCACAACATTGTTGCAGGCAGAGCTGTGTGCACCGCCCGCCACAATGGTGTGGATGGGGAATGCCCCCGCCACCATGACGGTGGCATCCTAATTGCCGGTGCTGGACTGCCACACCACTGCCGGCCGGTCCCAGCACCGCTAGGGTGGCGGGCGGACATAAGTCCGCCTGCCATCTAACTAGGCCCCTAAATGTCTACAATACTTAGACATCGTAGCGAAATCTGTACTGTAAAAAAACAACAATGCAACATTAAAACAACATAATTGTACTCTTTTTAAAATGAATAAATATAATGATGTGATTTAAATGTAAAAAATAACACATATATATGACATATTATAATTATTAATCAAACAAAATACAAATAAATCAATGTAACAAAAAACATTTCCCACCAATAATAATTAAAAATAACTTATAGTTATATACCAGTAGATAATCCAGGAAACCAATAAATCCATAGAAAATACATCGAAAAACAAACCCATTTGAAAAGCAAACCCCAAAAAAATGCAAAAATACAACTGTAGAAAAAATGATCCAACGACGCAATCCTCTCAATAATGAAACCCTCAAAAACCTGAACATTATTGTAAAAAAAAGCAAAAATTAAACTGTAGCAAAAAGGCTCCAATGATGCAATCCTCTCAATAAAGAAACCCTCAAAAACCCAAAAAATAGCTTTAAAAAAAGAAAATGCTCCAACAAATCCGAAAAATAAAAGGAAATGTAACAATTCTTGTTTTAAATAAATAAAATACATTTTCCTTTTTGTAAAGAAAAAAAAGGGTAGAGACCACCATCTGTTCACAATCAGGAAAACCTGTAATTAAAATAAATGAACACCCACCCACAATAACTCGTACAAACCCACAAACATTAACATTAACAAAAAAAATAACAAAATTAAACAACACATAACTAACACTACATGACACTCTTCTCTAATCCAACACTACTGCAAACACATAAAACACTGATCTACCAAAACAACACCTAACTACACCAAAAATGAACACACACGGTTCTCACAAACCAAACTACAATTCTACTACCTCGCCCCAACCCTAAAACTACCTTAAAAGTTAATTAAAACAAACTTGCCTTAAGCGATGAAATGAAGTGCCCAACCGCGAGGTCCCGTCTTCCAAAATGACCTAATAATGAAACAGTTAGATAGGAAAGTGAGGAAACTAGAAAAAAAATGGCTGCGTGATAAAAATGAAAGAGACTTACTCCCCATAGAAAAAAATTGAGAATTAATATTCAAATGCAAAACAAATGTATCTTGTTATATATTTTTACAATATTTTACAAATGTTCCAAAATTATGCAAACTTAAAAAAATATATTGATTAAATCTTATATTATCAAAAAATAAAAAATATAATGTTTCATATGTATTAAAATGTAGCCGCGAGCGGTAGTGGGAGTACCTACTGGGCGGTGACGTGGGGAGGGTGAGGGCCAGGGTGAGGGGTATAAAACAAATTTTGTTGCATGCACTGCATCCCTAAATGCGATGCAGTGAGCGCAACAACATTTGTTTTATTTATTTATATGTTTACTTACCTGTAAAGCTCTGTAATCCATAGATTACTACCCCCCACCCTGCCCCTCCCCCTCCCCAGGTCCCCGCATGGCAGGTACTCCCACTACCGACCACAGCTGTTAAAATATAGATTTATTTCATGTACTGTAAATTTACCAAAAACTTTAAAATATATAATGAAAAAATATATGTGAACATATATATTTGTAAATTATTTAATATATTCAATATTATTTGAATAAAAATAATCCATAATATTCAATATACTAAATATTAAAATGTACACAAGTACTAAACTACATATTATATAATAGTATTCAAAATAAAATTATGTAACACGATTAAAACATTTTTTTTTAATATAAATCCAAATATTTACCTTTTTTCATAAAAATATTAAACAATGAAAGTCAAATTGTTTAGAATAAACTATTAATATGTTAACTTTACTATTAAATGACTATATTTCAAATTTCAATTTTCCAATGATGTTTTAAAAAGTATCTATGCTAAAAATATTGTTAATTTTACAACTCTACATGAAAAATGTACATTAAAAAATATTGTTAATTTTACAACTCGACAGGAAAAATGTATTGTAAGAATATATTATAAATTCTTATACATTTTGAACAACATCAAAATGCCTGTATAATGTTTTTAGGATTGTGAAAAAATGCTCAACAAATGCAACTGAGAACAAATAAACTGTCAAATAAAAAAAAAAGTGTATCCTTTAAAAAGGTTTACAAAAATAACTAACATACATATTCTTTCTTATTTAAATGCACATACAAAATAAAAAAATAACTAATAAAAAATAAAAATGTATTATACCTAACTCCAAAATCAACAAAACTCAGGGAAAGTGCGGGATAATAATAAAGCAAATTCAATTACTATTCCAACTCTAAAAGAAACTAAACTCAGGGAAAGTGCTGGGTAATAAAATATAATATGTTACTATTCCAATTTCAAAACCAACAAAACTCAGGGAAAGTGCTGTATAATAAACCTAATTAAATTCCTATTCTTACACAAATTGTAAATTGTTGTGTCTTGTAAAGCGCACTGCTACCCGGAGGCCTCGTAGCGCTATAGACCGCTGGGGAACCCGTCCTGGCTTTCCCTGTGAGATAGTCCCTCCTGGGGGTCTCCAAGGTGAAACCAGGCATCCCCGGCGTTTGTGTGGGGCCGTTGTGGAGATGAGGCAAGCTAATGCCCAGAGTTGCCGAGTGTGCTCCCTGGTCGGAGTAGGCACCGATGCGAGAATTATCAGTCCGCTGATCCTGGTCCAAGACCCTGCCGCGTCGGGAATCGAACCCTGGTCCCGGGCCGTTCTCTGCACTCAGGTCTGCCGCCTCTAACCAGTGAGCCACACCTCTCCACAAAAAAACAACAAACCTCAGGGGAAGTGCTGGATAATAAAACTATTAAATTACTATTCCAACTCCAAAACATGATTAACTCAGGGAAAGTGCTGGATAATAAACCTAATTTGATTACTATTCCAACTCCAAAACAAAATAAACCCAGTGAAAGTGCTGGATAATAAAACATAATAAATTACTATCCCAACTCCAAAACCAACTAAACTCAGGGAAATTTCTGGATAGTAAACCTAAATAAATTACTATTCCAACTCAAAACAAACTAAACTCAGGGAAAGTGCTAGATAATACAACTAATTAAATTACTATTTCAACTCCAAACCCAACAAAACTCAGGGAAAGTGCTGGATAGTAAACCTAATTAAATTACTATTCCAACTCCAAAAGAAAATAAACTCAGGGAAAGTGCTGGATAATAAACCAAATTAAATTACTATTCCAAATTCATAATCAATAAAATTCAATATTTTATTACATTTATGTTCATAATACATTTTTTAATTAAAAAAGTAATTATCTTTTCCTAGAAATTTATTTTTTGTAAATAAATTACACAAAATATAGAAAAATGTACTCAAACATAAATATAACCTCAATAATAAAAAATTTGTTTTCAAATTTAAATTTACAAATTTAAAAAAAATTACATTTTCAATTTCTACTTTTAACAACAAAATATTTTTAAACAACATTAAATAATGACTCCATAACATTATCCGCTGTAAAATCATCATCACACTACTAAAAACTCTCTCAAAAACTTATAAACATTTTCAAAAATGTACAAATAATATTTTCAAATTACTGACCCCTTAATTCACTATAAAAACAGCAACCCACTACAAAAACTTTACAGATTTTTAAAATATTTCTATTTTAATTACAAAAATCTAAATACTCCACATACGTATCCCCTATAAATACAACATTCCACAAATAAATATTTTTAAAATATTTTACAAAATATTTAAAGGACTCGTCACTCTTATCCCCTTTAAATTTAATATCCCACTCCTAAAAGTTTACAAATTATTTTAAAATATTTAAAATGTATTCAATTTTTTTTTAAATTACTCCCCACCCTTATCCCCTTTAAACCCAATATCCCGCTCCTAATACGTAATAAAAAAAGAAAACAAACTTTTTAAAATATATTTTTTAATCTATAAAACATATAACAACTAATACTAAATTGATATTAATAAAATAGTAACATTAAAGAAAAAAAATCATCAAACGTTAAAGCCCTGCTTGATAACATGCCCCAACAGAGTCTTTAATGTTGTGGTCTGTTGCGATTGTTATCGTACCCTGACAACAAATAGGCAGCTGGCAAGCAATGAGTTATTGATCTGGCACGAGTGAGGTACAGCGTTAACTCCCTAGACGTGTGCACGATATTCCTGTACATAAATTCCTGTACATACACGATTCAAAAAGTACTGTCAATGCGCGAGCGCTACTAGTGCGGTTGCCATTTTAGGGTCAGACAGCATTGAGGGATCGATCCCCCCGCAGATCGCACTGGGCTTAAAAGGTCTGAAATAAATGAGTACCTTGAATAGAACTTGGCCTGAGAGTCGCTGAGTGGCCCTCCTTCAGGAAGCAGCCACTCGGGATGGAATCCGGAGCTCCGTCAGGCTACAAACACCGCAGTCAGACACACCTGAGACTCCACCAACCTGCGCTCAACGAGAGCGTGTCAGCATGACTTAACATGTGGAACAAGTATATTTACTTCAAGGAAGGTGTTCAAATAGTAAATAAGCAGGCGTCCAACAGAGCAATGATGAAAGCTATTTATTTTTCTCAATTGGGGAGATTTTCACTTTGTGGTACATCGTTTTTATTAGGAATTATCCGCGTTTGCACACTTTCTCATTGACAATTCCTGGTGTCTTTATCTCTTTGGGATACAATGGCACTGGGTTCTTATTGGTGATGGCTACTGAATTTCTTAGGAAAGCATGACTATCTTCATTGAAGCACCTCAATCACTCGGTATCAGCCTTTTGAATGTGGAAAAAGGCTAGTAATTTGCACTGTAGAGTATGCAATACACTTCTCATTAAAGTGTATGTGACAGTTCTGGGACTTGACACTTATGTGTTGTCAAAAAACCGAATACATACCAATGAAATGTTTGTGTATGTTCCTCCCTCCTTATTGTTGTTTATTTTCGACAGAGGCCCCTGAAGAAGGGATATGAATCTCGAAATGCATTGGGCATGAAACACCTGATTTTAGAGGGCATCTAACACATCGCTACAAAATATACTTAGTGTTATTTGTGAAATAGGCAATCTGTCTGTTTTCTTCTGAAGTTTCATTGATGGTTATTTCCAAGTTTGATTGTATAACGCACAATATGTAAATTTCTGTCACCATAAAAGCATTCAAGATATAAAATTTGAATACATGTGATAACTTCTTATGTTATTTGTGTTTATTATGCATAAATATTTGTGATAAATTCTCATGCTATGCGGTTAGGTCACAAGTGATCAGAGACACTTGCAGGAAGGCAAAACAAACCTTTTGCCAGGCTTAAATCTTCCTTTTAATACATATAGGTCGCTCCTAGGGAAGGCACTGGACAGCTCACATGACTGGGTCTTGTTGGTAGTTGGGCTTTGTGTATTTCTCCTGAATAGCCATACACAATGGGGGCTTAGGTGTGACTGGATGGGCTATCAATGGCATGAAGGAATGGCATGAAACTGGGCACAGCCTCATTGACACCTGAATAGGCTGTGTTCAGTTACACAAAGTGCTGCATGCTCCCTGTAGTTAGTCTGAAGCCAGGGAATGTTGGGCATCTGCATTTCAAAGGCATGCCTCTAGAAGCTTCTCCCCACTTCAAAGGAACAACTGCGTATTAATACTGGACCTCAGACACCAAATCATTAGTAGTCTTCTGGAACGGTGGATACTCTCCCGGGAAGAAAGACTGCTGTGCTGGTGAAGGACTACCACTCTGCTGGACCGCACTCTTCTGGACTCCTGCTTTGCTATGCTTACCCGCAGCCTGCTTCCCTTTTGCCTAGGTGAGAAATAGTAAACTAGCATCTCTTGTACTCAGACCCAAGAGTGACTCTAAGGGCTAGTTGGATGGCCTCCTGTTATGAAGCCTCAGGGACATACCAGTCTTCCAACAACCTTGTATCTGCATCTAAACTCTGCCATCTGTAAGTCTACCCTGACAAGTGGTCCCACCCCAGTCCTGAACTCTTGGAAGTAAGCCTATAGTGCTTTGCCAGCCCCCTATGGATCCAGTGGAACGTCTGGATCTCCCCTGCTGCATGGTGAGATCCCAAGCAGAACCGACCCATCTCAGCCGCTGCAGCCTACATCGCCTTTGGAAACGCTGATGTGTGACGCTTCCTCAGTGCAGTCCCTCGCATCTCTCATTGAAAGCAGCCTCAACGATGATGCCTGACTTCGCATTGCACCCTCACAGCTCCTCTGAACTAACTCATCGTCCCAATTGCGCGATGCATCCCCAACTCTGAACTTCACATCACAAACCTAATCGACGGGATCCTTGATATTGATTTGGACCTCCCACTGCAGCCTCACAGCACCTCAGAACTGATGCATCACTCCGGCTGCGCGACACATCTTCAATGTGGATCCACGCAATGCTCCATAAACCAGGATTTAGGGTACTCGATTCACTGGACCCAACTGGGCCACTATAGCTTGCCCACTCTCCATCATGGTCCACCTAAACTTGTGACTTCATCCCGGTCCAGGGCAACCAGCTGTCCACAGTTGGCACTTTACACCCTTTGGTGCTTTTTTCTCTTTAAACTTCAATATCTCCAGTTCTACTAATTGTTTTTTGTCATTTTGGTCTAGGTTTATTTATTAAAAACAAATATATTTTATCTAACTCTGTTGTAGGCCTGTAATATTGCTACATTTTACTACTAAATCACAAGTGCAGTTATCTTGCAGGCAACAGGGTCATTATTTGAATGGTGCAGCAGGTGCAGTAGCAGCAAGGCCAAAAGCTGTCATAACTCCTCTAAGCGCAAAATATTGCTATATTTTACTAGTAAACAGCCAGTCATATGTGCAGTTATCTAGCAGGCACTAGGGCCATAATTTTAATAGTGCAGCAAGTGCAGTGGCACTGAGTCTTAAAGCTCTAGGCATCACACTAAACACCGATTATTGCTGTATTTTACAACTAAACAGGCAGTCACAAGTGCAGTTATCTTGCAAGCATTAGGGTCATGATTTGAATGGTGCAGTAGGTGCTGTGACACCAGGAGCATAAGTTCTAAGCACCCAGCTAAACACCGAATGTTGCTTTTTTTTTTACTACTACAGGCAGTCACCTGTGCAGTTATGTAGCCAGTAGATAACCCCTATGTATTCACCATACAATATAATTACACTACACAACACAAAATTGCACCCTACACAATTCCGCAACTAACAATTCAAGTTCAAACCACATAATTCCATTAAACCACATACATCCACTATACTCCAAAACAAAACACATAGGTAAAAGACATTGGGCCATATGTAGGTAATTTGTGTTTTGCGATTCTCAAATTGCGATTTTTTGGGAATCGCAATTAGAGAATCGCAAAACACAATGTAGGTAGGATTAGGAACATTTTTTGCAAATCCTACTTATTCCTTATTTACGAATCGCAAATTGAGATTCGCAAATAAGGAATACCTTCTCATTCATTCCGATGGGCTAGAAGGCCCATAGGAATGAATGGGAAGACATTCTCTATTTGCGATACTCAATTAGAGAATCGCAAATTGAGAATGCAATTTCAGGGTTGTAAGAGTGTCAATAGGACACCCTTTTGCACCCCAGAAATTAACATGTGTGCACATGTGACCCACATACATGCTCTAATCGCCGCTTTAGCAGCAGTTTTCTGCTGCTAAACCGCCGATAATTTTAACACCGTTCTTGATAATATGCCCCTCAGTGTCCTCCCATGCTAAGCGCTTAAGGTTAACATTTGTAGATTCAAAATCTATGTAAAAGGAAGAAAGACTGACTAATGAGTGGTCTGATCAGTTTAGCTGATGTGAGGCCGGCAAACCTCTTATTCTGGCTTTTATCTTTTCACAATGCAAACAGCTCAAGCACTCTAGGGTCCTGTGATGCTTGACCAGGAAGTGATAAGAAATCTAAGTAAGAGGGTAGTTGACTTTTTACTAGGACGTGTAAAAATAGCCTGGTTACTAGGAAGTCGGTATTGACTTTGTGATTAAAAACTGAACAATCATTGTCTCGCACATGACCACATACCTCACTAGACGCTTTTATGCACTGAAGCATGATCGGTTTCCAAGGATGGGAATTATTTTTCGGTGGAACAAATGACCCGAATTGAGAAATGATTTTGTAGCTGCAAGGTGTGCAAAATTCACAAATTATACAAACTGTAAAATCAGGAACAGCATATAGTGAGGGGCTTTTTTTCTACAAGCCACTTGTGGTGCTGGTGCGTCACTTTTTTTGACACACTGGCGGCGCAGTGTTCTGCCCCATATTTACAAGGCCACGTAAAGTCACCCTGTGTGGCTTTTCATGGCCGTGTAAATATAGCACCTTTTTACGCATCACTTTGTGTGAAAGGGGCATGCCATGGGTGTTGCTGTGTGTGGTCTCACGCAACACCCATGGATTCTGCCATATTCCCAAATACACAACATTTCGTAAACCTGGGAATGCGGCAGAATACTACGCCTCACCACGGGATGTGTAAGGAGGCGCAACGAGGAGAAATATTTTTATTTGTTCCTCTTTCCATGCATGCTGTATTCTGCAGCACACATAGGAAGAAAGAAACACCATCAATTATTGCTTTTGTGCAGGAAGGTGACCCTTCCTGCACAGAAACAGTCAACCCCGCAACGCAGACACCCTGACTCCATGGTGCAAAGGTGCCTGCATTGGCGCATTGCAGCCAATTGTGCACCAAGCGCAGGGGAAAGCACAGAGATGCATCATATTGTTGTAAATATGACACATCCCTGTGTTTTTAAAATGACACAGCCAGCGTAGCAAAATGACTTGCAGTTCTGCACTGCATCATTTTGTTGTAAATTAGGCCCTAAAGGTATTTTCTAATTTGAAGAAGTGTTTCAGGCAGTGTGCCTTTTGCAAAACCTTCTTAAATGCAAAGAGAAGGGGGCATGAAAGTAACCTTCTCTTCCCCTTTGCGATTCAAATTTGCATGGACGGAGGCTTTGCAATTAAAGTCACACACGATTGAATAGATACCAACACCCAGCTTGGGTACTTAAAAAAATGTTCACACAGAGGGAATGGAGGTGCAGGGTTTGAGGGCTTGCAGGCTTCCATCCCTGAACTCGCATGCACAAGCATAATGCCTTTTCAATATTAACAAAGATGCGTTTTGTGATGCAACTGGTTAGTACATTAGTCTCATCCAAAAGTAAGACCAGGTTGCAAATCAGATGATGTGAAAAATAACTCTGGATGCTCTGCGACCTGGACCTAATAAATATGGTAAAAAATTACCTGAAAAAATTGTAACATTCAATTTAATAAATGTCACAATAAAATCTTTTTCTAACCTCATATTAATGCATTTAACCTCATCATTGTTCATTGTGGTCATGCCGCTATGTCAAAGTCCTTTTGTCTTTGCCATATTAAGGTCTTGCCTAAGACAGCATGCATACACTGTCGCTTGTGAGGGATGTGTTTACTGCAAGGGGCTTTGAGCCAACCATTGCTTACCATTCCTTAGCTTCAGTTGTCATTCTTATTTGCTGCCTCCTAATTGGCCAGCACGTGCCAGTTTCACTTCTCTTCTTTTGTGTGAAGCATGGACCAAGAAATGATTGCTTCATTTTGATTAGTGTCCTTCCACGGGTTCATGCTGTTATTGTGGTACTGGTTTTCTTTCTTTTTCTCCTGCCATTTTCTTTGTCTGTGTTGTTTCTTCTGTGTTGCTTCTGGCCGCGGCACAGTGATTTTTTCTAATTTCTCAACAGTATGGCTAAATGCATAGGCAACACAACATGGCTAAAAGAAATTGTTAAAGGCAATAGCTCTTGGCTTTGCCAAAGCATGTTAAACAGAAAAATTAAACACACTATACCTTGCCAAACAAATGCTGCCCAGGATAGTCAGTGAAAATGAGTTACCCGTTCCTTCATACTGATACTCCTTGGCAGTTCTATCAATAATTCACTGATTATTAACTTGTTTTCTGAATACACCCACTAAAAGATTGATTTGCAATGTCTAAACTGTAAATATTTGAGTTGTTTATTATGTATAATTGTAATTTTTCAATTGTTTTATATGTTGTTTTAGATATGTATTTCTACAAACTAAATTGTGCAGCCTAACAAACCCAAATTAAATTCAAATACAAAGGATCTTGCATACCATAAAATATCCTATAAATGCCCACTTGTAAGAACTCCCATGGTAAAGTACAGTAACTTGATTGAAAACGTGACTTTTGTGTACTTTCATAGCTACATTTTCCATTGTACAAAAGTACTGAGACAATGAGCAACAAAGACAGGAACATTTATAATAAACTGTTCAGTAAAAGGGAAATTAGTCCTCCATTTGATGGCCCTGAGCAAGTAGAACCTTTCATTCAATGTCTGAGGTATTCATTATCTTTTACAATTTGTATTGTTGACATAAAATTGGGGAACACCTAGTGCTCCTGTACAAAGTTCTGTTATGGAGAACTCCACACAGCAGTAAAATGATCTCACTGGGAATGTCACATAATTTCACCAGGAATATGCATGGAGATCTGCCCCTGACAAAGCTTTCTGAGTGTATTCCTGGGAATGGTTGTGAATTCCTGAAAGTAGTAAATCCACGCTCAGTAGTAGATATAAACCTTCAAGCACATATTTAGTACTTTTAAGTGTCCTATATGTACAATACATTTTCACCTGGTTGAAGAAATACTTGCATCACTTTCATCAAATCATGACAAGAAAGAGGCTCTATCCTCAAGTCAAATATCCTAGGCTACAAGGGGACCCCTTGCTAATTCCCTTTCACAACACCATTTCATACTTTTATATTACACTATTTATATTTTTAAATTGCAAAATTTGTTTTGATGGGTGCTAGAAGACTCTTCTTTCAGAAAGATGTCAAAGAATTTGGACCTTACTTAGAGCCTGATTCTCGAAAGTCGATTGTGCATCTAAATTAAGCTTAGGTGCACAAATAACTTGATTTACAATTCTATATCCATTTTTACCAACATGTACAATTTCATATGTATGGTGTACTCTTAGGTGGGAGTGTTTCTTATCACACAGGATGGGGTGGAGGTTTTAGGGTGGGAACACTTGCAAAATGAGATGCATGCTTACATGATCTCATGTATGTAGCTATTCACAAATATTAGCAGGCAGCTTCTTATCCTGAATAACCTCCTAAATTTACTCATTTCAGGTACAGGAGTAAATCTATGGGTAACTGGAAAGATCATTCCTGAATGTGTGTGGGCGTAGTAGGAGTTTCCCAACGGGGAAGATATTTACCCCGTGACGAAATTACATGCTTAAAATCGCAAATGCTTTAGTGCATTACATTTAATCAAGTGTGTAAGTCTGTATCATGTACCCTTATTCATCCATAAATGGTAATATATATGAGTTTAGGGAATTCCCAAAAGAGTGAAACAAACATGCAACTTGGAACCTGTGGCAGATGTTGTGGTCTTGTGAAAGTCTTTGACATGACAGTTGGGAATTTACTCCAAATACACAAAGAAACATACAGTGGAAATGTCATCTGTCTTTGAATCGAGCTTGTGTAATGCAGTTGAAACTTCTCTAGTGAGCAATTCCTTCAATGGGAGAGATTCCTAGCCCCTGTTAACATATTATTTACAATTCTATACAAACAAGTGGCATATATTGAGCCAAACATGCACATTTGTGATGACCTTCATAAGAAATTTATGAACAACATACAGCAGTCATGTGCTGGTACACATACATTAAATATAAACACATACATTTTGAGAACAGTTCATTTTCCTTTACAATTTGTCTAACTATTTTAGGTGATGATTTAGTTCACAAAGCCATTTACAGATGTAAACCTAGGTTCACGGATAAAGTGATTCCATTTGAGTCTGCCCGACATCCACAAAAGAAGGCCTGGCAGGTGTAAAGGTTTGTGCTTCTGTGTAATTGTATACCATTACTGCATACTGTTATGGAGTAGTATATCATATGTAAGACGGGGGGGGGGGGATGGAGTGGTTTGCATTGAAACAGGCATAACACAGGCCCATGCAGCCGCTGCGGTGCAGGACGGACTGGGAAGATTTCAGGAACCCCAACTCTCAGGAGGCCCCGTTCATCCCTACGTCCCATTAATATCTGGGAGATTAGGGCTACTTTGGGGCCCCTCTCCACATTCTGTGGGTGGGGGCATCATTTTGTGTTTTGCCACTGCCTTGAAAGTTTGGGAACATCCACAAACTTCTGAGTTTGTAAGTATTTACGAGCTCCTCTTACACCCCTTCCCAACTTGGAAAAGGGTGGAGAATTACTCCAGCAAGGAGCTTCAGTAGCTCCTCCTCCAGCGTAGGAAGTGGAATGAAATACCTCAAAACTTTGTAGGGTGTAGTTAAATGGTTTCTTCATGGGGCAAGTGAAAACAATGTATATTTGTATGGTACATTTCCCAAATTTGGATGGTTATATTTTGCATATAACTCCTCATTGGGTAAATAGCAGATATAACATGACATTCTGAGTAGTTCACCTAGAAAGCTGCGACTGGTCATAAATTTACACCCATACATAGGAGTACCTCTAGGGATGTACGCGTACAACTTTTCTTTGTGAATCCGGTTCTGAGTATTATTGATTCAGCGTTCGTCAAATTTCCCCGGCATGAAAAAACAAATTAAGGACATCACTATTCATAGGCACAGTTATTAATGAAAATGTACGGCCTTCCTCTTCACAATCCTAGTCAAACACATTAAGCCTCTAAACCATGCTTTCAGAGTGTTGCTATTAAGTCTGGGAAACAGAATTGCCATTTGTTACAGTTATAGTGTAGTCATTTGTGTGAATTAACTTTAATTCAGATACTATTCAAGAAAGATTATTATGTTCTATCAAACTGTATTCTCCGAGCCACATTTTCCAGTGGCACAACCTAGACTAGATAAACACATTTTCTCTTCCACTTTTATAAAAACTTCAAGAAAGCACAGCTGCGGTTCTGCCAGGTCACCTGTAACTAGTCCAATTTCCCAGAAGCTCGTGCGAGAATGTTCAAAGTACAAAATCAATGGCTAGGAAATTACACATTAGTCTTGGGAAGTGCACTCTGCCTGTTTGTACAGCTAGCATTCATCTTCCCATAGTAATTGTATCAAAAACAATTTTCCTGGCTGCACTTGATACATAACTGTTTTAATTAACATGCTGACAGCAAACGTGAACCTTATTTTACCTCCATCCTATTTCCGATCCATTTCTTTTAGTCTGCAAGGACATGTTAGACATGTTTGAGTGTGCCAATAATGTCAATTGAAAACAAATCACAGCCCCTGGTGGGGGTGTGGAAGTAATACGAATCTCCTGCGTGCCATGGTTTTCGTAGGAAAAGCTGAAATAAAGTAGTTGGGAAGTAATTAATGTGAAAGTGCAATGCTTCTGTAAAATGATAATCACTACTACACTAATTATCACTATATGTGGGATAAAGTACTCGCTAATGTACCTTATGAGGGAATTGAAAGTCACTAATGAGTTGATTGACCATATGTTTTTGTTATGTGTCATTAGTGGCACCCTAATTATGCTGAGCGATTACAAGCAGCCCTGTGTGATTGGATGTGGGAATGAATGGTTGTAGTATGACTTCTTTATGGATTGCCGGGCAAGGTGCCTGTGGTCCTGGCTAGTGGTCTTGTCGTGTCTTGGAAATTGTGGTGTTTCTCTTGCGCATGAACAAATTTAAAGGGTAGGTGAGAGAGGTAGATTGCGCTTTATGCAGCTTTATTTTACCTGAAAAATGATTGAGTTATAATCTGTAAAAGTTATTATCCGGTTTAGCATTGAGGTTCATTAGTTTCATGGTTGATTTGTGTTATCTTGGAGTAACTTAATTATGACTTGGATGAAAATTCAAAGACCCATGCTTTTACAGCCTGTTAAAATCAAGGAGGTTTTCTAGTTTCCTTATCTGGGTGGGCAGGACGTTCTGTTACTGGCTGGCTGCAGGAACTGTGAAAGGGCATCATTCACGTCGTATTTTGTTGAAGCAGGACAGTTTCAGCAGTAGGAATGTGGTGGACTGGAGATGCCTTCTACGGCTGTGGATCTGAAATTATTATTATTCAAATGTTGACCCAGTTATAGTTTTCGATGTGTTATGCAGAGTGCTTTGGTTGTGATCCGGTGAGACAAAGGGAGACAGTATAAGGATACAAGGGCTGCAATAATGGTATTCCACCATTTCAGGTGTAGAATCAATCAATCAATCAATCAATCAATCAATCAATCAGTGACTTATATAGCGCGCTATTCACCCCGAAGGGTCTCAAGGCGCTGGGGAGAGGGGTCCGTTACTGCTCGAAAAGCCAGGTCTTGAGTTGCCTCCTGAAGGAGAGGTGGTCATGGGTCAGCCGTAGGTGGATGGGGAGGGAGTTCCATGTCTTAGCCTCCAGGTAGGAGAAGGATCTTCCTCCTGCGGTGGCTCGGTGAATGCGTGGTACGGCGGCGAGGGCGAGGCTGGCCGATCGTAGCTGGCGGGTGGGTGTGTAGAGAGTGAGGCACTTTAGGCCCATGTCGTGGAGAGCCTTGTGTGTGTGGGTGAGGAGTCTGAACGTGATTCTCTTGTTGACGGGGAGCCAGTGCAGGTCTCTCAGGTGGGTCGAGATGTGGCTGCTGCGAGAAATGTCCAGGATGAGTCGTGCAGAGTCATTCTGTATGCGCTGGAGTCTTTTCTGTAGTTTGGCAGTGATTCCCGCGTAGAGGGTGTTTCCGTAGTCCAGTCGGTTGGTGACGAGTGCCTGGGTGACTGTCTTCCTGGTTTCGGTGGGGATCCATCGGAAGATCTTACGGAGCATGCGCAGGGTGTTGAAGCACGATGATGATACGGCGTTGACTTGTCTGGTCATCGAGAGGGAGGAGTCCAGGAAGAAGCCTAGGTTTCGTGCGTGGTCCGTTGGCTTGGGGGTGGTGCGCAGGGCAGGGGGCCACCAGGAGTCGTCCCAGGCGGCGGGCGATGATCCCAGGATGAGGACTTCCGTCTTGTCTGAGTTCAGTTTCAGGCGGCTGTTCTTCATCCACTCCGCGACGTCTTTCATCCCTTCGTGAAGGTTGGCTCTGGCGGTGGCGGGGTCGTTGGTGAGGGAGAGGATCAGCTGGGTGTCGTCGGCGTAGGAGATGATGTTGAGGTTGTGTTGGCGTGCGATGGCTGCGAGGGGGTTCATGTAGATGTTGAAGAGGGTGGGTCTGAGTGAGGATCCTTGTGGTACGCCGCAGATGACTTCGGTGGCCTCGGATCTGAACGGGGGGAGGCGGACTCTCTGGGTTCTTCCGGCAAGGAAGGAGATGATCCACTCCAGAGCCTTCCCTTGGATTCCGATGTTGCTGCGGCGCTGTACTGGGGTGCGGTGGCAGACCGTGTCGAATGCCGCCGAGAGGTTCAGGAGGATGAGGGCCGCTGTTTCCCCGTTGTCAAGCAGGGATCTGATGTCGTCGGTGGCTGCGATGAGGGCGGTCTCGGTGCTGTGGTTGGCTCGGAAGCCAGACTGTGAAGGGTCGAGGGATCCGTTGGTCTCGAGGAAGGCGGCGAGCTGTCTGTTGACGATCTTCTTGATGACTTTGGTCGGAAAAGGGAGGAGCGAGATGGGGCGGAAGTTCTTGAGGTCGGTGGGGTCCGCTGTTGGTTTCTTCAGGAGGGCGCTGAGCTCGGCGTGCTTCCAGCTCTCCGGGAAGGTGGCGGTGTTGAAGGAGATGTTGATGATGTCCCGGAGTTGGGGTGCGATGATGGAGTTGGCTTTGTTGAAGACGTGGTGGGGGCAGGGGTTGGTTGGTGAACCGGAGTGGATGGTGTTCATTGTGCGGGTGGTGTCTTCGGTGCTGACCGGGGTCCAGTTGCAGAGGGTGGTGGTGGGGGGTGTTGGTTTGGTGGTTGGGTGCGTGGTTTGTGCGCCGAAGCTGTCGTGTATGTTGGCGATCTTGCGGTGGAAGAAGGTGGCGAGTGAGTCGCAGAGGTCTTGCGAGGGTATGATGTTGTTGTTTCCGGCGTTAGGGTTGGAGAACTCTTTGACGATGCTGAAGAGTTCCTTGCTGTTGTGGGTGTTGTTGTCCAGTCGTTCTCTGAATGTTGTCCTTTTGGTGGTGCGGATCAGCTGGTGGTGTTCGCGGGTGGCGTTCTTGAGGGCAGTCATGTTTTCTGTGGTCTGGTCGTGGCGCCAGGCTTTCTCGAGGGTGCGGCAGTTTTTCTTGGATGTTTTGAGTTCGAACCAGGAGGCTTTTTTGCTGCCAGGTCTGCTGGGAGGGTTCTTCAGTGGTGCGAGGTCGTCGGCGCAGTTGGTGAGCCACTGTATGAAGGTGCGGGCTGCTTCGTTGGGGTTCGTTGCACTGTCAGGAGGTTTCAGGCTGAGGGCGGTGGTGAGCTGGTCGGCGGTGATCTTGCTCTAGCTCCTGCGAGGGACCCGTTGCGGGTGGTGGTGGGTCGTGTTTTTTTTTAAGCTGAAGTGGACGCAGCTGTGATCCATCCAGTGAAGTCCGGTGGAGTGGCTGAAGGAGATGTGCTTGCTGGAGGAGAAGACGGGGTCAAGCGTGTGGCCGGCGTAGTGGGTGGGGGTGTTCACCAGTTGCTTGAGTCCGAGGTTGGCGAGGTTGTCCAGCAGGGTGGTGGTGTTGGTGTCGTTGTTTTTCTCCAGGTGGAAGTTGAGGTCTCCTAGGAGGATGTAGTCAGTGGAGGGGAGGGCGTGCGGGCTGATGAAATCCGCGATGTCTTCGCTGAATTGGGTGCGTGGGTCCGGGGGTCTGTAGATGAGTGTGCCTCTGAGGGTGGTCTTTGGGTCGGTGTGTATCTGGATGTGGAGGTGCTCGACGGCGGTGAAGGTGTCGTCGGAGTTGGTCGTGATGCGGATGGTGTTCCTGTGGACGATGGCGATGCCTCCTCCGGTCTGGTTGACGCGGTCCCTCCAGGTGATCTTGTATCCGCCTGGGATGGCTATGGCGATGTCGGGCGCTGAGGAGGCTTCATCCAGGTTTCCGTGAGGAAGGCGACGTCTGGTGATGTTGTGTCGAGCAGGCTCCAGAGTTCGACGGCGTGTCTGTGGACGGAGCGGGTGTTGAGGAGGATGCACTTGAGGTGGTTGTTGCTGGTGTCTGGCCTTCTGGGCGCGGTGCAGGTCCGGAGGCAGGTGAACTTGCAGGCTTGGCAGCTGAAGGCTCCGTGGGTGAGTTTCGGGGTGGCTCGGTAGCAGGCGGGGTTCTGGTCTGGTTTGATTGCGTGGAGGGTGGCGGCGTCGTAGGTCCGACATGTGGGCTGGCATCGTCGGGGGCCAGGGGTCCTGGCGCTGGACGCGGTCCAGGCGCGGACGGGCACAGACGGGCTTGCCTTTGGCGCGCCTTCGGCGCACAATCGGTTACTTACCCATTGTAAATGTTTTAGGAGATTTTTCTGGGGCTCCTATGTATAAGCCGTTTGTTTAGTCATGGCGAGAGAACACAAGTGCTGCTGGCACTTGGCCTCTGCGAGGGAAGCCTAGGAAGAGGAAAATACATCTTGAGATTCTGAGCAGGTTTGTTGAAGCTTTCATAACATTGTATTTTTGTGGTTCAAGTCTAAGATCTGTATCTAGGATGATTCTTTACATTTTAGTTGTGTTCCTTTGTGGGGGCTATTCTCTCAGGTCTGCAGGCCACACCAAGATGTTTTATGGAGATGGCCAGTTTCCACATCTAAGAATTTCTTTTGATTCTGGGTTCAGTTTAAGATGGTTGGAAGTCATGCACGCTTTCATAGGTATCATGCATGGGTTGTGGTGTCACTGAGGTTCTTGAGCTTGAGGTACATCTGTGTGCCATCTACATAGCTGTATCATGACAGACCAAAGGATTGAATCGGTCCAGGCAAATGGCTGAAGGTGATGCTAAAAAGGGATATATGATTGATACATGGTGGATGCTGATGTTCAAGTGGTAGGGTCTGGAGTCGGAACTTGGGAGTAAGATGATGTACTCCAGTTAGAGAGGAAGGAGGGGATTGAAGCCAAGGCTTTTCCTTGGATGCTCACATTCTCCAGTCTGGCCAGTAATGTTGGGTGGAGAATAATGTTGAAAGTGGTAGACTTGTTCAAGTGGGATCAAAGAGGATGCTGTTGTTTCTTAGTTCTTCATTTGTAGTTGCTGGGATATATTATTGCCCTCGGGAAGAATAGTACCCAGCTTGAGCTCCTGAAAGGATGTTTTTTCCTCTGTGAATGCCCGTATTTACAGAGGAGCAAGGATAAAGGCCGAGCTCCTCAAAAAAGTAATGGAAATCCAAAGTAACTTGCAATGCAAAGTCACCTTTACAAGTGCACTTCCCATCATCGTTTTTGAATTCTTGGTCTCCTGCTCCTGTTGGTGCATTTTCATTTATTAAAAAATAATGCTTAATTTCAATGTGTTTTAGTTAGCTTAAACAACATTCAGTTACCTGACTAGAAAGAAAGACTTGATTTTAAATTTCATGAATGAATTTCCTGAGTGCATGTTTCTTTCCTTTGTCAGAAAATAAGCAAAATTCAATTCATTACCCCGTGTTGTTTATTTGTCGAGCTGAAATTGATTAATTTCTGTCCTCAAGAAAGTTGTCATGTGCAGAATATTCCTATTTTGGGACAACTTTAAGGCTCTTTTTCCGAGTCTGTTCAAAGCAGTTGTACTATTGTTTTTATTTGTTGCACAAATGTAATGTTGTTTTCTTCATTTCCTTTGTAGGCCTTATTAAAATTATGCATGAAAAATTATTCGTATTCGAAAGAAACTTTATTTGTCGTGTCCTATGATGTGATACCTCCCCATGTCGAGGGTGTCGTTTTTACTGCGTGAAATCTATAAAATGTTTCCTTTTTGGGATGTATGCCACAATTTTCTTGCCTTTCAAATTGAGCAGTCTCTATATATTCATGCTTTGAGATTTATATGTACACATTTCTTGACTTTTGAAATAGGCGAATTTATATTCTCTTGTTAAACTATACTGTAGTTGTGGGTATGTACTTGCATTGAAGGTAGACCTTATGTTGGTTCCTCTCACATTTGCATTTTTTTTTGCACTATTGATGCTTATTTAAATGTGACTTACTGCTTTATGCCTTCTGTAATGACTCATAAATTGGAATAAGCTTTTATGGTGTAGAATATAAATTTTGTCTGTGAAAGTTTCTTTAATTACACCGGACCGCAGTCTATTGAGACTCACATAGCCCCATTATTGTTATTAGCTCTAGCACTGCAATAAATAAAGGTACTGTCTTAAATGTCTCCTTAAGTGATATTCAACATGAATTTCTGGGGGAAATGTTAAGTGGAGATGTACAAATCTTGCTCTCCCTTTCATTGTTTCACAATGTCTGCTGGCAAGGTACTCTGTGATGTAACAAATCAACTGTAATGACGTTTTACAGCAGAGTAACTGTTTGTTTCGTAATACACATAATTATTCATGTTACAAGACTGTAATTATACATAAGAGAAAGACCTTTATACAGGGATTATAGGCTTGAATGTATTATAGATTAGGAGTGTGTTGTTTGTTAATACAATAAAACTGAAGATATTTCAACTGATGTGCACATATATCTATATTTTTATCTATATTTAACAAATTAAGTTGACTAATTCAAGAATACAATATACTTGTAATGTTCTTAGTCCATTGGAATTGTATAGCGTATGGGGTGGTAACTGTAGAAGGGCACCAGGGAGCTATGTGTCTGCTGAAAGCAAAAATAGGTGATAGGGAGTAGGCCAGAGCCCACAAGGCCTGGCAGGACTTAATTGATGCGGAGTAATGGATAAGCAGTGCTGGGCACTTACATCTGTTTGTTTGGGGCATTAAAGGCAATAAGCTGTCTCAAAAACAATAATGTGACAGGTGCCCACTAGGTTTACACAGGTTTGCTTGCTCAATGACTCTGTATCATGCTCTCGGCAGTTACACAACACCTGATTGAGGTCTAACAAATCTGAGCACCTTGAGCAGCACAACATCCATCCCTGGCCCCACCCCTGGGCCTTCTCCCCCATTAAGAGGAGATGTAATTATCATGAAAATACTCAAGGACTTGCATATGATGGTATGCTGACTGTTTCCAAAGCTGCTGTCAATCCACTGTTACTTCCACCCTGATCTGACTTCTAGTCTTCCTGAATCCAGTCTGGAAACATCTGTTTCCTTGTCTCTATTATTTGGCCTTTCCACATGATTTGGTACCCTGAATACACCCACGCTGTTCACTTGTGATGTGTGCACCTCCAAAGCTCACAGTGGTATGGAGAGAGTGCAACCTCACTGTAATGGTGACCATCACTTCTTGCCCTCTCAGGGTGCTACTTCTACGTCACTTACAGTCTTCCATCCCATCCCTCTCATAGCTACTGCTTTTGATTAGGCAAACGTTATGTCTACTATACGTAAAGCCAAGCCTCATGGGACAGTGGTGTTTAGTAACGTCACGAAAGGGCTTGTATAGTAGTGGACCACAATTGAGCATCACTGGGCAGTTGTAAGTGTTATTTTGTTTTAGGCTAGAGTGGAATGCAAGGACCACAGTATCTGTTTCGTAAGTGCTTGGTAGGATGTGTGCTGCTGGCCTTTTATCTCTAAAGGTACTCATAAAGGACGGAATACAACCTTAGTGACCAATGATGGCTAGGAAGGGACCATTTCCTCCATTGCTGTGCTTTACCAGAAATGGAGATGATGGGAGAGTGGAAGGCTGAATGTAAACTTCCTATAACTGTGTGTTGCAAAGACCTCCAGACTGAACGGAAGATTCTTTTGTGGAACCAGTGCATCCTCTTTTTAGGTCTCCGCTAAACCTGTCTGCAGCCAGAGCTATTATTTCCAATACATAACATATATTTATAGTGCACTTTGGTCAGCCCCTTGCTCATGATTGAACGGCTTTGTTGTCAATGTCAGTTTTCGGCTCTTGATTTGATGGCTTTCATCACTGTGCTTGTGTTTGTCCTGCTCAGGAGCATTTCAGTATCACAGTGTTGTGATTGAATAAATTGTAATATTTCCCTTCATTACTGAGGGGACTATTTTTTTAAATATATTTCGCACTCCATGAGAGTGCCTGCGCTTCCTTGTTCTCTGTCCGACTGCTTTCTTTTTCTCCATTATGCACTCCTGTCATTTCCCCCATTATCTGCTCCCTGTTGCTCCTGGCCCTGCTTTATTTATTTATATTTACGAGGCACTGTATGCAAAGTGCTGTTACGCACTCACCTTTTTTACATTTTAATTTACTGAACTAACATGCCCATCCAACATTTTAGTACAATAAATTACTAAAGAACGAAATTATCTTCGCCACGACAAATGCACATACATGCTTTACACGCAGTAAAGTGCATTTCATGGTGCACATGTGCTATGCGTCACACTGCATGTTTGGAAATAAGCCGACATCTAAAACTTGATTTTCTTTAATAGAAGACGGATTGCAAGACTGAAAAGCAATCGTGCGCATGCACTTTTACATATGAGAAAAACTGGCAACAAGAACTGACAAAGCCAATAGTTTGGCCTTTCATTTGGCTTTACCAATGCTTGGTCTAATAAGCTCTTAGTTTCTTTCATTCCATGGAATATGAGGGATGACATTATTTCCTGAGACTGGCTTACCAAAGGTTGTGTATTTCATCGAACTAAAGATTGCAGAAATCTCAGAATGGGATATATGCATGTGGATGTATTGATTTATAGTAGCCAGTATTGGCAGGCTCAAAACTTCATTAAGAATCTGAGAACACAGGAATAGCACATTCAGGTTTTAGAGAAAATACATAATGCTGGGGAGCACTTCAGACCGTTTCATTTCTCTGGCATATGTACCATAAAAGACTTAGGGGGTGATTACGATGTCGGTCGTAAAGCCTCCAACCTTAGGCTGGAGGCTTTTCGACCGACATTGTAGGTTTCCATTCCAACCAGCTGATATATGATACAGCCAGTGGGAATTGAAACCGCTTGGTCATTACGGCTGGCTTCCGACAGGCTCAAGGAGCCCGTTGGCCAGTCGGACCCGCCCCGTAATCCATATGGACGGCGGTTTGCGTCGTCTGGATTAGGATGCACGGTTACCGGCAGGGTTTCAATGCCAGCCTTTTGGGGTCCCCTAGCAGGGCCCCTTTTCCCTTGTGGCCTCCGGTTGGGGGCTGAGGTGGCAGCTATGGTTCCCTTCTGTTAATCCCTGCACCCTGTGGCAGGCACCTTTAGGTGCCTGCCACAGGGTGCAGAGATTAACACAATCTCAGGGGTTAACAGGAATTAACACAGTCTCCCATTTCTCTATGGAAGCTTGTGTTACGGCCGGTTTGTGGCCGTAATGCAAGCTCCCATAGAGATATGGGAAAATGTAACCGGTTGGTCCCGTTTTCTCCACTGTGTCGGTCGGAGTAAACTCTGACCGACATCGCAATAGGCCCCCAAATTCCAGTTAGAGACACACAATTGATGGACAGAATGCAGAACAAATCAAAATATTCACCCCCAGTCAAGAGATCTGGGTTAAATCCATCATTCTTTTGCTCATCATACCACCCCAGTTTAGACCTGGCCATATGCAAATCCGTCCGGACCCTGTGCCTCATGGAAACAGTCCTGCCCGAACTGCCAAGCCAGGTCCTCCCTGGATCGGAAACAAGCATCCTAGGACCGGTTTCAGGGTTTCACCCCTCTTCAGCCAGGATAGCTTGATTCCAGTGGCACAGTGAGCCCAGGACCCACCTCTGGGCATACCTGGTGCACTTAGGGCGAGAAAGCAAGAGACACACAATTGATGGACGGAATGCAGAACAACATCTGGGTTAAATCCATCATTCTTTTGCACACCATGCCACCCCAGTTTAGACCTGGCCATATGCAAATCAGTCCTGACCCTGTGCTCACCATGCCGAAACAGGTCCTAGGATGCTTGTTTCCAGTCCAGGGAAGACCTGGCCTGGCAGTTCGGGCTGGACTGTTCCCATTGGGCGCAGGGTCAAGAATGATTTGCATATGGCTGGGTCCAAACTGGAATGGCATGGTGAGCAAACAAACTATGGATTTAGGCCCAGATCTCTGTACTGGGGTGAATGGATGGCATTGTTCTGCATTCAGTGCATCAATTGTTCTTTTTCCTCAAATTCCAGTGCCTCTCTCTTGGTATGATTACTCAATTTCCAATTTTGCTTATAAACATACCATGGTAAGGCAAAAATACCACACAATGGGCCCTGAAACAAAATTTGAAACTACTCTCTATTAAGGCTCCGAAGAAAGACCTCATCAGCCATCCTGGAACAAAGAGTTGCCGTAGGCTAATTGAGATCAGAATTGGATTTCAACTAACCTGCATGGATCCATTCCTGATAAATGATAAATCTAATTCTCCAGCTCACCATCAGTTTACACAAACTTAGAAGAAAAATTGTGACATACCTACAAACCGACCAAAAACATACCATTTTATAAAACGCGAGATTCCAGCGGCTAACAGCTAAAAAGAAGCATTTTTAAAAATTATTAATAAATTATGCTCTGACCGTCATGTCCCAATCACTATATGATAAGAGTTCACTACAAGACTGCAAAAATCAATTTCGAATTCAACCAAAAACTTATATTAATATATAAACTGACCTTGATCCAGTGACATATAACATGGACCTAGCGGGTTTTTCATCTGATTTTGTCTCTTTAGTGGAGAGGTCAAACCAGCCAATGACTGTAAAACCTCACCTTCTTTTTTGGATATGTATTAATCAGTGACACTGTCACCAAGGCCATGAATTCTTCGAGTAATGGGACTGAATTTATATTTCTTTAGTACCTCTTATTGTCAAGAGACCACATGAGTAGTTGAGGGTGCGCTTAATAGGACATATAACATAACATAACATAAAGTAACTTAATAGAATATGGCATAACAATCTCTTACCTAATAGCTCAATGTGGCCGTGCAATGATCACTGTTGTCTGGTCCCATGACATATACACCGTATTCCCTGCCTGACATTAGGGTCAGTGGCTGCTGGCATGTAAGGAGGGTAGAGGGCGGGAGGGAAACAAAATAAGTTAACAAATACAAATTAAAAAATACACTTACAGTCCTTCAATCTGCAATGTTCTCCTCACTTGGGTCCAGGTAGGCAAGCAGGCTCTAACACGGTGGGAACAGGAAGCTGCAATAACCAATCCTGGTGCTCCTTTCATGCAGGGTGAAAGCAGCGCCAGGATTGGAGGAATCGACCTCTCTCGCCGCCCCCGAGGGCACTGGAACTGTTTGTGGTCTGTAACCCAACTGTCTTAAGACAGCTGGGTTAGAGAGGTTTAAACTATGCATGTCTGGCTGGCCGTCGCAAGACAGCCGGCCAAAAAGACATGCGTAGTTTGAACCTAAGTGCCTTGCCTGCTTCATCACTGCGCTCTGCTGCGGCCTAACGGGCAGCAGCAGGAAGCAGAAAGCCCCACCCCCCGTCCTGACGCTCTGCTCAGGATAGGCTTTGGAAAAATAAAAATGGAAATAAATTAAGTTTATTACCAATTTATGTTTCCATATTTGACGGCAGTTTGGTTAGTGGGGCGATGCTCCTCCGCCTTAATGGAGGAGCCGCCTCTGGGGGTTGGTTTCCATCATTGCTCATTGCTCAGTCTTTCACATAGAGCATCAGTTCCCTAGAAAGAGTAACTTCTCTCTTGCCTAGAAGCGCATCCCAGCAAGCAGATTTACAGGATGGTAACGTCATGCTAGAAATAGGGAAGTGTGAATTTGTAATAAAGGCTCCCAGAATTCCACTTTTACCGAGTTTCACAAATAAATACTGTCAGGAAAAATCTGTTTCTTGCCTGTATCATTTTTTTGGAAAATCAGAAATTCGTTTTTCTTTTGCATATATTGATGCAGTCAGCCTTGACTGCCAGGGTGATACCTTTGCATATTTACAACATGTGAAATGAAAAAACAGACTGCAACTTTTTTTTAATGCAGCTAAATTAATGAGGGATGTGAATTTTTCTGCAATCCTTATGTTTTAAGGGAAAAGCAGTGTTTGATTTTATATGGCTACTTAATGCACGAAAATCCTACTACATATAGAAAACTATCAGTTGAATAAGTGTGGAAATACACCAGGGTGCAATTTAATTATTTATAAACGCATGATTAAACCTAGATAAATACCAATAAACATATCAAAAATAAATATGAATGAATATAGACAAAATTAAGTTATAATTATATTTCATCAAACAAAGTACTGCGAAATTTTCAAAGTTGCCGACTGCATAAAGTTTTAAGATTCCCGCATAATAACACTTTTTCGCTGCAGATTATTCCTACCAAACATTAAAAAAATTTGAGTGGCCAACATTTTTCTCCTGCAAAACCTATATTTGTGGTATTGATTCCCTGAAGTTTTTTAAAAAACGTTACCAAACTCAGAAGGTGACTGTGGTGAGTTGACAGTTTTACAAACGCACACACACACCTGACAGAAATCAATGTAATATAAATGATGCACATTTACAAATATACCCTCTATCGTCAGGAGTTCTGGACTTCTGAGGCCACTGCTTTTTCTGAGTACTTTTTAGATTTAACACAATTGCTGTACAATCCGCCATCCCCTGCAAAATAAAACAAATATTAGCTTCCAGCTCAACAGATAAGAAGTTACTAAGAAAAGCGCCGCAAGTGGTGTCACCCAGTTGTAGACCCTTTGCAGTTTCTGATTGGTGCATTCAGATGTTAAACTGGTACTAATGCACTGAATCTTTTACCCGCAAAGTAGTAATTATAATAGTGACACTAGGCCCAATTCGGCTAGAAACAACCTGCTAAGAATGTATGACATTGTTCTGCATTCTGTTAATCAATTGTTCTTTTTGCATTTGTCACCCAGAGTGGGACGTGTATACCCAGACGTGGTTATCGTTCTCTCCATGCCACTGGAGTCAAGCTATCCTGGCTGATGAGGGCTGAAAGCCCGAAACCTGCTTGTTTCCAGTTCAGGGAGGACCTGGCTTGGAAGTTCGGGCGTGACTGTTCCCATTGGGTGAGCGGTCAAGACTGATTTGCATGTGCTGGGTTCAAACTGGAATGGCACGGTGAGGAAAAAAACGATGGATTTAGGCGCAGATCTCTGTAATGGGGTGAATGTATGACATTGTTCTACATTCTGTCCATCAATTGTTCTTTTTGCAAGAAGGAAGTGTAGTCATCATTCCCAATGTGCCATTCCTCAACAAACCCACAGAAAAAGACCACGAGTAACCCCAACACTGATATTAGCTTGTGGTAATGGTGTCCGGTAGAAGAGTGTGAAACTTCTATGTGAATGAGAAGGCACAAGTGATGGGGATCCTTGAAATGTGTAATATTTCTTATTACAAAATCAAATAGTTTCTGGTCAGGGGTTCAAAGCAGTCAATAAATGATGAAAATGTGGAAATGCATGACTTGCTTGTTTACAGTGGCAGCTCCTCCGATAAGGTGGAGGAGTGTTGCCCCACTGCTCAAAAATAAAAAAATAAAATGGTAATAACATATCGTTATCATCATTTTTTTTTTCCTATTGCAGTCAATGGCGGCTGGCCAGGGCAGGGGAGGAGTGGTTTGTACTCCCTAAGTGCCCATGACTATTTGGCCGGCTCTTTTGGGCCGGCCAAACAGTCATGCACACTTTGCATGGTCCCCACCAGGCTGCATTACAAAGCCTGGTGAGGAACATGCAAAGGCTCCCACTGCCTGTCTGAGCGTTGTACAATGGTGCTCAGACCACATTGTGATTAGCTCTGGGGAGCATGGGTGCCCCGGTGCTTACTTCTGCCGGCCGTGACTGGAGACTGTAAGAAGGGAGAGGACAGAGGAGAGGTGGCATCAGGCCCTTCCAGGTAAGTCCCTTTTTAGGTCTCGCCTGACCCAGTGCAGACTAGAGCTACAGTGCATGTGCACGGGAGTGCACTTAGGAGCCGAGGCGCCAAATGGCAAACCTCGTCATACTCATTAAGCTCCCAAGATCACTTCCACCCATGATCACTTTAGCAGCGCCCCATTGATGTTCTCATTCAAAGAACATCAAAGAACATGTTGTTGTGTTAATGCTTTGCTGCGCCTGTTTGACTTACAATGTGCTTTCTCTTGCCACAAACTCGATGATTTTGTTCGTTTACTTTGAGATGCTTTTAGTATTACTGTCACACACACAACCACAACCACACACACAACCACACGCACAACCACACGCACAACCACACACAACCCCACACACAACCACACACACCCAACCACACACACACACAACCACAACCACACACACAACCACACATACAGCAACACACAGACACACCCACACAACCACACACACAGCCAAAGCCACACACACACACAACCACACCCACAACCACACACACACACAACCACACACAACCACACACAGACAACCACACAACCACACCCACAACTGCACATACAACCACACACCCACAACCACAACCACACACACATAAACATACACAACCACATACACAACCACACACACACAACCACACACACCAAACCACACCCATAAACACAACCACACACACAACCACACACACATACACAACCACACATACAACAACAGACACACAACCAACACCACACACACAACCACACACACACACAACCACACCCAACAACACACATGCAACCACAAGCACACACACACAACCACACAAATAACCACACACAACCACACACACAACCACAAACACAACCACAAACAAAACACACACAACCACACCATACCCACACACACAACCATACACACACCCACACAACCACACACACAACCACACATGCTCACCACTACACAACCACACACACACACACGCACAACCACGCACACACAACCACACACACAACCACACAACCACAACCACATATACACAGCCACACACACAACCACACACACAACCAAAACTACACACACAATCACACACAACCACACCCACACACACACACAACCACACACACACTCACATAACCACACACACAACCACACACACAACCATGCATACGACCACACACACAACCACACACACACAACCACACACACAACCACACACACAACCACACACACAGCCGCACACACAGCCACACACAACCACGCACACACATCCACACACACAACCACACCCACAACCACACACACAACCACACACACACACAACCACACACACACACACAACCACACACACAGCCACACAAACAACCACACACACACAACCACACACACAACCACACAAACAACAACACACAACCATACACACAACCACACACACAACAACACACAACCACACACAACCACACACACAAGGACCCACACAACCACACAAACACCCACACGCACAACCACACACACACAACCACATCCACAACCACACACAACCACACACACAAACACACACACAACCACACACACAACCACACACACACAAACCACACACACACACAAAACCACACACACAACCACAAACACAGAACAACACACACACCCACACCCATCCACAACTGCAGCCACACACAACCACACACACAACCACACACACAACCACGACCACACACACAACCACACACAACCACACACACACAACCACACATACAACCACACATACAACCACACACGACAACCACATTCACACAACCACACACATACACACACAACCACACACAACCACACACACAACCACACACACACACACACCCAGACACAACCACACACACACACACCCACAACCACACACACACACATAACCACAACCACACACACAACCACACACAACCACACACACAACCACACACACATACAACCACACACACAACCACACACACACAACCACACACACAACCACACACAACCACACATCCACACACACACCCACAACTACACCACACCCACAACTGCATCCACACACAACCACAACCACACACACACACAACCACACAACCACACACACACACACACACACAACCACACACACAACCACACCAAGCATTGGCATAGCCAATAAGTCTTGCCTTTGGGACCTTATAAGTGTTTAGCCACGCAACAGTTGATGTGGTTGCACCAAGGATATTGTGCTGCATACCTAAATACTTAGAACGTCCCAAAGGCGAGACCTTATGACTATGCCAATGCTTGTATATGTATTTTTCATCCCCCCGCCACCCCTCTGCCCCACCAGCCTGGTCCGGTAGCAGCCGCTACTGCTTTAACATCGTTTGAAGGTCCCTTAGAAGCCAGACTTGAAGCAGCAACACACTGTAATTCCAGGGTATTTAGCATGCTATTTAATTATGAGTGCCATCTGTGTACATTTTGTAATTAGATTGAGGCCTTGGTAAATAAAATGCTGTCTCTCAGAATTAAATTGATGTATTGAAATGTGCACCATAAACACAAGTCAGACCACGTACCCTTTTTGCGAATGCTAACTGTTTCCTAATTCAATGCACATTTAATACAATTTACCTCATTAAGGCGCTTTGGTTACTGCTCAATGAGCTAGCAGAGGAAGCTGTATTTTTTTTTAGTGCAAGAATTGCTTAGGAAGATTTAGGGGCAATCTTGATCTACACTAATCCTATCAACACCAGTCTTGAATGATCCCAAAAGAACATTAAACAACAGCAGTAATCCGAAGAGTATAATGCCTTTAATCCAGGAGAGCCTGGGAGATTGGGTCAGGCCACCCCACGACGCACCCACGGACCCTTCAGCTGCCACGCCTGCAAGTTCACCTGCATCCGGACCTGCCTCGCACCAGCACCCGCCAAGCCGAACACCAGCAGCAACCACCTCAAGTGCATCCTGCTCAACACCCGCTCCGTCCACAGACACGCCATCGAACTCTGGAACCTCCTCGACACCACAGCCCCTGACGTTGCCTTCCTCACGGAGACCTGGATGAACGCCTCTTCAGCGCCCGACATCGCCATCGCCATCGCCATCCCAGAGGGATACAAGATCACCCGGAGGGACCGCTCCGCCAACCAGATGGGAGGAGGCATCGCCGTCATCCACAGGGACACCATCCGCATCACGACCAACACCGACGACAGCCTGACAACCGCCGAACACCTGCACTTCCAGATCCACACCGACCCGAAGACCACCCTCAGAGGCACCCTGATCTACCGACCCCCGGGACCACGCACACAATTCAGCGAGGACATCGCCGACTTCATCAGCCCGCACGCCCTCCCCTCCGCTGACTACATCCTCCTGGGGGACCTCAACTTCCACCTGGAGAACAACAACGACCGCAACACCATCACCCTGCTCGACAACCTCGCCAACCTCGGACTCAAGCAGCTGGTGTCCACCCCCACCCACCTCGCCGGACACACACTCGACGCCGTCTTCTCATCCAGCAAAGACATCGCCTTCAGCCACGCCACAGGACTCCACTGGACGGACCACAGCTGCGTCCACTTCACCTTCAAAAGAACGACGATCCACCACCACCAGCAACAGGTTGCCCGAAGAAGCTGGAACAAGATCACAGCCGACCAGCTCGCCGCTTCCCTGAGCCAGCACCCTCCTGCCAGCTCAGCGAACCCCAGCCAGGCCGCCGACAACCTCACGAAGTGGATCAGCAACTGCGCGGACGAACTCGCCCCTCTGAGGACCCCGCCCAGCAGACCCGCCAGCAAGAAAGCCCCATGGTTCACCGACGAACTCAAGAGCTCCAAGAAGAACTGCCGAGCCCTCGAGAAAGTCTGGAGAAGGGAACCAACACCGGACAACATGACCACCCTCAAGCTTGCCACCCGAAAGCACCACCAACTGATCCGCGCCGCCAAGAAAACTGCATTCAAGGACCGGCTGGACAACAACGTACACAACTGCAAGGAACTCTTCAACATCGTGAAAGAGCTCTCCAACCCCAACGCCGGAAACAACGACATCACCCCATCGCAAGACCTCTGCAACTCCCTCGCCTCCTACTTCCACAACAAGATCGCGGACATACACAACAGCTTCAGCATTCAACCGACGCACGCCACGACCACAGCAACGCCGCCCACCACCACCCTCCGCGCCTGGACTCCGATCAGCACCGAAGACACCGTCCGCATGATGAACTCCGTCCACTCCGGATCTCCGACCGACCCCTGCCCTCACCACGTCTTCAACAAGGCCGACGCTGTCATCGCACCCCACCTGCGGGACATTATCAACACCTCCTTCGACACCGCCACCTTCCCTGAGAGCTGGAAGCACGCCGAACTCAGCGCTCTACTCAAGAAACCTACAGCGGACCCCACCGAACTCAAGAATTACCGCCCCATCTCGCTCCTCCCGTTTCCCGCCAAAGTCATCGAGAAGACCGTCAACAAACAGCTGGCCGCCTTCCTCGAGACGAATGGATCCCTCGACCCCTCACAGACTGGCTTCCGAGCCAACCACAGCACCGAGACCGCCCTCATCGCCGCCACCGACGACATCCGGGCCCTGATGGACAACGGAGAAACAGCGGCCCTCATCCTCCTAGACCTCTCCGCGGCATTCGACACTGTCTGCCACCGCACCCTAGTGCAGCGCCTCAGCAACGTCAGAATCCAGGAGAAGGCACTGGAATGGATCGTCTCCTTCCTCGACGGAAGAACACAGAGAGTCCGCCTACCACCGTACAAGTCAGAGGCCACCGAAGTCATCTGCGGCGTCCCTCAAGGATCCTCGCTGAGCCCCACCCTCTTTAACGTCTACATGAGCCCCCTCGCGGCCATCGCACGCCAACACAACCTCAACATAATCTCCTACGCCGATGACACCCAGCTGATCCTCTCCCTGACCAACGACCCCGCCGCCGCCAGAGCCAACCTGCACGAAGGGATGAAAGAGGTAGCCGAGTGGATGACGACCAGCCGCCTGAAACTGAACTCAGACAAGACGGAGGTCCTCATCCTGGGCTCCTCGCCCTCCGCCTGGGACGACTCCTGGTGGCCCCCCGCCCTGGGCACCGCACCCAAACCGACGGACCATGCACGCAACCTGGGCTTCATCCTGGACTCCTCCCTCTCCATGAGCAGACAAGTCAACGCCGTCTCCTCGTCGTGCTTCAACATCCTGCGCATGCTACGGAAGATCTTCTGGTGGATCCCCACGGAGACCAGGAAGACTGTCACCCAGGCCCTCGTCACCAGCCGACTGGACTACGGCAACGCCCTCTACGCCGGAACCACCGCCAAGCTCCAGAAGAGACTCCAGCGGATCCAGAACGCCTCAGCTAGACTCATCCTCGACATCCCACGAAACAGCCACATCTCCGGACATCTGAGAGACCTGCATTGGCTCCCCGTCAACAAAAGAATCACCTTCCGTCTCCTCACCCACGCACACAAAGCCCTACACGATCAAGGCCCGAGCTACCTCAACAACCGAATCAACTTCTACGCTCCCAAACGCCACCTCCGATCAGCCAGCCACGCCCTCGCCGCCGTCCCCCGCATCCGAAGAGCGACAACAGGAGGAAGGTCCTTCTCCTACCTGGCCGCCAAGACCTGGAACTCCCTCCCGAGCGACCTGCGCTTGACCCAAGACCACCTCTCCTTCAGGAAGAAGCTCAAGACCTGGCTGTTCGAGCAGTAACGGCACCCCCCCCCCCCCCCCCAAGCGCCTTGAGACCCTACGGGTAAGTAGTGCACTCTATAAATGTCTTTGATTGATAGATTGATTCACCTGGGACTCTAAAACAGCTAAGATCAATGCCTGACCCTACCAAGCAAGGGTGTATGCATCATAAACAGAAACATTGTCTGAAACAGCTAGCCTAAATATCGTACTTCTCTTAGAGTGTAGACAGGGGCGTAGCTTGGATAGTAAGATTGGAGGGTGTGAGCCTCAAATTTCCCAACAATCAGGCTGGCACATCATGGTAAAATTCATTATATGGATATTTCAAGTCTGACTTATTGTATCCTTTTAGATCTGGATTTTGTCCCCGGCTGGTTTTTGTTTTCTTGTCATACTTTGTTATATATATTTATATAGTTAATACCACATCAGTGCTATCATCACTTTCATGGTCCACACTATATTCTTCCAACTGAGACACAGTCAACCTGCGCAACATACTCTTGCGGCGTGACCCTTGCTATCACCTTTAAAACATACTTGAAATACGGCTGGGCAGTTTTTTTCTGATGCAACATGTGTGTGCCTGCCACACCTAAAACACAAACTGCCGAGTGTTGCATGTTAGATGACCACTCAGGATTGCCAGGCAATATTTAAATGAGACCAATCTGTTATCTCACCACTGATAAGGAAGAGAGGTGGTCAAGCCACTGAAAGCTCTGGCCTGGCTCGAGCCACATGTCTGGCTCTGACTCAGCCTGATATTCTCTTTTTTTTAAATTTTTTTTATTGCTTTTATGTTGCAAACAAAAACAAATTAGTTTGATTACAATTTACATGGATGAAATACCCAATAACAGATTCTGCATTAAAGAAGAAGAAAGAGGAACACAACACCGAAAAGTAAAGCGAAAGGATATTTAAGTCATTTCCTCATGGATCCATTGTTGTATCGGAGCCCAGATTTTCATCCCTAATTGTTTCTTCTTTCTTCCTTCTTTCTTCCTTTTGTTGCGTATATAGCAGATTCGATATTCTCAAGGCAACTAGAGCCAAGAATCAGCCAAGTACCCTTCTAACCTTGTTTCCACCTCGTGTACTTAAAAGTTTTTGTTCGTCAAAACCCTGGGAGTGGTAGACTAGAATGAAGGGCGCAGTTATTTTTATACTGATTAAGACACCCCTCTTAGTCCATCAGCACCAGGGGAAGGGGGGGCAGGGACAGGGAAGGACTGGGTTGAAGATGCAGACATCCAGCATCTCTGCCATTCCTCCATCTCCGGAGGGAGCCCTTCAGCAGCACACTCCAGTCAAGTAAGGGAAGTGTTGTGCAGGACACAGACAGAGCGCACTCAACACTATTGGGAAAAGCCCTGGTCTCAACAGCATGGCCCTTTGAATTACAGAAGGATGGGTGCGAGAGGAATGTGCATGTCTGGCCCTTTGGAGAGACCCTGTAGGGCTGGGGTGGGGTGGCCAGAGTGTCCCTGAAGTTTCTTTTAGTTTTTTTGCTGGCTCAACACATTTTTTGGCTTGTCTCATAAATTTTCTGACTTGCCCACCTTTAGTAGGGGAACGCGTTCTACGCTGTAACAGTCATCTAAAGAAAGACACAGCTTAATGTATAGGAGCCAGTAACAAGCATTGGCAAAGTCAAAAGGTCTCCCATATGAGACCAATTGGCTTTGGTAATGATTTGTTGCTGTGCTGTGGAGCAGCACGGCTGCTATGCATCATGGTTGAATAAAAGGTTGGGGAGCGACACTCTAGGAGGGAGGGTGTCATAGAAGGGCATGATTGGGGGAGGGTAGGCGAGAGGCGATGGAGGAGCTCATGGCGAATGGAGAGTGGGTGGTAAGGGCGGGGGCAAGCCAGGTACAGCACAAGGACAATGGTGGGTGGGCGGGAGGGGCTGAGGCAAGCACACGGATATATACAAAGGGTGAACAGGACGGGCTGGGTCAAGCACATGAACATAAGGTGGGTAAAGTACATGGATGATGAAGGATGGGTGGGCGGGGCTAGGGAGAACACATGGACAACAGAGGGTGGAGGAGTATGGCTGGGAGAAGCGCACGGACAATGGAGGATGGGTGGAAGCTGCTGGGGGAAGCATATGGACAACAAATGGTAGATGTGAGCACCTGGGGCATGCTCACAGACAACTGAGAGTGCTTGCGAAGGGTGGGAGGCAAAGGGGAGAGAAACACAGAGTAGGGAGAAGTACACGAGGTGGACGGATGGTCTGGAGGAAGGAGTACTTCTGAAGAGCAGAGCTGCGAGGAAATGAGAAGTGTGGTAGGAAAAGGGGGCAGATGGGCATGCCCTGTCCCGGAAAACACATGAGGATCAAAGATGTGCCTTCTGTCTTTTGCGAACTGCAGGAAGGACAAATCCACGTGAACACACCATGATTTAGGTCACATGGCCATCTTTTTAACCTCTCTACGTCGGATTTGTAGAAGGAGATTTGATCCTTCGCTTGGCTGTCAACACTAGGAACACAGACTTCCCTTGGCTGCCCCACGACTTACAACATCCACCCGTGATCCCATCTGTAGAGGAATACATACCTGTAGTGCATGGTATGTTTAACTGACTGTCCTCTGACACATATATATTTAGCTAATTAAATGCATAACTCTGCACAGTAGTCCTGGCAGTTAAAGGGTTAAATAATTTTTAGTTGCTAAGATTTCTTACAATGGATTTATTGAGTCAATTTGTAAGAGGACTTACATACAATACATACACATTCTTCAGTTGATTGTTTCAGCAAAGCTGATGGTCTGTATAGTCAAGACATCCAAAAACATCTTTACAACTGACCGATTTTCTTCAGGAAGCTCTTAGGTGGACCTGCCTGAGCGAAACCTGTGCCTGCTGTGGCTTTTCTCATGTGAACCAACAAACAAACCAGCAATGATTTTTTATATACAGCTGGGCTCTGGTCATTTTTTTGCGACTCAACAAACAAACAAGGAATTTTGAATAAAATTACAGTCTCAAAAATTACAACAACAAAGGGCACAGTACTGTGATACTTTCTGCTTCTGATGGCATGGATTCGCAAAATGGACTATTTCTGGATGAATGCGAAGTTCGGGAATTAAAAAATGCTCTGTGTCCACCAGAGCGTTGCTAGCTTCCCCTTCATGTCAAATCCTTTTTCGCTGTATGGGAATATCACGCGTATTCTTAGAAACACATAATGAGTGGGGTTTGGGAGCTCAATGGACACTTGCCATCTCTGAGGCGACCCTGCCATATGCACGAGAGGCGGGCTTGATGCAGCCAGCGTGCATGGAACCACACTTGGCACGCGCACAGGCAGAACCCGCGCCGGCATACTGCAGACTTCTTAAAGGTCTGCTGACGATAAAATATGCCCTCAAAAGACACGCTGTAATCACGCGCATGAGGTATCGTAAGGATAATGCGCTGTAATTTCAATAGCTCTTCAAATACCATTTACTTTCTGTGGAGCGCGTGCTGGTATCTGAGCGGCATGCAGATAAATGAGGGTGAGGACATGTTTTCACCCGTAGCTGTAAGTAGGTCCTGATTTCTGCCCTTCATGGGGGCCCAAAGCTTTTTGCTTGGCCTTCGCAGTTTTTCCTATTACTAGAAGTTTATTTTCGCTTTAGTAGGACCCTCGCCACGCCAAATTCGTTCGGTAACAGTTTGTTCATTCACCCTGCAAGCATATTTACATCATTTTCACATAGGGGAAATAAATGCACAGTTTTCCTCCTCTGGTTTACATTTTGACGCAGAAGCCATTGCGGAGGGGAAGGCCATTGTAGTGTCCTGCAGGACACGTTCTAGTGTTTGTACATGTTGGGGCAGATTTATGTGGGACTTGCGCCACTTTTGCGCTGCCGTTGCGTCACTTCTGTGACGCAGCGGCGGCGTAAACCCTGTGCCAAGTTGTGACATACTTACATCGTGATGCATCTATGGAGATGCATCACGGTGTAAGGCCCTGCGCCACATGAAACCTGCGTCAGGTTTCATGTGGGCGTTTCCACGCACGGGGGGCGTTCCGTCGCAGGAACGCCCCTGAAAAGTGACTCAGTGAAATCTACAAGATTTCACTGAGTCACTTTACCAACGCTGATGCGTCAAAACCCTGCACCTGCTTGATGCAGGCGTAAGGCTTGACGCACCACATTACAGATAGGGCAAGTTGGAAAAGTGCGGGAGTTGCGTGCCGCACGCAACACAACTTCAGCACTGCACCAACTTCACGCCCTAGATTTAACACGCATCTGTTTATACCTGCGCTATGGTGTGCCGCATTGTAAATGCGGCGCATCATGGGTGGCGCAAGGATAAACGTGCTTGCTGTATCTTTCCTGGCGCATCTCTGCTGATTTGCAGAGATGCGTCAGGCAACATAAATCTGCTCCATAGTGTTTCCACCTGCCACTCCGTGAGGGCTAGCCTACACACCCATCCATCACAGGCGTCACCGGTCAGGTGACCCTGCTAATAAAAGAGGCTGGGCGCACTTGCTCTGGACCAGTTATCAGTACCATGCCACTGTGCCCGTGTCCAAGAGCCCACTACTTTACAGCCATTATGGGCATCATTCAAAGAAAGCCAGTAATTCTGATTTGGGTATAAAGGTGAGTTTGGTGAGCTAAGTAGGGCTGGGGCAAGGGACTGGGTTTGTATGGATTGGGGGCTAGTTTACAGGGTTGAGGTGGTCTGGGTAGTTTTCAGGGAGGGCTGTCGGATAGTTTTCAGGGCTTGGGAGAGTCAGGGTGGTTTTCAGGGCTGGTAGAGGTGTTGGGGTAGTTTTTAGGGCTGGTGGGGGGTCGGGGTAGTTTTTAGGGCTGGTGGGGGGTCGGGTAGTTTTTTTAATTAAGGGTTAGGGTGTTAGGCCTAAGGGCAGTGGAAGGGGTTGGGGTAGTTTTAGGGACAGCGCAAGGTTGAGGGGGTCGGGATAGTGTATGTAAAGGGGCAGGATTTTAGGTCTCAGGGGGAGGGGAATGGGACGTCAGGGTAGTTTTTGAGACTTAGAAGCGGGTAGTTTTTAGCAATGGGGGGGTCGGGGTAGTTTTTTTAATTTGTGGTTAGTGTTTTAGGCATAAGGGCAGTGGAAGGGGTAGGGGTAGTTTTAGGAGAAGGCTTTGGGCCTCAGGGAGGGGGGGAGCAGGTAGGGGGTTTGTAGCTTAGGGCATGGGGAGGGGAGTCAGAGTAATGGCAACCTTAGCCAGACATACCCCTTTACTATTCATGCCTTTACCACAAAATTGTGTGGTAAAGGCATGTATGGTTAAGACGCATTCGTGGTTCAGGCTCCGTGGTAGAGGCATGCAAGGTTTAGCCATGCGTGCCTCTATCACACAACTGTTATTTTAGCATACACCAATGATGTGCGCAGCACAGATAGTTGCAAAAACACCACATTTCATGCATTTTCATGTCTTAAAGCAAAAAACTTTCAAACTTTGAGCTATATGTACAACATTTAGAGATTCACATTTCCTAATAACGATTCTTACCGAATCATAATTAGGAAATCGCAATTTGTGATGTAGGAAAACTTAAAGGTTTTCAATAGGTATTCCTAATGGATTGCAAATGGACCTATCACTTTAATATTAATGCAATTGCAACCGATTAGGAGTGATAGCCATCACACAGATGGGAGCCTGCTGAGGTCAGCAGACCACCATGTCTATGATTGCTTATTAATAAAGAAAAGTTTTTTTTAATGCAAGCCCGTTTCCCTTAAAGCAAAACAGGATGCATTTAAAAAGAAAAATGTACTTTGAAGTTTCATTTTTAGGTCGAGTCTGGGCAGCGTTTGCGCTGCTCTTTGGGGCCCTCAGTACTGGCCGATTGAGCTCAGAACACCACCTTCTCCTGCTGGATGTGTCAAGAGCCTCGGAGTCTTGATTGACTCCGGGCTCAACCTCAAGGCACAGGTGAGCGCAGTAACATCTTCCTGTATGTTCCAACTTTACAGGATTCGGAAAGTCGCTCACCTCCTTTCACCTGAAGCCTTGTTGCAAGTCCTAATAGCCCTGGTGATGTCCCGGCTGGACTTCTCGAACTCAATCTACTACGGTCTCCCTAAATCTTTGTTATCGAGGCTGCAGATCGTCCAAAACCAGGCCGCCCGGCTGGTCTTTAAAACCCCCAAATGGCAGTCGGCCCAACCTTTACTACGCCATCTTCATTGGTTACCAGTGAACGAAAGAATCACTTTCAAGGTTCACTGTCTGATCTTTAAAGTTCTCACTGGTCCCGCCCCTGCTTTCCTCAAGGCCCTTATCACTCCTTATCGCCCCCCTCGCACCCTGAGGTCTACTCACCTCTCTCTCCTTGCTGTCCCCCGTTTCAAACTCTCAAGATCAGGTGGCCGCAGCTTTTCTTGTTTAGCTCCTAGGCTGTGGAACTCCCTCCCTCTTGCACTTAAGTCATCTTGTTCCCTCCTCTCTTTCAGGAAATCCCTAAAAACAACACTCTTCCCCCACTAAATTCCTTTGTTCCCCTGCTTCCTCCCCTTCTTTCCCAATCCAATCAGCGCCAGGAAACCTCTGGTGACAGAGCGCTTAAGAAATCTGTTATAACATAACATAACATAACATATGCCGTATTGAGTTAGGGATGTGAAGCTCCGCCCAAATTTTTCATTGGCTTCTACCATTGTCCTTTGTAAATGCTGGCTTCTGATTCCACAATCGCCTTGTTAGTTCCTCCTTACTACTGCCGTATCTTCATTTAAAACTTCCCATGGCGACTGGCCCTTTTACAGTATGGAAATGGAAATAGATTTATTGAGCGCGATTGCTGCCCGGGGGCGTCCAAGCGCTGGGGGTAAGAATCGAGGGGACAGGTGACATGACGCCTTAGAGCTCGGGGGCTTGGGTGAATAGTAACGTCTTCAGCTTTTTGCGGAATGACAGCAGGTCCGGGTTGGAACGGAGTGAGAGGGGGAGGGTGTTCCATAGTTTAGCAGTGTTCAATGAGAACAGCCTACCCCCGGATCTGGCTCTCTTCACTCGAGGAATCACTGCCAGGAGAGCCTCAGAGGAGCGGAGATTCCTGTTTGGGTGGTAGGGAATGATAAGCTTGCTGTTAATAGCGGGTCCTGTGTTCCAGAATGCCCGGTGTGCGATGCACAACGCCTTGAACGACACTGTGTTTAACTGGCAGCCAGTGAAGACTTTTCAGTGCAGGTCTGGCTGACTGGGCTCGTGGAATCTTTAACAGGGTGCGTGCTGCGCAGTTTTGCACTATCTGGAGCTTCCGGAGAGTCATCTCGGGAGCCCCCACGTATAGGGCATTGTTTGAGTCAAGGCGGGACTGTATAAGGCCTTGGACTGCTACTTTCTTGGCTTCTGGAGGCAGAAGTGGAAGGACCTTCCTTAGAGTTTTGAGGATGCCGAAGCAGGTGGCGGACAGCTTGGTAGCCTGGGTGGAAAAGGACAGCTTGCTGTCCAGCCACACTCCTAGGCTCTTGACACTTTCCTTGGGGGTGGGAGGAGTGCCCAGGGATTGGGGCCACAAGGAGATAAAAGATGTTGGCGAGGCTGGGCCTAGAAGCAGTAGCTCTGTTTTATCTCCATTTAATTTGAGGGAGGAGCTGGTCATCCACTCCTTAATATCTTCTAGGCAACTCCGCAGGCCTCCTTGAAGGTGGCTGATGTTCTTTTGAGCCAATGATACCACTAACTGCGTGTCGTCGGCGTACGACACAATTTTGATGCCGTACGGTTCGACGATACCAGCCAGTGGTTTCATGTAGACATTGAATAACACAGGGCTCAAAGAGGAGCCCTGTGGTACTCCGCAGCTGAGGGGCTTACTGGTTGATATTGTATCACCATCGAAGATCTGAAAGGATCTATCGGACAGGAAGGAGCCGAACCACCATAGAGCGTCGCCGGAGACTCCGATGTCCTGGAGACGGTTCAGCAAGGTGGCATGGCTGTTTGTGGTATGGTATGTTTGAATTAATCTGTAAGCACTATTTTCTTCAATGGGTTTTGCCCTACTGCAAGCACAAAGTGCTTTCCTTACATTCAATGCGCCATGCACACTTTCACTTTCAAAGCTGCTGTTCCAGGAAAGAGGACAAAATGAAAGTAGCGCTTTAACTGGCCCTCTCTGTAAAGTGGTGCTAATGTGTTTGCGTGTGACTGAAACCAATCTGGTCAATTTGCGGCCACTATATTTATAACCTTTTTTTTCATTTATTTACCCCTTCCGTCCTGAGGCTACAGTTTGGAACAAAAACTGGCAGAGAAAGATGACATTTTAACAAAAGTGTTTCTTTCTTTTTTTAATCCATTTCACAGCAGAACGAATGGAGGGGAGGAAAGAGAAGTGAAGAACCGCTTGTTGAATTCACGGTTTTATTTCAGAACGTTTGATCAAACGAGGACATGGGGCCCCAAGGACCACCTCACCTCCCTTTCACATGAGCTGGCAGGACAGGACGCAGTGACAAGCTCTGTGTGGACACAACTCCCCCCCAGCTCTCAGCCCACCTGCCAACAAGCATTGCAATGCAATAGGTCTCGCATTTGCAAGAGTTAAAGCTATTGGCATTGTAAATGACAATGCCTTTTATTTATGTTTTAAAAACCAACATGTAAATAAAAGGCATTTTCATTTACATTGCCTATAGCTCAAACTCTTGCAAATACAAGACCTATTGCATTGCAAATGCTTGTTTAAGAGTAGACAGTGGTCCGTCGGACCAATGCCTGGTCCTCAAAACATTTTCTTTTACATTCTCAAAGGAAAAGGGGGTTCCTAGGGTACCTCTTCCCATTTGTGAGTGGTTACCACTCCCATTTAGTAGTTGGTAAAAAATGAATGTTTTGTGACTGTAATTCAGTTGCAGAACATTCATATATATAGCACTGCAATTTGGTATTTGGAAGGGACGCAATAAACATGCCCTTTCCAAATACTGAATTGTAATTTGCCATTTGTACTAATAAAATAGCAATTTTGCTTTCAAAACTGTAAACTGATCCATTTCTTCTTCATTTTAGTTTCCAAACAGTCATAAATTATTTTACTTCAAAATCAAAACGTAACAGCCGCAACCAGAGCCAACGCGTTTCAATCACCACTGTCAACTTCTTCAGGGCATTCAAATTATGATGTTTTCCTCAAAGTTTTATGTTATGTTATGTTATGTTAATGGGCATTTGTTGAGCGCACTGTCACCATGAGTTTCCTGGCGCTGATAGGAACACTGAAGCTGAACAGAGGGATTTTAGTGGGGATGTGAGAACAACAGAGTTTTTAGGGGCTTCCTAAATGATACAAGAGAGTGTGAGGATTTAAGTGAGAGTGGGAAAGAATTCCATAATTTGGGGGCCAGGTGGGAAAAGCTGCGGCCACCTAATTTGGTAAGTTTGAACCGGGGAGTGACTAAGAGCTGGAGGTGGGTAGACCTCAGAGTTCGAGAGGGGCAGTAGGGGGTAACCAGGGACTTCAGGAAAGCAGGAGAGGGACCAGTCAAGGCTTTGAAAACCAGGCAGCCGACCTTAAAGGATATTCTTTCGCTGACTGGTAGCCAGTGTAATTGATGTAGTAAAGGTTTGGCCGACTGCCATCTGGGGATTTTAAATGCCAGTCTGGCAGCCTGGTTTTGAATAATCTGTAGCCTAGACAACAGGGATTTAGAAAGGCCGAGGTACAAAGAGTTAGAAAAATCCAGACGAGACAGCACCAGTGCTATTAAAACTTGTAACAGAGCTTCAGGGGTCAGAAGGTGGGCGGCTTTCCGAATCCTGTGTAGTTGGAACATACAGGAAGATGTTACGGCGCTCACCTGGGCCTTAAGAGTGAGCTCAGAGTCAATTATGACGCCGAGACTCTTTACGCAGCCAGCAGGGGGAGGAGATGGACCGAGCTCAGGTGGCAAGAATTGTGGGCCCCAATGGGAAGCGCTTCTCCCAGGAAGGAGGAGCTCAGTTTTCCCAGGGTTGAGCTTTAGTTGATTTTGGTTCATCCACTGCTGGATGTGTATCATGACCGCCTTGAAGTTGGTGACGGCGTCAGGGGAGGAGAGGGGAAAATAATTTGTAAATCGTCCGCGTAATTGAAAACGGTGACGTCCCAACTGCCTAGGGAGTGGATAAGAGGCTGAAGGTACAAATTAAAAAGGAGTGGGGAGAGGGAAGAACCCTGAGGAACCCCGCAAGATGAAGGTGGGCTGGTAGCGCTGAAGGGGCTCCGACTGACTGCTTGGGATCTACCCTCCAAGAAGGATTTAACCCAGGACAAAGCAGGCCCGCGGACTCCGGCGAACTCGACACGGTGGAGTAAGATGTTGTGGTCCACCGTGTCGAATGCCGCCAACAAATCCAAAAGGACCAGTGCCTGGGGGCGGCCTCTGTCAGCATTACATCTGAGGTTGTCCAACACGGCAAGGAGCACAGCCTCGGTGGAATGGGCTGGTCTGAAGCCGGCCTGGTTCGTTTCCAGGAAGTTGGACTCCTCGATGAATTGCGAGAGGCAGGTGGTCACATGTGCCTCCAAGATTTTTGACAGGTAGGGCAGGAGAGAGATGGGCCGGTAGTTAGCGAGGACAGCTGGGTCCGCGCCAGTTTTTTTTAGCAAGGGCACCAGTACAGCCTCCTTGAAAGAATTAGGAACTGTGCCGGAGTTAAGGGAAGTGTTGAGAAGGGGTAAGATGCAGTGCGGGAGAGTGTGACAGATGTCGCGGAACACAGAGGGGGGGCAGCAGTCCTTGGGGGAGCCAGATTTCACCCGAGTGGCCAGCTTGGCTAAGGAATCGGGGTCGAGTGTAGGAAAGCAGGCCAGAGTGGAGGTGTTGGTGGAAGGAACTGCGGCTATTGCTGAAGGAAAGGAGTGAGGAATGGAGTTTTTGATTGCCAGAATCTTGTCAATGAAAAAGGTGTTTAAGGCATTACAAGACTCTGCAGAAGGGGGCAGGTTCGGGAGTGTCCTGGTGTCCGATGTTAGTTCGCCGAGGACCTTGAATATCTCTTTCGATTTATTTGGAGCTATGGATATTCTGTCTGAGAAATAGGCAGCCTTGGTTGTAATAATGGCTTTTTTATATGCCCTGCGTGCGAGCACATACATCTCCCTGTCTGTGCTGAGATAATTACGCCTCCACCTGCGCTCCAATTGGTGCAGCTCAAGATGTTGTGACTTCAGTGTTGGGTTGAACCATTTGTGAGATTTACTGTGGCGAGAACGGGGGAAGCAGGACAGGGGAGCGAACTTGTCACTAGCGGTAGTAAGCCAATAGGCAATGTTGGCGTCCAGTGTGTTGACGCCTGAATTGTTACTGGGTGGGGGCTGAGTCTCCGCAAGGAAGGAGAGAAAAGCAGGGGAATCAAGGGCGTTCCACTTCCGAGCCATCCCGCCCTCCCGCGGTGGTGGCTTGACCAGGCCCTTTACAGAAATGGACGAGTTGATCATAGAGTGATCGGACCAGACGGAGGGGGAGATGTTAAGCCCAGTGAGCGATACCCCCTGCGTCCAAATGTGATCCAGGATGTGGCCACCAGTGTGGGTGGAGGTGGCGACATGCTGGGTCAGGTTTAGACTAGAGAGTGCCTCGAACAGTTCAGTAGCGTGGGGGCCCGCGTCAGCATGGTTAAACCAATAATTAAAATCGCCAAACATGGCTGCGACCACATTACATTCCTTCATTCTTGGTTCTCCAATGGATGCCAGAGGTCCAAGTTATATTGCATAAGCCCACTCATTCTCATCCAATGTCGCGCCGACCTCATGAGGGACACTCAAATCTATGTTCAAACAAACGCTCAAAGAGCAACAGACACAACGTTATGGTTGTGGCTGTAACACTTGGAATTTGAATAACAAGAGTTTATGACTGCTTGAGACAACAAATGTAGAAGAAATGAATCAGTTTACATTTTGATTGCACTTTTGTAGTTTGTGGTGCACCACTATGTTTATGATAGGGCAGAGAAGTAGTACAGGTAATTGTGGAATGGAAATCATGGCCCAGATGTTGATAGTAGCTGGAGTGTTAGCTGTACAATTTCTTAATAACGGAAGACAATGCCAGGTACTCATGGGGTAGACACAGTTAATGGTAGAAGTCCCATGATGCATGACAGATAGTTTATTTAATAGTAGGAGAGGGAATGGCATGGGCATGCAAAGCACCATAGAGAATAAACCTTTCATCGCTGATGCTGAAAGATTGGCAGCCAAGGGCTTCGTGAACCACCCGATTTAGCAGCCATAACTCATATTTAACGCTTTAAAGGAATACCAGCGTTAAAAGGAGATTAAGTGAGTGCAAGGAAGAACAAAAGATGGGGAAAGAAGAAAGAAATATTGAATGAAAGAAAGGGTGAAACAATGGTAGCATGGGCGATAGAAAGAATGGATGATGGATGGATGGGTGGGTAGATGGAAGAGTGGGTGGACGGATAAGGGAATGAATAGGTGGAAGAACAGGTGAAAGGATGGCAGATTGAAGGGAAACCTGAGAGTGTAGATGGATGTGTGTATGTGTGCCGGATGGATGGATGGATGGCTTTATTGACAGATGGGTAAGTCGAAGGATGGATGTATGGGTGGATGGTTGCATGCATAGATGATGGATGTGTGAATCAATGGATGGAATGGCAAATGGATGGAATGGGGAAAGACTGAATGATGGATGAAAGAATAAATAGATTGTTATGAGCCCCAATGTACCCCAATATAGGCCTAGGTAGTTGCACAACCTTTTACCTACATTTGTCCTACCTTGCTCTATATAACGGTTCTGGCACTAACCTTTTACTTAGTTAAGTGCTGAATAAATGTCTGAAAAACTAGCCCAATTTATTATGCATGAGGATTCTTAGGGCATCATTTATGAAAGTGATGCATCACTGCGAGAAAACAGCGATGCTTCACTTTTCATTGTGCCCTTCTTGCGACACCAATGATATGTCATATTTACAGTATGACGCATCATGTCGCAAGGAGTTACAGATACGTGAGTATTTCTGACGTATCTGTAGTCGCAAAAATGATGCATTTCTGGAGTGTGTCACCAAAGTGATGCAACTCCAGCAATGGGTCATTACACATGGGCAAGTCTGATGTGAAATGTGCCTGCGTCAGTCTTACGCCTGCCATGAGGCAGGCATAAGATATTGACGCATTTGCGTCCTAAAAAGGGCACAGTGAAATCTTATAGATTTCACTGCATCACTTCTACAACCCTTTCTTGCGTCGGAACGCCACCCTGCATACATTATACCCGGCACAGGTATAATGTGGCGCTGGGGTTGACAAAGTGACGCAACTAAGTAGATTTCCACTTGGTAAATATGGTGCAACAAGGCTCATTTTTACGCCGCTAGTGCGTCACAAAAAGTGATGCACCGGCGGTGCAAAAGTGACGCAAGGGCTCATAAATAAGCCCCTTGGTATCACAGCAGGATTACCATCTTCTGCATGATAACTCTTTATAAGGGTCATCACTATCGTCATCCTTGGCCGACATGCCCACAGTACAATCACATCTATGGAAATCCAGTTAGGGTACCTTTTGGGTATATAAACATCACCTCTTCACTTGGCAAACCAGAGGAGAAGCTTCCATGCTGACACGAGATGCTGAAGTCCCTGCCTGCAGACACTCCAGCAAGCAGTGGTCTGACATTCCTCGTGGGGTGTCCAACTCAAGCTCCTCCGTACTCTCACATCAGGTAATGGGGTTGGCTCTTTCTTAGGGTGATTTTTGGCTATACACCTACGCACATGCTAGGTACACTCAGGTACATCTAATTAGGCTTGCATCGTAGGAGTACGCATGATTACTGCCATGTATTTATATGCCTGCATAAATTCATTGTTTTAGCACCTTGGTAGAATTCTACCTTTACTTTACTACGTTGGTGCTTATAACTGTAAACATCTGTTGGTCTAATGGTTGTTACAGCACATGTATTTTATACCAGAATGACACTGCTTATTAAAAAAGTCCCCATCATTTATTCTGTATATCTCTCTGAGAGCAAATAAGTATGAGTGACTGAGCGAAACGTACTGTACTGTTTCCACAATCCCTGAGGGGTCAGGGTTATCATGTTCGATTGTTGCCAGAAACTATTTACTCCTTGGTAAAATGGGCACATAGTGGCACTGTGAGCTAGCTGGTCCACAGACTAACATATCCTTTGGCGGTGTCTGGAATCGGTCTGGACACAAATCCCTCAGTTTATGTTGTCTAAACGTGCAGATCCTATATAGTTTTGTAGGAACTGCACGACAAGATGGCAGAATGCAAAGGTGATATAGTTCATATCAGCGGGTGGATGGGAGGGTGAAAGGATGAATGGATAGATAGTTGTATGGAAGAGCCTAGAGAGCTCTTCTAGGGAGGTTTGGGCTCACTTGCTTGACTCGCTAGGTGCCATCAGAGCTTTGGTTCAAAGTTGGGGGTATTTACATTTTCTGGCTGCTCACTTGGCAGTCAAGTTAAGGGGCAGGTGGAGAGGAGAATGGCATAATATTGAGTATTTATTTTGGCAGTGAATAAGCTCTCACAATTCCCAAGCAGGCAAATTCACAGAGATTAACATGTTTCAATAGAGAAATCCTTGGTTTCGCTTTGGTAGCATGGACAGAGTTGCAAGGTAGACCTTGGAAAAAATGTCAGATGTGTAACAAATAAACTAAACACGTGCACAGCTAATAAAAGAAATTACTTCCCCAAGTATATGAAAACTTTACAAACATTTAATAAACATAAATGGCCCAGAGAAGGGTTTCAAAAGTTGCTGTGTTTGAAAATAAAATATTCAAATAATTTTTGGAGCAAGAGCTTTGAGGTTGCACCTGAACAGGGCTGCAGAGTGTTTGTAAGTGGGAGCCCTCAATCTGTTTCATACTTCTGGTGGCTTAAGTATGACAAGGAGAGGACTTGAGGCTGTTCAAGGAGGTCTCTCAAATTCCGCTTCCAGATTCAGGGCTGATTTAGAGAACAGCAGTGTTTGCACCCCTTCAGAGGGGCCACAGTGATGTCAGGCACCACTCGGCCACTCTTCTAGTGGTGAGAATAGTTTCTTTCTAGTGTCCTGTGGTCCATCTTATTATGGCTCTGCAAACCAGACCAAGTGCACCCTTTTGGCACATGACTCTTAGGATAGTGAGGCTGAGGGTTTAAAGGCTACTCAGGGAAGTAGTGTGGGGGTCCAAGGCTCAGACCATAACAATCAACAAACAGACATACTAACTTAATGTCAAGCCCAATGCTTATATATCAGTTTAAAAAAGCACTTTAATCTCACCGTAAAAAATAAATATGCACTTCAATTGAGTTATAGTTACAGGTTTGCAAACTCGCCTATGAGGACTAGTAAAGTGACTATGGTGCCCTCACCCAGCTCTAGGAAGTTCGCCACTATCTAAAGTAGCTTATACATAGGGGTTAAATAGGCACAGGCACAGATCACTAGTGGTTATCTCATTTGATAGTTTGTGGGTCTGTTCAATAGCCCTTTAATCCAAAATAATTTATAATAGCAAAGGTTAACATCTGAGCAGCAAGTCCCTTTTACACCTTGTGTCGGCTTATGAATATCTCCAAGCACAATAGACTCTGCGTCTCAGAAGCAGACATATCTCATGCTTCTATAGGGCCCACCTTCCCTCAGTAAATCCTTTACTGAGACACTTTAAGAAACAATTGGATGTTGAGGCAGATAGAGTCTTCCATAATAAGGAATGTTTCCTCGCTCTTGAAATCTCTCACCTAAGATCCAGAAATGGCAAATTTAAACTAATTCAGTAACACTTTTTACCTCATTGGCCATTCATAAACACTTCTGCAGGCTACATCTATGTACCTCAGATGCAGAGACTGCTGTCCTCAGGCACATGCTGTGAAGATGCCCCATTTTCAGCCCCTTCGGATTTACATTACAAACCTGAATACTTCCATCAAAAGCAAGCCAATTCCCTTGGACTGGCCCTCCATAGCTTTAGGTCTATATAAGAGGTCGAAGAACAATCACGTTGCTTCCCGATTAACAGGTTAGGCCGTCCTTCTAGCAAAATTAATGATAACCCTTGAAAGGAAATCCAGAATTCCCCAATCCACCACATCTTGGTTTCCAACTCTTCTAAAATGGCCCAATGCGGAGATTTAGGCATTGAGGAGGGTAGAGGTCAAAGGCAGCCATAATTGCTCTGAGCTACATCTTGGGAGTCGATGAGAACATCTTAGAGCACCAGTTGCAGCAATTCCCCAACTTAACGTTGCTTTGTCTCAACCCCTTGCATGCTGGTAGCCTTAATCACTGAGAAGGATCTCACAGCATTTGTTTTCTTTCTCGATCCTCAGCCTCTGGTGGCTGGGATGTCACACACTTGATATTTATTACCGCCACTCCAATTCATAGACACTACAGCTCATTCCCTTCCCTTTACCCACAGTTCTACCTCCCGGATCTGATTTAGGTCTTATGTCCCCTTCCCCCTACCTCCCTCGCTTCACTCTCCACCGTTCATGTAAACCCCTAGTTTGGCGTTCTTGTCTTACAAATGGTCTAAATGGAGTGACAATGGCTACAGTGATACAAGTATCCATGTGGATGTATGCCTTGAGTGCCCAAGTGCTGTGTTTATGAATTACAGCTAGAGACGTCCCTTCAGTAGTCCAACCTTTGTGTTCTTCATTCTACTATTTTCACTCATAAAAATACTTATTCATGCCGTGATCTAATTGGGCAAGACCTACTATTGTATAGCTTTGCAGAACATCATAGAACCAAACGAAGCTTGTTTGAAAGAAAAAAAGAAGTAAAAGGCTTCCACTTGTCAAACAAAGAAGGAGTACTCTGCAACAGTTCCTGCCTACTTTGTTGTCGGCAAGGCAAGATCTCACACACATTAACCCCTTCCTTGCTGCCGACGTCCATTGGCCAATGGCAGCACTACCTTCCCAGTGCTGCCGTCGGCCAATGGCCGACGCGGCCCCACCCGTTTTGCGGAAGTGCCGCACTGCGGGTAAATCGGCGCCGCAGGAAAGGGGTTAAAGTGAGAAACCGCCCTCCCATATCATCATGCCTGTTACTTTTGTGGTATCTCTAAAGTATAGGGCACTTTCTGTAACACTTTATTTAGCATTTAAGCCCCTTCTGAGGGATTTTAAGGGCCCAAAGTCCTGTCCTGAAGGTGAAATTCTACAACGAAGGAGACGGCCTCTAACAACCAGTATAGCTTGAGTCAGAAACGATATTAGGCTATTAGAACTTTCCCCCTTACTGAGGGCAGAATGTTTTAAACTAAAAATGAAGACACAGGGAGGCAAACATTGCAACGTTGGAGCAGAAGGCCTATACCACCCATTTTTTGCTTTGAGCTACTCTATTGTCTTAAATGGGGCTCTCAAGTTTCCAATGTTCAGATGTTTTCATATATATTACGTTGATTTTAAGAGGCAACAGCATAGACCTAAAGACCTCTGTAGCCCCTGCACTGCTGGGGGACCCCAGCCCCCAAGGGAACCCCCAACTCCTCAAGAGGGCCCCCTATTCAATCATAGGCCAATGAATATCTCTAAGACATAGGTCACTAGGGCCCCCTCATCATACTATAGAGGGGAGCCCCATAATTTTGCGCTGGGCCACTGCATTACAATGCATTACTCCTACTTCCAGAGAAGAAAAAAATGATAGACACTCAATCGCAACATTCCTATGTTTTCTTCCTGACACAGTAGCCGTATCGTGAACAATGGGCATACATTGGTATTAGCACACTGTTGGCAGAGTTGCACTTACACTCTGTTATTTAGGTACAATGGGGCAGATGTATCAATATACCTATTTGCGATACTCAAATAGCGATTTTTTGAGAATCACTATTTGAGAATTGCAAAATGGTATGTATGTAAAAATTGGCTATTTTTTAGCGATTTCTTAAAATTCCTTAATTGCGATTAGCAAATTGCTAATCGCAATTAAGGAATAATTTCACTTTCATTTCTATGGGCCAGGAGGCCCATAGGAAGGAATGGAAAGTTATTTTCAATTTGCGATTTGGAATTTTGCTAATTGCAAATTGAGAATAATTTCAAGGGTGCAAGGGTGTCTTAAGGACACCCTGCTGCACCCCTGAAATGTACATGTGTGTGCATATGGCGCACATACATACCCTAAGGGGATGTATGAGCGCCACATGGCACCTTTACAAATGCCAAACAGTGTATTTGTTAAAGAATTCGCAAATTACCACCAACTACAAGTTGGTGGTAATTTGCGATTTCTTAAGGTGAAATCGCAAAAATTAAACGTTTCTTACACAGCATTTAAGGAATTGCAATTTGCGATTCCTTAAATGCTTTCTCAAAATTAAGGAATCACAAAATTTGGGATTCCTTAATTTTTGCATCATACATACCATTTTGAGAATTTTTAGTCGCAAACGCTGCTTTTTTGCGAATCGCAGCATTTGCTACAAAAAAAAATCCCCTGATACATCTGCCCCCTAATCATTAAACCTGATGCGACACCAGATTTGAATTAAGAATTTATTGTTTCAAAACACACAGCTTAACTATCAGTGCACACTATTATCTGGTTAATGGTTTTGATTTATACCTGCATGATTTGCTTTCTTGCTTTGGAATTTGCAGAACATCAGAGTGCTCTTAAGCCCAGTTAATGTCTTCCTTATGTTGTATGAGGACAGGAGACTGAGAGCAGAAACATGGCTTGCTCTGCATGCTCTGCATGCTTCTGCCCTTTAGCTCTTATTTCTTGTTATGTTATATTGTTATGTTATGTTATGTTATGTTAATTGAAATTAATATCACCCCCAGAGGGGTATCTCAGCGGAGGACAGAAGCAGGCAGAAATAGAATGCTAAATTAAAATGATACTGCCTTAAGCAGTTTCCACTCTGTTTAATTGTGTACTTTGAGGTTGAGCTCCAACCACAACTATGTCAAGGAGCAGGAGTCAGACAGTACTCATCTGCGGTCACTTTGGTTCAATTGAGATTAAACGCGGATATGGTCAGTGCAGTCAGCCCTGATTGGGACAGCTACAACGTCTGACTTGTCTTCCCACACCAATTAAAAACGTCTTACCATTCAAGCGAAAAGGACCTAATAACAACATTGCTTTGCCCTTTTAAGCTCTGTTTCCAGAAAACCACTGCAGCCTTTCAGACTTTTTTTAATGAATCAAATAATGCATGATGTGATATCACTGCCTAAGAAGGTTTGTGTGGGATGATGGAGCCCTTTCTATGCTATGATGTGGAAAATTGCAGTTTTAGAAACATGTTCTCTCATCCCTGAATATTTTCCTGACTATTAACCCTGCAGTAAGGTACTTGTCCTTGCATTAGAATACTATGAGTGTGGCTAATGTGTTCTGGCCATTTAGTCCCCCTTGGACCTCTTTGCATTTGGCTACTCAGTTTTGGACTTTTACTGTGAGTCTCACCACCTGAGTCTAACTCACAGTACATTCATGGTAAATGGACTAAGTCTGCACCAGCAGCATCTGCCTTGTGAGATAAGTCTCCTGCTGCTCAGCTAGGGCATGAGGCTCTGGGCTGGTTACATATGAATATGTGAGCATAAGCATGGACACGTGTGCGGTCTGCACATGTGAGACTACCGCCTTGCTCGGCCTGGTATCTGCACACATATAGCCTGGTGCAGAAAATACTCTTCAAGGATTGGTACTGACCTCCGGTGGGCCTTAAAATGTGAATGGACATTCATAATGTAGGCCTGTAGTGCATTAAATTATAGTTTCATTCCATTTAGGCCATAGGGTTCAGCAAGGTACCTATCTAAGGGTAATAATGAAGCATGAGAGTAGATTTATTGTCCTTAACATTGTATCTACTCTCCTTATGACACTTTAAGAATTGTCATATTTTACTGGCTCAGCTCAGATTCCAGACCTTTGTCGCCCTCCGTTGGGCCAAGTTAGTTACTCTGCTCGTCGGTAGAAGGACCAAAGGCCTCTCCACACAATAGACCCATTAAAAGTGCTTGCACAATTTCCTGCGAAAGGAAGGGGTGAGGAATAAATCTGCATCTGTTAATTAGCATGGCAAACTGCATAGCCCAGGCTCAAGGGAGGTGGGTTGGCCTCTGGAGCAAGCACAGGAAGGGCTCGCTTTTGAGGTTTTTGTAGGAAAGGATCAGACAGCTGTGTCTGCGTCAGCTGTGGTTGGAGATTAGTCTGTCGGAGAAGCTTTTTCCACAGACAAGTTGAAGGCAACATATTGGACTGTCCCAGAATGCTGTGCAGGAGGGTTGGGGAACGAATGGAGTAACCACAAGTCATCCCTGGAATGGTTTGCAGTATCTGAGTTCTAGAACTTCCCATCCCATTTAAAATCCCTACACAAGGGAGCGACAGATGAGAAGACACTGGACCTGAACAGATAATGGTGAAAGACTATCCAGCTGGAAGGAGAAGCCATGTTATGCTCCCTGAGGAATAGTTGGGGAAATGGACTTGCTGGGGAACCCTGGATGATTTGCCTGGGACTTCTGTGGCCTTTCTCTTGACTCTGCTGACACATATGTACCTACAAGAATCCAGGAGGCTCTGAGACCTGGGGAGTGCATCAGTGAGGGTGTTTAGATGGCTGGTTATGATATGAAGGATCTGTGGAAGATCATCCCTAGGCAGGAGAGAGCACCAGGCAGAAAACAGGGCTGGCTCAGAGAACAGTAAAAACTAAGCTGTCCAAGAAAAGCATCCCTCTGGAGGACAACAAGCCTGATGAGAATGACCACCAGGAGCAACATGAGGCTATAATCATGAAAAACAGCCCTACTGGGCTGAAGAAACAAGCCTGAGAAGTCTTGCCTACTGAAGAAAAATGGAAGGTAAATGAAGAGCATAGCGCTTCAAGCATCTTTCTAGAAATCCTACCTGGATGGGCCAGGGCCCAAGGGTCAGTGGCGGCTTAATAATTATATTTTGATGGGGAGGTGTCATGCATGCAACCTTCTCGCTGAGCAGAACTTTGGCCCTAGGGACCTCACCCCCAGGACTCAACGCAGTTGGAGCTTCCCTAGGGGATCCGATCTGCCCAGGGTAGAATGCAGCAAAAACATGAACATCAATGTTCTCTGATTCCCCCCTGGCATCACTGCCTCCTGCTCACCATGACAGGGAGCAGCGGGGAGGCGCAGCCTCTTCAGCCGCCCTCCCTGTGGGATGCAGGTGGGAGAAAGGTTCCTGTCAACTCATGCTTTGGCACCAACATCAGTGTCCACTGGGTAGGCAGGTAGTTGAGTGGTATGGGCTCCCCATGCTGCTCCAGCTGCCAGGGAGCACCTGGGTGCCCGTGCTCGACTCAGGCACTTGATATAAAAGAAAAAAACAAAAGGGGAATACAGTGAAAGACCACAAACAAAAGGAAATGTCAGCACGAAAGTCTCTAATAGCTTATGCATGCTTCTGGGAAGGAGCTTCTTGGAATTATCTGGAGTGCCCAGAAAACCACTATATGGTGCTTTTTGTGGGGCCCCAGACTGGACATATTATAAATTATAAACAAGGGAACCCGTTAGGTAGCATCGGACCAAGGGTATCAATTATTATAGAAAAACAAAGGTCCTATGCTCATTTAGGAATTTTCTTCAAACAATAATAATATATAGACCACAATAAGTACTATATATATTTTGCCAGTGTCCAGCCGGACAGTGGATTTTAATCCAATGTATTTTCAAAAATATGGAGCTAGGGATCGAAACGTCGACTGTTTTTTAACAATACCACATATTAGCCATTGAGTGAGATGGATGTGGATTATTGTTTTTTAGAGCTTGTGTTATTACATTCTATAGGCAAGCCTATTTGTTCTCCGAACTGTTTGCCTGATTATTTCTAAATTCTGTTTTGTGCACTAGTCCTTTTGTTTTTCCTCCCACCTTTTTCCTCTGTGTGGTACAGGATTGTGCCTGTGTATTAGTTTGTGTACTTATATTTCTTGAATTCATTTTTGATAAATACATTGGATTAAAATCCACTGTCTGGCTGGACACTGGCAAAATATATATAGTACTTATTGTGGTCTATATATTATTACTGTTTGAAAAAAATTCCAGACTGGACATAGGCACCACCAATGCTGGTTAAATGCTATGTGGGGGCTGAGGGGAGTGCAGATGCCCCCTATATGTGATCTTTTCAAAAGTTACCCTAAGTCTCACAGGAAGTAGTGTTTATGCCCCATTGATTTTCCGTAGATTTAAAGTGCTCCATGAGCCAGTTGTCTCATCCATCTGCTTTGGAAGTTAGGGACCTCCAGTAGTGGGTCCTAACATTGCATTAACAGCTTGGTGGAAGTAAAATATAAAGTCTCAGACCCATGTTATTGAATACAATGCTTTATTTACAACAGTGAATGTCTAACAATTCAAGGTCTGACATTATAATGAATGCAATTGAAAGTTGATCCTACTCCCATAGATTTCAATGGTGGGTTATAAAATGTTTTGCATATCAGCGCTAACCTCATCTATTTCAAAGGTGTTGTACTAATGAAATATAACATGCCCTTTGCTTTTAATGATGTGGTGGCACGCTGACAAAGTGAGACATGTGTCCCTTTCTCACTGTGCCATAGGACACAGGCTATCCGCCACTGATGACACCTAAGTAGGTTGAAACAGATATGGGGTTGCTTGTGAACCCTTCTGGAGGAAACCTTGTCTGGCAGTTCGTGAGGGACTGTTCCCATGAGGAGCAGAGTCTGTACTGAGTTGCACAGGGGGGGAGGGTCTGCCTCTGAACCCTGTGGGCCAATCTGATCAATTGATCATGCTTCATAACCTGAAGCTGGTAGCTTGGAAACTTTCTAGACAAAGTGGACTTTAGGAACAGGCTCTTGAACTCATTGACAAGGCTTGGTTCAATTCAAGTCACAAGAGAAACAAATTGGCCTGGAACAGATGGTCACTGTTAGAAATTGGGTCTCTGTAGTTGGCAAGTAGGGGCCCTCACTATAGTTAGGGTAAGGGAGTTACACAGCTAAGATAACCCCCTGCTCACCCCATGGTAGCATGGCACGAGCAGTCAGGCTTATTTCAGAGGCATTGTGCAAAGCATTTGTACATACACACACAATAACACAGTGGAAACCGTACAAAATTAGTCCACACCAGTTTAGAAAATAGTCAATATGTATCTGAATAAAACACGATCAAACCAGCAAAAATCCAACATACTCAAGCTAAGATATCACTTTAAAAAGGTTTAGGTCAGCTCAGTCCATAGGGATCTATGGATGTGTCTCTTTTAGCACAAAGTAGCTAGGATGTGTAGAAATTAAAGACGAAAACAGGTGCAGGGGAGGTGAGATGCCAGAAAGGAAAGTGATGTGTCAGTTCCTTACGACCAAGGTAGGTGATGTATCAGTTCTTTACTGCCAGGTGAGGTGATGCATCAGTTCCTTACTGTCAGGGGAGGTGATGCGTTGGGTCTTTACTGTGAGGGGAGGTGGTGCGTCGATCGCCGGACTTGCAACCTTGGTTCCTTACTGCTGGACAATGTCAAAGAAGAAATCAGCACCCAGGGACGATGTGTTAAAAATCCAGACGTACTTCGTCGATTTCACAGTGATGAAGCAGGCACTGCGTTGGGGTTGGAGCGGTGTGTCACGGGCTTCAGTGATGCCGTGCTCAAAACTCACACTAGCGTGGAAGGGTATATTCAGATGTGAGTCCCTTGCTCTTTGCACCATCAGGATTCAAGCTAGCCGGGCCGAAGACGGCCGAAATGCCAGAAACCGGCCCCCGGAAGCTTGTTCCCTTCCCAGTATAAGAATTGGCTTGGTAGTTTGGTCTGCCCTGTTCCCACGATGCACTGGGCCAGGGTCAGACTAATTTGCATATAGCCAAGTTCTGAGCTGGGATGGTGCAGTGAGCTAAAAAACGGTGATGGATCAAGCCCTGATCTTTGTACTGGGTAAGAGTGGTCTGCTTAATTCAGACACTCTCTTCATCCCCACCCCCTTTTCTGAATCATTTTTGTCCACCATAAGCGTGGAAGGGTATACTCAGATGTGAGTCCCTTGCTCATTGCACCATCAGGATTCAAGCAAGCCGGGCCGAAGACGGCTGAAATGCCAGAAACCGGTCCCCGGAAGCTTGTTTCCTTCCCAGTATAAGAATTGGCTTGGTAGTTTGGTCTGCCCTGTTCCCACGATGCACTGGGCCAGGGTCAGACTAATTTGCATATAGCCAAGTTCTGAGCTGTGATGGTGCAGTGAGCTAAAAAACGGTGATGGATCAAGCCCTGATCTTTGGACTGGGTAAGAGTGGTCTGCTTAATTCAGACACTCTGTTCATCACCACCCCCTTTTCTGAATCATTTTTGTCCACCATAAGCGTGGAAGGGTATACTCAGATGTGAGTCCCTTGCTCATTGCACCATCAGGATTCAAGCAAGCCGGGCCGAAGACGGCTGAAATGCCAGAAACCGGTCCCCGGAAGCTTGTTTCCTTCCCAGTATAAGAATTGGCTTGGTAGTTTGGTCTGCCCTGTTCCCACGATGCACTGGGCCAGGGTCAGACTAATTTGCATATAGCCAAGTTCTGAGCTGGGATGGTGCAGTGAGCTAAAAAACGGTGATGGATCAAGCCCTGATCTTTGGACTGGGTAAGAGTGGTCTGCTTAATTCAGACACTCTGTTCATCACCACCCCCTTTTCTGAATCATTTTTGTCCACCATAAGCGAAGAAGGGTATACTCAGATGTGAGTCCCTTGCTCATTGCACCATCAGGATTCAAGCAAGCCGGGCCGAAGACGGCTGAAATGCCAGAAACCGGTCCCCGGAAGCTTGTTTCCTTCCCAGTATAAGAATTGGCTTGGTAGTTTGGTCTGCCCTGTTCCCACGATGCACTGGGCCGGGGTCAGACTAATTTGCATATAGTATAGTTCTGAGCTGGGATAGTGCAGTGAGCTAAAAAACGGTGATGGATCAAGCCCTGATCTTTGGACTGGGTAAGAGTGGTCTGCTTAATTCAGACACTCTGTTCATCACCACCCCCTTTTCTGAATCATGTTTGTTCACCATAAGTGTGGAAGGGTATACTCAGATGTGAGTCCCTTGCTCATTGCACCATCAGGATTCAAGCAAGCCGGGCCGAAGACGGCTGAAATGCCAGAAACCGGTCCCCGGAAGCTTGTTTCCTTCCCAGTATAAGAATTGGCTTGGTAGTTTGGTCTGCCCTGTTCCCACGATGCACTGGGCCAGGGTCAGACTAATTTGCATATAGCCAAGTTCTGAGCTGGGATGGTGCAGTGAGCTAAAAAATGGTGATGGATCAAGCCCTGATCTTTGGACTGGGTAAGAGTGGTCTGCTTAATTCAGACACTCTGTTCATCACCACCCCCTTTTCTGAATCAAAACTCACACTATGGCAGTTCTTCTGATGCACTGCAACGGAAATCTGGGGCCTGTGGTGAAAGCTGTGGTCAATGCGTCAATTGGGATCCACGCTCTGATGCTGGCAGTGGCCATATGTCAAAGTTTGTAGTGATGCATTGAAAAAACAAATGCTGGAAGTCGATGCATGGATTTTCTCCTTCAGTTCACCAACTTCCACTTCCAAGGGACCAGGGACTTGATTTGTCACCACTTGTTCTCAATAGAAGACCCAAGCCACTGGTAGGTGAAGTCTTTGGTGGCCCTGAGACTTCTTAACAGGAGGCAAGCACACACAAGCTCTAGGAAAACCTTGGAAGCAGGATGTAGAAAGCAAAGTCCAGCCCTTTCATTCCCAGGACAGCGGCAGCAAGCAGCAGGCCAGCACAACAAAGCAACCAACAGAGTGTCAGTACCTCCTACAGCATCCAGCTCTTCTTCCTGGCCGAATGTCCTTTAGTTCAAAATTGTTCTAAAGTTATGGTGTCACAGCTCCAGTAATTATACCAGTATCTGCCTTTTAAGTAGGCAAACTTCAAAGGAAAGTCTCTGAAGATACATTTTTGAATTGTGTGTTCAGGGACCCAAACTCCAAATCTCTATCTGTTCCCAATTGATAGTTACACTTATAAGATGTTACACGGCTTCTCCAATGATAACCTATGGGAGAGATAGTCCTTGCAGTAGTGAAAAACAAAATTAGTAGTATTTCACTATCCGTACATGTAAGACACACCAGAACATGTCCTACCTTTCAAATACACTTTACTCTGCCCATGGTGCTACCATGGGCCTACCTTAGAGGTACCTTACATGTAGTAAAAGGGAAGGTTTGGGCCTGGCATGTGGTTGCACTTGTCAGGTCCACATGGCAGTTAAAAACTGCCCACACAGATATTGCAGTGGCAGGCCTGAGACATGTTTGTAGGGCCACTCATGTAGATGACACAATCAGTGGCGCAGGCCCATTAGTAGCATTTAATTTCCAGGCCCTGGGCATGCCTCGTGCACTTTACTAAGGACTTACTAGTAAATCAAATATGCCAATCATGGAGAAACCAATTACAGATACATTTTACACAGGGAGCACTTGCACTTTAGCACTGGTCAGCAATGATAAAGTGCCCAGAGTCCTAAAACCAGCAAAAATTAAATGCAGCACACAGACAAATACTGGTCAGAAGCAAAAGAGACAGGGGAAAAACATACCGAAGATGCCAGGTCTCACAGTCATGCTGGTTTGTGGAATGATGTTTGGATCCAGTGGCAGTAGAAATAACGTCAGTGACCAATTTCCTTGCATCTTTAGTGGCAGATGGCGCATTTTATAGAACAATAATTTCTTATCTATCATCAATTTCCACCAGTCATATTCCACTTGCAAAGTCCCCTAACTGTGAACACCGTCAACTTTCTAATCTTTTACAAGGAATATGATTTTCTGCTATCACTCAACCAAGGTATTCTGTCCTTTGGTGCATTTCTCGAGTTCTGACATTTCTTCAGTCTTGGCCTGATAATGTGTTCTTGTCTAGGAAACAAATATCTGCCAATTCACTTTATTCCTGTGCATGGCTACATACAAATGAATGTCAGACATTCGAGCACTGGGCTTAGAAAGTAGGTTTTTTACTCCACAAGGAGTCTCATTTACAATCTCCAAAAGAACAAAATTAGCAGCCAGGCAAGTCTCATTTCCAGTTTTTACAGAGCCCGAAAACTGGGGGGCTTATTTATGAGAGCCCTGTGCCACTTTTCCCTCACGTAAAGTGGTACATGCATGACTCAGTGCTCTGAAACAGATTTATAAAGCCACACAAAGACACCCTCCATGGCTTTGAGTGGCCTATAAATCTTGAGTAAGATAATGCAGCACAAACCGCTGCATCGCCTTACGTTGCGCCAGGGAGGCATTACATGGGTGCTGCGGTGGGTTTTCCCATGCAACACCCATGGATTTTGATACAGCTCTAGATTTACAAAATCATGTAAACCTGGGAAAGCGGCAAATCTTTACTCCTCCGGAGCTGCATTCTACGCACACATAGAAAGAGGAAAACACCTCTTATGGCAGTTTTTTTGCAGGAAGGGCACAATCCTGCATGCAACAGAGACACCCTTGCTCCATGGTGCGTGGGTGCCTGTGTTGGTTCTAGGCTGAAGAAACAGCACCCGCGCAGGGAGACGGGACAGGAATGCATTGTATTGCATAAATATGGTGAGTTCCTGCCCTTTCACTTTGCAGTAAGGCAGCACATCAAGACACCTTGCTGTGCTGCCCTATGGTAAAAACCCATAAATAAGAACCTATGTTTTTGTTTATTGTCTTCGAGAATATGAGAGGGCTAATTTTTTCTCAGATATATCCCATATGGCCGACAGAAAATGTCCTTTAGACACCCCCAAGGTTGTTTTCTGTCTGATGTTAGCGCAATGGATCAGGTGGATTTTGGCTGAAGCTTGTATAGACACCTGCATGTTTGGGCCCATCTGGCAAGAGAAGCAAAAGTTTGAAAATCTTTCACTGTTGGTTGGAGGACATCATGCACATTCCAGACTGGTTGTAAGATTTAATGTTCAAGGAGTTCTGCTGCAGACCTGTACGTAATCTATTTTACATGGTTGTTGATAAGCTTTGAACTTGCAAAATCTAAAGCCTTGGGTCCTGTCGTACAATCAAAAATGTTATAGATTATGTGCACCAGGATTTTTAATTCCATTATGAACTCTGAGGTGAGGGTTATCTCTCACTTAAACATTTTTGAGTTCAATGATCTTGTATCACGGTTTGACATTTTTCTAATATACCTCACCCAGATGCAGTTAAAGAAACTGTATGGTGAGTGTGTATTTAGTATGTTGTTTTCCCTCCAGTTTGAGATCAGAAACAAGAATAAATCTCCTGGTCTATTCATGCAATGGAATTGTTCCACGCAGCAAGAAGAGAAGGTTTATGAGGCACTGCTATTGTTTACGTGTTTACCAGGAAAGTAGTCCTTGGCCTACTTTACCCTTATGTTGATGGTTTATGTTCTTTTAAATGACTGTTACTGTAATAAAGCAAAGAAGACAATGCATAATCCTCGCCTCCGTGTCCTGAACAGAACTGAAAAGTCTTCTTCACATATGCTATAAAATGTTTGATTCTGTGCTAACTGCCACCAGGTTTTTAGAAGCCAGTTTCTCTTGGAGCATTACATTTATAGAACAGAAACATCTTGTTTTGAGAATATTTATAAAATTGTTGCTTCAAAAACAGCTGGATAGAATAAATCAATGGTATTACCAGTAGGAGGGGTGGGTGTGGAAGTAGATTTTCATCTAAGCAATAGTACAGATGTAAATAGCCCCTAAAAGTACGTATGTCATATGACTAACATGGTTGGTGTTGAGACCATGAAGGAAACCCACGTACGATAAGATGTTTGATCACTGCATACATTGTTTTCATAAGTATAAATCACAGTATAAATAGTGATATTGTAAAATAAGACATGAAAATTACAATGTACCACAGATTTAACGTTATCAACCTAAATGTTTTGAGAAACAATTTGTGCACTTAATAAAATTACTGAAGGAAAGCGCCCATATGTTGCATTTCATTATGAAGACCATCATTTCTCCACTACATGATAGCATCAAACACTCATTACTACATTTCCCTCATAGCATTCTTAACATGGTAGCCAGTCTCCAAAATGGCCACTAGAATGTTTCAAGACATTGATCAATGGGTGGCGGCTATACAGCCCAGCATCCATCTTTACTTCATGTTACTTTTCAAGGTGATCAGTCCCCTCCAGGAAAGGACCTCACTTGATTACTTACTATCCGGTCTGACCTGATGCTTATTATATTTTTTCACAGAACTGTAATTTTTACCTGTATGAGACCACAGGTAAACAATAATTGTAATCCAAATGTAATTGGCTTGCAGCATATTTTGCTGCATGCTTACATGTGAGTGACTAGCTACCCACTCTCTATTAGCATCTACAGTTTAACAAAAATGGGATGACCCTGTGTCCCTCAGAACCTGGGTATACATAAGTAAACAAAGAATGCTTCTTTCGGGTTAAAGTTGGTTACTTTTCAGCGCACTTCATGTCATATGCGTGCCCTAATTTCAATCTATAGCAACAGTATCTCAACCGCCTGAAAAAAGGAAAACTTTTCAAACAAAGACGTGACTTAAAATACTGTCTACTGTTTATGTTTTATCAGAATTAAATCATTCATAACATATATATTCACATATGTAGTAGATCAAGGCTGTCAACATACAGTGAAATATTAACGCATAAATGGTGATCATGTGACATATGTGCTCAGTGTTTGTCGAGTAAGCAATATATACAGAGTGGTCAAAGTTTATGTACATGTGGGGGATAGGCCAGATAATTATGTAAAACCTTTCAGCCTTGAAAAATTTTTAGGTGTATTTATCATACAAGGTGAAACACGTGTTGGTTGGAAATTTCTTCTGATCATTATAAGAAAAGCTCAAGAAGAATATGAATCAAAAATTGTTTCCATCTGAACGAGACTCTTGTAGTATTTCCAAGAGAAAATATTATTTATCTTGATTTTTTGCAGATAAGCTATGCCTTTTTGAGTGCTTATATTCTCTTCCTCAAATATTCAGAACATTGCCTAGGGCACTTAAGGAAGAAATATTGGGCATGCATCTAAAATCTGGAAATCCATTCTCCTTCCATCCACACCAGTCCCGCCTTTACACCCTTTAAAAAAGAACTCTAGCTTCTTCTCCGCTCTCTCGTCGTTTCGATAAAGGAGTTTCAGCTGTTATACGCTTATAGATCAGCTGAGTTTTACCACCTAACTTATCTGTGTCTAGCACATTTTTGACGACCAAATTTTTCCTTGAGTTGATCCTATGCCTCAGGTTGGTCCTGCTGAATCATACATTGATCCCACATCTCTTATCTGCTGGAAGTGGGAACACCTGCTGCTAGTGGTATACATCTCATCTAGATTTCTGAACAATGTCTTACATCCACCATGGCAGCTGCTGGGATATCCCAATCACCTTCATGTCTATCTGAGAAAGGAGCTCAACCTTTACTGTTGAAAAAGTGGAAACAACTATTGGACTTCTATCTCAATGCCATAGAGCAAGACAGTTTCTCCCTAGTCATAAAACAGGGTACTCTTGCGCAATCTGGGTTTTGAAGGAAGGAATATTTATGAAAGTTTAAATTAATTACTCTGTGTGAATGGTCAAGAAGAACAAGAGATATTTTAAAATGTCTAACAATGTGTTAGAGTTGCACTTTGGAACTTATATTAATGTTGTTCTCAAAAATAACCCGGCTCATAAGGCACACCTAGGTAGGAATCCAACCAAAGGTAGGGGAAGAATTATACTGGTGGGCAGCAAAAGATCATTAGGTGGAATGTTACATCAAAGATTGCATTCTCTGTGCTAGAATGATAAAAGTTGACCATCATGTACAGCCTGACTTTCCCCTATAGAAGTACCTGATGAACCTTGGAAAAAGGTGGGTCTGGACATCATTGGGCCTTTCATATTGATGTCTCCTGGAGATGGATATTTATTGCTATTAGTAAACTATGTGTTGAAATGGGTTGCACCTACGTGTGTGAATTCAGTGAACACCACGTGGTTTACAATTCTTAAAAGATGGGTTTGTGCATGAGGGTATACCTAAATTCCTGATCTCAGACAACGGTGTCTAATAATTCATGCCACTGGAAATGCATGTGTTTAAATGGCTTATCAACAGTTCACCATATGACAGCACTTTACGCTCCCCAGACGGTTGTACGGCTTTACGACGCGTACTTTTACAATGCGTGCCATTACAACGCGTTTTTTTCAACGCAAGTCGTTACCACGACTTGCGTTGGAGGGGGTGCGGACTTAGGAATTTTTTAATTTACTATTCCAACACCAGCCTACGTACAGTAGGGAAAGTGTTCGATAGTAAATTAAAAAAAATCCTTGTCCTGCAGCGCCCTCCAGCGCAAGTCGTGGTAACGGCTTGCGTTGAAAAAACCGCATTGGAACGGCACGCGGTGTAACAGCCGCGTCATAAAGGCTGTTCCCCCCCCAGACCCATGATTTGGTTGAATATATATGAACAGGATTGTCAACCCTTGTGCCCAGTAAGCTGTTGAGGTAATGTACTGTGTGAGACTTTGTGGGACATCATTGTGTTTCTAATCGGATGACAATGAAATTGGTCTTATTATTATGATATTATATAAATAGAATTATCAACACAAAACTTAATCCTGCCTGGTTGGGAAGTGGTTGCCTTCAATATATGAGCATGAATGTGGAAACTACACAGTCAGTTTGAAGAGAGAGAGGGGAAGAGAAACCAGAGGTTGTATAAAACGAGTTCTATGACACTAGGAACTGAGTTGAGAGAGCTGCCTGGTTTGTGCTCCTGGTACCTCACATGGCAAACAAGCATTTGCAATGCAATAGGTCTCGCATTAATTAAGTATGAGCTATTGGCATTGCTAAATATTGCAACACCAATTGCAACAAAAGTCTATAAATTGTAGGCCAAAAAAATGTATATTTATTTTTGTAGCAATGGTGGCATGCTGCGCAATAGATGAATATGTTTAAAAGTAAAGTGCACCATACTGCGATTGCTACAATAGTTAATTGTGGATGCGTTAACAGTTGATGTGTGCACTGATGGCTGGTGGTGTGTGTGCCTGTTGAAATTGTGCACTGATGGCTGGCAGTGTGTGTGCCTGGTGGAAGTGTGCACTGCCGGCAGGTGTTGTGTGTGCCTGGTGGAAGCGTGTACTGACGGCTGGTGGTGGTGTGTGCCTGGTGAAAGCATGCACTGATGGCTGGTGGTGTGTGTGCCTGGTGAAAGCGTGCACTGACGGCTGGTGGTGTGTGTGTGCCTGGTGAAAGCATGCACTGATGGCTGGTGGTGTGTGTGCCTGGTGAAAGCGTGCACTGCTGGCTGGTGGTGTTTGTGCCCAGTGAAAGCGTGCACTGACGGCTGGTGGTGTTTGTGCCCGGTGAAAGCGTGCACTGACGACTGATTGTGTCTGGTGAAAGTGTGCACTGACAGTGTGGTTGTGTGTGTGTGTGTGCAGTTGTGTGTGTGGTTGTGTGTGTGCTTGTATGTGTGGTTGTGTGTGTGGTTGTGTGTGTTGTTGTGTGTGGTTGTGTGTGTGGTTGTGTGTGTGTGGTTGTGTGTGTGGTTGTGGTTGTGTTTGTGGTTGTGTGTGTGGTTGTGGGTGTGTAGTTGTGTGTGTGATTGTGAATGTTGTGTAGTGTTTGTGATTGTGTTTGTGGTTGTGTGTGTGTGGTTGTGTGTGTGGTTGGGTGTGGTTAGGTGTGGTGGTTGTGTGTTGTTGTGTGTGTGTGTGGTTATGTGTGTGTGTGGTTGTGTGTGATTCTGTGTGTAGTTGTGTGTGTGGTTATGTGTGTGGTTCTGTGTGTGTGGTTGTGTGCGTGGTTGTGTGTGTGCTTGTGGTTGTGTGTGGTTGTGTGTGTGTGTGTGTGTGGTTGTGTGTGTGGTTGTGTGTGTGTGGTTGTGTGTGTTGTGTTTGTGGTTCTGTGTGTGGTTGTGTGGTTGTGTGTGGGTGTGGTTGTGTGGGTGGTTAAGTGTGTGCTTTTGATTGTGTGGTTGGGTATGGTTGTGTGTGTGGTTGTGGTTGCGTGTGGTTGTGTATGTGTGTGTGGTTGTGTGCATGTGGTTGTGTGTGTGGTTGTGTATGTGTGTGTATGTGTGTGTGGTTGTGTGTGTGTGTGTGGTTGTGTGGTTGTGTGTGGTTGTGTGTATGTGTGGTTGGGTGTGGTTCTGTTTGTGTGTGGTTGTGTGTATGTGGTTGTGTGTGTGGTTGTGTGTGTGTAGTTGTATGTGTGTAGTTGTGTGTGTGTAGTTGTGTGTGTGTGTGGTTGTGTATGCGGTTGTGTGTGTGGTTGTGTTGTATGGTTGTGTGTGTGGTTGTATGTGTGGTAGTGTGTGTGGTTGTGTGTGTGGTTGTGTGTGTGTGGTTGTGTGTGTGCGGTTGTGTGTGTGTGGTTGTGTGTGTGATTGTGTGTGTGTGTGGTTGTGTGTGTGTATGGGTGTGTGTGTGTATGAAGTTGTGTGCTTACCTCCAATTCAGTCTGTCACAGGGTGAGTTGCTGGGGTTGATGGAGAATGCCCCCATATCCGTTACTCCCCATGTCATAATCTGCAAGTTTTAGATATTCAGTTATGTATGATTGTATATATTTGTAAATTTATTGTGTTTGCTTTTAGCACATTGAGCATGGCATAATTGATATGCGTAGTATTTTTTCCTGGCCAGATATCCAGAACATTTCTCCTGCTTGCATATTCAGCAGGTTTTACATTGCCTTTGCCTATTAGATTGCAGAATATTTTAGGTGGTCCAAAACATTATGGCTGTGTTCCTTAGCATTCATATAGGATAGCTAGAGTTAGATTCGTTGCGACTAAGTATTCCAGGGAAGCACAATTTTCGATACCTCCCGTAGCATATTTTTAAAGTGCCATTCATGATAATAAGTATTACGTGGGGCACTGGAAAGATATTAAGTGGGATGAACGTTATTGGGGCTCATCTTGGTAAAGATTTTGTCTGGAGACTAAAGATCTATTTCGGGGTGGGGGGAGGGGGGATGGACTTTCGCAGATTGACAGTGCCAGCGGGATATCAACGGGGAAATAATTATCGAGATTCAGGTAAAGCCCTCAAACCTGGTGAAGTTGAAACGAAAACTCCCCATACAGAGCCTACACTGAAGCGAACTTCCCATCCTTGAAACACACTGGTAAAGGAGGATAGGTTATTTATTGTGGAAAACTTTAGCAGGCTTGGACTGCTCCGAATGAAAGCCACTTCGAAAGTACATTTTCATATTCTGTGGTAGATGGAATGCAAGGCCATTTTTAATTTTTTTTACCCCATAGCACTTAAAGCGCTGGATGGGAGCATTGGCGTCTATATATTAGCAAGACAAGCCTTGGCCGCGTGGCACGAGAGTCAGATGGCAGCTGTGGACGTCACGCGCGCTTGTGCACGTGACAGCAAGCTGGTGGCTGGCATGTCTGAGAGACATGCCTGCTGGCTTTGCTGCAATCCTCTATGTGGGCTGCCCCTTACAACGCGTGCCCAAGTAGCCCCTGACTCCAGCAGGGCCATTCACGAAGCAGTGCACCTCGCGGCCAGAGCGCTGAACTGGATGGGTTTCTACATACTGGTGGTGGAGGGGGGCAGCTGTGATTCACGGGCGGGGTATCTGCGCCAAACTGCACCCGCTGTGCGCCTGTTGACTCTGCCTGCATGTGCACTGGTGCAGGTAGAGGGGTTCTAGGCTGTGTGAAAGGTCTGTGTGAATTGACGGAACACCTAATAGGAAGCAGTAGAAATACTATATATTGATAAATGCCGCCTTTCTCACGAGATACTGTGTGAAGACATCATCAGGCCTCGGAATTCTTCGTTTGTAGCAGTATCTGGAATAATGCACTTAGTGCGTGTCTGGATAAATGACTGAATTTACCTTGCGGTGAAATATTGATGCAAGTCTTGTTTTGTTGCATCTGCAAAAGAACCTGCTACGTGATGTGGTGATGTAGTTGTAGCCTCTTGGGTGCTTCTTTTTGCAATATCTTCTATTTTATGCAATATATTCGACGCCAGTTTAATGCAATGATCTTGAACATGCCAACAAGAGATGGATGAGGGGCTGGAGGAGGTGTGGAAAAAGTAGAAATGAGTGAAGGGGAATGAAAGGAATGGGAGAGGATTGGTGGCAAAGGTGAAAGTAACAAGAAGTGAGACTGCAAGAGGTGGGAGAGAGGAGTTGTGATCACTTTCACGGCCGCTTTGATGTTCTCAGTAGCCGCGCGGCTCACTGAGAACATCAAAGCAGCCGCGAAAGTGCTCCCAAAGGCTGCAGGCTGACAAATTGTGTGCGCTCCCGTGGCACATGCACTGTACCCGATCCGCCTGCAGCCTTTGGGAGCACTTTTAAAAGCCCCACTAATTATCTCGCAGAGCATCACTTACGCATTAGCTAGGCGAGACCTAAGAAGGGGAGGTCCAGGTTCCTGAGACCTTATGCCTTTACAGAAGTGAGGAGAAATGTTGTTGTGCTAAACACTGGGGATGTGTGGAACATGTCCAGGTTGGTTAAATCAGAACCTCAAAGAGACACTGCTGAGTTTGGTGCTATGCCCATCCTACACAGGAATGACGTTGGTGTATTTTTGATTGGCCGTGGACACTCTGATCAAGGTCCAGGCCCCAGTCAGAGGCTGAAGAAGAAACCTCTTTGGAGTAAGGACTACATTTTGACTTAGGGCCTGATTATGAGTTTGGCGGTCTCATTGTCGTATCACCTCAGCGGCGATCTCTAGAAGACCGCTGACTCTGCAATCTCCTGCCGGCCGTATTATGATGTTCCCGATGAGCTGGCAGTCTCTTGGCGGCGGTGTCCCGACAGAGTGAAGTTTCGCTGCTGGAGAGAGATAAGTACAACACTGTATACCTGAAATACATATATATATTGTGTATGTGTCGTTATGTATATGTAGGTTGTGTGTACTGTATGTTTTGTCACATGTTGAATATAACGAACTGTTACAATGCACTATGTAGGAGAAGTGAAGGTGAAGCCTACCTTTGCATCTGGCAACAACAGGGTTGCAAAACGCTGTGATATGGTGACACCAGCACAGGAGGCACCTGGAAAATGGCCTCCGACACAGATTCCGGAGTTGGACCCTGAAACTAGGTGAGTTTTCACTTCTTTTTGTGCCTTTTTCGCTGATGTGCACATGGCGGGCCCCCTCCAGGAAGAGGTTGATAGAAAGGCAGATCGTAATCCGGATGGCGGTAATCTTGACGGGACTGCTTCCAAGTCCTGAACTTGACTTTCCTGCCGTCAACGCGGTACCAGGAGTCTCAGCGGTGGGGGCTGTCCAGAGGCGGTCTTGTAGCCGAGTTCCCCCCAGGCTTGTAATCGGGCAGTCGGACCATCAAGGCAGCAGGCACGAAGACCACTGAAAAAGTGACGGCAGTGCCTTTCCGTCAAACTCATAATCAAACCCTCAACCTCCTCATGGAGATGTTACTATCTTCAATGTGGGGCTGTTGTTGTTATCTTCTCAGATTTTAGGTATGTCGTGAGATCTTTACCCAGGGTTGTTTATGTCTTTTTGCCTTCCTGGTGTTATTGGTATTAAGAGTCAATTAAGTGACAATTGTTTCCCTTTATGTTTGACCTGCACCTCTTTCCTTCTTCGAAATGTCCAGCTTATGTCGTTTTCTCATTTTATTTTATTTCTCTTCTAAGAGGGTGTTGTGGCTTGTCGCATATCCCTATGCCCCTTAGAACCTGATGCTGTCGGGGCACAAAACACAGCCCAGCACCATGCTCCTAAGACAGCGGTACTACCCTCACTGTATATACACTGTACTGTAATTATAATAATCTGTCAATAACATTTTTTGAAATAAAAAAAAATAACCTGATGCTGTCATCAGGTGTGTCACTAGAATTCTTGTGTGTCACCTTTGATGTGGAGTCATTGGGAATCCATTCTGGTAAGTTAGGTATTGCCTTTCCTATGCTTTGCTGGGGGTTACTTGATATGAACTACATTGCTGATTAAAAGCAAAAGAGGCTTAACTCTATTGTTATTTCTGATCATAATGATTCTCACGGGAAAGGTTTATTTTTTAGCACTGCATGGAAGATGTTTCAAATGGATTTCTTTACGATGAAAGCCATGCCCACATGAAAAACTGTCCTAGCCATAGAACTGCAAATTAATCTTTATTTTTACTTATTTGTGAAGTTATTTTGCATAGCAGGTGCAACCACAGTGGCACAAAAAGTGGGACAAATCATATATACAAATATGAAAATCCTGTAAAGCACAAAAAGTCGTAATAGTACATAAATTCAGCTGGTCTGAAACACCCACGTCCAACGAAATAGAGTAAACACAATGAAAGATTAAAAGTCCAATTGCAGCACCCCTAAATACATGCCTATTCCCTGCTGACGAGAGGTAACAACCTCGAAACACGTGTCCAGGGATGGCCAACGCGACTTTGATTTTTTGCTCAAGACCCTGGCTGAGGCGCACCCGCTGATGCTCACGACATGGACCACGATGCTTTGGGGCAACACGCTGATAGGACAAGCAGTGTGCGACCAATTGGACTTTTACAATGATGGTACAATGATGGTTAGATGAAAAAAAGGAAAAAACAATGGGTTTCACTCAGCAGTGAGGGCAGTAACGGGGATATCTCTCCCAAAGATGTCCACACAGATCCAGACTGTGTAGGGCAAGTCACAGGCTGAGGCACCCCCAAATGAACTATGACCTGCAAGTAACACATTCACATGCCATCACGGCTGAATCATTTCATCGTCCTGCATCGTGGAGAAGTGTGGCTCACTGGTTAGAAGCGGCAGACCCTGAAGCAGAGATCAGACCCGGGACCAGGGTTCAATTCCCAAAGCGGCAGGGTCGTGGGCTTAATGTCTGCGGACTCGATAATTCTCTTGCCTCGGCGCCCACTCTAATCATGGGTGCCACGCTGCAACTCTGGGCAATAGCTTGCTTAATCTCCACAACGGCCCCTACAACGCTGGGATGCCTGGCTTCACCTTGGGGGTGCCCAGGAGGGGCATCTCACAGGGAGAGCCAGGAAGGGTTCCGCAGCGTTATACAGCGCCGGGACGCCCTGTTGCTGGGGCAGCTGTGCGCTTTACAAGGATACTACATTTACATTTACAAAGGCCACCAATAAATGGGGTGTCTTTGCATTACGTAATGCTTGTAACTCTTGCTTCTTACAGAGCAGCTGGCATGCACTCTGTAAGCAATACATTGTCGCTTGTTTTGTAGGAGTACCACTGCCAATGTATATGAGGATAGAGTCTGGGGTTTACCATTAAATGGATTATGGATTTAAGGGCAGACCATAGAGATTGACGACGGTGCAAAGACAGTCAGAGGCGAGCCCTGCAAAGGAGTGTAAGAGGCTGGGCCTGACTTGTATCTTGGTGGTGCCACAGAATTATTTATTTAAAAAAGAAATAATCTCTGCAAGGGCACAAAGTGTTTCTCCGGCTCCCTCATCCCCCGCTTCAGGTGATGGTGAATACAAAGACAAAGCATCGCAGCACTAGAGTAGGGACCACAGCAACGCTCATTGGCTCAGAGCAAAGATTGGAAAAGAGACAAAAAAGGAGGAAGAGAAATCTAGGAAAAACTGAATTATGGGGAAGCAGGAATGGAAAAGCACCTGCAAAAGTGAGATACAAAATTCAGGAAGTGTAGGATGGTGGGGAAAAAAGAGGTCGAATCAAAGAGGGCACGGTGGCCTTGGTATTTGACAACACTGGCATTCAGCAGCAACGGTAATTGAAAAACTCGGGACCCCTGCACGCTTAATTATTTATTTTTTATATATTTACAAATGAATACTTGTATGTTTCCGGTTACTCAGAAGAATGGGCAGACATCCCCACTGTACAATTCACACGTGTGTTTTGGACCATAAAGGGACACGGTTCGTGAACTGGAAAGGGAGGGGAGGCTCATTTTACACAAGTTCTAGACAGAGAGGCATCAGGTTTAAGGTGTCCGTGCACGCTTGTCACGTACCATGGAAATGACTCTCCGAATAGGAGTTATGGAGACCCTGGCGACAGGCTGGACGACCTATATGCTTAAATGAACAATAATGAGGCAGAACACGGCAGTGACTGGAGAATCCATTTTTGCAGAGAAAGAGATGGCTTTTGACGACTGATCCGAAACACGCCAAGGTTAAATGAGAAATAGTCTGCGATTGCTCGGATGTGGAGCACGTCCCACAGTAACCGTACTCATAATGTAAAAGCTGCCGGGAGACCAGGGATCCGTGCAATTAGCTCTGTGAGCAATGGCTGTCACTTCCAGACGATTGAGCTGGGCTCATTTCCTCAGCACTGTCACTCCCTGCGGATCCCTATTGTCTTAGGAACATGACGCTAACAGGCAGAACGCGGAGGCCCTGCCTCGCGCTGCGCGCTGACGCGCTCCTCCACGCGCTGAGATAGCGCATTCAAAGGGGCCATGACAGGCACACGTCAGTGGCGTAGCCAGCGTGGCGTGGACTCTGGTGCAACGAAGGACACGAGCTGCTGTTTGAATAATATAATACATAAACAGTCAGAGTTCAGCAGGCCCCTCAGACCTCTGGGCCCGGGTGCCACTGCACCTGCTGCATCATTCAATGGAATCTACACTATAGACCTACAATAGGAGTGTGACAAGTGATGTTAACAGCTCCAGCCATTGCTAGAAGATGAAACTGCTGGGAGTGTGTAGGCCAATCACAGTCACGGTGTCACAACCACAGAATTAACCCTTTCATACTGTAAATGTCAACGAACCTTTACCTGAAATGTAAAAAAGTACTGAAATAGTGAGAGAGGGAGAAAGAACAAGCATCGGCAAAGCCAATAGGTCATGCATGTGCAAGCCCTTTTGGCTTTGGTCTTTTAGCCATGTTGTACAGCAAGGTGGCTATTGTTCAACATGGCTAAATGTGGTGTGGAATAGAGTGGCGTAAAATAGAGTGGCATATAGTAGAGAGTTGTAGAGTAGAGTAGTGTGGAGTGAAGTGGCGTAGAGTGGCGTAGAATGGAGTGGCTTAGAGTAGAAAGGCTTAGAGTAGAGTGGCGTAGATTTGAGCGCCATAGAGTGAAGTGATGTAAAGTGAAGTGGAGTGGTGTAGAGTGGCCTAGAGTAGAGTGGCGTAGAGTGGGGTGGCATAGAGTGGTGTAGAATGGCCTAGAGTAGAGTGGTGTAGAGTGGAGTGGCATAGAGTGGTGCAGAATGGACTAGAGTAGAGTGGTGTAGAGTGGAGTGGCATAGAGTGGAGTGATGAAGAGTGGCATAGAGTGAAGTGGAGTGGCGAAGAGTGGAGTGGCATAGAGTGGAGTGATGAAGAGTGGCATAGAGTGAAGTGGAGTGGCGAAGAGTAAAGTGGCATAGAGTACAGTGGAGTAGAGTAGAGTAGCATAGAGTACAGTGGAGTGGCATAAAGTGGATTCGCATAAAGTGGATTAGAGCAAAGTGACGTAGAATAGAGTGACGTAGAGTAGAGTGGTATAGAGTATATATAGTGGCATAGAGTGGAGTTAGGTGGAGTGGAGTAAAGTTGTATACAGTAGAGCAGAGTCTGCAGAGAGGAGTAGAGGGGCGTACAGTAGAGTTGCACAGAGTATGTATAGTGGCATAGAGTGGAGATAGGTAGAGTGGAAGGGAGTAAAGTGGTGTAGAGTACAGCAGAGTCTGTAGAGAGGAGTAGAGTATCATAGAGTACAGTGGCGTTGAGGAAAGTGGCAAAGAGTATAGTAGCATAGAGTAGAATGGAGTGGATTGTAGTGGAGTGGCTCGAGTAGAGTGGAGTGGTGTAGAGTGGAGTGGCATAGAGAAGAGAAGCATACAATTGTGTGGTATAGAGTAGAGTGGGATAAAGTACAGCGGTACATGTTGGACTTGTGTAAAGTGAAGTGGAGTAGAGTGGTGTAAAGTAGCGTAGAGTTTGTAGAGCAGAGTGGAATGGCGTAGAGTGGCATAGAGTAAAGTGGCATAGAGTAGATTGGAGTGGCACTGGGTGGCATACAGTATAGTGGCATAGAGTGAAGTGACAGAGTTTTGTAGAGTGGAGATTAGCGGAGAGGTGTGGTGTGAAGAGGCATAGAGTGGAGTGGGGTACAGTTGAGCAGGGTACAGTGGAGTGCAGTAGCGTAGGAAGGCATGGAGTAGAGGGACATAGTTTGGCATTTGTGGAGTGGCATGGAGGGGAGTGGTGTAGCGTGTGGTTGTGCAGACTGTCATAGAGTGGTGTGGCATAGAATGGAGTACTGTAGAGTGGAGTGGATTGACATACTTTAGAGTGGGGTGGGGTGGAATGGCATGGACTGGAGTGGCATACAGTGACATGGAGCGAGGGAGTGTAGAGTGAAGTGGCTTAGAGTGGTGTAGAGTAAAATGGCGCAGTTTAGAGTGGCGTTGAGTAGAGCGGTGTTGACTTGTGTAGAGTGGCGTAGAGTGGTGTGGAATGGCATAGAAAAGAGTGGCATGGAGAGGAGTAGATTGGCATGGAAAGGAGTAAAGTAGCTTAGAGCACAGTGTAGAGGCTTAGAATGCAGTGGCTTTTAGTGGTTTAGAGTGGAATGGCTAAGAGTGGAGTGGAGTGCAGTACAGTAGAGTTGCGTGGCATGGAGTGGTGTAGAATGGTGTAGAGTGGCCTTAAGTGGGGTCAGAGTGGCGTGGAGTTGTATGAAGTAGCATGGAGTGGCAAAGAGTGAAGTAGATTGGAGTAGAGTGGAGTGGCGTACAGTGGAATGGAGATGTGTAGAGTTGCGAAGAGTACAGTGGTGTAGGTTAGAGTGAAGTGGCGTACAGTGGAATGGAATGGCATACAGTGGAGTAAGCACAGGTTGTAAGCATTTATTCCTCCTTTTCCAAATTGTTCTACTGTTTCAAAGGCTGGATAGGTCCAGAGCCTTAAGCTAATTTTCCTCCAAATAAGTACGGATTTGGGATTCATATCCAGTCTAGGGATTCCTGGGCCTTTTCGTTTTTTGTTCACATACAGTGGAGTGGTGTAGAGTAGAGTGGCATAGAGTGCCTTGGAGTAGCATAGAGCGGCATGGAGTGGAGTGCGATAGAGTAGTGTAGACTGGAGTGGAATGGAGTGGTGTAGAGTACAGTGACATAGAGTGGAGTGGCGTAGAATTGAGTGGCGTGAAATGGAGTGGCGTAGAGTGGAGTGGCTTAGAATGGAGTGGCGTAGAGTGGAGTGGCATAGAGGGGTGTGGAGTGGCAGGGAGTGGAGTGGCATAGAGTAGAATGGCATTGAAGAGTTTGGTATGGCATGAATAAAGCTGCAAAGAGTTGCATAGAGTGGAGTGGTGTAGAGTTGCATAGAGTGGTGTAGAATAGATAGTACAGTTATGAGTTTAAGTAACTTAAACAAGGAAGGACATTTTAAATCAAAGGCATGAAGCATAAAGGGGATAAATGGCGGAAAGGCAGCGAAAATAGGCCTGTGGTGGCAAGCATCATGGAGGTGTAAATATGTTGTTAGTGTGGCATTTAAATATTATAAATGCTTAATCCAACCCCAAGTAAAATCTATTTTAATTTTAGTTGTACAAATAGGCTAAAAGATGCGGGCATAGATAAACAATGTCTACAAATGTGAAAACAAAACAAATGGAGAAAGCAGAGCAAGAACTAGAAATAGAGGAATTGCCTGAAACACGTTTCATCAATCCCAGCACAACCAGCAGATGGACACTAATTAATCTGTGCTTGGTCCTTGCTCTGCAGAAAGAAAAGAAAGTCCTGCAAGCTCCAACTAGTTAGGAGGCAGCAAAAAAGAGAGACATTTAAACCAGTGAATGGTAAGCAATGGCAGGCTCCAAGCGTCTCGTTGAAATAATAGAAAGGAAGAGAGGGGTAGAACCAGAGACAGGTATATGGCTAGATAGATGTACATACAGGATAGATGGATGGATGGATGGATGGATGGATGGATGGATGGATGGATGGGTGGATGGGTGGATGGATGGATGGATGGATGGATGGATGGATGGATGGATGGATGGATGGATGGATGGATGGATGGATAGATAGATAGACATTGCGAGAGCTGGCAACTTCAGCGCTGAGGCCAGAACTTATTCCGGTTTTTGGTAAAATCCTGCTTCTGACCAGGTTTAAATGAAAGGGTGGGGATCCTGTCAGGTTAATCCCAAAATCCCCTCTGTCAAAATGCAGAATAATATCTGCCTGAAAAGGTAGCCTGCTGGGCTGGAAGGGTTGGTAGTCAGCCCCTGTTGCTGTGAGTGGGAGCAACTCTTTTTATCCTCCGGCCCTTTGCTTTGGAGCTGGGGCGAAATTATCAAACAGCAGGCGCAGTGGCACTGGGCCAGGTGGCCTTCGGAGCTCAAACTGAACTGTGATAATTTGCTGTCATTTCCTATTCAAGCGTGGTTAGCACAGCCATTTTCCTTGCTTCAGGGCGATGCCGCCCTTGCTGAGACATTGCTTCAGGGTCGTTTTGGCTTATTATCCCTGGTCAGGCATGCCTGAGAGGTCAGTCTTAGGATTTTCCTAAGCTAGAGGAGATGTGAGGATGTTCATCACTCTTTGGGATGGGGGAAACACAATGGTACCTTTGGAGCTGCAAGGTACAGCAGGAGAAGACTTAGGGCTTTTCTATACTAACCTGGACACCATGTGGGATAATTCATCTGTTGATCTTTTACCCTGGCATTCCCTCTCCACTGCTGAATATACCAGGATGCCCCAGTACAATGAGACATACACCACTCACCAAGATTCATTGGGTGGCCATGCAGGTCTAATGATTAAATAGGCCACAGGCCTAGGAATACTTGTTTCCCTATTCTGATGTCTGCCACTGCACTTTGCTTCCCCCATGTCCACCATGAGAGAGCAGACATGATTCTTAAAGATTCCCATCTAATTTATGCCCTAGATACATCTGTACCCACATGTCTAATAGGATCTTGCACGGGAGAGGTGCAGATTTACGACTTACAGAAAATCACAAAGCTTTCATAATTATATCTGGAAAACAATCTTTGAGAAGGTGGGAAAAGGCTACAGAAAAATCTGTGAATGTCCACAAACGTGTAGGTTGGTGGAGCTGCTCAAACTCTGGAACACCCACTGTAAGAAGTTGTTTTATTTGTTCGAGAGGATGAGTACTCATTTCAAGCAATAATCACAATCCTTGTCATGGTAGCCCACACAGGTCAATAAATAAACCTGTGCTAAACCTTTTGGTAACTCAGCACAAAAGCAGCCAGGCTTAACTTAAAGGTAATGAGCAAATTATTCATGCAGCACTTAGTAATGAGGTGAAAAACAAAGCAAGACAATTCCCAGAACTATTTAGACAAAATAGAATATATTTTAATAAATAAAATGGCATAAAAATGACAATAATCCAATCAGTAGAACAGCAGATGTGAGTTCGTAACATTTTTAGTAAAAATAACTCTGTGGGGTGCTAGGCACCAATTGAGTGTATCTGGTTGCGCTGGACCGGGGCAAAGTCAAAAGTCAGGCCAGCCATGATAGAGTACAGTTGGATTGGGGGCCAAGTTCGTCCTGCAGTGGGCTGCATGTTCTGACTTCAGTGCGGGTCTGTGTGGTGTTGCTTGTGTGTTGCTACGTTACTCAGCATTGGTTTCGTGAAGCTTTCATATGAGCCTGCTAAGCGGCATGGCTCTGGGTCACTGTGCTTTGGATCCAATGAAGTCTTGGGGTAAGAACTGTGTGGTTCTGCATCGCTCTGTGCTGAATCAGCAAAGCTTTCAGTAGATGGCTGAATGGCGGTGCTCTGTGGGACTCTATGTCCCTCTGCGCTGGATCCGATGAGACCATCGGTTAGGAGCTGCACGGCTCTGCGGGGCTTTGCATCGCTGTGTGTCCAATCTGGTGAAACCTTCAGATAGGCAGGGTTAATTGCCCTCTGACTCCAGTGAAGGGTCCAGGACCTTGAGGACAGGGACAGCACTTGGGGATCAGGACTCACTCTCACAGAGGCAAGCAGGCGGGGGCCAGGTCAGGTAGTTATAATTTAAAGTCAGACTACCATTAAAGATGATTTCAAATTACCATTAAAATGAGAGGAAGCAGTATTTTTCTATCTGTTCCCAGACTGAATTGAGCACGTACTAAATATAATAAGGTAAACCCATGTTAGTCTATGGGAGGCCAGTCTTGCCGCAGTGAAAAACGACATTGGAGGTGTTTACACTGCCAGTAAATTTAAAAGATTTAATATACACAACCTACTTTTTATTTATCTATACTACTATTATAAAGAGAGAACACAAACCTTTGAGCCAGGTAAACTCGAAAAGTACACCACCAATCAAAACACCCAAGACATCTTTGAAAACCTCAGGGCAAGCAGAAGGACATAGGCTATTAAAAATAAAAAATATACGTTGTTTAAAAAATTTCGAAATAAAAATAAAGTAGTCCCTTGCAAGTAGCGCCGGCCGCGACGTCTGCGTGATGACATCATTTGCGTCTGCGCTCCCTGGCAACACTTCCGGAAATGGCGCCGAAGATCGCGACCTGCTGGGAGGACTGCCGCGGCCCTGCTTGCTGCTGGGCGAAGTGGCGGCCTGTGCGGGCGGGGTGCATGGAGAGTGGCGGCCTGTGTGGGCGGGGCACCTGGAAAGTGGCGGTCTGTGAGGGCGGGGCGCCTCGAGAGTGGCGACCTGTGCGGGCGGGGCGCCTGGAGAGTGGCGGCCTGTGCGGGCGGGGCGCCTGGAGGGGGACTGGCGGCTGAGGTAAGGATCAGGCGGGAGGGAGGGCCGGGATGGGAGGGGGCCAGGACGGGGCGGGAGGGGCCGGTGGCAGAAGTGCACACAAGCCTCAAATGCTGTCCCCAGCCCCTTTCTGCCCCAGGCAACGCTGGGGCGGGCTGCTAGTAAACAATAAAATGAATGGTTAATGCTTAGCAAATGGGTTATTTTGCCAGACAAAAATGGCAATCTAGACTGCACCAAAGGCTGCAATGGCAGACCTGAGACAGGCTTTAGGGAGTCATTTTGGTGGATGGCACAAAGAGTGCAAAAGCCCATTATTACCATTTAGTTTACAGGTCCTCTGTACTGATAGTACCATATACTAGGGACTGACAAGTAAAGTATATGTGCTTAACAGGTGGATGCCAATTTTACCATGTTGAAAGGAAAGAGCACACACACTTTATTACTGGTTGGCAGGGGTTAAGTGCACAGAACCCAAATTGCAACAAAAACGGGTTCAGCTGCAGGAGGAATAAATCTGGGGGAATACTACGTAAAATATGATAATTTCTAACAGCCACTGAATGGCCAGTTAATGCCAATTATTGACATCAACGAAAATAAGCACTAGCAAAGCCATTTGGAATAGTTGTGACAATCCAGTCATTTTTTTTGCAAACACATGAAATAGACATTAAAAGATTAAAAGTTATAAAAAGTAAAATGATCAGACCAAAGGTGGCATGCCTATGATTAAAAAAAAATAAAAAGCAAAACAATGACCTATCTCTAATAAAAATAAATCGTAAAATGAAAGCCAAATGGTCCACCATACTGGCACTGAAGTCCAATACTCTTAAGGTGGATGTCCAAGCAAGATGCCATTACTCAATGAAGAGAGCCAATAGCAGTGTGCGAACCCATTGTCCCATAGAGTATGAGAGGTGCGCGGAAGCAACTTGTGAATGAAACCTGCACTGAGTAATGAAAAGAAGAAAGGATCACTCAGACATACAACTGTATTTATTCAGCAATAATCGTACACCTCCAATGTCACCTCATAGGCTCAACTGACAGAGAGGTTCTAACTGTCAGTGACACAGGAACATACCATATAGAGAAGGTGAGGGAAGGGGTGCAGGGGTAGTGGAAGAGACCACTTTACAGGAGGGGAATACATGGGGAATACACTAAAATATAAGGTAAATAACAGTCATAACCCACTAATGAGTTTAGATAAATGTACATAATAAATTATAACACATATCCTTCTGATGCAAAATTTAAATATTTCCACTTTCCATTTTTCATAACCATAAGGAGAGTACAACATGTATGTACATTTTTTATCAATACCTTTCACGAAAACAGCACCATTATTATTAACTGATGAATCATTAGAAGTTATTAATTAACTATGTAATCCATGTGCCATTGTGGCAACCACTTGGTTTTATCTGGAAATCTCTTCCTATGTTTTTTTGCTGCGGACTCTAACAGACCCTGTCCAATTGGATTATGTCCATGGAATGACCCTTGGACAATCTGTGCATGCTCCAGGTCCTGCCATCTTCAAGGAACACGACATTCCTGTGAACTTGAGCTATTTTCATGGGGTTGGAGTAACTACTGTTCTTGCCTTTATAGGGATTGGGGTTTGACAGTTACTAGATCTCCTACCTCCCTACCATTCTTGAAGACCCCATGTTTATTGTTGTACAGTACCTTAAAGCTTCCTGGTATTGTTCAACGGTTTCCATTGCCTCTTCTCTGTGGACCCACACTGGCTGGCCCCCACCCAACCAATTAAGTGATAATTTGGTACCTGGTTGTCTGCCTTTAAGCAAAACATGTTTTAGATACCCGAGTAACTGCATAGGTGCAGTGTGGTATGAACATAACATGTTTGAAAGGGATTTCCCAATGGTTCTTTGGAAATGCTCGACATCTGTTCGCATTCCTTGATCATTCTATTTACACGTTCAGCAAGAACATTTTCCCTAGGAAAATACAAGGTTGTTTTGTAATGTTTGATGAACAGATTAATTAAAAATTCCCTAATTTAATTAGAGGTAAATAGTACTCCATTGTCAGTTTTCAATGTGCTAGGAATACCTTCTGTTAAAAAAAAAGTATAAGTTAAAATTTCAGTTAGTAATGGAGTTCACTACCTTGGTCACGTTTCAGTGGGAGAGACACTCTGCTAACACTAGCATGTGTTTACCCTCCCATGAAAATTGTCTGAAAAGTCCAACAATGTCTAACGCTAATTTGTCCCATGGTTTGCAGGGAAGTTTTACAGGTGATAACAGAACCTTCCTGGTGGTTTTTGCTTTATGGCTTGAGGCACAAATCATGCACTCTCTTACTTTGTTTTCTAATAAGGAACCATACATGGGAACCAATAACTAGCACGTGCATTATTTTTTGTGATATTTCTCCCAGGGTGTCCTTCGTGAGCCAGGTCAGCTATTCTAGCCCATACATCTCTTGGAAGAAGTAACTTTTCTTCTCTTAATGAATTTCCCTCAATGTTCAGCACCTGTCTTGTTCCCCAGTAAGTGCATTTCACTAGGTAGATATGATTGTTTATTTGGCCATCCCTGGACTACCTTTTCTTTAACCAGGCGTAAAGTGTCATCTGTACTCCTTCCCCTCTCCCATTCCTCTTTTCTTGTGTCTGGTATATTAACTGACAGTACGTGTTCTTCAGGGTTACTATGTTGATTCTTGTCTTTATTCAGGGACATTCTACACAGACGGTCTGCTGCTAGGTTTCTGTTTTCAGGGAAGTATTCTGTTTTAACATGATATCCTTCAAGGACCAGCACCCATTTAGATATGCTAGGCGTTGTATGTACAATTCTTTACGATGAGAAGATAAATGTGAGTGCTTTATGATCCATTCGTACGCTGAAAGGTAGACCCATAAAAAGAATTTAAAATGAAGTATGGCCCATTAACAAGCGATTGCTCCGCTCTCCACCATAGAACAATTTGGGAAATCCCTTCAACACATGCTATGGTCATACCACACTGCCCCTAATGCAGTTACTGGGTAATCTCTATTTGTTTAGCTTAAAGACAGTCAACCAGGTACTAAATACATAGTGTTGAAAAGAAGGAAGGATGATTCAGAAGAATAACTGTATTTATTCAGCAATAATCCTACTGCCTCCAATGTCACCTCACAAGTTCAAGTAACAGAAAAGGTTCTACCTGTCAGTAACACAGAAACATACCAGATAGGGGAAAGAATGGACAGTGGAAGAGACTACATTATGGAGGGGAATACATGGGGAATATACTCAAATATAAAGTAAATAACGGTCGCAACCTACTAATGAGAATAGATAATGTACATAATAAATTATAGCACATCTCCTTCCTATGCAAAATTAGAACATTCCCAATAAATTATACCACCGACCAATTGATGAAGCACACTATCTGAAAGATCATGTAAGCACTTATCTTAAATACCTATAAAGTTCGTTGTTCATTTGATGATAAAGGCTCTACTAATATATGTATTCAATAAGTTCAAATGTATAAGATATCTTCAGCACACACTCTGCTAGGACCTGGGCTGAGATTTACTCAATCTCACCAACTAACGATTGTATACTGAATATTGACATAAAGAATATAGAGGCCTAAATATTAAGGGACAAATATCGACAGGTAAGTATATATATATGGGCAGGTATAGATTTACTATTCCAAACTCCACATCTATGTGCCTTGAAGTTAAATGTACTGCATTGAAACGTATATGTATATCGAGGTATACAAAATCTAGACTTACTTAGCTGTCTATATTTTGATATTTATTAGCATTTAGAACACAATAAATCTTGGGCAACACTCAGAAAAAATATGCATTAATGGACAAATAACACAACTATAAAGTCCGTATATTGCCATCCAAAGAAGACCACATTGTAGTCCAGTATTCATGTTCCTTTCAATCTTTATTGAACAAAGTCAGATAACATATTTCCATCCAACGTATTTCGTTTCTGCCAAGGTGTAAATGTAGGGTTAGAGGAAGCATTCATAAACATTTTGCGAGTAGTTCTTCCCCTCCCCAATCTGCTTTAATTACAGGCAGTAGTAAATGTGTTTCCATAGTCGGAAGGTGCTGAGTATATTGCTGTGAGTATGTATCAATGCTGGGCACCCACATAGCTTCCATTCATTCATTTTCTACAGCACAGCAGTTGGCAAGAATGCATTGTTGGGGCAGAGGATGGCAAAGCCCAGAGCATGGAATAGAAAAGCCAGGCCCACTGGAATTATGCTGTAGGGGAGAACCAGAGTATGTGGCAGGAATGACCAGCTTAGGCAGTAAGAAAAGGCAATTTATGCAGCATAATGAGGCTCACATTTTGCGAGTATTATGTCATTTTTGTGTGATTTTTACAGATGATAACACTGCCTGGGGAACACCCAAATACAGTAATAAGCAGCTGAAAGATAGCTAGTCACCCCCTAACCTTACTGACCAAGCTACGCCCAGATGTAAGTCTGTGCATGCACACTGCAAAGCTGAACAAAGTAAATTTACAAAAATTAATGAATTAGTTTGCAAGGGTGTCATATATAAGTATGGGCGTAAAATCCGTTTCGCGGGCGAAATTGAGGATTTTTGATGATTTCGCGATCCGCGAATTGCGCAAATGTACCCAATAATCCGCAAATTCGCAAGCTACGAATTATTTTGCTTGGTCGGGCTTGAAAAATACAATATCGCGCGTGCGGGGTTGACTTACCGTGATTCTGAGTCCGCTGAGTTGTTTTTCTCCCGGTTTTGCGTGTGCTGCTCAATTTTCGATCTTGCTGCGTGATCGCGCGAGAGTTTTTTTTAACACAATTACGTTATCGCGGCTTGCCATCTTGCACAGCGAGAGTTTGACAACGCGAGTACGTCATAAAGGCCCGCGATCACGCATTGCTGGAGTAAACAATGCCGAACATGTAGATGCGGCACGCAGCTGACTTCTGGCGGGAGATTTGAACAGCTCGCGTTCCCGAAATTGCAGAAATTGCAATTCTGCACAAGAAATCCACCGCAGGAAGCATAAACCTTGTGAAAATGATGATTTTGATCAGAATAACTCCTCAGATTGACATTTGGCTGCCCTTTTTGCAGGAGTCCATTTTTTGGGGTGGGGTGGGAGGAAGGAAGTGCCCCAAAGTCTCCAACTTCCTGTTCCTGTCCAGCAGAATCCTCCAAGTGCTTTGCCCATGTCCTGGTCACTTTTAATTTGGCTGTGGAGCTGGAAGGATTACTTTTTTGACTGCTGCTGGATATTTGTATTTGAGGACTTTTTGGACTTTGGAGTTTGAATCACTTTTGGACTTGAGATTTTACAAGTAAGTTGGTGTGGTTTGTTTGGGGCATTGCAGTTAAGGCACCTTCAGTTCTAAAACTTTTTTCACAACTTTAACAAAATATATATTGTGGTGGGTAGCCACAGTATCCAGTAGGCACAGGGTTAGTCATGGGTGCATGATACAACTGTTTCTGTGATTTTTTTTAAACTTAATTCTCATTTATGTCATGGAATTTTAGCTCACTGTTATATGTTGATTTTTTTTTTACATTTTGGGGTGCCTGTAAAGCCTCACTAGCCAGTAGGCCCAGGTGTAGTGAGTGGTGCATGGGCCTAGACTTTCTGTGGGGTCTTGAATTTAAACATCATTGAGGGCATGGATGGCATGGGATTGTGGTGATTTTTGAGAGTTTTTCGACTTTTTGGGGTGTTGTTGGGGCCTGGCCATGTGGTGGGGGTCAAGGGGCCATTTTGAAGCCAGGCAGTGTGTTCAGGCCTGCACCCAGTTTGCCTTGCTTTCAACCATTATGCCCAGGGGTACTCAGTGGTGCATGGGCCTAGTCTTTCTGTGGGGTGTCTTGAATTTAAACATCATTGAGGGCATGGATGGCATGGGATTGCGGTGATTTTTGAGTGTTTTTCGACTTTTTGGGGTGTTGCTGAGGCCTGGCCATGTGGATGGGGGCCATTTTGAGGCCTGGTACAGGCAGGGCCTGGCCATGTGGTGGGGGTCAAGGGGACATTTTGAAGCCAGGCAGTGTGCTCAGGCCTGCACCCAGTTTGCCTTGCTTTCAACCATTGTGCCCAGGGGTACTCCGTGGTGCATGGGCCTAGTCTTTCTGTGGGGTGTCTTGAATTTAAACATCATTGAGGGCATGGATGGCATGGGATTGTGGTGATTTTTGAGTGTTTTTCGACTTTTTGGGGTGTTGTTAGGCCCTGGCCATGTGGGTGGGGGCCATTTTGAGGCCTGGTACAGGCAGGGCCTGTCCATGTGGTGGGGGCCAAGGGGCCATTTTGAAGCCAGGCAGTGTGTTCAGGCCTGCACCCAGTTTGCCTTTTTTTCAACCATTATGCCCAGGGGTACTCAGTGGTTCATGGGCCTAGTCTTTCTGTGGGGTGTCTTGAATTTAAACATCATTGAGGGCATGGATGGCATGGGATTGTGGTGATTTTTGAGTGTTTTTCGACTTTTTGGGGTGTTGTTGGGGCCCGGCCATGTGGGTGGGGGCCATTTTGAGGCCTGGTACAGGCAGGGCCTGGCCATGTGGTGGGGGTCAAGAGGCCATTTTGAACCCAGGCAGTGTGTTCAGGCCTGCACCCAGTTTGCCTTGCTTTCAACTATTATGCCCAGGGGTACTCAGTGGTGCGTGGGCCTAGTCTTTCTGTGGGGTGTCTTGAATGTAAACATCATTGAGGGCATGGATGGCATGGGATTGTGGTGATTTTTGAGTCTTTTTCGACTTTTTAGGGTGTTTTGGGGCCTGGCCATGTGGGTGGGGGCCATTTGGAGGCATGGTTCAGGCAGGGCCTGGCCGTGTGGTGGGGGTCAAGGAGCCATTTTGAAGCCAGGCAGTGTGCTCAGGCCTGCACCCAGTTTGCCTTGCTTTCAACCTTTATGCCCAGGGGTACTCAATGGTGCATGGGCCTAGTCTTTCTGTGTGGTGTCTTGAATTTAAACATCATTGAGGGCATGGATGGCATGGGATTGTGGTGATTTTTGAGTGTTTTTCGACTTTTTGGGGTGTTGTTGGGGCCTGGCCATGTGGGTGGGGGCCATGTTGAGGCCTGGTACAGGCAGGGCCTGGGCATGTGGTGGGGCTCAAGAGGCCATTTTGAAGCCAGGCAGTGTGCTCAGGCCTGCACCCAGTTTGCCTTGCTTTCAACCATTATGCCCAGGGGTACTCAGTGGTGCATGGGCCTAGTCTTTCTGTGGGGTGTCTTGAATTTAAACATCATTGAGGACATGGATGGCATGGGATTGTGGTGATTTTTGAGTGTTTTTCGACTTTTTGGGGTGTATAACTGATGTTCCTCTGGCTTCCATTGCTTTTAGGTGCACAAGAGAACCACCAGTGCCAGGAAGAAGTCCTGCAGCGGTGTGTGCAGCACAACGTCACGTGACATCACGTGTGGCCACAGACAAGACAACTCTGCAACACGTGCAACTGCGGCCTGCTGTTCTGACTTCTCAAGAAGATGGCCCCAAAGAAAGTTGGCCGTAGCGCCTCAGCGAAAAAACTTGCCAGTGCCGCTGCCAGTAAGAAGGAGCAGAAGAAGCAAGTGGCACCACCTACCAAGGAGACTGGTGTGCCCATCGACACCTTTTTAAAAAAAAAAAAAACTACGCCTGCAGCAGCAGCGGTGTCCGCCGGGGACCAAGCTGGAAGCAGCACCTCCGCTTCATTGGGCTCAGTGCCACCACGCCAACTTAGGTCCAAAACCATGAGTGCTGCTGAGGCAGCCCCTTTACTTTCTCAATCACCATCCACCAGTGATGTTGGATCATCACAAGAAAGTACCATCCAATCAACGCCGGGTGTAACTCAGCTGACGAGTGTTCAACAACCACAGCCGCAACGACAACCACAGGTGCAACTAGTACAAGCGCAAACACAGGGGCAAGAAGAGGCTCAAGGAGAGGCGCAGGGAGAGGCGCAAGTAGAGCCGCAAGGAGAGGCGCAAGTAGTGCCGCAAGGAGAGGCGCAAGTAGAGCCGGAAGAAGAGGCGCAAGTAGAGCCGAAGGAGAGGCGCAAGGAGAGGCGCAAATAAAGCCGCAAGGAGAGCCGCAAGTTGAGCCGCAAGGAGAGGCGCATGGACAGGTGCATGGAGAGGTGCAACTAGAGGTTCATGGAGCGGCACAACTGCCTACAACGCTTGTTCCTCCAGAAGTAGGGGCACATCAGGAAATTGATAATCAAGAGGAGGTATCATCCAAGGAAGCCACTCCTCCTGATGATGATTATCCATTGTCTTCCACATCCCCATCAAGAAAAAGGTCAAGGAGGGATACTACTACTACAAGTTCTTCTTCAAGCCCCCTTCCTTCTGATGACCTTGATTGGAACCCAGCCATGCAGTCTGAGAGTGAGTCACGCAATGAGCCGACAAAGGCAGCTAAGCCTAAAAGGAAGGCTCCCGCAAAGCTTCGACTTATGGGTGATGACGACGAACAAGAAGAGGTGTCTTGTGCTGCTGATGAACAGTCTGACGACGACCCAGTCATCAAAGTCGTCACTCCAGCCCCAGCGGGCATGCAGCAGACACACATTTTGACCCTATCCCGAATGGCTGCTGAGCGGGATATTGGCGGCGTGGCACTGTTACCACCACTGTTAACTACAACACCAACACGATCTACAGCTTCCATCTTTTTTAGTCAGAAGGGCCGGCATGGACCTCCATCCAGCTCGACCTCAAGTAGTGGTGCTGTAAGTGAACAACAGAAACAAATTCAGCCACGCCCATCCTCCACTTCATCTGGCATTGAAAGTCAAAGTAGCACCTCCACCTTCAGCAGACATCACCAGTCCCCAGTTTGGGACTTCTTTACTGTTAGCGCAAAGGCGGAAAACATGGTCGTTTGCTCGATTTGTAAAGTATCCGTTAGTCGGGGTAAGCTTGGTCCCAACTATGGTACCGGAGGCCAGAGAGGTCATCTCAAGCAACACCACACTATCATTTGGGAAGCACACATGAGGAAGATCGAGGAAGGCAAAAGAAAAACAAATCCAAATGTATCCTTTGATATTGCATCTGATGATGACGAGAGGCTGATCGTGCAGGGGGGAAATGAAGAAGCGACAGACATTTTTTCTGGTACACCCAGTTCTGCTGGCAGCAGCACTGCAGTGGTATCACCCACACCCTCTACCCCTGCAACGTCTATGAGGCACACTAAGAGTGTGGGAGAGACACCAATGCGAAAAACTACATCACTGGGCCTAACTGGTTTGAAGACGTCATCATCATCATCATCACGTAAAATGATCCAGCCCACCATTCGCGGAATGTTGTGGTCGGAGGCGCCATTTGAACGCAACCACCCAACAGTACGTCTGTATAACGCAAAACTGGCTAAAATGCTAGCGCTGGACCTTCTCCCTTTTTCTTTTGTGGAAGGGGTGGGGTTTCTAGAATTAGTGGCAACAGTCTGCCCTAAATGGAAGGTTCCTAGCCGGTCCTATTTTGCCAGAGTTGCGGTTCCAGCACTACATCAAGATGTGCTGGAGGTGATTGGGGCAGCCTTGCAGAAGAGTGCTGTTCACACTATCCACTTGACAACAGATATGTGGACCAGTTGCCAAGCCCTTGATTTCATGTGCATCACTGCACACTGGGTCTCTTTTGCAGGGTCTTTTGCAGGGGTTAGAGACAAGTCAAGTGCAGTTGTTGACCTGGACACAGTTTTTCAAGCTACTCGGAAATATGCAACATTAGCCATGTTTGCCATGGAGAAAACTCATACTGCAAAAAACATTTTGGAGGAGTTTAACAGTAAGGTCTCTGAATGGCTGCAACCAAGAAATCGCATAGTTGGTTATGTTTCCACGGATAATGGCAGTAATATAGTTAAGGCCATGCAGGACGGTGAATATTTCAGAGTGCCGTGTTTGGTGCACTGTATAAACCTGGTTGTTCAAGATTTCTTGAACAATGAAAACCAAGTCAAGAAGTTACTGACCACCTGCCGAAGAATCTGCACACATTTCAGCCATTCTTTTAAGGCCCGGAAGGAGCTGAGGAGCATTCAACATGTACATAAAGTGCCAGTCAAAGGACTCATCGAGGAGGTGGCAACACGTTGGAACTCAACCTTTTACATGCTTGAGCGTCTGTTTGAGCAGTGCATGGTAATCAATGACTATATCTTCAAACTAGGTTCTGCTATGAAAGACATGAGGCTAGAGTTGGAGGGATGGCAGTTAGTTAAAAGCCTGACAGACAAGCTTCGTCCTTTTGAGGTCTTCATGCGTGAAGTCAGCAGGGAGGACTGTTCTTTGCGCAAAGCTATCCCATTGTTGGTCATGCTAGAGCACCAACTGAAGGCGGGCTCTTCAACGTTAGGAGATGATGTTGGAAAGCAAGATGCATGTCTGTTGGCAGAGAACTTATTAAGCTGCCTAGTTGCCAATGAAAGGCTTCAAAACATACATACAGAACAAAATTACATTTGTGCCACTATTCTGGATCCACGGTACAAAAAGGCAATGGCCAGCAAAGCTTTCATTCCTTTTGATGAAGCAGATGTTTCAAAGTACAAACATTGGCTAGCTGTGTCAGCCAGTCGGTTCGAAAAAGATCGGCAGAAAATTCAAGGAGCCGCCAGAAGTCCAACTGAATCAGCAGGCGATCCAGCGTCAAGTTCCACTTCTGAATCTGTGGGCGAAGGGAGTAACTTTCCCTCACAGTCGTTAACGACACCAGCAGCAACCGTATCATCATCCTCACCTGCACCAGGCCCAGCCATAATATTGTCAGAAGCGGATTGGCTAACTCATCAAGGGTTTGCTTGTTCCAGTGCTGAGAAGGCCACAGATTGTACGCAAAGTGGAGGAACCGTGGAGAACCTTGAGTTGATGGTGCAGGCCTATCTGGATGACCCAACACAGGTCTTTGTTAATACGAACCCATTGCTGTATTGGTACTGGAAAATGGCTCTATGGCCACTGATCACCAACCTGGCTATAAATTATTTGTCTTGCCCACTCGCAAGCATGTCTTCTGAATGTGTTTTCAGTGCTGCTGGTGCCATTGTAACTTCAAAAAGGACCCGCCTCTCGGCCAAAAATATGGAGAGGTTAACACTGATCAAGATGAATCAGCACTTGATACCACCAGATTACAAAGTACGTGAATGCACGCAGGAAGAAGAGGACACCGGCTTAGGTGACGGAAGTTCTTCTCTGTTACCTGACCTACTCCCGTCTCAATTCATGGAGTTTGAGGACGAGCTCTACTTCCCTGACACTGAGCCCTGAAAATGACTTCCTTTTTTTCGTCCTTATTCACTTTTATTCCTGTGTGTCTTTCTTTGTTTTGCAACTTTTACCACAACAAAACTCTAATCACGTAATCACAACAAGTCCATCAGCAGCACTGTCTTCATCTTATATTCCTTATTGATTTGAAGGTGCCGAAGTCTGCATTCCTGAGGTTCACAAGTTCACACCTCAATCATGCTCCTTTATACTCCTCCTCCAGACTCCCCCTATCCATTTCCCTCAAGGCAGATGGATGGATTACGACGAGTCCTCTCAAGTGGGACTGAAATTACTGACTGACTACATGCTTGCTGATTGCTGACAGAGTTACTTCTGAGAGAGGCTGCCCTGTGGGCCCTCACTTTCCGAAGAAGATGCGGACAAAAAGTAGAACAGTTAATGAATAATTGAGAAGATGGCATGCAGTGGACAGCAATGGCTGTCTGGCTCTGATGAAACCAATTGCTGTTTGTTTTTTGTGCATGAAATGATGATTCATATGTCTTGTCTTAGTTATTATTTAATCTTCCACACAGTAATTGTAACTCATGTCAACAACTCTGTTTTTTTACCTTGTTTAATTAAAATGATACTTCAAATTCAGGGGCCACTATATTGCATTTCACAAAATATGCAAAATGTCCTTGGAGCGGACTCACTTGCCAATATACCATGATGATTGATTAAATAATATATCTTTTTTCTTTACAGTCACTCACTGGGATGGATGGATCATCAGCGTCGGTTTACGGAAGAACTATGGCCAATTCGTGAGTGGCAAACAGGTAAACCAGTCTACAACAACTACTACAGCAGGACTACATGTCTGTATATTCGTGGTATGTATTGGTCGAGGGCGAGGCAGTGTACTGTTGTTGTTATGCCGGGGAGAGTCCACTCCAGACAGCAGTTCATGTAAAATTTGGGCTATGTGGCTTGCTGCATACAATTAGATATAGATATGGTGCCTGCCTTGACCCTCTGCATGGCACTGCCTCAAGCTTGGGCCAAACATCTGTTATGTTGCGGCAGGGCCATGCACACGGTCAAGGCAGGCACCACTGAGTGAAGCAACGTGATGTAGCATACCTAGGCTCTTTGTCGACAGACAAAGCATATCTACGGTTTAGGGTTCAGTGCGATTTACTAGGGTTTTTGGGTTTAAGTTGGTATGGTTCACGCTGATTCTAGGGCCCCATGCAGGCTCGTTCATAATGATGTTGGCAATTTTTTTGGGGGGTTTGGTGTTCTTTGGTCCAGAATTGGCAGAATTTTGGCCTTTTTGGGTGTTTTGCGGGCGCATGTGTTTGGGTGAAAACTAAGTGAAAACTAGTCGTAGACCTTCTTTTTCTTCTTCTTCAAAGAGCGCAGTGGTTCGATTTTGTTCTGCCTTGCTGAGATTCTTGTGAATCGCTGGAACAAGTGACTGTCCAGGTGAGTTTCAAGAGGATCGAAGTAGTGGAAGTGCTGAAAACAGCCATGTTTTGTGAACAGCGCAATTTGCCATGTTTTGAATATACCAGTATTGCATGTTTTTGGGGGGCTGTTTGGGGGATGTTCTAGATTTGTGGGGGAAGTTGTGGGGGTCTGGGAGCACTGCTGGGATAGCATAATTTTTATTGGAAGTGATTGGAAGAAAATCCATGATGGGAAAGAGGAGTCAGGGCCTAGTTGCAGAGCGCGTTTGGACCGATGTTGACTGAAAAGTATGAGATTTTGCATTTTTGCTTTTTGCCTGTTTAGGGGTGTTCTGCTTTTTTGCGGGTGGCTGCAGGGGTCTGGGGCATAGCTCGGAAGGTCTAATATCGGAATCAAGTGTTTTGGACCAAATCCATGGTGAAAAAGTTTTTGTGTTTTTGCTCACTTGCCTATGTTTGGGGTGCTGTGTGGGGGGCTTCTAGGTTTTTGTGGGTGGGTTTTAGGGTCTGGGAGCACCGCTGGCACAGTCTAATGTTGATTGCATTTGTTTTTCAGGAAATCCATGGTGGAAAAGGGGAGTTAGGGCCTAGCTGCAGAGCGTATTTGGACTGAATTGAAGGTAGGCCCATTTTTAGGTCTCGCCTCTCAATGCGCATGCGCATTGAGCGGAGCGAGACTATAGGACTTAAACAGACTTCAACTAACTGGCGATTTGATGCTGTGCCCGTGCGCTTTTAGGTCAATGCGCAAGCGCATTGACATAAAATGCGCGTGCACAGCATCAAATCGTCAGCCATCTGTTGCCCAGCTTGGTGCTGCTCCACCCCCTGCGGCATCAAAGGCTTTCACGGCCAGCCGGCCGTGCTTTCAGTTTCACGGCCGGCTGGCCATGTCTCCTTTTCTTTTAACTTGTTTCTTGGTTTTGCTTCTGCCCCTGTTGTGCCGTCCGTCCGCCCTCCATCACTGGTAATCTCCCCATCTCCTGCCTACAACGAATGGATAACCAAAATGTATAAAACCGCCTCATAAGAAATTTGTAAGGTCCTAGACGGACTGAAAGTTTGCTGCAGACTTGGTAAAACCCAGGAGTTTTGATGAAAGAATGACATCGGAGTGAATGTATCTATTATACGGCCTCTGCTCTCTCCCCCTCTTTTCCCCTCCCAGCCCCCACCTATGTCATCCTGTCACCCCTTCCCATGTGTCTGCTGCCTCCATGCCCCTCACTTCATTTGAATCCTGGACAAGGCAGACACACAGAGATGAGGTTACGTTCCAGTTACTCAGTCTGTTTCTGCTTATTCAGTTTCTTGCCTTCCGTTCTGTCATTGCGCCGTCCGTCCGCCCTCCTTCACTGGTAATCTCCCCATCTCCTGCCCACAACGAATGGATAACCAAAATGTATAAAACCGCCTCATGAGAAATTCGTAAGGTCCTAGACGGACTGAAAGTTTGCTGCAGACTTGGTAATACCCAGGAGTTTTGATGAAAGAATGACATCGGAGTGAATGTATCTATTATACGGCCTCTGCTCTCCCCCTCTTTTCCCCTCCCAGCCCCCACCTATGCCATCCTGTCACCCCTTCCCATGCGTCTGCTGCCTCCATGCCCCTCACTTCATTTGAATCCTGGACACGGCAGACACACAGAGATGAGGTTACGTTCCAGTTACTCAGTCTGTTTCTGCTTATTCAGTTTCTTGCCTTCGGTTCTGTCATTGCGCACACTGCCCACACTTTTCGGGATTCTTCCCAGTACCTTGCGTTCTTAATGTTCAGTGTGTGATCTAAATACAAACTCAAGGTTGGCTCAGGTGACACGCATGGGGCCATTTGGTGAATATTTTATTTCACAGAACTCCCTCAATGAGCTGCTTCTGACATCCATCATTCAACATACACCCATGCATCGTTTCACCCAAGCATTCTCCCACCCATTCACACTTTCATCCATCTACGTGTGTTGCCGGAACATAGACCATGGAGGAACTATTCCCCCCCCCCATAGCCCCTGTACTTGGTATCTGCTTCAGCGTCAAACGTTCAAAACAATACCTTTATTACATGTATTTGCTCTTTTCATAGCTGCAGGACTTAGTTCGGATGCGGTTTTATTAACTGAATGTTTTTCTCGACTCATGTCACTCTCCCACTGTGGATAAAGTGCAGAGAGTCGGCCCGGGAACCTGCACAGCTCGTTAACGGAAGGGTTTCACTTCGGTGTGACATTCCCATAGTTCAGCAAACTTAACGTGACATCTAGAGAGGTGCAGCGTCGCCAGCTCTGCAAAGCGCCTCTTATTATAAATTGTATCTGAAATTATCCAGTGTCTATAAATCCACCCATTCACACTTTCATCCATCTCCGTGTACTGCCACTCCTACCCATCCACCCTCGCATGCAGGCACGCCCATCCAACCATATATTCATCCAAGTATACACCTATCAACTATAAACGTATCCATGCATCCATTCACCCACCCATTCACATTTGCATCCATCCATGTGTGCATCCATCCACCATCACCTCCAAATCCACCTCCACATGCACCACCACATCCACCACCACATCCACCATCACATCCACCATCAAATCCACCACCACATCCACCGCCACATCCACATCCACTGCCACAACCACATCCACCGCCACATCCACAGCCACATCCACTACCACATCCACCGCACCCACCACCACCACATCCACCACACCCACCACCACTACATCCACCACCACCACCACCCCATCCACCACCACCACTGCATCCATCACCACCACCGCATCCACCATCACCACATCCACCACATCCACATCCACCACCACCACATCCACCGCATCTACCACCACATCCACCACCACATTCACCATCACCACCACCACATCCACCAACACCACCACATCCACCACCACCACATCCACCATCACCTCCAAATCCACCTCCACATGCACCACCACATCCACCACCACATCCACCACCACATCAACCATCACATCCACCACCACATCCACCGCCACATCCACATCCACCGCCACATTCACTGCCACATCCACAGCCACAGCCACCACACCCACCACCACCACATCCACCACACCCACCAGCACTACATTCACCACCCCATCCACCACCACCACTGCATCCACCACCACAACCGCATCCACCATCACCACATCCACCGCATCCACCACCACCACATCCACCGCATCCACTACCACACCCACCACCACATCCACCATCACCACCACATCCACCACCACATCCACCACCACATCCACCATCACCTCCACATCCACCATGACATCCACCGCCACATCCACCACCACATCCACCACATCCACCACCACCACCACCACCACATCCACCACCACCGCATCCACCACCACCACATCCACCACCACCACCACATCCACCACCACAACCACATCCACCACCACCACATCCACCATCACCTCCAAATCCACCTCCACATGCACCACCACATCCACCACCACATCCACCACCACATCCACCATCACATCCACCACCACATCCACCGCCACATCCACATCCACTGCCACATCCACCGCCACATCCACAGCCACAGCCACATCCACCACACCCACCACCACCACATCCACCACACCCACCAGCACTACATCCACCACCCCATCCACCACCACCACCATTCCATCCACCACCCCACTGCATCCACCACCACCACCGCATCCACCATCACCACATCCACCGCATCCACCACCACCACATCCACCGCATCCACCACCACATCCACCATCACCACCACATCCACCTCCACATCCACCACCACATCCACCATCACCTCCACATCCACCATGACATCCACCGCCACATCCACCACCACATCCACCACCACCACATCCACCACATCCACCTCCACCGCATCCACCACCACCACATCCACCACCAGCACCACATCCACCACCACATCCACCACCACATCCACCACCACATCCACCACACACACCACCACCACATCCACCACCACATCCACCACCACATCCAACACATCCACCACCACTTCCACCACGACCGCATCCACCACCACCACATCCACCACCACAACCGCATCCACCACCACCACATACACCACCACCACAACCACATCCACCATCTCATCCACCACCACATCCACCACACCCACCACCATCACTTCCCCCACCACATCCACCACCACATCCACCACATCCACCATGACATCCACCACCACTCTCACCACATCCACCACATCCACCACCACCACTTCCTCCACCTCCACCACATCCACCACCACACCCACCACCTCCACAACCACCACATCCACCACCACCACCACCACATCCACCCCCACATCCACCACCATCACCACCACATCCACCATCACCACCACCACCACATCCACCACCACATCCACCACCACCATATCCCCCAGAACCACCACCACCACATCTATATGTGTGTGTGTGTGTGTGTGTGTGTGTGTGTGTGTGGGTGGCTCTGTGTGTGTGTAGGTGCAAATGCAATGTTCTTGGATTTTCGTCACAATAAAATACACTGAACATAATCTTCACAAAAGTTATTTACAAACGTTTAAGCTATTGCCATTATAAATTACAATGACTTTTATTTAAGTATTAATTATTTACAAAATTAAAAGCCATTGTTATTTGTAATATCAATACATCTAAGTCACGTAAATACAACACACATTGCATTACAAATGCTATAGGTGTCACATTTGCGAAAGTTAAAACTATTGACATTGTAACTGACAAAGCTATTAATTTTGCTATTTTCAAAACCAACACATAAATAAAAAAAAGTGTAATTTACAATACCAATCGCTCAAACTTTCCTAATGCGAGACCTATTGCATTTGCAATGCTTGTTGCTTTTTGCCTGTTTGAGGGTGTTCTGCTTTTTGGCGGGTGGCTGCAGGGGTCTGGGGGCATAGCTCGGAAGGTCTAATGTCGGAATCAAGTGGTTTGGAGAAAATCGGAGGTGAAAAAGTTTTTGCGTTTTTGCTCACTTGCCTGTCTTTGGGGTGCTGTTTGGGGGGCTTCTAGGTTTTTGTGGGTGGATTTTGTGGTCTGGGAGCACTGCTGGCACAGTCTAATGTTGATTGCATTTGTTTTTCAGGAAATCCATGGTGGAAAAGGGGAGTTAGGGCCTAGCTGCACAGCTCATTTGGACTGAATTCCAGGTACGCCCGAAATTTGATAAGTCTCACTTTTTGCGGTTTAGCTTTTTGGCTGATTGGGGGTGTTAAACTTGTTTCTGCCTGGGTTGACAGGTCTGGGGCATTGCTGTGAAGGTCTAATACCGGTTAAAAGTGGTTTGGAGAAAATCGGAGGTGAAAAAGTTTTTCCATTTTCAGGCATTTCGCTAACTTTAGCGTTTTCAGGGGGCTGTTTGGGGGGGGTTCCTGTTGTTTGTGTGGGGGGGGGGGTTTGGGGTCTTGGAGCAACGCTGGGTATGGATACTTTTGATTACAAGAGGTTTGAAGAAAATCCATGGTGGCAAAGGGGAGTTAGGGCCTAGCTGCAGAGCGCGCACGGAGTGATCTGGGAACTATGCAGAAATTTGTCAAAGTCCCCATTTTTCCATTTCTGATTTTTGGCTGTTTGGGGGGGTTAAACTTGTTTTCGCCTGGGTTGACGGGTCTGGGGGCATTGCTGTGAAGGTCTAATACCTAATAAAAGTGGTTTGGAAAAAATCGGAGGTGAAAAAGTTTTTCCATTTTCAGGCATTTTGCTCACTTTAGCGTTTTTGGGGGGCTGTTTAGGGGGGTTCCTGGTGTTTGTGGGGGGTTTTGGGGTCTTGGAGCAATGCTGGGTATGGATACTTTTGATTGCAAGAGGTTTGAAGAAAATCCATGGTGGCAAAGGGGAGTTAGGGCCTAGCTGCAGAGCGCACATGGAGTGATCTGGGAACTATGCAGAAATTTGTCATAGTCCCCATTTTTCCATTTTTGCTTTTTGGCTGTTTGGGGGGGTTAAACTTGTTTTCGCCTGGGTTGACGGGTCTGGGGGCATTGCTAGGTAGGTCTAATACCGGATAAAAGTGTTTTGGATAAAATCCATGGTGAAAAAGTTTTTAACTTTTCAGAGTTTTCGCACACTTTTGTGTTTTCGGGGGCCTGCTTGGGGGGGTTCCTGGAGATTGTGGGGGGGTTTGGGGTCTTGGAGCAACGCTGGGTATGGATACTTTTGATTGCAAGAGGTTTGAAGAAAATCCATGGTGGCAAAGGGGAGTTAGGGACTAGCTGCAGAGCGCGCACAGAGTGATCTTGGAACTATGCAGAAATTTGTCAACGTCCCCATTTCTCCATTTTTGCTTTTTGGCTGTTTGGGGAGGGGGGTTAAACTTGTTTTCGCCTGGGTTGACAGGTCTGGGGCCATTGCTAGGAAGGTCTAATACCGGATAAAAGTGTTTTGGATAAAATCCATGGTGAAAAAGTTTTTAACTTTTCAGAGTTTTTCGCTCACTTTCGTGTTTTCGGGGGCCTGCTTGGGGGGGTTCCTGGAGTTTGTGGGGGGTTTTGGGGTCTTGGAGCAACGCTGGGTATGGATACGTTTGATTGCAAGTGGTTTGGAGAAAATCCATGGTGGCAAAGGGGAGTTAGGGCCTAGTTGAAGAAAGCGTTTGACACTATTTTTTACTTAGGGCTCGTTAGGGTTAGCAGTATTGCATGTGTTTGGGGGTGTTCGAGATTTTGGCAACTGGGTTCTGGGGTCTACTCTTGGAGCACTTGTCGAGAAATGTCTAATTTTGGTTGCAAGTGGTTTGAAGAACATCCATGGTGGGAAAGAGGGGATTCGGGCCTACTTTACTTTCAAAGTACGTTTTGTCACCATTTTCCACTAGGCCTCAGACAGGTAGCAGTATCGCACGTTTTTTGGGGTCTGATTGGGGGTATTCTACATTTTAGCGTCTGTGTTTAAGGGTCTGGGAGCACTGCTGGGAAGGTCTAATTTTGTTCTAAAATTGTAGTTTACACTACACCTAGCTTGAGTGGAAAGATCCAAAAAATTCGCCCATACTTATTTATCCTTCAAATGGAGACTCAGAGTACGCCCTTTCGAAACTATTGTACTGTCGATTCTGAAACTGAAAGTGTGACTTTTTGCACTACACAGCGTACGTACCTTATATTTTTTTCTCAGTGGTGTTTTAATATCACTTCCTGTGTTTCCATCAACATTTAATCAATCAATCAATCATCGCATTTATATAGCGCACTACTTACCCAGTGGGTCTGAAGGCGCTGGGGGAGGGGGATCTGCTACTGCTCGAACAGCCAGGTCTTGAGCTGCTTCCTGAAGGCGAGGTGGTCCTGGGTCAGACGGAGGTGGGTGGGGAGGGAGTTCCATGTCTTGGCGGCGAGGTAGGAGAAGGACCGTCCCCCTGTGGTGGCTCTACGGATGCGGGGGACGGCGGCGAGGGCGTGGCCGGTCGATCAAAGCTGGCATTTGGGAGCGTAGAAGTTGAGGCGGTGGTTGTACAGGGCGGCTTTCACCTTGTGCAATGGAAAAAAGGATGAAGTCAGGCTTCACATTAGCGACCCGCAATTCAGCATCCGCCAGGCAGGCAGTGGACAGGGTGTCTTCTGGTCACCAACATTGATCGACGGAGCGTCAGATGGAACGGAGGAGTACCGCAAATAAGTGGAATGGCTTGATCCATGCAACTTCCCAAATTCAACAGGACAAGTACAACAACATACAGTAACAGTATCCATTCATTTCTACTTATCTTTTAAGTAATGTTATTGCTGTGAACGTCTATGAGTGTGACTCTGCATTTCTTTGCTCTCTGCTTCTAAATTTGCTATGTTTTTGCTATGTTTAACAGTAATTTAATGTTCTAAGTGTTTATTCTCTGTGAGGGCAGAGAGGCAAGTGAAATTGCCTAATGACTGCAGCCCTGTACTCTCAACTTGTTTCTTCGTAGTTACTAGTAAGTTGCAGTAAGTAGTAGTGCTACTTTGCAGTAACCTAACCATCCATTTAGTTAACAACTTCTGGCATGCAGTAGCGCACTTTCTTTATGTCCCTTTAAAGATTTATCAATATCTTCAAATCCAAAGATTTGTTTCTCTTCATTTGTTGTTTGACTGTCCATGCTGTGTTTATTTTCCTCTCTTCCAAACTTTCCCAAAAACCCCATTCCCATCCAATTTTCAAACCCTAACCATCGTCCCCCGGGCTGTGTGGTATTTCATTGTGGTGTGACTGACAACAGCAATAATTCCACACACTTGCTGGGGAGGATAAGGTCAAAGCAACCCAAATCATTACAATCAGAAGTTCATGTGCGCCATCGTGGATTGATAAGAACCTCCTCCTCCTACACGACGTGAACAATCAAATGCTTAATGCTTACGTTGACGTTGACGTTCTTATAGCAGTCCAACTCCACGCAACTACTACTTATATTTATATTAATTTAGCACTGCTTAGGCTACAATTTAGGGCACTGTTCTCTACCGTACTATCTAATGTACTGTTTCTAATGCTACGCTCAACCCACTCAATGTTTCATTTCCTTTTTTTTCATATGGTGATACTGCCAGTGTGTACCACTACTGCTACCAGCACAACAATGATATTGCATCCGGCGAGGATTCAAGTGAACAACCAACCTTATTCACCAGCCGTGATTCACAAATCACAGGTAAGATAAGCATATTGGAGAGTTAGTAGAATAATGGGCTAGGACTAAGTTGGGAGGAGAGCAGAGACTGACAGTACTACTAGTAAAGTACAGTAGTAGGGATACTGAATTGACTAACTTGGTTACTTGCATTTTGGTACATTTCAGGACTAGATGTTTCATTCATGCTGGTAAGTTTGAAAAACCAAACGTCCAGTAACCACCGCCAACCCCCACACAAAATAATATGAGCGCGTATACTGTGTTTTGGTATGAAAAATATAATTATTAAGAAATATAAATTATTGATGTTGTTACAAAAATAAAATAAATTACCCCAACTCACCCCCCCTCACTAACCAAACCAATGTCCAAAAATCAAAAAGTCCCCTTTCCCAAAAACCCAATTCCCACCCCCCCAACAGTCTTTAAAAAAGGGGCAAGGGACAGTAACTTCCTCCGGTGGCGCAGCTGGTGCTGCATGTCCCGCAGCTCTTTGCGGAGGTCCCAGAGCTGGTGCTGATGTTTTTTGCCCAACCGCTCTAGGTAGTCCACTCGCTTTCGGAGGCGGTGCACATGTGCCATCCAGGCTCTGGGGAGGCAGCTGTTGTTTTTGCTGCTGTGAGGCGGCAGCGGGAGGCTGTCGGGCCACGGCTCCATTTGCTGGAGGCTTGTGGCTGGTGGACCCGGGGGCAGTGGAGGAGGATGTACTGGTTGATGTGTCCTCATGCTCCCGAGCCCACAACCGCCGATACTCGGCACAAATAGACTCTAGCTTACGGGCCCTGGCCCGGACAGATATCTCCTTGTGGGTGAGCTTTTTTGGAGTAGCATTTATGAAGAAAGAAAGAAAAATACTGTAGCCAATAGTCTTTAACATAAAGTCAAAATAATTCAACGGAAAGTTGACACTCAGTAACACCAGCAAGTAGCAAACACAGTATAACATTTTGGCATGTATCTTTCCGCCGTCTTTGTAAGCCTGTGACATTACTGGGAGTTTCAGGAATTCCACTAGCAGCACTATGGGTTGACTCACTACTGCATACATAGTCAGAGAGTACTAAAAAAAGGCCTTTTTTACTTTTTTTCTCTTGTGTTGCAAAAGAAATTACTGGTAAGTGAACTTGTGGTAGCCTCCATAATGGCAGCTCACTCAGCTTTCACCCAAGAAATACAGACACAGGCCATGATGATGCAGACTCGCAGTACTTTAAGCAGTACATGCAGGTGGGGATAGGAATGTCTTACTTTTCTATAGGGGTGGCACTGCCACTGGCCATTCTTCATCCACTCAGCGTCTGCTCTACTACATCATACACCTCTGCTATCGATGAGGATAAAGAAGATAACATCCAGGCTTCCAAAGTATGTCTATGATTCTTCTTAATGTCTCAAATGTACCAAAATTAATTTTTGTCAACAACCAACTAACACCTGTTTCATTATATTTTGGAAACCGCCGTCTTCTTATCTTGAATTGCATTCAACAAAACCATTCTTTACAGTCATAAATATTAAGACTCGCTCGTCCTTCGTTTCACCCTTCTTTAACTTTTCGTTCTTCACATCCCTAAACTACATCTGATATGACTTGGCTTCACAATAAAAATTTGCCAGCTGAGTTGAAGTGAAATAGAGGGGGCCATTGGTTACCCGGAAAGTACCGCAGCTAATGCTATTACAAGTCAAGGTTGACTGTCTTCTCCGTGATAGTAGCCCAAAAATTAGTTCTAAATTATTAACTGTTCTTAACAGTACAGTCTACTTATACTAGTGTACTGTGTACTACTGTACAGTACATCATACACTCCTTTGCGAGCCTACTCAAAAACATTTCAATGAGTAAGGAGTATAATAACTTACCACCGTCCGCCGCCACTGAGTCTTCCACCCCAGCTCCTCCTGTTGGCGCCGCCGCATCCAGAGTGGACCCCTCCGCACTGCTAGTCCCGGCACTGGTTGTCATCTGTGCCGCATCAGATGTTGTGACGTCTAGGAAAAACATGTCATATTTTCAGATACAATACACAACCCCCTATTTTATCTCGTAATGGAAGAAAATGTTACATAACACATTTTTTATTACTGGGATTGAAAAAAAGTAACGGGTTTGGGGAGGAAGTGTTAACCTTTTATATGTATATTCCATTAAATGCTACACTTGTTCTTATGACAACTGATGAATGCTTGCTTAACGTGCACCATTTTTCTCATTACAGAAAGAAGATTCCATTGCCCTTCTGCCAGACGATTCACCAACTACTAGTAAGTCATCACCAGCAGTACTTTAAGTACTTTAAAGAAGGTGGGGGCTCCGGCACAGTTATTCTAATAATTTCATGTGTCTGTTAACTATTATTAAGTTTGAGTCATAGTAATTTAATTAATGGGAATGTTGTTTAAACTTTAACGTCGTCTTCATCCATCACCATTGCTCGCTCCGAATACTACGCTATTAAAAATAAAGAAATAATGTTTTCATTTCTTAATTGAAAATAAAACTTTAAAACTAACAAACACTGTGTGGTTTTTGTTCACGAGTGAGTGAGCGGAAGGGTTTGAACTACTGCACTTGGCAGTCATGTTTCAGTGACTCAGATAGGCCGGGACTCGGCGGTAGTCTTCTTCTGTTCTTCTGGGTCATAAAATCATTGGTCAGACACACTAGATAGTCGGTCGGGGGATTGGGGGTTCAACTACTGTTCGGATATGTCGAAAGTCGAACTGCACCTATCATCAACAATGTCCTATTTCTCTTGTCCATACTTCTTTGTGTGCAGAATAGTCCCTGAAACACTAGCGGTATGGGATGTGCTCCTCTCAAATCAAAAAGGTAACTGCTACCTTTTACTTGGTGTAAACAATGACATTTTGTTGTTGGAAATTGTCAAAGCATTTACATTAAGAAGACTGGAATAGACAGCAAGGGCAACCCAGAGGACTGCACTCAGTGCCTAGAGCTATTGCTGGATCAGAGTTTTGTTTCACACCGTTTGCCGACTGGGCAAGCTTAGCTACCTACACAGACCGACTCATAATCGTAAATAGTAGTAGCACAGAGAGTGATGGCAGAGGCAGAATAAGAATGTAGAAAGTAGTCTACATTAGAAGAAGATCAAAGACTATTTTGTAAAACATAGAATTATTAGGAAACAGTTTGTAATGAATAGGAGCTGTAAAAGATAGGGAAGTATAAGTATTAATATAACAATAGAACAACTTACTGGGGCCAGCAGAAGAGCCTGCAAGGGACTGAACCTGTCCACCTTCTTCCACCGGAGTCTCAGTCGCTGCCGCCGCCTTGCCCCTGGGAGGTTCTGGTGAACATGAAATAAAGAAACACAACATGGATGATTGTTTTTTGGGAAATATTTGATTTCTTTGAACACAATCTAAAATTATGTCGGGAAACAAATTAACAACAATTGCATCTGATCTGGTCAACTAGGAGGATGGTAGTACAGTATTGCAAGATTCGCAGACCGTCTATTAGGAAAGTTATGTAATTCACTAACTACACCAACAACAAAAAGGTTCTACTACGACTGCCATCACTCAGCAGCACGAGACGTCACGTGACAGACACAGTCCGTCATCATGATTGCAGACCACTAACAAATGTCCTACAACAAGTAATAAATAATATACTCAACGTATCAATCCACCACTATCTCTTCAAATTGGCAGCAGCAGGAGTACAAAAAGGACTAGACTTGAGTCTACTGTCTCTACCATTACGCAGTAATGCTCTCAAATGAGTAAAAAGTTGCAAACAAGTAAGCATAGTAGCAACGCCAATAAACAGGCGAGCACCTGCAATGACAGAAGCTATTTAAAGATTAATTTACCTGCAATGTATTCGAATCAGCAGCATTCGTACTCTTCAGGGAAAAAATAGATTAGCAATATAACAGAGTCAAAGAAAAAAAAATGGTTATTAAATAGCTACTTACCAAGGCCAGGGATCTCCAATCCTAGCAGGTCGAGCATGTCATGCTCCCGGTCCAGGATGTCAGTCCACCGGTGCGTCGCTTGCTGGTAGGTACGCCGGACCACAGACTCCTTCCATATGCGCCGGCACACCTTCTCCCACAGCTGGCGAAGCTCCCAGAGGCCGTAACCGGAAGCAATCCGCCCACCTGCTGCCACGGTCTTAGGGAGGTGGACTTGGACAAAAACCATCAAGGCGGCCACCTCCACCGCAGAGAAGAACTCCTTGGCCTGGACTAGCTCCCCCCTCAAACGCCCGCAAGGGAGCCAGGTACGGGGTGCTGGGCCCTTCCCCTTGCCCTTGTCGGCTCCCTATGCCATGGTCCTGAGCACAAGAAAAAGGAAAAAAGAATAGGTGTGAAAAAAAAGAGAGAGAGCGAAAGAAATAAAGTAGGTAATAAAGTAAAAAAAAGTTTAAAAAAAACACTAAATATAGATGTAGGAAATTGTAGAGATAGATAATAAGCAAAAAAAAAGCAAAAAAAAGTTCAGAAAAACATAGGATTACAAAGATGTAAGATGGATAGAAAGGTAGCATGCCCAAAAACCATAGCAATGAATGAAAAACAAGATGGCCGGGCCCATAGAGGACCGCGTGGGTAAGTTTGCGCAACATTTTCCCCGCAAGCACATAAAAACACAGGCGAACTCGTAATTGCGCACCGCACACAATGCGAGATTGCCAATAGCGCCCGGAACCGGAAATTCGCAACGCGCACAAGATGGCCGCGCCCATGTACGACCGCATGGGTAACTTCGCGGTTGGTGCGCTGCAAGCGGCTTGCGAAGACGCAAAAAACCCTGCGAACACGCAAAAAAAAACAATCCGCTAATTTGCGCGAATTTGCGGATTGAGTTTGATTTAGCACGAATTCGAGCCCCGCGAATCACGCGAAATTGCAGAAAAACGAATTTTGCAAAACTGAAAGCACTTAGCAAGTGCAAAAGTTCAAGCTAATTTGTAACCATTCCCTGTATTGCTTCCTGAGGGACCCATCCAAAGTTCAGTTGCCTACGTGCAACTATTCTCTGACCGTGCTCTGACCCTCAAAGCAGGGTCAGAGAATAGTTACAAGTATGGCACAATGTTCCTGTAAAAAAAAATAAACTGCAACAGGAAGCACTTACAGCTAAGGAAGCTGGCGCCAGACTTGAAGCTCAAATTCAGTGACACATTAACCAGCCCCAAATTAATTCATCTCAGTTGAGGCTGGATAGGTGTGCTTTCCCCCCATAATCTACAGTGGTAAACCAGAGGGTGCTGTGATGAACCAGAGGGTGGCAGTGCTGAACCAGAGGGTGGCAGTGCTGAACCAGAGTGTGGCAGTGCTAAACCAGAGGGTGGCAGTAATGAACCAGAGGGTGGCAGGGATGAACCAGAGGGTGGCAGGGATGAACCAGAGGGTGGCAGTGGTGAACCAGAGGGTGCTGTGATGAACCAGAGGATGGCAGTGATGAACCAGAGGGTGGCAGTCTTGAACCAGAGGGTGGCAGTGATCGACCAGAGGGTGGCAGTGATGAACCAGAGGGTGGCACTGGTGAACCAGAGGGTGTCAGTGCTGAACCAGAGGGTGGCACTGGTGAACCAGAGGGTGTCAGTGCTGAACCAGAGGGTGGCAGTGATGAACCAAAGGGAGGCAGGGATGAACCAGAGGGGGCAAGGATGAACCAGAGGGTGGCAGTGATGAACCAGAGGGTGGCAGTGATGATCCAGAGGGTGGCAGTGGTGAGCCAGAGGGTGCTGTGATGAACCAGAGGGTGGCAGTGATGAACAAGAGGGTGGCAGTGGTGAACCACAAGGTGATGAACCAGAGGATAGCAATGATGAACCAGAGAGTGGCAGACTAGAACCAGAGGGTGGCAGTGGTGAACCAGAGGGTGCTGTGATGAACCAGAGGGTGGCAGTGGTGAACCAGAGGGTGGCAGTGATGAACCAGAGGGTGGCAGTGATGAACCAGAGGGTGGCAGTGGTGAACCAGAGGGTGGCAGTGATGATCCAGAGGGTGGCAGTGGCAAACCAGAGGGTGGCAGTGTTGAACCAGAGGGTGGCAGTGATGATCCAGAGGGTGGCAGTGGAGAACCAGAGGGTGGCAGTAATTAACCAGAGGGTGGCAGTGGTGAACCAGAGGGTGGCAGTCTTGAACCAGAGGGTGGCAGTGGTGAACCAGAGGGTGCTGTGATGAACCAGAGGGTGCCAGTGGTGAACCAGAGGGTGGTAGTGGTGAACCAGAGGGTGACAGTGGTGAACCAGAGAGTGACAGTGGTGAATCAGAGAGTGGCAGTGGTGAACCAGAGGGTGCTGTGATGAACCAGAGGGTGGCAGTGCTGAACCAGAGGGTGATAGTGATGAACCAGAGGGTGGCAGTGGTGAACCAGAGGGTGCAGTGATGAACCAGAGGGTGGTAGTGATGAACCAGAGGGTGACGGTGGTGAACCAGAGGGTGGCAGTGATGATCCAGAGGGTGGAAGTGGCAAACCAGAGGGTGGCAGTGTTGAACCAGAGGGTGGCAGTGATGATCCAGAGAGTGGCAGTGGAGAACCAGAAGGTGGCAGTAATGAACCAGAGGGTGGCAGTGGTGAACCAGAGGTTGGCAGTCTTGAACCAGAGGGTGGCAGTGGTGTACCAGAGGGTGCTGTGATGAACCAGAGGGTGGCAGTGGTGAACCAGAGGGTGGTAGTGGTGAACCAGAGGGTGACAGTGGTGAACCAGAGAGTGACAGTGGTGAACCAGAGAGTGGCAGTGGTGAACCAGAGGGTGCTGTGATGAACCAGAGGGTGGCAGTGGTGAACCAGAGGGGGATAGTGATGAACCAGAGGGTGGCAGTGGTGAACCAGAGGGTGGCAGTGATGAAACGGAGGGTGGCCGCGATGAACCACTGGGTCGCAAACAGGCTGGAGACGTAGCAACAACATGGTCGCAACCGTTGCGACCACACAAGTAAGTTTGCGTTCCCGAACTTGTAAAAAACCCTCGCGAACTGGCAAAAACCCTTGCAAACATGCAAAAAAACAAATTCGCAAATTCGCACGAATTTGCGGATTTTGCGAATTGCGAGTTTGCTTTCGCGCGAATTCGCGGAACGCAAATTCGCAAATTTCGCCCATACTTAGTCTTAGATCGGGCAGTAGTTCATGTCATATTCCCAACCTGACAGCTCTATATAACTACACTTTCACAATATCTTTTTGCTTTCAAAAATTTTCTTGAAAATGCACCATTTGCGCACTCTTTTTTCAAACTTTTCGAGGAGAGAGAATGCTCCCCCGAACTACTCTAAGATGGGCCGGTACACTCGCTATGCTCACTTGCCATGGGGCACTCATGCAGAACTTTTATGCCCCACCACTTCCAAATGTCACCAGCCACCAATGATCTTTTGTGTGGTCGATATGTTTCACATTTTGCTGCCCAGATGGGTCAAGTGGAGTTTTTTCAGGACCTTTATATATGACCCAACTATCTTTTTATGTAGCGCGATCTCTGTGGTTAAACACAATGTCATATTATTTGATTTTATATGTGCATGTGCAAAGCCCCAGAAAGTGCGCCCCGAAGTTTGGGAACTCACGTTCTACTAAATTGGCGAACCTATAAAACAAAAATCTATCTATTTATCTATTTATCTATCTATCTATCTATCTATCTATCTATCTATCTATCTATCTATCTATCTATCTATCTATCTATCTATCTATCTATCTATCTATCTATCTATCTATCTATCTTGTTTGCTAGGAAACACTCTAATTGGTAATGGGTTTTACCCTTGACAAGGTTTGCCCCCCCCCTTCCCGGGATTTAGGGAGCTTACTCTCTGTACACTAACCTGTCATGGTAGATAGAATGTGTCAGATTGTTGATAGAGTAGTTCAATATACCTGTTAATTACAGCGCTTCACTATACATACTGCTCGTAGTAAGTTTGCTTTTGATCTTGCCTGCTTGTCCTCCATTCCTGAATGATCTAGTAGGAGTGAGGGCAGCGTTATGCAAGGTGCCCAACTAATGAGTAGACAATGAGCAGCTGCGAGGCCCTGTCAGCATTACTTGTGTTGGAGTGCAATACTCAGTCACAGGGCAGCGGACACGGCAGCTTTAGCTGGTTTACTTGAACCCACACCCAACCAGCCATGCGAAGAACCCTGGAATAGTTGTCGACAACCAGCTTGCTATGACCAACCAATTGAACACAGTCTCCGCCTCCTGCTTCCACATATTCCCGGTGCTCAAGAAGATTTTCAAGTGGCTTCCTCCTAACACTCGCAGAACAGTCACCCAGGCCCTCATCAACAGCCAGCTGGACGGGAATGGGTTAATGGAGGATATGTGATGGACTGCTAACTGCTTTCCATTCTCCTTTCTGATTTTTGTTGGCCTACGCTATCCCTGCTATCAGTGCCAGGATATCCTTCCAGGGGAGGTGTGTTCTCTACAAATACACATAACATTTGATAGATGGATAGGGTTGACAGTGGCAGTGTCTACCCGTTCTACTCGAGGACAGTCAGCCTGTACCAGGTCAGGTACATAGGAACGAGGTATTAACTGTCTGCAATCAGGAAAATTAAGGTTTTAAATACATTTTAATTACGTCGTCTGGTTGATCTGAAAACCATCCGCTTGACCTGCACATAGAATAAGATTCTGTGCGCGTGCTATGTAGTGTATTGGGGGTGATTTTAAATACTTTCCTGCACTCTGCAGTCAGTGCTCGATGTTGTAGCCTGCCCGCCCCGGTCCGACTCGGCAATTATTGCCGTAGAGCGGAGGGCGGACAGGTAAGAGCCTGACAAACTTCCTCACTTCCGCTAGTGGATCAGGTAGCGGTCTAGCCTCCCACAAGGAGGGGCTATTTAGCCCTCTCGTCGCTCTGAGCGCGCAGCGGTCGCGCGCAGGGGAGTGCCTGAGGACGCGCCTGAGACAAGCCAGAGAGAAGCCCGTCTGTGCCCGTCCGTGCCTGGACGTGGCTAGGGGCGGGACACCATGGCTGCTTCATCATTCTCTACGAGGATTCCTGATGCCGCCCGCATCACATATCCATCTAAGGTACTACGGGATTTATGTCCCAGTATGCCCTATACATGTGCCGTTACTCTCCCTTCTAAATTAGAAGGCTCTTTTACTTGCCCTATTTGTTCTATACATTTCAGCTCTGAGTTAGTGGCTAAGAGCCCCTTGCGAGTGTCACCCGCAATGTCTTGTCTAATATCTAATACCGGCCCAGTAAAGATTACCAAGGATTCCAATCCCATAGGAAGCAAACATTTGTTATGCAATGTACGTTCACTATCAAAGCACGCTTCTCAGGTGTGGGACCTGATATCTACAGAGAAGCCTGATCTCTGTTTTTTAACGGAGACCTGGCTTAAGCCTCATTCTGCCCCAGCTGTTACTTTGGGTGTCCCGATGGGCTATAAGATCTCTAGACTGGACCGCCCATATAAAATAGGTGGAGGAATAGCAATTGTATATAGGGAGGATCTAACTGTTACGACATTAGAGGAAATTAGCACTCCCCTGATGGAATTAATGATTTTTAAACTTAGCTCTACCTCCGGGGAGAACAGAAGGGGTGCGATTTTATATCGACCCCCTGGCTCGAGTGTGGATTTTTCGATCACACTTATGGAGGTCCTGGCTCCATTCATCTTAAACAATCAGATTTTCCTATTAGTTGGGGATTTCAACTTCCACAGTGAACTGGAGACCTGCATGGAGGCCAGAACACTTCTCACTGATATGGAACATTTAGGTCTGGAAAAAATGAATCAGGGACCTACACATGAGGCAGGCCATACGTTGGACTTGGTGTTCTCCAACTCATTTTTAAATATGTGCCCATCCCCCATTCAAGCAGAATGGACTGACCATTATATTTTAAAATTTTATACTAAGCCCATGTGTAAATCAAGTGTACCGACTGCTTTGCCGACCAAAAGAAGACCATGGCACAAACTTACACAGGACACCTTTCGAGAAGCCTATCAATCCCCTATAATCAATGAGCATGAGGGAATGATGCCAATTGAGCTCAATCGCTTTGCAAATGCTGCAAATGAAGCAATTGATGGTACTATACCACTTAAAACGTATAAACCCCGCCAAGCAGCCAGACAAGAAGTCTGGTACTCCGAAGACCTGAGACACATGAAACAAAAGACCAGGAAGCTTGAAAAAGTGTGGAGACATTCTCGGAAGCCGGAGGATAAACAATGCTACCTAACATCCCTTAGATCCTATTATAAGGCAATAAGGTTGGCTCGGAAAAGCCACATTGCGATGCAACTTGCAGAGGCTGGGAAGGACTCTAAAGTTCTTTTTCAAATCCTGCAAACTTTTACCAAGCCTGTAGCATGCGAAACGGCGGAGATTGCTTCCCAAGAATTATGTGATAGGATTTCTTCCTTTTTTATGAATAAAATTGACACGATTTATGCTAAAATATTAGCCACTAAATCTATGGAAGTGGCCGATCCTAACAACCCCCCTCATAACAGTATTCAGCAGAACACTCTGGCCAATCGTTTAAAAAACTTTCCCCCTATTTCTTTGGAAGAAGTCACCTCTCTTATTAAAGTAATTAAGAGCGGTAGTCCGCAGGATACTGTTCCCGCCCGGATCATGCCTATGCTGGCTGATATTCTTGGTCCAGATATACAGAAACTGATCAATTTGTCTTTAAGCACGGGAGAAGTCCCGAGAGATTGGAAACGGGCATTGGTAAGACCGCTAAGGAAAAATACCACCATTCCTTGGACGAATCTTGCCAACCTGCGACCCATTTCTCTCCTCCCCTTTATGGGCAAGATGATGGAGAAGTTCGTTAATGGACATCTGTCCAGATTTGTTGAGGAGACACATGGACTGGATCCCTCCCAGTCGGGCTTCAGGCCGAGACATAGCACCGAGACCACCTTGCTGTCAGTCGCAGACGATCTACGTATGTACCAGGATGGGGGTTATTCCGTCATCCTGGTTCTGCTGGATCTGTCTGCGGCGTTCGACACCGTGTCTCATGACATCATGACCACCAGACTTGTTAACATCGGTCTGGAAGGTGTAGCTCTGGCATGGTTGAGGAGTTTCCTGACCGACCGCACCCAGACTGTCACCTTGGGTGCTTACCGGTCAGAGGAGTTGGGGATCTCAAAGGGGGTGCCACAGGGGTCTTGCTTAAGCCCGACCCTGTTTAATATCTATGTGGCCCCCCTGGCTAACATCATGAGATCCCATGGGTTCATCCCTATGTCATACGCGGATGACACTCAACTCCTCTTCCCGTTTAAACATCTGACGGATACGGTCAGGAACTCTTTTTCCTTGGGGATGAAGGCAGTAGCCCACTGGATGGCATCAAACTTCCTGCAATGCAATGTGGCAAAAACGGAAGTGATGCTGTTCGGTGAGGCAAAGCTCCTATGGTCACCAGACTGGTGGCCGCAAGACCTTGGCCCAGTCCCAGAGCCAAAGCAGGTGGTAAAAAATCTCGGTGTACGACTGGACCAGGAACTCTCTTTAAAACAAAACAGCAATCAAGTAGTGGGTGCATGCTTCCATGTGATCGCTATGCTGAGGAAAGTCTTCCCCTTGCTCCCTGACACAACTAGGAGAACGTTAGTGCAGGCCCTTATACTGAGTCGACTGGACTACTGCAACGGGCTGCTCCTGTCAGTCAACGAGGGAGTTATCGCGAGATTGCAGGTAGTCCAGAATACGGCGGCCCGTCTTGTCCTAAATCAGCCTCCCCGCACACCATCGAAGCCTCTCCTGAACACCCTACATTGGCTGCCTATCAAACAAAGGGTGAAATACAAGATAGGATGCACTATACATAAAAGTCTCCAGAACAAAGGCCCAGAGTATCTAAACAATAGATTCTCTCTCTATAGGCCCGCTCGATCCTTGAGATCCAGTGAACAAGGTCTTTTACAAGTTCCAAGAGCCAGAAAGACCAGACAAGGTGGAAGAGCTTTGTCCATTGCCGGACCAAGATTGTGGAACAGCCTTCCTCTCTCTTTGAGACTCTGTCAGGAGTATCTCCTATTTAGGAAACAGTTAAAAACCTTTTTATTTCCTAATTAATTACTACCATCTGCCTACCTATTGTTACAAGCTGAAAGGTTTCTCAAAGGCGCGGAGATACTCCTCCGGGAGATGATCCTAGCGCGATATAAACCCGCTAATAATAATAATAATTACTGAGCATAACATGTGGCTACTTTATGACTTTAGCAGCTAGATTCAGCAGCACTCTTGGTTTGTGTGAATGGTAACACAGCGCCTCTCAGTGTTATCAATCACATAACGTAGGAGCACAGACAAAGTTCAGTGTAAAAAAATAAAGGCACAATTTTCTGTTTTTTCAACTTTGTCTTGAGCTCACGCAACAGCATTGGTGACACATCATGGCCCTGAACAAGCAAGTGCCAAAGGAGGGCAGACAACTGCCCTGGCTCTGCAGCTAGACTGTGGTACTAGGTGTCCAGAGTGGAGACAAGGGGCCCAGAAGCTCTCACCTTATGGACAGTCAACATCCCATCATTGACTCGCAGTCTGTTTGGGAAAAGCTGAAGCCTTTGTTGGAAGAGTGCCCCGCACAAAGCCGAGTAATAGGCTTAACGGTTATTATGCAGTTCATACACTGCCAAGTACATCTTCAGACAGAGAGAGCTCCACAAGAGTAGGGATTTCAGTATGCCGCAGCTAGACACGCGGGCACACACACAGACACAGACACGCAAACGTCACTACTAGAAACGCGCCGCTGGATCCACAGTGGGCAGCTCTGAAGGGGCGGGAGGGGGCAATCTAAGAAAGAGGATTGGAGTATGAGACAGCCACTTGTAGATTTAAGATGTTTATTGCTGAGTGTCGAAAGAGCTGTGTATTGGCACTGGCACCTCTAGAGGGGGTCTAGATGCGATCCATGCCCCAGCGATATTTGCCTTGCCCCTCTCCTTCCCTCTGTGCTTCAACCGTGGCATATATATAACATTCTTAAACATTTTAGAAACACATTCTCTGAATGATGTCATCAGTGACCCCCTGAAAATTCATTCCTTGATATGTCATTGGTGTTAAGGAAAAGGCATGTCAAATGGCCACATTTTTCTTGACGGACACATGTGGCAGGCTTAAAGAGTCCCGATGTGTAGAAACCACTGCCTCAGTACTGTAATGCCATCAGTTGGTTGTAAATCATCATATCAGTTTTTCTTTTGGGTGGTTTTGAACTTGGCCATTTCTGCAGACTTTTGCCTTCATCCTCCAGTCTTCTGAACCCATTTTTGTTTAGCTTTTAGGGCTCTGCACACTTTACCACTGCTAATCAGTGCTAACGTGCTTATTCTCTCTCCTTTAAACATGATGAAATTGTCTTATACCCAATTGGGACATTTAATGTACTTGTAAGTCCTTAGTAAAGTGTTAATACATGTATCCAGGACCAGTAACTTAAATGCTACTAGTGGGCCTGCAGCACTGATTTTGCCACCCAGTAGCCTTTTTAAACACGGCTCATGCCTGACTTTGCAGCCTATGTGTGCGGTTTTAAAATGCCATTTGAACTGGCAAAATAGACCTTTTGCCAGACCTAAACCTTCCGTTTTTTAATACATGTAAACCATCTGTACAGTAGTCCCTAAACAGCCCATATGGCAGAACGCAGTGTATTGAAATAAGTTGAACATTTACTTTTAAGTTTTACATGCCTTGGCAGTGTAAATCTCAATTTGTTTTTCACTACTACAAGGCCTACCTCTTCCATACAATAGCATTGTGTTGTCTCATTATAGTTAATAAATAGTTCCTTGCAATTGAGAGCAGATAGGAATATCATGTTGGTGTCTGAGAAATTGTAATTAAACATCCTCTTTAATGGTAACATTGGATTTTAAGTGGGGGGCGCTAGAGGGCGCACTGCAGTATGGCCGCACTTTCGTGAGGCTCCTGCCGCTCGGGGCTTTTATCCTGGCATTGATCCTCTTGGCCATCGCCTATCCCTGCCCTGACCCTGGATACTTGCTGTGGAAACTACCGACCTCACTCGGTCCAACTCCTGTTCTGATCAGAGCATGTTGACCGGAGATACGGGGACTTGCAGTTTCCCCCGCTAGACGCTCTGGAGGCCGGGTGCTCCGTGGTCCGGCGCCCCTGCCGACTCCAGTCCGCGGCGTCGCACGTGTGGTGGAGGCCCTGTCCCCTCCCCCTCTAACTTCTTCTTGCGGCTGGACGCCCCGCCGCAGCGGGCGCTTGTGGCCGTTACCTGGGACCAGGGAGACTTGTGTGGAGCGGCGGAGGGGGAGCCACGCCGGACTCCGGAGGCGGAGCGCGACGGGGCCACGTCTGCAGCCCGACGTGAGACGCGGCCATTACTCAGGCGGGAGTGGCGGGGTGTTCATGCCTGCTCGTGCCCCCGGCTGTGGTGCTCTTCAAGTTTGCTGAGAAGCGGCCAGCGCTGTGTGTTGGTGGGCTCAGTGTAGTCCACAGTTATAAGGAGCGTCTGCCTGGACTTATGTTTGGCGCCATTTTCCTCACGAAGGTGGCTGGGGGATGGTGCCGCCTGGAGTCGATGGCGCCTGCTGTTGGAGCGCTGCGCTTCTCCTTTTGCGTTGAGGCACCGTCCTGCTGTCTACTCTGATGACTGTTGTCCCTGCCTTGGAACACTGGCCAGATTGTCCGGAGTGTGATATCTGCTGGGGCCTCACCGGTGCAGGGCTGTGCACGCCGTCCTTGGTGTAGCCTGTGTGTGGCGCCTATTTTCCTGCACTGAGAGGTGTTCTGCTGCACTACTGGTGGGCCCCCCCTGCCTCATATTGCCTACAACTGAGAGTGCTCTTTTTTGCCATTGGAGGAGTGGCTGGATTTGGGATTGTTGGAGGGGCCAGATCCCGTGGTTGCGTGGCGACATTGGGGGGCTGGCCGGGCACTGCACGCTAGTCTGGGGCTTTGGTGCACTGTGCGTTCTGGCTGGTGGGACACGCCGCTAGGTCCTCGTGGCTGTGGACCCTGCAGTCCCTTGGCTTCTCCCTGTGCATCTTTGTGGGGGCTAATACGCGCTGAGAGCGTGTCACCATGGGGAAGCCTGACAACAAGCAGCCTAAGCTGTCCTTTGACTCCGTGGCGGCCAGGAGGGGTACTCGTCTGGTGCAGGAGGCCGGGAGTTCGCGATCCCCCCCCCCCACCTGTCGCTGATCCTATTCTACAGCCTCCCACCCCAGACTTTCAGCAGATGATGCAGGAGATGAGGCAGGGTTTTGCCACTATTGTGGATAAGGTGGACAAACTATCCTCGCGCATGGACGCTGTGGTGCAGAAACTGGATGTGCATGAGGAGCGCCTGACTACGGTGGAGCAGCGCATCTCGGATCATGACGACACTGCCGCCACTCATACCACCCAGCTGGCGAGAATGGACAATATCCTACGAGTGATCGCCGCTAAGAATGAGGAGTTGGAGGCGAGAAGCCGGCGTAATAACATACGCGTGGTAGGTGTGCCGGAGACGACCAATGTGGGGGGGAAAATGGAGACGTATGTGGAGAGACTCCTGGTTGGCGCGATTGGTGCAGAGACATTCTCTACGCAATTCATTGTTGAAAGGGCGCACCGCTCCCTTGGGCCGCGGCCGGCCGCGGGGGCTACGCTGCGCCCGATCATTGCCCGTCTCCTGAATTATCGGGACCGGGACGCTGCTCTTCGGGCGGCTCGCGCTAATCGAGCGCTTTCCTTTGAGGGGGTCAACTTCACCATTTATCCTGACTTTACGCCTATGGTGCAGGAGCAACGGCGTAAATTCCTGGTGGTCAAGAAAAAACTTCGTGAGCTGCAGGTGGACTATGCCTTGCTTTATCCTGCAAAACTTAGGGTGACCCATCAGGCAAAACAACATTTTTTCACGAATCCTCAACATGCGGAGGATTTTGCAAAGCGCCTCAGGAGGGAACGATCTGCGCATGACCGGCGGGATGGGGAGGAACATGAGGGCCACCGATCGGCGGGAGAGGAGGATGACGCTTGAATGCGTTTCTCTCAGCATGGAGACTGTGATGGACGCTGTGCACGGACATCCGCATAGCTGCACTTGTGGCCTGGGCTCCCCCAGCCTTGTACTGTTGGAGTTGGGCATGGGGGTAATCGATTTGATATGAATGGCCGTTGTTGGAGGTCACTGAGGGGGCGATGGTTGATGACATTGATGTGCTCTGGGCACCCACCCCCACGCTGCGCCTGGGCCGTGTATACGCCCTGTGGGTCGGAGTACGGCGTAGTGTGTGGGAGTGGTGAAGTGCACCTCTGGTGGGCACCCCACCGGGAATGCCCCGATATTTTTTGAGTTTCTTTGTACGAATGACTTGTTGGTTGTATGGATGGATGGATGGGGGTAGGAGGGGGGAGGGCACCTGGGGGTCCTGCCGAGTTGGGGTTGGTCAGGTGGGTGGGGGGGGGGAAGCTGTGTTGGCAGTGCATGTCCCACTTTCTCCTTGTGATGGTGGCAGGGCTGGCTGCGGCTGTGTGTCTGTCCTGGCGGAGGTCCGGGTATGCTGTTTTGCTTCGTCTTCGGACTTGCCGTGTCTAATTTGGTCTGATGCGAACGGTGGGGGGACTGATCTGCCCGCTCATGGGGGTCACTGTTGCGGGGGTGGGGACGGACGATGTGAGGCCTCTCCTGTGTCGCTCATGTTCGTTGCTGAGGGGAGGTGGTGTGTTTGCCACGTGCTATTTTCTGAGCTGTATGCGTGCCTGTTGCATGGATGCTGTTGTTTGTGTTTGGGAGGGGGGTGTTTGGTGTTTTGGATTGAAGATGGCAGGGGTGGATGTGGTGTGTGGTTGTTGGAATGGATGGTGTGTACGATGGTACCGTTCCACTGCCTTGTCCCGAGAGAATGGGATGGTGCACTGCTTGCGTATGACCCGTTACACGTTGATCACGGGTGATGTCGACTGATGCTGTGGATACGATATCGATCTTGTCTTGGAATGTGCGTGGGCTTAATGATGCCAGGAAATGTCGGAATGTACTGCACTATTTGGATAGACATGCCATACAAATAGCTTTGCTGCAGGAAACGCATCTGCGACGTGGGCCTGCTCCTACGTTTGGGGGGAGGTGGGCTGCAGTGAGGAAATTTGCATCGTACTCCTCGTATGCTCGTGGGGCTGCTATACTTATCAGGAAGACGCTCTCCTTTCAAGAATTGGGGTCGCATGTGGATCCTGAAGGGCGATTTGTGTTATTGTGGGGGAGGCTTGGGCAAATCACTGTACTCTTTGTGAATTGTTATGCACCAAATATTGATACACCTGCTTTTTTCTTTACGCTTTGGGGCCATGTTCTTGCTGTGGAAGCCTCACATATTGTATGGGGGGGGGGATTTCAATTTAGCGGTTCAGGCCTTGGTGGAGTCCTCAGTACAATGCACAAGCCAGGGATGTCTTACGGGGCATTGTGGAGGAAGCAGGCCTGATTGATAGTTGGAGATATGCTCACCCGACAGATAGAGAGGGCACACACTTCACTGCCCACGCTCGCTCCTGGGCGAGACTGAACTATGTCTTCCTCTCCAGAGGACTGGTGGCAGGGTTGCGGGAGGTGGTACACCTAGCCAGGACGTACTCTGATCATTGCCCGGTTAAAGTTGTACTTTCAGTGCCTGGACTGCACAGGCCGCGACCGCCCTGGAGGCTTTTCCCATCTGCCTTGTTGGATCCCGTTTTTAAGACAGAACTTGGCGAGGAAGTGGAAGCTTTCTTTGCAAGGAATAAAGGATCTGTGGATAGTGTGGAGGTGATATGGGAGGCGTTCAAAGTCACGATTCGAGGTGTCACCATCTCCAAGAGCTGCGGGGTGCTTAGGTCTATTGTTCGAAAACTCGCGGCTTTAGAGGCTGACTTAAGACAGCTGGAACGCGGCCTACAGGCTGGTTCTGATCCTGACCTCATGCATCAGTTTAGGGGTAAGCTCTCAGAGTACGAGGAGGAGGCTGCCAGGGAGGCCAAGCACAGGGGGAAATACTGGACGGCGAGGAGATACTGCGAGGGTGAGAGGCCTGGGAAGGTACTGGCCGCGCTCACAAGGCATCAGAGGTTTAGCTCGGATGTGTTGGAATTGGTCTTGCCGGATGGCACACGCTGTAGGGACACGGGGGAGATTCAGGGGACATTTCTCTGCCACTACGCTCAACTGTACACTACTCAGCAATCGGGAGATGTGAGGTATGGGGGATTCCTTGATGATCTGGCGCTTTGCTGGTTGTCGGACGATCACAGGGCGTTCCTAGGCAGGCCCCTTGATGTGGAGGAGATTAGAGGCGCTATTATGTCTCTTAATAACGGAAAAGCTACAGGGCTGGACGGCCTCCCGCCGAATTTTATAAATGTTATGTGGATACTATGGCTCCAGTCCTCCGTGAGGTCTTTGAAGAGTCCCTTGAAGTGGGGAGTTTGCCAGGGTCTATGAGGGAGGTTGCTATCACCTCGTTACTCAAACCAGGTAAGGACCCCCTGGACGTGGGATCCTATAGGCCTCTTTCATTGCTTAACTGCGATGTCAAGATACTGGCAAAAGTGTTGGCAATGCGACTTTCGGAGCTTATGCCTGTTATTGTATTGCCCGATCAGTCCGGGTTCGTGCCTGGCCGGGCGACGTCTCATAATCTTGGAACGCTGTTCTCCCTAATTCCAACTATAGCTCCGGAGATCCCGGTAGCCGCCGTTTTCCTGGACGCTACGAAAGCGTTTGATTCCGTGGAGTGGGGTTACCTGATCGATGTCCTGTGCAGGATGGGGTTCCCTCGTATTTTTATCTCGTGGGTCAAATTGCTTTACACTGACCCGGTGGCGAGGGTGGTCGTGAATGGTGTGCTTTCTCCCCAGTTTCCTATTACGAGAGGAACTAGGCAGGGATGCCCCCTCTCTCCCCTCCTGTTTGCCATTGCCATAGAGCCTCTTGCCTGTCGTATTCGCCAACTGCACCAACAGAGTGCGTTTAATTGTTTTCAGCGCCAAGTGGGAATTTCTTTGTACGCGGACGATGTTACGCTCTATGTGAAAGATCCGCAAGCGAACCTTAACGCGCTTTTACGAGAGCTTGTTGCCTTTGGGGGTATCTCTGGGATACATATTAACTGGCAGAAATCCCAATTCTTCCCACTCACTGCAGCGGTTCATCGCTTCTCATTGGACTACCCTCTGGAGTGGTGTGATTCGGAGTTGCGTTATCTTGGGATTGAGGTCTCGCTGAGCAAGGAGGAGACTATTAGGCTTAACTACGGGGTCGCTATCACTAAACTTGCGGATAACGTTACGAGGTGGATGTCTCTGCCGTTGTCTATGGCGGGCAGAGCCTCTCTGATAAAAATGGTGATCCTACCCCGTTTTTTGTATCTCTTTCAGAATATACCATACCACCCTGGCGCGTATTTTTTTAAACGTCTCCGTTCGGAGCTGATCCGTCTGTTCTGGGGGGGTAAACAACCGAGAGTAGCGTGGGCCACCATAACGTTGCCCTATGTTGACGGAGGTTTTGATGTTCCTGACTTTGAACTTTATTATTTGAGCGCTCAGGCACACTATGCATACCATTGGATGCGCCCCACGCCGTTTATGCCACAGATTGCGGCTGAACAATGGGTTGCCCATCCTCTCCCATTGGAGGGCATGGTCCTGGGCAATGTAGGTGATGTGGATACACACCAGACAACGGTGACTTGCACGGTGGATGCTTGGAAGCGTGTGGCGAAGCTACTGGGTCATTCGTTCCTCTACTCACCTGCACTGCCCCTGGCATATCATCCTGCTTTGTCCCTGTTACATGAGACAGGGTTCCAGCGGCTATGCAAGCGGCTTGGGACGCTTACGTGGGGGAGCCTCTTCCGCGAGGGCACCTTCCGTACCCGTGAACAATTTTTTGGCAGTGTGGCTTGTTCCCCTTTGGAGATGTTTTACTATGTCCGCTTGCGACAAGGCCTGCGGACCTTACTGCCTGAGTTCCCTAAGGAACCAGATGTGACCTTACCGCTCCACGTTCTGTTAGTCTCCGATTTGCGACACTTGGTTTCTAAACTGTATGGCGCCGTCAGACGGCAACGAGTTACGCCGGCTAGCCGGGTGCGGGAACAATGGGACGCTGAACTTGGGATCACCATCTCTGACGAGCAATGGGTGTACTGTTGTGGTGTGACTGCCAATATCTCCTCTAGTTGCCGCTTGAAAATTATACACTACAAGTTCATACAAAGGTTTTATTACACCCCGGCCAGGAAACTTAGATTTCGGTTGTCAGAGGACGATAGATGTGCCCGTTGCCGGGCAGCGGGTGCCGACTTTCTGCACCTGGCATGGGAATGTGCGGCCATCTTGGAATACTGGGTGCAGGTCCATACTGCTCTTCAGACTATGACTGAGGATGGGGTGTTGTTCGACCCTGTGGTCCTACTATTGGGGTATACTAAGGAGGTGCCAGCGGTCCACCGTCGGTTTGTGGACGTGGCCTTATTGCTGGCCAAGCGGCGAGTGGCTTGCTGTTGGGGACGGAGCAGAGTGCCGAAGTTCGAGGCCTGGTTGGGTGACATCATTTACTGCCAGGACCAGTTCAACATATATGCGGACATGATGCTTGTGTGCTCTAGGCCTAGGGATTTTTGGAGCCCGTTGCAGGTGTACCTCCTTACTAGGGCAGTGCAGGACTCTGAACCTGAGAGTGAAGATCGGGTTGGGGTTGGCTAGTGCTGCAATGTTTGTTAGGCTGCACGGGCAACTGCAGTTCACCATGTTTCGTGGGGAATGGCGATGTTGCTTTATTCTATTGCTCTGCTAATTGGGTGAGTTACACTGCGCTGTCCCTGTGGGCGGCTTGATGGGTCACCAACTACTTTTCGTGTGGTGGTATTGGGGGTCTCTCCTCTGATCAAATGTTGAGTGGTGGCTCGGCGTGTACTATGTTGCTCTCTCTCACCCTTCCTTTCCGAGTATAAGCTACGGGCCCATACGCCTACTGTTGCCTACTGTTCTGTGAAGATGCGTTGCAAGAAAAGCGTTAACTGTTGTTATATGATCTTCCATTGATGTCTACTACTGTACTTTGCCTAGACATGACACCTGGTTCCTTGAAGTCTATTGCTGCATTGCACCATCTATGACTATTTGTATGTCTTTGTGAATGTACCACTACTATCTCCTGCTCGTTTTCCAATAAAGGTTTTAAAAAAAAAAAAAAAAAACATTGGATTTTAAGTTACAATTTTGAAAATGTCAGAAAGTTTACATTTTTCTTCCTTGACTATTTGGGGCCTGCAGCTTGTTCCTGAGTCACATGAATGGGTGTAGTTATTCGTTGAGCCTTGTTTATTCCTCACAGGCAGCCACACAATAGAGGGATTAGGTGTGACTGGATGAACCATCAACTGGCAGGATGGGAAGGGAGTATAGCCGGACACAGCCCCACTTGCAACTGAACAGGCTGTGCCCTACCTTCACACAAAGGACTTGTCACCATTGCATTGTGCATGTAGCAAGGTTGGGGCCAGGGCAGGAGAGGCAGGAAACTTCTCCTACTTCAAAGTAGGCAACAGATATAAAAAGTACTCTTACACCCAACTTATCAGTATACTCCTGGACCTGTGGGTACTACAGAAGGATGCCTGCGCTGCTTTGCTGCCAGAAGGTCTGTCACTCTGAGGCTCTGTTGGCCTGCTTGCAGAGAAAAAAGAATGGACCTACACTCTACATCTCAGGCTGAAGTGACTCCAAGGGTCAGCGAGCTTACCTCCTGTTCTGAGCTACAGGGACATAACAAGCTCCAGGGGCTCCCTGAAACTGCCTAACTGACCTGCTGCCTAGACCTGCAACTGGACCTCCCTGAGCCCTGCTGGCCTCTACTGGAGTGAGTGCCTGACCCCCAATTGGTGTCCCTCAGGTTCTTGGTAATTGGCGTGGCCTCCATTGAGCTCTCCTGAAGGTTTTGGGTCATCACAAACTGACGCATTTGCAGCAAAATCTTGTAGCCCGTGCTGCCTATCAATGCGAAGTTCCAACAAACCCTACACTTCACGTTACAGTGACCACCAGCAATGCCCAGCAAAAAGAGATATGCACTTCCCTCTACAGTATTAACAGTCCACAATGACGGCCAATGCAAAACTCCAGCACCAAGCGTCTAACAGGATCTTCATGCTATAGCAACAACGGTCCGCAGCACCCTGCCTGCTCTTCGCTCTATATGGACGACCATCTGCAACTCTTTTCCTGCTCCTCACGGCCCCTTCGACAGTGAATTGAATTCCTCGCGCTGGACTTTGAAGTTGACTCTTCGGGTGGGACTAACCTGTTCAGAGACAGCATTGATAACAGCACTGATGACATCTGAAGTTGCATTATTGATTATAATACTGCACATGGCAAGGGTAATTCCCAGGGCCGGACTGGGAACCAGAACCGGCCCTGGCAAAGTGCTCAGCCGGCCCCCCTCTCCCCCTCCGGGAGGAGAGGGGAGGGGGGAGAGGTGCGACCGCGCTCTGTGAGAAGGCCGGTTTTCGGCCGTTTTTGTTACAGGGCCGTTTTTGCAGCATAAAGGCCCTGTAACAAAAACGGTCCCAGGGGCCCAAAACCGGCGCCCAACCATGCGGCCCTCCGGGGGCTTGCCCGGTACCCTCAACGGCCAGTCCGGGCCTGGTAATTCCTTATAGGGCCTTTTAATCAGCCTGTTCAGTCATTGTTCTGTTGTTGTGTTATTCACATTTTTTCCACCCACCCTCTTACACCCATACCACACCATGAGGCTACGGGTTGTACTATTCCAGCCATTGGCTAACGCTACTGTCATTGACCGCATTCTGGTCTTTCAAAAATGGCAGAGCCGCACAAAAAGTAACGACTTTAGATGCCAGGGACTACAATGGAAATGTGTGTTTTTTAGACCCAAAAATATGTTTGCTTTTAGCAATTGTTTTATATATGAATGTGTAGTTGAGGGACCAACTGCTTACCACCAACAAAGTTTTTGTATAAGCCATGACAAATAAAGAAAACATCGACATAGCCCAAAGACTGGCAGTACCGCCAGAACTATTGGCTTTGCCAATGCTCGTTTTCTCTGCCTCCCTTCAAGGCTCGTTTAAGGAGAAGATTGGTTTGGTAAACACAATTATTGTTCAGGGAACAAGGTGTCTCGCAGAGCGCAGATTGTCGTGAACTGATAACATCGATGGGCATATGGTCAATAAAATGTTTATAGAGAGAAACCATTTTATAACCATAGATGAACTTGCCATTTAGAGTTTAAAGGATAGTTTGTTTCTCTCAAGCGTGTGGCACGTTATTCCGCAAACGATGTTTAATGTACCCGGAAGTGCAGCCGCATTACACTTTGTTGAGTATTATTAACAATATCGCTAAAAAGGATAGGAAGCATTTTGTGGGCATATAACTTTCAATCATTTCTTGGTCGTATTTGCTGCCTTGGATTGTTGGTGACTGTGTCTGAATTCTGCTGGAACGTTTGCCGTCCTTCTGTCTGGAAGCTGAGCATACCGAGAAACACCCTCGAGCCTTTTATTTATTTATGAAGCGAGTTTCTTTTTTCGCACGTTTTTATAGGATTTCATGCTTACTTTTGCATAAATATCAGGTGTTTACCAACATTGTGGTGTAAAATGTGTCTGTGACAGTCATGTGCAAAGCACTTTAAATACCTTTGATAGAACAATATGGAAGGAGAGTGAACTGAGACCTAATCTGATGTGTACGCAATCTAAACAAATATCTCCAAAGTAGAAAACAGATAGCCTGAAGCAGATTTGATATTTTGGACAGACGCTGAAACTTAAGTCTGTGTCTTGACAGAACGAATGAAAAGTTAAAGAAGGTCAGTGGCCTCCATAAGACTATGGGGCTTCTACTTGTCTGTGTAATGCGGTGTTGATTGCAGATATATTTTGAGCACATGGGGTGGGGGTGGGGGCTTCCTAGAAAAAGAATATATTCATGCTCACTTCTTCCCAAGAGCATCAACAGTTATGGAGTTGTTTCGCCATATAACACTAGAAGCCGCGCCTAGTCTACTCTGTGGCAGCTGTCTCTTCTCTGGAGAAAAAATAATTACAGGTATCCTCTGCCTTGCTTCTCAGAAATGTAGGGACCAACTACTTCTACAATCAGCACCTATGCCACTCCTTGCTTATGGTCAATCACACATCTGCAGGTCATGCCTGTGGTCAATCACACATATGTAGATCTTGCCTTGAGTCAATCATACATCTGTAGATCTTGCCTTGAGTTAATCATACATCTGCAGTTCTTGACTCTGGTCAATCACACATCTGCAGATCTTGCCTTGAGTCAATCATACATCTGCAGTTCTTACCTGTGGTCAATCATACATCTGCAGATCTTGCATGCGGTCAATCATACATCTGCAGATCTTGCATGCGGTCAATCGCACATCTGCAGTTCTTGCCTGTGGTCAATCACACATCTGCAGTTCTTGCTTGTGGTGAATCATACATCTGCAGACCTTGTCTGTCGTCAATCACACATCTGCAGATCTTGCCTGTGGTCAATCACACATCTGCAGTCATTGCCTGTGGTCAATCACACATCTGCAGATCTTGCCTGTGGTCAATCACACATCTGCAGAGCTTGTCTGTGGTTAATCAAACATCTGCAGATCTTGCCTCTGGTCAATCACACATCTGCAGATCTGCAGCACTGTGGAAATATGCTCAGAGCCGGTCTTCAGACACACAGGTACTGTAAACACACTCACTTTGTACGTCAAGTTTATACTCCCATCTAGGCCTGGGCGAAATTTCACTTACTCTAGAGTAATCAGAGTAATTCCAGTAATTATCCATTACTTTTCTGATGCACAACTACCAACATTACGCAATTAATGCCAGTTTGAGTTACTTGGGGCAAAAATCGTATTGCAGTAGCACGGGAACAACGATCTAAGAGAGCATGAGTGGGTGCTGGCTACTGCTGTTAACTTCCTGTAGCATTTAGTGCTATTTATTAGTTCAAAATTCATCCCTAGGCCCATTTTGGATGCAAGGGTGCATTTTCCACTAAGAAAGTAGCGTTACATGCTGAATTACACTTCTTACGTAGTTATGCATAATTACGACTAATTTTGCTGCAACTGCAAGTAATACGCTAGAGAGATTTACTTGAGTTAGTTGCACCCACCCCTACTCTCAATCTTGTGCTTCAGACTGGAGAAGGGGACGAGAGAGTTATGCTCAAGATATTACCTGTAGAATATTTACTTGGTCTGATCTTGCACAATGCACTCTTAAAAACAGTAATGGTACTCGAGTGGGACCAATGGGTAAAGAAGCCAATCAAAAACTTGTTTCAATCAAACATTGAAATCTGTTCCTTGAACACAGTTCTTGAATACCTGTTGCCACAGCCACTCTTGCTGATTGTAGGCCTTCATAAGGGAAGGTACCCAAGCCAATTTTAATCCAATGGGATAGCTCATTCACTACTAAATTCGGTGCTTTTTCAAGAAGATAAGTGCCTGGGCCCTAAGAGTTTCTTAGGACCCAATGCTGATGCTGCCCAATGTAGGTGTTGCCAAATACCAATGCTGCCTATTCTTGATTCCACTAGAAATAAGAGGGAACTAAGAAGTAAACCGAGGACTATGGCCTCCCAAACTTATAAACTTCACAACAGATACTCCTTATATGGAAATGTATGCTTTGTGTCTACAAACAAAAGGAAAATCCTCTTGATGGGGCAAAAGTCCTCACCCACCCAGAGGGTGGCACGCTATGCTTCATCATAGAGCTCCCTCTCACATTGATGCCTGTGGCAGTATCAGTGTTGGCTACAACCCTCAAGAAGAGGGGCGCTCTTATGAATGCCGCCATGTAGAGGTTGGTGTGGGTGTATGTTTTTTGTGCAAAGAGGAGAGGTTAAAGAGTTAAAACAAACTCCTGATAGACCCTGAGTTTAATTCTTGTCTGCAGGGGCAGTGTAAGTAAAACAAAACAGGTTACTTCAACTCGCAGAGAGTGGCCGACGTATCTTCCCTGAGATTTACACTTAATATGAGGGTGATGGCATTCGCTAGGACCTGCCCTCTGTCAAAGTAGGTACTCAAGTAGTGAAAAAAGGCAAAAGATACAATGGGGAAAACGAAAACCTTAAGGTATCCAACAGTGGGGGGTAGGTTTTTGCGTCCACAGGTTTGTCACCCAAATGGGTGTCAAATAATGTGTCATCACACCACCAGACAGGAGCATAATGAGTGTTGTGTGCCACAGAGGTGCCGTCCACGAAAGGATGAGGCCCTTTCTTTGTAGCCACAAGAAGGCAACCATTTTCACATCTGTAGTATATTTTGTGAACTTTACTCTTGAATCCATTTCATGCCTTTTTCTTCCACCAACGTAATCATATTTCTTTTCACTCTTACAGGTTCATTTTTCTTCCCTGCTTTCTCTCTTTGTCACTATTTCCTGCAGTGTTGGCTCTGCGGGCCTCTTGTCTGATCTTTCTCCATTTTTTGACTTTCTGTCTCTAGCTCTGGGTCAAAGTCTGCTGATCAAAAGTTGCAATCCCCAAAACATGAGGGCTGGTGCTGACCACATGCATCCACTGACACCAATATGCACTGGCTCTAGATTGGCTATATTACTGGGCGTGGCCTTTACAGGTGATCCTGTGCTTATTGTTCTAGAGTCCAAGCTCAGTCTGGAACTCTCTTCCAAACTTCACACTTCTTCTCACGTCCAAATTCAGTCTGGAACTCTCTTCCAAACTTCACACTTCTTCTCACCTCCAAACTCAGTCTGGAACTCTCTTCCAAGCTTCACACTTCTTCTCACGTCCAAATTCAGTCTGGAACTCTCTTCCAAACTTCACACTTCTTCTCACCTCCAAACTCAGTCTGGAACTCTCTTCCAAGCTTCACACTTCTTCTCACGTCCAAATTCAGTCTGGAACTCTCTTCCAACCTTCACACTTCTTCTCACGTCCAAACTCAGTCTGGAACTCTCTTCCAACCTTCACACTTCTTCTCACGTCCAAACTCAGTTTGGAACTCTCTTCCAACCTTCACACTTCTTCTCACATCCAAACTCAGTCTGGAACTCTCTTCCAACCTTCACACTTCTTCTCACGTCCAAATTCAGTCTGGAACTCTCTTCCAACCTTCACACTTCTTCTCACATCCAAACTCAGTCTGGAACTCTCATCCAACCTTCACACTTCTTCTCACGTCCAAATTCAGTCTGGAACTCTCTTCCAAACTTCACACTTCTTCTCACCTCCAAACTCAGTCTGGAACTCTCTTCCAACCTTCACACTTCTTCTCACGTCCAAACTCAGTTTGGAACTCTCTTCCAACCTTCACACTTCTTCTCACGTCCAAACTCAGTTTGGAACTCTCTTCCAACCTTCACACTTCTTCTCACGTCCAAACTCAGTTTGGAACTCTCTTCCAACCTTCACACTTCTTCTCACGTCCAAACTCAGTCTGGAACTCTCTTCCAACCTTCACACTTCTTCTCACGTCCAAACTCAGTCTGGAACTCTCTTCAAAACTTCACACTTCTTCTCACGTCCAAACTCAGTTTGGAACTCTCTTCCAACCTTCACACTTCTTCTCACGTCCAAACTCAGTTTGGAACTCTCTTCCAACCTTCACACTTCTTCTCACGTCCAAACTCAGTTTGGAACTCTCTTCCAACTTCACACTTCTTCTCACGTCCAAACTCAGTCTGGAACTCTCTTCCAACCTTCACACTTCTTCTCACGTCCAAACTCAGTCTCGAACTCTCTTCAAAACTTCACACTTCTTCTCACGTCCAAACTCAGTTTGGAACTCTCTTCCAACCTTCACACTTCTTCTCACGTCCAAACTCAGTCTGGAACTCTCTTCCAACCTTCACACTTCTTCTCACGTCCAAACTCAGTCTGGAACTCTCTTCCAACCTTCACACTTCTTCTCACGTCTTTGGATGTCTCCACAAATGGAATGCAGTGAAACTTGACTATAGAAGCATTATTGATTGTTAAAATGTGTATTGCATGCACTGCAAAAACGTGGCTTGCTTCTCTAGTGCCCTGTTGCCTAGAATGGAGAAGTAACAAGGGGGACACAGCAATTCAGAAACAGGGTGACCAGTCCTTGACATCATTACTTGAGCTTTATAGGAGGGCACATTATCCTAATTATTTCTAGCTCCATTCATTTCTTCAGCGCATTCCAATATGTCGGTCTGATAATTGAAAAACTCCTTCCTTTTATTTTGTGTCCGCAATGCTGAGTATTGAGAACTTGGAAAACTTAATGAAGTCATGCTCTCCCGGATGCATATCGTCTCATCTGGCCTCCTTCCAAAACCATTACTTTTGCAAAAGCGAGGACTTTAGTAACCTGGATGCTACATTTATGCTCCATTTATTGCCCAGAGCCGGCAGAATCATTGTGGAGAAGGGTCAGCATGCCCTTCTCTTTCGACTACAACCAAGTGTGATGGATGCTATCTGATAGCTCATCCTGTGCAGAATCAGAAAAACTCCACCTCAGATGGCACCAGTAGTGGCTGCTGAAGGGGATTTAAAGCTGAGGCCTGCACAGTTTACCACTATTAATTCCACTCAATAACAGGCACCTTTACAATAATCAGAAGTTCTGAGTCCTGCTAGAGCCCCATGTCTCACTGAAAATTACCTGTTGTACCTATTTGACATCCATAACTCTAGCTGCTGCTTTTCAGAAGACCAGCAACTACCAGCAAATACTGATAGCTATCAGTATGTATTTTATTACTGGAACAGAGTTGGCTCTATTGGCTCTAGCAACAGTTGCCTTTGCCTTTGGTGTGCTTTTAGAGTGTGTGCAGAATAGTTCATAGGGACGCGATTTAAGGCATTATGCAGATTGTATTTTGCGTATACATGTGCTCTTGACTTGTAATGGTGCCATAGAATTTTCAGTGACAGGGACTCTTTATGAGTTGATGAACACTGGTTGTCACACACTGCGGTCTGTCCTGAGGATGCACCCAATGTACCCAAAGGCAGAAAAGATCCTGTCCACTACATCAATCAGAAAATGAGAGAGAATACGTGTCTGGTTATGATATCCACAGCTGACTGTCCACATGAAACCTTTGTATTGACCCATTTCATCCAAAATATTTACCCTCCCTGCAATGGCCATAAACTATTATGCAAATGAGTTAAGAGCAAATGAGAAGCTGCAGCCCTTGAGTCTCGGGACTGTACAAACAAACAAATGTTTTCTTTCTCTTTGGGCTTTGGAAAAGGATACAAAAGCCACAATAAATGAATGACAATAAACAAGGAGATGCAAGACCCTCAAGACCTTGATCAACTTCAGGTTTTTGGATGCTTCTTTATGATGCAAGACCTTCAAGACTGTGAGCACCTTTCAAGTTTTGGATGCTACTCTATGATGGAAGACCTTGATCAATTTGAGGTTTCGGATAATACTCTATGATGCAAGACCATCAAGACCTTGATCACCTTCAGGTTTCGGATGTTACTCTATGATGCAATACATTGATCAATTTGAGGCTTCCAATGGAACTCTAGGATGCAAGACCCTCAAGGTCTTGATCAATTTCAGGTTTCGGATGGTACTCTATGATGCAAGACCTTCAAGAACTTAATCAACTTCAGGTTTTAGATGTTACTCTATGATGTACGACAATAATCAATTTCAGGTTTCGAATGGTACTCTAGAATGCAAGACCTTCAAGACCTTGATCACCTTCAGGTTGTAGATGTTACTCTATGATGTAAAGCATTAATCAACTTCAGGTTGCGGATGGTACTCTATAATGCAAGACCTTCGAGACCATGATTACCTTCAAGTTCAGAATGCCATTCTAGGATGCAAGCCATTCAAGACCTTTCCTGTATTCAAGTTTCCAAAGTGTCTAAGCAAAGCTATCCACAATACAACTTCTCAAACTTGTCCAAGAAGCATGGGAGCTTAGAGATGAAGAATGGTGGCAATACATTTCTTGGATTGTAAAGTCTCTTTTTGGAAATATCTGATGATTACAAATGAAACTAGGCAGTAGGTCTTTTACCATTTGCAGAGTATTTCACAACTACTTTTGTACATGCAAAGTATGGGTCCCCTTAATCTAAATCATGTCCAATGACTGTCAAAATGCTTCCAAACAATTTGATCCAAAAACAAATGCCCTATTACTTTTCATCAGATGAGTGGGCCAATGACCCTACAATATTAATCGTCAGCCAGTGCTTAATTTGAGCCATTGGTTTCCGGTACTCTGCACCTGCACTTAGTTGTAATCACCGGCACTTATCACAGTCTGCCACGTTAGCCCTGTATGTCTAATTATAGATCAGCACTACAACAGTGCTTATTAATTGGGCAGAGGAATTGGCCTAATGATAAGGGCGATCGACCTCTAATCAGGGGAACCGGGTTCAAGTCTCGGAAAGGACACGTAACATCCTGTGATTCTGGGCAAATTACCTAAACACAAATGAATGTGTCCTCATGTAATGCAACTGGTGCTCATGTAAAGCGCTCTGATACCCGATACCTTTGGGTCAAGTTCGTACTATTTAAAACTCTGTAAAAAAAAAAATCAATATATATTCAAAATCACTAATACCTGCCACCCAAGCCATTCTTATAGCTCTGGGGGCCTGCAATCTTCTGAATTGTCACAATTGTAGAGGTGTGATGGTTAGTAGTTGTATTGGTGCGGCCATTGACAGCATGGTAGTGGCAATGGGTAGTGCAAGCTCCAATGGCCTCTTATCGGGGGCCCTGGCACTTATAATTTTACAAATTAAGCTGACGTCAGCCATTGTGAAGGGGAAGTAGTCAGTGCTTCAAATGGAAACATAGAGGTGCAGGTACCCTGTACCAGAGTACCTGCTTGTTTCTGTGAAGTGCTGGCACTCTCCAATTAAAAGTATTACGTCACTCTCCCTCTCAAAATACTAAGTGCCGGACAGCACCGTCCCATTTAAAGCACTGGAACTAGTGCAAATAACTCATCCACAAACCAGAGGTTACTGTTTTAAGTAACTGGAGCACAGCAGCGCACATATCCACGTAACATGTCCCACTTCAGCTATGAAGGGCAGAGCCACCTTTAGAATGACGCATCTTCTTTGCTGGCAGTGATGGCCGAAGGAAAGCACGCCGCATAAGAACACTACTGAGTGCACGCAACATACCCACAACATCCCCTACATAGCCGGAGCCATGCCGGCATGCTTCTGGGTCCCTGCCGACCTCGCAGCTGTTGCCCTGGCCTCTGTGGCTTCTGTGCACGCTCTCGCGTTACATCTAAGCTATGGATGAGACGACAGAAAGACACCTGCACCCAACCGCTGAGGTCATCACATGGGAATAGCCTACCGGGAGGGCGGCTCCATTTTCTTTGAGTGGCAGAATGACTAAGGGTATTTCCTGACATGATTTTATATGAACGTATTTTTCACAGCTACAAAGTATTACATGACTCGAACCTATGGGGCCAGTATGCATGCATTTCGGATCTGCCTTTTGAGTATGCACTTTGTATGACTTTTGAAAACTGAAATCAGGATAAGGGGCACACAAGGTGCAGAATAAAGACAGCAATTTTTAGGAAATAGAATAGGGCATTCAATGGCAGCGGTTCATGAAAACTCGCATCTTTCATGTTACACAGGAGGATTATATTCTTAATGCAAACTATAATATAAAACAAAAACATTATGTTATCTATTAAAGGAGGTGTCTAATGATTTTTTTATATAGAAACAAGGGAATAAAAATAAAGACCATGAACAGTTTCAACCTTCAAGAACTGCGTAGAATTGAAAATGGTGGGCGCCAAATGTTGTGATTTGTGGCAGTGTCTAAAGGCCCAGATTTCCTTGGCATTCACATTTAAACTACTTACTTTATCTTTAAATACTATTTGTATTTTTTGTTTTATTTTTTTAAATACTTACATTGGTAACATTGTTAACAATGGAAGCAAGCGTATTTTCTGTACTTTTTAACGAAAGCTCAGCTGCCCAACCGTGTAGGAATGTGTGATCAACGAAGACTTTAGTGTCCGGTGAGTAAACAGTTTGCACCAATGAGTGTGTAAAAGTGCAGCTCACATTTGACACCAACGTTCTGATCCTTGGCGACCCAAGAAACCATCAATCACGTTGTGTGGGACTTCCAGAGCCATAATAAATTTGCAACAATCTCAGGTTTTCAATGTATTTACCTGCACCTTTAAAGTGGTGGTCTTTCATGAATGACCAAAATCAAGAACTGGAAGGGATTGATGGTAATAATCAACAAGCTTTGGCAAAGCTAATAGGTGTTGTCCCATCCCTGATGCTTTGCAATGTGGCTAAAGACAAAAAGTATTTGATGCGAGCATCCACATCATTGTGTAGGCTCGTGCAGCATACGTGCTGCATATGCTTTATCTGGAAGCCTGGATATTATGATGGATCATGGCAGATGAGGCATTTTAATTCCTGACATGGGATGTCAGGGGACTAGCACAGTTGGAGAAATGACGGGGAGTGTATGCGTACCTCAAAGGATTGTGTGTTTTTGTGGCTTTCGTGCATGAAATGAATGTATGGGGAGATTGCAATCCAAGCTTACCACAAAGATAAAGAGGGCAGTTATATGCAACATCGTACCCTGGCTATGCGAAGGGGGTAGTTTCGTTGTTCTGATTGGTGTCCTCGATGGACGGAAAATGCGCATCTTGAATGCATATGCTCCCAACACCGACTGTACGCACTTTTTAGGTGGAGTGGCAATGGCTGCCGCCCACTATCTGGCGTCTGAAATGATGTTGGTGGTGATTGCAATTGACCGCTTGATGGGATGCATGATCGAGAGCCCCCCAGGAGAACACAAAACAGCACATGACTGGACAACTGAGGGAAATGATGCAGAGCCTCGGCCTTCTTGATGTGTGGAGGGAAAGCCACCAGGTGTCCAGACTGGTCTCTGCTGCACCTCGGCGACAGGGACATATAGTCAGCTGGACTATTGTCTTTTGACCCCTGAACTAGCTCAACAAAGTAGGGAGGTTTCCTACCTGCTGTGATATTTATCTAACCACTTCCCGCTCCTGGGGTGCCTGGCAAGGGGCCATATGCACCCTGTGGTGCCGTTGTGACGCTTGCGCACTAAGGCGCTGACAGACCCACCTTTGGCAGCAATGGTGCGTGAGACTCATTATATTCAGGACAACTGGGGTAGATCGAGTAGCAGAGCCCATGAGTGGGACGCAATGTAGTTAGTGCTCAGAGGGGTTTGCCTAAAAACCGCGCCAGGTGCGCGACGGCAGCTTGTCCATGACCTGGCCAATAGCTCATCTCGACTGCTTGATATGGAATGGGTGCTCTCCTCCCAGCCCCAGAGACTTGAGGAATGCGATGCACCTGTAGTGCATTGTTAGATGACTGGCATAGGCTGCAAAAACAAACTTATGCTGCATACTCAAACACTACGTACGGATGGAGACAAGAAGGGTGCCATTTTGGTACTTCTAGTGGGACAGCAGAAATCCAGCAAACCGATACTGGCATTACGTAGAAAGAGGGAAAACTCAAGGTGTAATATGAGACCAGCTAGAAAGAGGGAAAACTCAAGGCATAATATGAGACCAACTAGAAAGAGGGAAAACTCAAGGCATAATATGAGACCAACTAGAAAGAGGAAAAACTCAAGGCATAATATGAGATCAATTAGAAGGAGGGAAAACTCAAGGCGTAATATGAGACCAACTGGAAATAGGGAAAACACAAGGCATATATGAGACCAACTAGTTGTATAAGTATAAGTGTGTCAATACTTTCAATGTTCTGATTTGTTACCTTTGCCTCAGATTGTAAAGCGCTCTGATATCCTTCGGGATCAAGTTTGCGCTATATAAAACTTTATAAATAAATAGAAAGAGGGAAAACTCAAGGCATATATGAGACCAACTAGAAAGAGGGAAAACACAAGGCATAATAGGAGACCAACTGGAAAGAGTGAAAACTCATGGCATAATATGAGACCAACTAGAAAGAGGAAAAACTCAAGGCATAATAAGAGATCAATTAGAAGGAGGGAAAACTCAAGGCGTAATATGAGACCAACTAAAACGAGGGAAAACACAAGGAGTAATATGAGACCAACTGGAAAGAGGGAAAACACAAGGCATATATGAGACCAACTAGAAAGAGGGAAAACTCAAGGCATATATGAGACCAACTAGAAAGAGGGAAAACACAAGGCATAATAGGAGACCAACTAAAACGAGGGAAAACACAAGGAGTAATATGAGACCAACTGGAAAGAGGGAAAATACAAGGCATATATGAGACCAACTAGAAAGAGGGAAAACACAAGGCATAATAGGAGACCAACTGGAAAGAGGGAAAACACAAGGCATAATAGGAGACCAACTGGAAAGAGGGAAAACTAAAGGCATATATGAGACCAACTAGAAAGAGGGAAAACACAAGGCATAATAGGAGACCAACTGGAAAGAGGGAAAACACAAGGCATAATAGGAGACCAACTGGAAAGAGGGAAAACACAAGGCATAATAGGAGACCAACTAAAACGAGGGAAAACACAAGGGGTAATATGAGACCAACTGGAAAGAGGGAAAACACAAGGCATATATGAGACCAACTAGAAAGAGGGAAAACACAAGGCATAATAGGAGACCAACTGGAAAGAGGGATAACACAAGGCATAATAGGAGACCAACTGGAAAGAGGGAAAACTAAAGGCATATATGAGACCAACTAGAAAGAGGGAAAACACAAGGCAAAATATGAGACCAACTAGAAAGAGGGAAAACTCAAGGCATATATGAGACCAGCTAGAAAGAGGGAAAACTCAAGGAGTAATATGAGACCAACTGGAAAGAGGGGAAACACAAGGCATAATAGGAGACCAACTGGAAATAGGGAAAACACAAGGTGTAATAGGAGACCAACTGGAAAGAGGGAAAACCCAAGGCGTAATAGGAGACCAAACTGCAGATTAATTTGTTGAGGACAACTTTGGGATATATATTTTCTTCTGCATGCCACTCAAGTCCATATAATTCTGAATTTGCAAATTAGGTTTTGATTGTATGGAGTGGGGCTTCTGGCAAATCACATAATTGCGTGGCTTTGGTCCAAATTAAATGCAGGCCTGAGAGCGATGTATAAACCAGGCTCTGGTTTAGTTTAATTGAACACTGCCGTCTGCCTTCCGCATATAATGTGGTAATAGGGATGGCTACCCATTAACTTCTTGCTGTTTTCTCTGTGTATAGAAGTTGCCATTTCTACCACACCTCAATCTAGCATTGCTGGTTTCACTTACAAAACATAAATAGAAAGTTTATGCCTTAGGCCGATGATTTAGGGCCAGATTTCAAGATTTGTTTGCTGTAACACAGATTTAGAGTCTGGCAGATGGGTAACTGTGTCACAAATGTGACGGATATCCCGTCAGCCTTATTGCAAGTGCATTATATCCTAGGGCAATTGTAATGAGCCACATGTTATGGCCATCACATTTGTGATGGAGAAACCCATCCCCAACTCTAAATCAGGACCTTAGTTTTGATTACAAGTTATGATTATGTATGCTGTCCAGTATACTTGAATATGAAGCAACAAGTTTCACAGTTTTCCAAATCAAGACTCAATCTTGGAAGACCCAGGTGATGAAATATGGTATTTCAACATCCGGGTCTACTTCACTGCATACTGGGTTTCTGGGAATACAGTTAGAAATGGTCTGGACACAGAACCGGACTGAATCCAATCACCAGCACCTATCATTTGTGCTGATGAAGCCTGGAATGGGACATCAAACCTCATTCGCTCATAGAGCGAATAGCGGCTGGCATTTGCTAAGACTAACTACACACTAGGGCAATTAAACAACTGACTCATTACCTATTCCCAAAGTCTTTGGTAGTAGCCATGGGCAGCTTTCAAGGTGCAAATAGTTTGAGCCGGCCTGTTGTACCCTAAAGCAGAGGTGTGCACCTCCATGTGTTTCTAGGTTGCAGGTATCTGCATTGCCAGCTTTGTAGTTGCATTGCTAATTGCAATGCTATTAATATAGTGCATAGGCCCTTATGTGGTGTGGACATGTGGCCAATCGCTCAGCGTCATGCTTGTCTTTACACAAAGGGCAGGGCGAATCTTACCCCAAATAGCCTCGCATGACACACCAGAGCTTCCTTTGCAGTCACTTTGCCACACAACCTTTCTCCCTGACAGCTCAGAGGCAGTACTTTTCTCTTCTCTCTCAGGGCACTCTTTGTCATGTTTTAAAGATCAGACCTAAGCAGATGCATTTTTACCTCGTTCAGGATAAAGAAAGCATTTTAATTTCAAAGTTTGAGGCTCGTCTTACCCGCGGATGGCAGTCATTTGGACAGGTGCCCTTTGCTCAGCGACCTGCCTCTGCTGAAAATGTTACTGTTTAACAGGAGAATAGAAGGAAGACGTGGCCTTTAATGTACCGAGAGACGACACATCACCTTCAAGAAATGCCGCGTGGAATAGTACAGCTTGTCACCTTGTTACTGAGCCTGTAAGCAGGATGCTCACCTGTTTTTCATTTGTAAACAATACACCGAGCTGTAAACTGAGTGCTATGACTTTCTGAGGATAAGATTACAGCACAGCCTTGAAGTAAGTCACTTTTTATTCCTTTTAAATGCACTGATCTTGGGACGGGCGTCCCCAGCTTCTAATTGCTCCTTATGTACTTAGCTATGTTAATGACAAATTAACATAAAGCCACTTGCTCTTAGTCATATATTTCCTGGAGAGAGCAGGACCTACATTCATCAACCCTAATTACTCTGCTTGCCTCCAAATCTGTCCTCCCAACTAGAAACAACCCTTGGACATTAATGCTAAATGGCGCTCATCGGCCACCAGCACATCATTAATAAAGTTTCCTGCTGCTGTGTTGGGGAGTTTTCGTTGAAAGTGCTTCACTCCTGAGGTGGGAGCAGTTCTGGTAAAAATGCAATGCTGGGGGGTCCAAAATGGCATGGTGGTTCTTCTCAGCATAGTTTTTGTTTTTTAGAAACAACTCCCCAAAGTGTTGTTTGTAAATAACAAAAACGAAAGGTTCCCCACGCTAAGGGAATTTTCTCATAGAGCATGAGGGACATTTCAGCACGGCCTTTGATGCAGTGGCGTGGCTAGGCATTAGGCCGATACGGGTGGCGGGGGGTGCTGTGAGGGCTTCGGCCCCCAAAACTCGTGCCGCCTGAGGCGGACCGCCCCACCCACCCACTTACCCCTTGCTACGCCACTATTTTGATGGGCATGGTGACCGTGAGCAGGAAAAACTGTCTTGGGAGGCGGCCCCTGAGAAGGTAGAGCCTTCCTATGTAAGTGAGTTGACGGCCCTGTGGCATATGGCCTACTAGCAAGAACTTTACAAATGTGGTGCTGACTGAAGCTCTGATGTCAGAATCTCTGCAGTTCCTCCGCCTCTAAATGACGTAGATGAACCATAAAACGGGTGTAACAGGACAACCCCCAATTTACAGCGTATGTCCTTATTGTGCCCATCCCTAGGTAAGAACCTTTTTCTTTTTTGAGTTTTGTTAACTAGGAGAACAAAAAAACTAACCACTAAACTAACCACCAAAAACATTCTGCTAAAACTACAGAATAAAATCAGATTCTGCTTTACCAACAAATCTTATGTGATTCCATCAGTGGAGCAGTGTCACCTGCTCAGAACAGAAAAGAACTCAGTGTCCCAAGGAGGAGAAAGCAAAAGACCATTGGGCATTACTATTCATGCATATGAGCCTAGATGAACTGCTTGAGTGGGTCAACAGGGCTTATTTTCAGACCCAAAGGACACAGAAATCCTTCATTTAATACTTAATCTCGCCCACCCCAATTGCTTTAGATAATGCAATAACACTTTAGCAGAACATTTAAAAAAGGAATACTAACATTGACAAGAGAGCAACACCATTCTCTAGAGCTAAAGATCTCAATCCATGCATGTTATGTAGGGAAAGCAGGCGCATCCAGTTAAGTGATGGTAACTCAGGCCCTCATGTAGACTTTGGTGGGCTGGAAGCATGGCATCAAACCCGCGGTGCTCCAGCCCCACCAAACTCATGATTTTCCATTTCAAAAGAGGAGGGACAGGTACTGTATTTACACTAATGGAGCCTTCACCGTCAACCTATTGATATTTGACCTTCATATTAAAACATTATAAATAATTAAAATAAAAATGAAAAATAAAAATAACAAAGTGGGCCAATTGTTTTTTGTTTAAAGAAAGCAAACTCCTAATTTGGGAGTTAGTTTTCTGAGCAATTTGCATAGGGGGTTCTTTCGTCACATCAACATGGCGATGTGTTGTACTTGGCTCACATCATGGAAGAAGAAGGTAGCACCTTTTTCGCATTGCATTCGTAGTGGGAGGTTGATAGACTGCATTGTGTGAGAAGGAAAACAGCATATCTACCAAGATAGGGCTCTGTCCTGATCTCTTCCTAACGCTGGCTCACAATCAAGCTGCTTAAAGTGACACAAGCATCTTTGCAACAAATTGCAAAGGTGTCTGCGTCGTGTTTAGCATAGGTTTTGTACTGGAAGGATGATTTCCAGTACAAAATACTATACTTAGAATAGCTTCAAAACGTTTCCCATTAGGATGTGTGCTGAACAGTGCAGCACACATGCAAAGTGGGCAAAGTTCAGTGAAATAAATGTATTTCTCCTTTGTAACACTAGTATCAATGTGTCCTTATTTATTAGCATAAACACTGCCTACTATTGTCAGTAGATATGGCTGTTTGCATGGGAATGCCTCTGTAGCACCCATGGGACACCCCCTTGACACAAAGTAAAGCAAAACAGTCAAAAGCACTGTATTACGTTATTTTTGGACAACTTTCCCAAAAAGTTTTGCACTGGAAAGTAAATCCAAAACAAACATTTTGTGCAGGTTTGTGTCCCTTTTGTGATGCAATCGCAGCACAAAAGGTTAGTAAATACATGGTACATTTTGCTTTCCATGGTCCCCCACATATGCTTCTTAGTAACATAACTGTTCTTCTAGTCCCACCGTCTCCTTGGGGGCATCCACATGCCCCAGCAGGCCTCGTCAAGACTTTTTTAAGAACCCTGATTGATTGAAGAATTGTGACCATCACTCCCCACCCTGATATTTCCCCTTGCTGTCCATCCCCACCGCCACCCTGTCCATTGGACTGCCATGGTGACCATCTCCAGGTGCTCTTGACACACTCGCAGCCAGGACACCATCAGACTGGAGACCAGGAAGTACAAGAAAGAAACACAAGACAACAGGCTTTCACCATCTAGGCATCCTAGAATTACAACCCTGGACAATCAAGTATACCTCTACCTTTCTTCAATTTAGGAAATAGGGGAAAGTGTCCCTAGTTATAGTATGCTGCATTACAATACAGTAAACAGTGCACCTCCCCATTCTGAACCCATCAACCAGTCTACATTTACTCTCTGGCTGCATCACTGCCTTTGACCCTGTACAGCCATCTGAAGCCTATTGGCTGTGTCCTCTTTATACAAAAACCTCATACATGCGGTATACATCCATCCATTTGAATTCTGCTTGCGCTATCAAGGGCTTTACTGCCCACGTGGTCATGCTATATCAATAAATACATAAATACATTTAATAAATACAACACAATATGGCTCTTGAACATTTTTGCAAGTGTCCAATCTTGCAAAAGTCTGCACAATCAGTGATTAATTTGTAAAATAAATAAATAAACGCTGGGGCAAAAAAGTTTCTCTTAGTAGCCCACTGTAAAAGCTTTTAAGAAGTTGGGAGAGGATGTGGCGTAATGCCTAGAGCTGCCGAATTTGGAACTGGGGAACCAGGTTCAAGTCTCTGTGTCAGCTCAACCCAGGGCCGGCGCTAGGCATGGGCAGCGTGGGCAGCGGCCCAGGGCCTCGCAGCCAGGGGGCCTCGCGCTTTCAAATGCTTCAGAGTTTGGAGGCCCAGGGGGCCCAGGAGGCCCAAGGGAGTTAATCCATATCTGCCTGCCTTGGCCTAATCGCTGCATCTGCATGAGGATAGCAGCGATTAGACCGGTCATTCAAGAGCCCTCACCTGTGAAGTGCGCCCTCCCCTGGTTGAATAAGAAGCAGGATAACCTGCAGGGCGCTAAAGGAAAGATAGAATGACGGCGCCTCACACTGAAAACCGCTCAGCTCATCCAGGACTAGGGAAAGGGAGCACAGAGTAAATGAAAGGGGTGCGAAATACGGAATCAAGTGAGAGGGGGCGGGGGGGGGAGCAGATAGGTGTGATAGCAGCCAGACAAGAGGTGCAGGAAGAGGAGCACAATCAGAATGTAAAATTGGCTTAACTAGGGATTTCAGTGTGTTAGGTCCCTCGAGTCTAATCTTTACCTGGTGGTAAATTAAAATCGACATTGAAACAGGCCCCTACCAGACCCTATATTCATGTCCTTTACTTTACCTACAAAAACAATGATTCTGTATCAGCACAATAATTGTATAACACAGTGGCCGGGTTGAACATTAGGGCAATCAGGCAGTGTGTAATGGTCCAATCTGCCAGGTTAGCATTTGACCTGTTTTTTGGGCTGTTTGTTTGTCTGCTTTATGGTCAGATGAACATGTTTTTAATGTTGATTCTCATGATATTAAAACAAACATTGCCTGCAGCAAAATCAAATTATGCAATCTCTCATACCTTACAAAAAACGTAAACATCATGTCTTTACAAGTTAAAAACAGCCCTAATTTTGTCACTTTTCTAGCTAACTAATTCACTAATGGGGGCCACCTTTATTTTGGTGCTGGGCCTATTTCCTGACCCTATGAGGTCACTTCCTGTCAGGTTAAATCTTATGCAAATTATAGGGGCCTCGCATGTTCCTATTCTGCCCGGGCCCCACAAATCCTAGGACCGGCCCTGGCTCAACCTCCTGTGATTCCAGGAAAATCACTTAATCTCCCTATACCTACAAAAATGAATGTGTCCTTATGTCGTGTAACTGCTGCTCTTGTAAAGCGCTGCAATACCTTTGGGACAAGTTTACGCTATATAAAACTTAAGAAAAACGCCTTGATTAAATGTTGTGCCTCTTTTTCCGATGCCTTATATTCTTGCAGCTTCTTTCTCCTTTCTTGCTATCCTTCTCTCACAATATTCCTATCTTTCTCCATCTTCTGCCGGTTCTGCCTTTCAGTCTCTCGCACTGGGTCAAGGTATTGATAAAAATGAGCACATGTATTCAGAAATGAGCCTGCACAAAGCATCGTACTATCTATCACGTAAACACACAAGGCGCCGCACAAATTGCTTTGAAATGCTTTGTTTTCGCACATGCATATTTCATGCTTGTGGCAACAGAGACCAAACCTGTAACAGTGCCAACATGAAAATGCTCCCTCCCATCACATGATATTTCTTAGCAACATGCACCGCGTTCTCTCTCCTCGCTCTGCTCCCAGCAGGCCCTGGGTTGGTGCAAGACAGAGGCAAGAGATGCCACAATTACTCTGAGGCGCCACAGCGGAGTCCTTCGAATCCACGCCTTGCTTTGTTCACGCGCCTGAAGCCCGCACCGACGAACACTCCTAGCTCTGAAGAATAGAAATCAGCGCCATTGTTAGTCGTGTGCCTAGACCCGCCGCGGACAGCTCCCCTCTCCTCAGCAACAGCTGTTAATCCCTGCGCTCCAGGAGCTTCCAGATGCCTGCTACCCAAAACCAAATAGCTAGTAACAGAAATGTGATTTTTTGATGAGGAAAAACATGTAAACACCCCAGAGCGGCTCCTGTTGCTGGTGCAAACAGGTTTCCTTCATGGATACAGCAGTCTTAGCCAATAGACTTTTTGTTCCCAAGGTGGAAGTTGTGCGAATTACATCTGTCTCCCTTTTTGTGGTAATCCGAGGATTTTCCTTTGCTGCAAATTAAATTAAGCCTGCATTTTATCAGTCGCAGGAAAGCAGCTAGCTTTTATACTAATGTATGATGATCTAGTGGCAATAACAAGGGCAGCGGGATAAGTAAACAAAGAGAATAGACCCCGCTGTATCCTTACAGGCCATATTGCGCTCGAGCCAGCAGGCCAAGATTGGCAGGACCAATCAGATGAGTCCCACTCGTTACTATGCAAAAGGACTCACTTGGCATTCAGAATGGTTCATTCTACGTTCATTTGATGTTTTTTGCCTTTATCGAGTTTCATTATTTGGTCACTTCTTTTCGTGTAATTGTCTAATGTCATTTATTTCTACGAATCCGTTGGATAAAGGTGTTACACAAATGCTAACTAATATATAAATGATGAAATTATCAAATATTCTTCTCCACAGCTCTTTGGACACATGCTTGCTCTATTTCTATTTCGGATGCTCATATGTGCAACTTTACCATTACTTTACAGCTGGCGATCACATCTTTTATACCGTTTCCACCAGTGCTTTAAATGAGCCAGTACTGTCTGGTACTGAATACCAGCACTTTTTTTATTTTGAGAGGGAGAGTACCTGCCCTTCTCAAGAGAGATGTAATAGCTTTAAGTGGCGAGTACCGGCACTTCACTGAAACAACCAGGCACTTTGGTGTAGAGTACATGCACTTCTATTTTTTCATTTCCAGTACTGTTTTCCAATGATGTAGCACGTTCTCAGAGCCTAGGATGACCTAAGGCTGACAGAGTGGAAGCAGGTGAGCTGGACAGTCACAAAAGAGTAGTAAATGCACTCAAGTCTACAAAGTCTAGTACCACACATGGCGCCTCACTGGTGCAGCATCACGCTCCCATAGAAAATAACAGAAGCAGTCACTTAAAATAGTTCCCCATATGAAATAATGTTAAATAAATACATTGATTCAACCTTAAAAAAAACATTACTTAGTACACATTCGTAGAGGTGTAGTGCAGCGGCCAGGGCAGCTAACTTCGGAGCACAGGGCTTACGGTTCGAGTCCGGCTCCGGTGGCAGCTCAGCTCAGCACCCTGTGACTTTGGCAACAAAGTACGGATTTATATATACTTTTTTTTTTTACATTTTACACATTTTTTTATTTTTTTTTTTATTTTTGGAAAACCTTTATTGTGCATTTGCAGAAGTACATATACGGGCCTACAACCCACGGGCCGGCCACGAAAGAGACTGTAGCAGCACTGTCGCAAACAATACAAGGACACGGTAGCACGTAATGAACACAGGCTGACACCAAAAAGTTACACCATTAATTAACGTGATACCGCGCCACAGGAGCTGTGAGGTTAATTTTCAAAGGTTTTTTTTGTCCGCAGCAATTAAAGTCCAACATTACTGTTTCAATGTAAAACACAAGATAAAATAAGGAAATAATAAGGCAGGGCCCGTGCAGGAGTAAAACACAACGGTGGCGACATGTCCACCAGACTGATAGTGACATAGAAATCAAGGTTCCGCAGGCAGCACAGGGGTCAAGTACGGCCAACAGGGGTATCAGGATCAGTACACCATCTGGTGTGCACCCCCGGCCACCCGCCCCCAGTCCCGACACAGGCCCAAGGCAGGAAGAAAGAGAGAAATCATAAAAAGGAAAAACAAGGCACCATAGAAACCGAAAATAGGAAAACCCATCCCCCAACCCACCACCCTACACGCATGCAGAGGCTACGGCCTACCCCCCCCCCAGCAGTGTGTCTGTCGCCCAATAAACCCGAAATTTAGATTAAGAAAGAAAAAGGGGAGAAAAAGGAAACACGATAGTGACTGAAGTATGAGAGTAAGAGAAGAAAATCCAATCCCACTCCCATAGTACAGGAGCCCGGAGGAGGGCCAAAAACATTATTACCCGGGCTCCCAGCCCACACCTAATCTCCCACCCGACAACCACGACCCGCCAGAGACCATATCTGATGCAACACAAAACAAGCAACCCAGTAACCTCCCATTACATCAAAGAATGACACGATCCAAAATGCAACCAATCAAGTGAAGAAAACCACAGCAGGGATCCCCCTTTCTGCACCTACACCAGGCCCGCCCGCACGCCGAACCCCATCCTTCAAGCAGAAAGCATCAGCTGTGCCCACCAAGTACAACCCCATGCCGGTCAGAACAAAGCGCCGTCAAAAGTTCCAAAATAGAACGAGGGTCCCGATATCTGGCAGCCAGGCAAACAAAGTCAGTACAAAGATACATCACCCCTGGCCTGAGCGTTGCAGTCCCTCCGAAAATGGCCACCGCGGGAACCATGCCGAAGGCAGAACAAAGGGACAAGATGGCCGTCCCCGACGAGGAGAAAACCTGGAAGAAAGAAGTGCAGGATCCCGGTCTACAAGGGGATGACTGATAAGAAGGGGGGGCTTCTCAACACATTCGGGAAGGAGTACCACCGACTGGGGAAAGGATGAAGTTCCAGTTGCAGGAGCGGCAAGGAAGTCCATCAGCCGGGACGACAAAAGACCAGGTGGAAACAGTAATGGCGGAGGCTGAGCATCAGAATGCAGGGCGGAGAGAAACAAAGTATCTCCCTTCGCGGCGATAGGCAAGGCAGCAACACTGTCTCCAAGAACCATCAGCTCCGTGGCGGGCAACTGCTGACACATAGTAACCGGACCAGGGATAGTTTCAGACAGCTGGCGTCCCGGTACAGATATCGCCTCCTCAAACTTGCGGCTCAACTCACAGGTTACCCGCCGACATGCGGAGCCAAGAGCCTCGAGAGCCACCAGAATATCCATACGCGTCGGGGCCCGCTGCGGAGCCACACAATATGGCATTTGGGTCGGTGTCCCCGGTGGACAGGAACAGGGTAGTGCAGGCAAGGCAGGACAACCCGGGGATAAAGAAGCGATCGTCTCCCTTACTCTCGGGACCGCCATCTTCACTGCCGCAGTCCAGAAGCATGGGGTGGGGGGAAAGAACGTTCAAAATTCTAAATGCAGCAGGCGAGGGCGCCGGCATGGGAGCAGATCACAGGGCAGAGAGGCAAACCACAGGCGACCCCTCGCCGCTAGTCGGAAGGCGGCCCCCGGCGCAGGCGGCGCCGCCAGCCGGAGCCGAGTCAGCCCTCCAGCCGAGTCACTCCAGAGAACAAAGGGGGTAGGGGTCCCGTCTCGCCAGCGCCCACCGCATCGAAGTCTGGAGAGCCCCCGAGTAAGTAGCAATGACCTCGTCAATCCACGCCACCAGCAGCAATTCCGGCGGGAGTTGCAGTGTCTCCCGTGTCAGTCCACCGGGGCACCGTCGTCTCGCCGCGGCCAGCAAAGCGGAGCCCAGGAGGATACCAATGGCGGGCGGCTCTCGCTACCGTATCTTCGTCCACACGGCCAGTAGAGACCTCGGAGGAACGCGGTCGAGATCTGCGCGCTCATGCGGTCGTGGCGCCGCGGCAGTCTTCAGGATTGGTGGCAGGATACCGGCGTGGGAAGAAGAGGCTCGCGGAGCTGGGAGCCTACACGTCCGTCCTGTCGGCCATCTTGGCTCCTCCTACATTTTACACATTTAATTAAATGAGCTCATGTGTTGCAACTCTGTCCAGAGTTAGGTGCTAATAATATGTATTTTATATTAAATTTGTATTATATATTAAAATATTTAAATTCATTTTTTAAAGACTAGTAAACTTTAATCATTTTTCCACACTTTCCCATTAAGGGATATCCATCACTGTGGCTGAGATCACCACATACTCATCAAAACTTACAAGAAGAAACACTACACGTGTAAACTCAGTCTTAGCTGTATACACCCCCTGAACTGAGGTGGTGGTGCCATGTAAGTCTACACTTGGGTGTTAAACGGCACTGGTGGATGTGGTGGATAGCACAAAAGTGTCGATGTACACCTAGGTGCAGGGGTAGATTGGCATGGCCCCACAATGTTGCACCCAGAGGAAACAAATCCTACCTGTGCACGCTTCTTGTAATAAAACGCATTACACTTTTACTTTGGGAATTCCACTTATGTTTCACGACAGGTATTGTGTTTTGACCTCACTCTGTGAATCACTTATTTCCAATAAGGAACAGCCTTGAAGCTTCGTATTTTACATAGGAATAATGCTACACTTGGAGGCTCTGTAAACTCAAGCATTAACAAAACAGGGTTATGCCCCTTATGAACCGTTGAGGTGAGGCCCTCAGATATAAAGATCAAAATTGTAAGTGTCCCAATTGACTAATAATTAAACCAACAATTGGAATACTGGTGATTTTAGTCAGATGATATCTTATACCAAGTATTTTACAATTCTTTTTGTTTTGCACATATGTAGCCAAATATGTCAGTATCAACAAGTAATTAAAAAATAAAAACATTTGTGTATGTCAAAAGGCTGTGTGGTTTGTGCCCTACTGATTTTTAATCCATCACCATATTTTGTTTACAGTTTCATACAGGAGCAATGAATTTAGTGGAATCCTCTTCTTCATAATGCACACTTGTTTAGAATCAACCAGTCCTCCTGAAGGTGAAGCAAAGACCCTTTCAAATGTCTATTAATTTTCCATTGTGATACATAGAGTGCCCCTGGGTAGGTTCAATCACTGATTTATGCACACTCAAGGTTTAATTCAAGATGGTTCAACCTCATGTTTTGGCAGGTATACATTTATCCTGGGCGGCCTTTATTTTGAGTAATGTGACCCTCAACTGCCAGTTGTCTCCCCTCATTGGTTGTCTTTTAAATGTAGTCATTTGTTATATTCTTTCCGAGGAACATCCTAGGCAGAACAGGTTTACATCTTTAGAGCATTTGCTAAGGTGATGTCCAATCACCGCATCATCACATCGCAAAATCAAATAAGACAAACCTCTACTGCTTGCGCACACTGCCCTACACCTTCAGAGCACCTGCTTCTATAGAGTCAGCTCCACACTCCATCCACTCTATAAGATTCAAGACATGAGACCTTAAAGATAAGTAACATATTTGGAATTTTTCTGTTTTTTGGTGTAATGAGAATCAGTTCTAAAAAGTAATCAATTCCAAATTGGACTTTAGAAATGCCATGTATGGATGATTGGACTGTCAGTCATAGCATATAAGTACGACTAATCTTTGACTTACTCTGAAAATTGGACTCATTCACACATTTGCAGTATTTTATTCATTGGTTGCCTTTGGAGGCCAGTATCCATTTTAAAATCTTAGCCCTGGTTTACAAATGCCTACCTGGTATGGTACCTTGGACAAAAAATAATTAGTGGGACAGAGGGCGAATGAACCTAATAAAAAACCAGATATGCGTAGTTTCAGACAATGGCACAAACTCTTGCCGGTGTCCTTTTCAGAAGCATTTCACGCCCTCCCACAGTCATCTGATAGGACAGTTGAGGAGCACCTCACATCCCTTCATGATACTATTAATCTTATGTTAGATGCCACCATACCCATAAAAAGGCTTCCACCTTAGCACGTCGTCCCCAAGCTCCTTGGTAATCACAAGAACTGAAGATAGAGAAAAGCAGATGCAAGGTATTAGAACGTATCTGGCGACGATCTAAAGCGCAATCGGACAAGGACAATTTTAAAGAAACACTGAGAAATTACCATAAGAATCTCAAAAACACCCGTAAAAAACACATAGCATCACAACTGGAGCAAGCTGACAATACCTCCAAAATGCTCTTCCAGATTCTCAACTCTCTTATCAACCCTAAAGCCTGTAAGCCCGAGGACGAACCGTCCCAATTACTTTGTGATAAGATCGCTAATCATCTGACTCAGAAGATTGAGGATATTTACTCCAAATTTCCCTCCCCCAGTTCCCGAGAGCCAGATAATGAAACACCACTTATTAGTTCCCTTGCACACCCCCAGCCCTCCTTTAAGAGCGTTCCCCCTCCTCGTCACAGAAGAAACTGAAGTACTCCTCAAATCAGCTAAGTCTGGATCTCCCAAAGAACTCATTCTGGCAAAAATTGTAAATACCTTCGCTACAGAATTGGCAGGACCCTTGAAAGTGGTCTTCAACAGTTCAATCACTGAGGGCAAACTCCCGAAGGAATGGAAAGACGCTCAAGTCATACCAATCAGGAAAAATTCAAAACTCCCACCGGATGTGGTCACGAACTATCGACCCATCTCCTTACTCCCGTAATATAGCAAGTTGATGGAGAAACATTTTTATAAACATCTTTCATCTTTTGTTGAGATCTCCAACTGCCTAGACCACACCCAGTCGGGATTCCGTTCTCGTTACAGTACGGAGTCTGCCCTGGTTAAGGTTCTAGATGATATTAGATTGCGGCAGATGGGGGTCGAGCAGTTATTCTTATACTGCTCGACCTATCCGCCGCTTTTGACACCATCTCACATCAGATCCTCCTAGATAGATTGCAAAACATAGGTATACGGGACACAGCCTTGGTATGGCTGAAAGATTTCCTCAAAGTCCGTACCCAAACTGTCAACCTGGGCCCCTTCAAAGCTAAGTCCACCTTGGTTACCAAAGGAGTCCCACAGGGCTCATGTCTGAGCCCTACCCTTTTAAATATTTATATTGCCCCTATGGCTGCTCTGCTTAGGAAGATTGGGTTTATCCCAGTCTCCTACGCAGATGACACACAGCTGCTCCTGGCATACGATGCCAATGCACCTAATATCCAAGAAATCTTCTCCGAAGGCATGCTCAAAATTACGGCATGGATGAGTCAGAATTTCCTTCAGCTTAATACTAGCAAAACGGAAATCATGCTATTCACAGAAGCAGTCACCAGTTGGTCCCCGAGCTGGTGGCCGGAAGAACTAGGGATGGCCCCAACCCCCAAATCGGTAGTAAAAAACTTAGGGGTACTGCTTGACAACAAGCTTAACATGGAGGAGCACGTAGCATCCACGAAACGTGCATGCTTTCATGCCCTTAGTCTTCTGCGGAAAGTTTTTCACTTCCTTCCTCTTGCCACTTGCAAGACTCTCATACAGGCTTTAGTACTGAGCCGTTTGGACTTCAGCAATGCTCTCCTTATCTCTGCCAAAGATTCTGCTCTACAGAACCTATAGGTGCTCCAGAATACTGCAGCTCGCTTGGTTGTCAACGCCCCTTGTCGCACCCCCTCCCTTCCCCTCCTTCACAAACTACACTGGCTCCCCATTCGTAAACGTATTTATTTCAAAATTTGTTGTATAGTATTTAAAGGCCTCCATCAGCTTGGCCCAACATATTTATCCAACAAATTGATCACATATATCCCTGTACGCAGGCTCCACTCGGAAGGCAAAGGCCTTCTGGTCATTCCTCGTTTTAAGAAAACCAAGTGGGGAGGAAAATCTTTCTCCCACCTGGCGCCCAAAATGTGGAATCAGCTTCCAGAAACACTTGCCTTCCCCACAACTACCTTAGCTTTAGGAAGAAACTGAAGACTTATCTGTTTTAAATGTTCATGATCCTCTACTTCTACTGCCTTCAGCGCGGAGATACCCCATGTGGGGTGATTCATGTGCTTTATAAATCATCTAAATAAATAAAGAACCAACAGAGGAGCAGAAAGTCGTCCTGTAACCACAACTTTTCTGACGGGTACTGATGGTAACAGAATCTGATTAACTAGGCCTAGAGCCAGTGCTATGCTAAAAGACACTTAGAATACAGTGAAAACACCTAAATACACTAGGGAACACTATGCGTTGGGGTATCCCTGTGATTACCATGACCTCCTCTCTAAGACCCTAGTACATAATAGTGCAGGGGGATAAAAACTACCTCTTAAAACGCACAATTGAGTGCATTTGCAAACTGGTGAAGGGAGGGGGGTGCCTGAGATGACATGTGTGCAAACACACCCTGTAGCCATTTTAAGTTGGGAGATTAAGTCCCCTTGAATCCTGAGTGTCCCTTGGGTCCAACTAGCCCACCAGGTATCTCCAGTAAGCGCCACAGAGCTGCGTTGCAGATAGGTGTAAAAAGGGGCACGGCCTGGACCACCTCTCTGCAACGCAGCACAGTGTTGCTTACTGGTAGCACCTGGTGGGCTAGTTAGCCCCCAGGAGTCCTCAGGATTGAAGGGGAATTATTTCCCCAACTTAAAACACGCCACAGGGAGTGTTTGCACACGTCACCTCAGGCCCCATCCCCTCCCTTAACCATGTGTAAACATGCCCTGTGTTTTAATTTGGTAGCTTAACTCCTCTTGAAACCTGAGGGTCGCTAGGGTACAACTAGCTCACTAGGTACCTCCCGTAAGTGCCACAGAGCTGTGTTGCAGGTGTTAAAAGGGGTGTGGCCTCGGAACACCTCTCTGCAACGCAGCTCCCTGGTGCATGCTGGAGGTACATAGTGGGCTAGTTGGCCCTCAGGGACCCTCAGTATTGAAGGGGAATTAATTCCACAACTTAATACTCGCCAGGGGGCGTATTTGCACAATGGTGCAAACACACCCTGTGACGCGTCTTAAGTTGGGGAATTAATTCCTCTTCAATCCTTAGGGTCCCTGGGGGCCAACTAGCCCACCAGGTACCTCCAGTACGTGCCAAGCCCCCCCACACAGGTTAGTTTTTTTTTTTTTAAAACAAGCCCTGGGGGTGGCGCTCCCCAGTGCTGCGGGGGGGCCGTGAGCCTCCGGAAATATTTTAGAAAAGCCCCAGGGGGTGGCGGTCCCCGGGTCTTGGGGGGACTTTGAGCCTCCCATCCATTTAATTCACAAGCCCAGGGGGTGGCGGTCCCCGGGCCTGAGGGGCTCCTTTGGGCCCCCCATTACAATATAAAGATTACCCCTGGGACTTGGCCCACCCAGGGGTTAAATGATAACGAAGTGTGGTTACCGCACGTAAAAAAAAAATTCGCGGCAGGATCCGCGGATCCTCCACACATCCCGCGATTTAAAAAAAAAAATGGGGGGCCTTGGGGGTCCTTGTGTGCCCCCCTGAGCAGGGCTAGGGGGTCAGGGTATTTCTACTCTGCCCCCTTTTTGTGTTGTGCATGTTTGTTTTTTCTCTTCTCTTGTGCCTTGGTTCTACTGAGGCACAAGATGGCCTCCAGGCTCCAACACTTCCTGGTTTGGAGTGTTGACAGCCAATTAGCATGCAGCTTGTGATCAGGAGGGTGAGCGGATCCTGCGTGCCTCTAGATATCAATATTTTTTTAATTTTGATTTTCTCAGCAACTACCCAACGGATTTACACCATTTAACAAAAAGAGTTCTTTCCGAACCAAGGGCTACCTTTTTTTCCAAATTTGGTGTAATTTAGTTAAGCAGTTCAGGCTGTAGCATGGGGAAAACACGTTTTGGGACCCCCCTTTTTCTCTGCCCCCCCTTGACGAATCACCCTGAGACTTTCAATATAGGAGCTGACCTGAGCGGCCCATAAGTTTTGAAGATTTTGTGGAGATTCATCAATGGGCCCCAAAGTTATTAAGAATAGAATGTTGCAATTTTCCTATGGTAACAAGGTCCTAACTATAACTACCTACTGGTGACTGCCAGTAGGTAATATATATGCCCCGTGGTGCAAAAAACAAATTAAAAAAAAAATTCGATTTTTGCAGGGGGGGGGACGGGGGGAGTGCCCGGGACGCGTACTGGGGAGCGCACCGGGGAGCGTACCATGGGAAAAAAAGAATGACAGACTTTTCAAAAAATTTAGGTTTATTAATAAAATTGTTCTTTTTTTTATTTATTTAAGTACCAACATGTAGGTACCAATGCAGAGTCTAAAATTTAATGTACACCGTCTTATTTGTAGATATCTTGCATGTTGTTACAGAAGTTATTGTGGTATATGGAATTCATACCATAGTCTGTCAGGAAAGCAGAAACAACATGGAGGCAGGAGATGATAAAGAGATGTTAAATACACATTGGAGATAATTTAATGGGAGAAAGGAAGTAACTATGAGCAAAATTACTATGTAACATAAAAAAGTTGTATAGTATACTATAAGTCTCACTTTGTATTATATCTATTTTGGTACTATTTCATAATTTACATATAAAAAAGAATAATGTCTCGAACAATTTTTAATTTTTAAATAAACATTTATTGCTGTGATTTTTCAAAATCTAAAAGAATTTCCAACATTATTTCATCAGGTATGTCCTCATTTGGATTCCATGATTCAATTTCTTCCACACAATTATGTAAGTCTTGGTCCAGAGACTGATCCAAAAAGTCTAATTCATCAATCTCTTCCTTAGGATTGTTCTCCATATCAATTTCAATTGAAATATTAATTTTATTTTGTTCTCCTTCCATTTTCTTGCTGTAAATTGCATAAAAAATAAGTATATCAGTAGAGATAGGGCACTGTTGGGTTTAAGTTCAGACAGGTACTTGTGAGTTTTTAACAGTGAAGTTATCTTTGGGTAGTGTATGGTATGAGGTAGGAAGTAGAAATATAAAAAAGTGTATGTGAAGAAGCCTAATATAATTCATAATTATACCAGAGAAGCCTAATTCAATCTATAACTATAACAGAGAAGCCTATCTCAATCTGTAATTATAACAGAGGGACAGTAAATAACTGTCAGAAAACGTTTTTACAAATGAACTTAAAGTGCCCCTTCACAAATTTATAACTTACCTTATAGAAAGGTGATGAAGATAAATGAGGAAATCTTTTAAAGATGTATCTCAGGTAGTTGTAGTCAAAATGGCTGTGTTTCCCTCTCATTTTTCAATTATATTCATGTGCATAACCAATTAAATGTCACGAAAAAAAAGTAGGAAATGAAAGTAACATTTTAATTGGTTGTAAATTGTAACACTTCATATGTGTTTTTGTCATGTAATTTACCTCAGGATATTTAGACAGGGCTACAGCCCAAATGGCTCAATGGAATACCATCAAATGTGGGATAATGGTAGGGACTGGTATGTAGTAGGGTCTATGCTATATTTGGTGAAAGTCTGTCCAGTGGTATTTATGCAATTTTGTTTCCTACATTTTTTTGGGGAGCGCTCACCGGTGCGCGCCCCGGTACGCGTACCGGGAGCGCTCCAGGGCAAAAAAAAAAAAACATGAACAATATACATAAAAAAATAGTATTACATAAATATACAATATAGGATTCATTTTAAAAAATATTACATTTCCTAGCTATAGAAATTTGCTATTAAAAAACCTTTGAAATTCACTGAAAAAACATAGGTTTCACACCAGTTATAGTTAGGAATTAGCATTTAAAATCCTATTAAATTCACTGAAAAAACCATAGGTTTCACACCAATTATAGTTAGCTGGAAATTTTACTGACATAAAACCAATGAAATTCCACGTTATAGTTAGTTGGACTCACTATAACTTGCGCGCCTGCAATGCACTGCTGATGACGTCACATATTACATCACTCATGACATGGTCAGTGACATCACTCATGACATCACTGATGACACCATCCTTGTGACAGACTGACAGACCTCCTTTCAGTGTAATGTAACCCTTGAAACACATATTCAAAAATAGAAACTAACATTTTCAAAAAAATGGAGATACCCATGCCAGTTACAACAACCAATTCAGTAATTCCACCATCTATATACACATCCACTCATTCACCAACAGTTCTATATAGTCACTCATACATATACTCACTCATCATATGTAGTGAAACACCTATACATCCTGTTTCACACCGACAGTCATCCAAAAGTTACTCACACACATACTCACACATGCAAATAAACTATTGAACATCCATTTATTTGCATATACAGCTATACACACACTACCACCTTACTTTTAAGAAAACCTACACATACTTACTCTCTAAAACAATCACTTATAGAAACACATACTTATTTAAACAGGAACTCTTACAATCTCTCACTCTCACATATACTCACTTATATACATCAATACTCACATATACTAGATTAAAACAGATGTAGTTACTGATAAAGACACTGATAAAGACACTAGTGAGGCAGGCATTCACTCACTAACACACACATACTCACACTCATTCACCCATACAGTCCTGCACATACGCTGTTTTAAAAACACATACAAACAGTGAGTCAGTCACCAACCCATGCAGCCACTTATACACAAAGTGAAACACTGATACATATATTTAAAATATTTAAAAATTACTCGCTAATATATGTATTCACTAAGATACACTTTATAAGCCAGTTAACCAATCAATATTTTATCAAAAATAAACATCCATTTACACACTTATTTAAACATTTATTTGTCCATCGACCTTTACAAATACATATATAAAACATATTGATATTTCAGAAAGACACACATTCACTGGATGGTGTCATCAGTGATGTCATGAGTGATGTCACTGACCATGTCATGAGTGATGTAATATGTGACGTCATCAGCAGTGCATTGCAGGCGCGCAAGTTATAGTGAGTCCAACTATAACATGGAATTTCATTGGTTTTATGTGAGTAAAATTTCCAGCTAACTATAACTGGTGTGAAACCTATGGTTTTTTCAGTGAATATATATATATGTATATATATATATATATATATATATATATATATATATATATATATATATATATATATATATATATATATATATATATATATATATATATATATATATATATATATGATTGCTCCAATTGCCCACAGATGAGTCTCACTCAAGCATATGCTCAGATGGTACACTAATTTCTGCCACCATTTCAAACGCTCCAATGGGTCACTGCAGAGAGTGTCCGCTTCTAATCCCAAACATATGCTCCACAAAATGTCCCGTCATCATAGAGCCGCGTGGCCCCCTCACTTTGCGGGGTGGTGCAGGCTCGACGGCTGGACTGTCGCCTAAAATGATTGCTCTAATTGCCCACAGATGAGTCTCACTCGAGCATATGCTGAAGGTGGTAGACCTTTATTGAAGGGTGCAAGAAGGCCTCCCTCCGCAGCTTCAATCAGGCAGTCCCAATGCGAGTAGCCTTACGCTTTTCCAGAGTTTACCTCTCTTCATCAGAGGCAGTCGCTATTACGAATACGTGCTCTGGTCTCCCTTTCATAATGCTCAGTTCACGCCCCTGGATGGGCGGGTCCAATGGCCCCACGGCATTATGGGTGTTGAAGTCCCGGTATATCAATCCTCAGATGGTGCAATAATTTCTGTCACCATTTCAAACCCTCCAATGGGTCACTGCACTATATATATATATATATATATATATATATATATATATATATATATATATATATATATATATATATATATATATATATATATATATATATATATATATATATAGCGACCGCCAGTAGGTAATATATATATATTATATATATATATTATATACACACACACACACACACACACATATATATATATATATATATATATATATATATATATATATATATATATATATATATATGTATATATATATATATATATATATATGTATATATATATATATATATATATATATATATATATATATATATATATATATATATATATATATATACATATATATATATATATATTTTGCTTGGATTACAACATACCTGACATCTAGGGCATCTATAAAGATGAGCATTAAAAGTTACTGGCAGGTTCGATGTGTCAGACTGTGCAATGTATTTTTGCAGTGTCGGTATTTTACCTGCATTTTAAACTTGGTTTCACCTAATTGTGTATATATCTTCTATTTTAGTCGATATTGTAATCAAGTCTGTTTATTATGTTCAATAAACGTTAACCCAATGAAATGGTAGCACTTGCACTTTAAAAGTCCCTTCACTCCTGTTGGCCGCTGTCATTTGATCAAGGCTCGGGAGAGCCGAAACGTTATGGCGACAGCACAAGTACTAAAGTAAATTTGGCATCCTATACCTGGGTTTGTGCCTGTTCCTGTTCGTGTCTGTGAGGAAGACTGCAGCGCGAGTAAGACGGAGGTTTTGAAATCCACAACACTATTTGGAATATTTTGGCGCCGGTGGACGAATCTTTGCGAAATTCTCTAAGAAAATGGTCTGCTCCGCTCCGCTCCTTTTTTGAGAGTTTGGGGGTGATTCATCAAGTGGGGGCTGAGAAAAAAAGGGGGGTCCCAAAACGTGTTTTCCTCATGCAATTTTCCATAGGGACCTTTAGTCAGGGCTACAGCCCGAACAACTGAACGGAACTACACCGGAATTACACCAAATTTGGCAAAAAGGTAGAGTTTGGCTCGCAGGTTGTGCTTTTTGTTAAATGGTGTAAATCCGTTCAGTAGTTCCTGAGAAAATCAAAAGTAAAATCATAGTTACATCTAGAGACGAAGTACCCTACGCGTACAATTACGAGCACGAGCTGCATGCTGATTGACTGTCAACTGTCTGTCAACACTCCGAACCAGAAAGTGTTGGCAGAACCGAGTCACAAGAAAACAAGGAAACAAAGGTGAAAACGAAGAAAAGGGGGCAGGGTAGAAACACCCTGACCCCCTAGGTCTGCTCAGGGGGTCCCACATTTGCAGAGGGGGAACTAATTCCCCTTGAAAACTGGGGGTCCCTGGAGGCCAACTAGCCCACCAGGAACCTCCAGTATGCACCAGGGGGCTGCTTTGCAGAGAGGTGTAAACAGGGGTGTGGCCTCTTTACACGTCTCTGCAAGGCAGCCCCCTGGTGCATTTGCAGAGGGGGAACTAATTCCCCTTGAATACTGGGGGTTCCTGGGGGCCAACTAGCCCACCAGGAACCTCCAGTAAGCACCAGGGGGCTGCGTTGCAGAGAGGTGTAAAAAGGGGCGTGGTCTCTTTAAACGTCTCTGCAAGACAGCCCCCTAGCGCATACTGGAGGTTTCTGGTGGGTTTGTTGGCCCCCAGGGACCCCCAGTATTCAAGGGGAATTAGCTCCCCCTCTGTAACTTGAATTTCCTTCCATAGGAATCCATTGTCTGGTTTTCACCAGAAAAGTTTCTGTGTCTATTTTCACAAACTAAAAATATTCCTAAAAAATTGCCTGTATGACTTAAACACATTCTTTCAACTGTTTACAGGAGATGCACCAGTGCTGGAACCAGGATCCACCACTGAGTAAGAAAAAGTAATGATAACACTACTTACCTGCTAAGTGAATTTCCTCCCATAGGATAACATTGGTGATTTTATGTGAAAACATTTCTAAGTCTCAACTTTTAAAATACAATAATATTCCTTAAAAAACACTACTGTAACTAAAACACTTTTACTCAACCGTTTACAGGAGATGTCCAAGGACTGAATCTAGGATCCAATCCATAAAGTAACTAATTGCATTTAGCTAGAAAAACACATTGAGGTCAATGTTGAATTGTGTTTGAAATTGTGTTGCCCATTGCAACAACTGTAACTAATGTACTTAAAAGTCTATTGCCCATTTGCAAAGTATTTAAAGTAAATAATTCTGACACAGTATATTTTGTAATGTAATGAATAATGTAATTACAATGTATTTAAAAAATAAAATATCTAAAAATAAATAGTTTAAAAAATTTAGTAAATCAGTATAAAAAAATATAACAATTAATACATTTAAAAATTGTCATTTACAAAACTTTCGAAATTCACTGAAAAAAACAAAGATTTCAGGCATGATATAGTTAGGAATTAGCATTTAAAAAACCTTAGGAATTCACAAAAAAAACTGTAGGTTTTAGGGGTGTTATATTGAGCTGGACATTTCACTCATACAAAACCATTGAAATTCCTCCGATATAGTTAGTTGTACTAACTATATCTCGCGTACCCGCAATCCACTGCTGATGATGTCACATATTACATCATTCATGACATGGTCAGTGACATCACTGATGACATCTCAAATGACATCACTGATGACATCACTGATGACATCATCCAGTGAATGTGGTTTGCTTCGGTATTTAAACATGTATTATATATATATAGCAATTTGCATTGAAGAATGACTGGATATATAAATATAAATATCTGGATGGAGGATTTAGTAGCAGTGTGATCGACTGTTTACTTGACTAATTTAAAGTGTCTCTAAGTAGTTATAGTTAGGACCTATTATGCATAGAAAATCTGCAACATTCTATTGTCAATAACTTTGGCGCCGATTGATTAATCTTCTCAAAATCTTCGAAACTTTTGGCCAGCTCAGTTCCGCTCCTTCCCTGAAAGTTTGGGTTGGTGATTGGTCAAGCGGGGGCCGAGAAAAAAGGGGGCTCCCAAAACATGTTTTCCCCATGCAATTTCCCATAGGACCTTTACCACGGCTACAGCCCAAACAGCTGAACGGAATTACACCAAATTTGGCAAAGAAGTAGTCCTCAGTTCAGACTTGTGCCTTTTGCTTAAATGGTATTAATCTGTTCAGTAGTTCCTGAGAAAATTACGGTTAAAGCCATTTATATATCTATGGGCGCAGTGGATTCGCGGATTGTGCGAGGATTGGCATCGTAGCAAAAGCGCACCATCCGGATCACACACTCAGTGCTAATTGGCTGTCAAGTGGTTGTAAACATTCGAAACCAGGAACTGTTAGCAGCCATTTTGTGCCTCTGTAGAAGCGAGGCTGAGGAAATCAGTGGAATACGTGTGCAAAACGGAGGGGCGGGTGGAAATAATTTTACCCTCTAGACCTGCTTAGGGGGTCCCAGAAGGACCCCCAGGGTCCACATTTATTTTTTTTAAACCGGCAGGTGCGTGAAGGGTGCGTAGACTCTGCCGTAAAATTAATAAAATAAAACAGTGCTTTCTTTATAATTAGCCCCCGGGGGGTAAATACCGGGGGCAAATTGTAATATTTTATGGGGGGCCCTTATAATTAGACCTCGGGGGGCTAAATACCGGGAACAAAATTATTGACCCCCTGGGCCTAAAAAGATAAAAATGAAGGGGGGAGGGTCCCAAAAGCCACGGGGACCATCACCCCCGAGGCTTTATGTATTGTGGGAGGGGGACTGCGTGGCCCCCTTCCTGGAGCACTTGAGAACCCCGTTACCCCTGGGGCTACAAAAAAATGGTTGGGGGGGCTGGATTTGTGCACCCTACAGGAGGAACGGTTCTATGCGAGGCCCTGGGCCAAAAGATAAGGCGCGAGGCCCCTCTAATTTACTTAAGAAATTGCGCGAGGCCCCTCTAATTTATTGAAGTGACCCCTTGCAAAGCATTCAGAGACACCGCAGGAGTCCCATTGTACAGGATTTTAATGCCCCTATAGTTTTAACTATCAGCCTACACGCAATTCTCACACCTCCAGCCTGATAGGTGTAAGAATTGCTTGAGAGTTAACACTGTGTGGGCGCCAAAATCCTGTACAATGGGCCTCTCGCAGTGTCTCTTAATCGGTCTCCTTGCAATTGGGACTAGGGGAAGCGTCTCCGCCCCCTAGGGCTCCAGACACCATCCCTGAGAGGCCATCGGGGGGCCCTCCCCTGGACCCTAATTGCAAGGAGACAGGGAAACAACAGACCACATGATCGGTTCAGGGACACATGCTGGTGGGCTGAGCGCGAGGCCCTAGGCAGCTGCCCATGCCTAGCGCCGGTAATGCCCTACAGATTATGAGTCATGCATGCAATGCATGCACACCAGGGGGCTGCACTGCTGGGGCTAAATGTGATGGGGGGGCTGCAAGGTGTCTAAAGCCTCGGGGACCACCACTCCCGGGGCTTTATGTATTGTGGGAGGGCCGGTTCCTGCAGTGTCCTCGGGTGTCTATCCCTGAGGTTCCGTGAATTCTGAACCTGGGTCATAAAGGTCGTGGTTCTGTTACGATTTTGGTAACAGCGAACTGTAAACAGTGAGCTCAGCAAGAATGAGTGTTTTCATCATGTTACACCGATGGATTCACTGAGCATTTGAAAATTTCGTTCTGAATCCTTGGGTTCCATTTTGTGCATGGCAGCCATTTTGTAGTTGCCCTCACATAGGCTGATGACTTTAGCTGACTTTTGAATGACCTGAGTGAACTGACCCTGTTGCCTGAAGCTGACCTTGTTAGACCAGTTCCTTGCCCAGTAGCTGATCAAGATTAAGGATCAGAGCACAGGAGATTGTAAAGTTTGGTATGCACATACACACCCCTTATCCTACCTCTCATCTGTCTCTGTTCCTTCTTTTTATGACCTGTTTACGATATGGGTAGTGGTCTTTTATTATGGGTTTGTTCAGCTTGTGTAAGAAGGAATGTTGGGTTTTTTGCATGCTTGCAAAAGTTAGGACTGCCCCTTACTTTTGTGCTGAGTCATTTAACCCTAAAACATATAAAAAAGCCTCAGTTCTCTGTATTCCTCAGACTACCTCATTCATTTGCTATGGCTTCTGTGTGACGTGACCTCACTTAATTAAGTTTAATAAAGATGTCTTTTTCATATTTCAGCTTCTGTGCCAAGTTCTTTATTGATATTAGTAAGACCCCTGAGAATGAAGATTTTTCAGTTTATCATCCCGCCCTCCCATAGCAAGGAAATCTTTTCTCGCTTTCAAAATGTAAATGAGATTGCTTTTCCACATCGCGAGCTGCATGCTAGTAGGTCTCCATGTGGAAAAGCAATGCCGGCTCCAAAACACGTAGAAGTTGTGCACCAAAGGCGCTGGAGTCGCGCACCCTACAGATTATGAGTCATGCATCCAGCGCATGCACACCAGGGAGCTGCACTGAGCTGGGTGCGCGACTTTTAATTTTACCGTAAAAAAATAGCCCCAATCAGTCATTTTTAATATTCCCGGGGACCCTATCCCCCGGGTCTTATAAAAAATGTTGGGGACCGTGGGGGAGACACAATACCCACATGGTCCAGCCGGCTTCCCCCGTTTCTTCGGGAGCTGGCATTGCTTTTCCGCATGGTGAGATGCTATCTTGCATGAGCATTCTGGTTTGGATTTAGAAAGTGAGAAAAGATTTCACTGTTGTGTCTTTCATAATTCAAACTAAGTTTGCTTTGGGAGGGCAGAAGGCTCGAGACTCACGCCCTCTCATAGCAAACAGCAGTGTCCCGGGGGTAGGCACCCCGGGACACTGCAGGAGCTGGCTCTGAGGTGTGGCGGTCTCCAGGGCCTTCGAGGGTTTAGGCATAGGGTGCGTTGGAGCCCCCCACAACCATCTATTTTATCGCCTCGGGTGGTGGCTCTCAGTCTTGTATAGGAAACAGCAATGTTGACAAAATCTTCCGGTAAGATAGCAAAGGATTTTGAAGTTAATTTTCTGTGTTTTATTTGTACTTTGCAGGCGTTAAAGCGACGACAATTTTAGCTCTGTTTTTGTAAATATGCCACTAAGTTTTGTAATGTCGACAATCTCATCTTCCATTTAAATAGGCACAAAGTATTTATTGAAGTTTATTGTGAATCGTGAAACAACACTGTCTAATTGTGATTGATAAAGAAGTGAATGCGTTGTGTACTTGTTTTGCTCGTAATGTGCATAGGGGTAGATTTACAAGTTCATTGCGTTACTATTGCATCACTTTTAAGATGGGAAAAGTGATGTGAAAGTGGTGCAAGGGTGTTGTAAATTTGGTTTGATTTTGAAATAGAGAGTAGAGTGCATCAGTAGGGTAAGTGCAGGTTAGTGTAGCGGTAACAACTACTAATTACTATTCTAACAGCAGGGGGGTGCATCTGTACGAAATGTGCTGGATAGTGTATCACTAAAAGTAACAGTTACTATGAAAAAGAAAGGAGTTAAAGGAGAAGGAGACACGCACTTTCACGGTGAACGTGGAAGAAGAGAAAGTGACGAGAGATGATTTGTGACGTGTTTAGGCTTGAGAGCCTGGATAATCATTAAATGGGGTCTGGCAGTGAAGTGCGTACTTATTCTGGAAGAAGTCTTTCGGGGTCTTGCGAAAGCAAGTAATCTTTAATAATTTCCTCTCGCTGCGTGTACTTGCAAGGTTATCTGATTTGCTCGTATATTGGAAACAGAAACTTTCTATACCTCTTTTTGATTGGTTGTGAAGCATTGTAAGAAGACGTATTAGCGACCAATCCCTTTCCTTGAGCAGATTTTGAAAAACATTTGATTGACTGTTGTGTGGTTAAGTCTACCTTCCTGATCCTAATGTTGATTGGCTTGTTTTTTCTATGTGACGTTACGATACACTCACCAAGTACGTAGCGCATTTCGTGACACACTTTATTTTACTACGCGTTTCACAAACTAGTTGTGGTAGGGTGTTTTTAACTTAAACTGTCTACTGTGCATATGAGTTTGTTGACAGTAAAGGTATTTAAAAATATTACTCTATTTCCTATGCTATCATAATTGTGCTGACTTTTCTCCTTTAGATTGGAGTACTATGTTCTTTTATAAAATGTATAATTCTTCAAACCATCCTTGAAAGAAAAATGCTCATGTTTTCAAAATATTTTTATTGAGTATTTTATAGTCGTCAGTGGGTGAAATGCAAAATTTCTTTTACATTCATTGGTATCACGCGTTGGACCACATTTATTTTATTTTATCATAAGCACTCATTCCTTATGTTTACATTATATAAGTATTGCCCCATCATCTATTTATAAATGTTTGGGCTTTTTTACTTTCAGATAAAGTAGAATAAAAGTGCTACGATAAACACTCCCTCACTACTTCATCTTTCTTTTTTATGTACATTTCATGTCATTATTACAATTAACAATCATTTTTAAAAATGGAAAGAATTATTAACATTTGAAGCCACAATAATACTACTATTTTGTTTTCAAAAAAGTGCTTCCGAAGATAATCCTATTCTTCTTCATGAGTGAACATTGGGAAAAGCACTACTCAATATAAATACTTTTAGCCCATTTTTCACTCTAGAAGATAAAGAGTGTTCTTTTTTATTCCAAAGTATTTCGTTCTTTCGTCAATAGTTTATTTATAGTACATTTTTCAATCACTAAGAAATACTTGCATACTAAAAAAAATGTATTTATTAATGTATGAAATTCTTGGTTGTAAGTCATCCAACTCAAGTTGAAGGATCATAAAGTTATATATAAATTAAAATATACATTAATAATATGATCCCTCTGTGGAAATGAAGAATAAATTGAAGATTATGACATTGCTCCTAATCATTACTTTGCACGTAATAATTCTTTAAATAACCTATATTTCTTCAAATGGTTCTTTAGTGAACTTGTTATTATATTCTATTTAAACGTAATCATACCACATTCTATAATCATTTAAATATGTTTGTTTTCTTTTTTAAATATATAAAGCATATACCCATTAAGATAATTTACCTCTCTTCAATATTCTTTCCTTCCTCGGTCGAAATTCATCCAACTCCTCTGGAGGGGACATAATGTTTTATGTATTTTTAAATATACATTAACAATATGTTCCCTCTGAGGAAATGAAAGATATTGTCAAGATGCTTCGGCAGTCCTGAATCATTACCTTTCTCGTAGTTTCTTTGCTCGTATTGATTCTCTGAAATGAAACTAATTATCCCACGGGTGTGGTTTATATACTTTTTGGTTACTTAACAGTCTATGGGATCAATGTATTGCTCCTCCCACTTTTAAGTCTCGTTTTTCAGTTGACAGGTGTCCTCATTTGCACTGTTTTAGTGCGTCACGTGTTTATGTAAACGTGTCTCTTTCCATGCTTTTTAACTTTCGTATAATTTCTAAAATGCTTATTTAAACTCGTTTTGCATATTAAAGCATTTTGATAATACGAGTATTATTATTCCTTTACCTTTTTTTAAACTTATTTTTCTAGTAACATCTCTTTTTTTGTAAAACTATTTTTAATATTCATCATTACCCTAAACCTGTATTTTCCCTACATCCTGTGCAAGAGATACTCTCTATTAAACTTTGACTATTCTAATTTATATCCGAGTATTAATTTATTTAATTCCATTACTACGAGTTTTAATACATTTATTTATCTAATATTTTTAATCTTTCTTTATATACTGCAAGGGATACTGTTATTTGTGTAGAATAACACTATGAATCAGTGCTCATTTGGCAAATTTGAGAGAGATAGATTTGGTTGGTTTATGTGTTTGCAGTTACATAAGTACATATACTCTGGCAGTAAGCCAGGCTTTAGGGTATGCAGTGCTTCAAACTCCTATGCATTATGCATGTAGTGGTGTAACCACCTACACATTTGTGCTTCAGGCCTACAATTCCCCACTCACTATACATACCAGGGGTCTCCAACCAGTAGCTCAGGAGCTACTGGTAGCTCACCAGCACCCTGAAAGTAGCTCTCAGAGGTGAAGCCAAACCAAACCCATCTCAGAGATTCTGTGTATATTAAAGAAGGTAGTACTGTTCATTTCCCTACCCTTAAGAGTTACAGACAGCCAAAGCAATGGCAGGGCATGTTCATAACATTCAAACACAAACTGTGGTGGCATATGAATTATTCAATTAGGGATGTAGAGAGCTCACTATTTACCTGTGAGGGTTTCCTGGCGCATTGGGGGAATGTGGGGGGATTTGTGCAGCTTTGGCCATTCGAAAAGGCAGGTGTTATGGCTCTTCCTGAATGCTTTCAGTGTGGGTGTTCATCTGATGCTGAGGCGGATTTCTTTCCAAGTCTTGGCCATGATGTACGAGAAGGGTGTGCCTCCTGTCTGGTTATGTGAATACAGAGGATTTTGGTCAAGGCCTGGTCAGAGGAGTGGAGGTTTCTTTTGTGGGTGTAGAAGGAGATTGAGGTATTGGAGTCCGGTGCTGTGGAGGGCTTTATAGGTGAGTGTGAACAGCTTGAAGGTCACTGTTTTTTCGACGGGGAGCAAGTGCAGCTCTCGTTTATGCTGAGTAATGTTGTCTTGTCATGGGATCCTGAGGATAAGTCTCGCTGTGGTGTTCTGGACAGTCTTAAGTTAGTGGAGTAGATTCCGACATAGAGGATGTTCCCGTAGTCCAGCCTGCTGGTGATGAGTGCTTGGGTGATGGTCTTCTTTAATTCGGGGGGGGGTCTATTTGAAGGTCTTGCTGAGTATGTGGAGGGTGTTGAAGCATTTGGAAGCTGCAGCGTTGACTTATGGGTCTGTCACATGAAACATGTTTATGCACTTTAAATCTAAGTTGGGGAGAATTACTGTTGTGGTAATACCATTTGTGGCACACTGTATGTGGTGATTTGAATTTTAATTGATTAGAAGCATTTAATATTGATAAACGTTTTCCTAGCATTCCGCTGTTCACTTCATCTGGACTTACTTATACAAACAGCACTTCATTTATTTATATAGATGGTTACTAATAGTTAGTGTTATAAAATCACTATTACAAGTATAGTTATCTATACAGTTACTGATGCAATCACTGAGTCATATGTATACTTTATATACATGAAATGTCACATACATTGCCTTTTATTTTTGTACTTTGTTGCACATGTTCCATTGAGAGATATATTTTTGCTGATCACCACACCCATAAAGATGTTAACTCACCCAAACAATTGTTATAACATGTAGTCTTGACGTCATATACTTAGTGAATCAACTATTCACACATCTTTGGGCAGTCACACATCCCCCACCGAACAACACACACATTCATTCTCCCATACATATACTTAGTTAAGTAATCAATAACTAATATAGACTTTCACATAGCTAGTAACTAACTGGTGCAGCAGTTTACACAACAACTGACAAAGTGATACAGATATTCACACAGTTTAGTCACTATCCAATATATTCAGTGAGACACTATAAGTCAAGTAAACAGTCAATCACACTGCTACTAAATCCTCCATCCAGATATGTATATTTATATATCCAGTCATTCTTCAATGCAGATTGCTATATATATAAAACATTTAACTAACAAACCAAACCACATTCACTGGATGATGTCATCAGTGATGTCATTTGAGATGCCATCAGTAATGTCACTGACCATGACATGAATGATGTCATATGTGACATCATCAGCAGTGGATTGTGGGAGCGCGAGTTATACTTAGTACACCTAACTATAACAGAGGAATTTCAATGGTTTTGTACGAGTGAAATGTCCACATGTCTGGAGGAGAAGTAGAAAGAGGAAATCTGGTAGAATAAAGCAGACCACTCCCTGGTGTGAAGCGTTGAGAGATATATTTTTGCTGATCACCACACCCATAAAGATGTTAACTCACCCAAACAATTGTTATAACATGTAGTCTTGACGTCATATACTTAGTGAATCAACTATTCACACATCTTTGGGCAGTCACACATCGCCCACCATGACATCATCAGCAGTGGATTGTGGAAGCGCGAGTTATACTTAGTACACCTAACTATAACAGAGGAATTTCAATGGTTTTGTACGAGTGAAATGTCCAGCTAACTATAACACCCCTAAAACCTATGGTTTTTTTCAGTGAATATATATATATATATATATATATATATATACATTGCTAGAGAAATTCCTTTCTGAACACGAAGAGAAAATCCAGCCACACCAACAAGCTTGTATAGAAGGCATTTCACTGTGTGTTCACCTTCTGAGCATACTCGTGATTGGATGAAATGTATGAATGATGTGTATAAAACTATTGTGATTACGGAATAAAGGTACTAAAATGATGTATAAATAGGTGACACAGGAATATGTATTTGACGCATATGCATGAAGAAATGTATTTGAATAAGTTCTTTTGAATCATTGTTACCACATACTTTATGATGTATCGGGTTGTTCTTGTGCTGTGTAATTATTCAGCTAGCTCAATCAGGCCCATGTTACCCATTTGCCCGAGGGGAGCTGGGGGGGGGGCAACAGGTGTGTGTGCCCGCTTTGAGCACTCCTGGGGTACAATGGTTTTACAGAACGTGCCACAGACACTTGTGTGTCCCCTTCTGTAATACAGATAGCACTGGCATACGTTGCACCAGCTCTATCTTTAGAGGGTATTACCTTATTTGCCGGGGGTTGTGGCCCATGCAAATGAGGGAATCACTTTGTTTCTTTACGGCGCCGTATTACCGATGACACAGAGGCAAACATGCCTTTAAAAGGCACAGTGAAAAGGTGGTGCACTTTCAGTGCACCTCCTAAAGGCAGCCCTCTGGGGGAGGGGGACAATGGAGGTTCCATAAACCCACCAGATATCCCCATGCAGATGGGTACAGACAGCCACTGTACCCCCCTGCAAGAGGATCCCCAATCCCCTTTAAAAGTGCAGGTGGGTTGCTGACCACAGTGAAACACAGAGCAGCTTTTGAGCAGCTGTTCTGTGTTTCAGTTGAACGCACTGCCCCAAGGGCAGAGAGAGTTTGCGTCTGCCCTGGGGGCAGTGCATTCATTCTAATAATGTGTACTTTCTTTGTTTGCTCCCGGCGCACCTATTGAAAGATGCACCATAGCCCAAACAAGAAAGTGCGCCATATCTTTAAATCAGCACTGAACACAGCCCACTGTCTCTAGTTCACTGGGAGTTTTGCCCATGTCCTTATGGCAGTCCATTAAAGCAGCCAATTACCGGGATACCCATTGAGATCGCTGGTTGTGCTTTAGAAACTCTCAAATCAATCACGCAAGCACACTACAACAGACTGGAACACAGTGGCAGATCACTGGGATTGCATGCTCCAACCTTGAGCCAGAACACTCTCCCACCAACTAGAGGCACACAACTGAACTACATACTAGACAAACCACCCCAAAAAATTAAATCAGCTTAATCAGACTGAGTCATGTATGGCCTTTAGAAATTCTCTGAAGATCAGATTTTGTTAGGCTTTGGTTTTATGTAGGACAACTCCGATGCCGGTCAATCTTCTTAGCCTCAAGAAGCCAGTTCTGGTGTTTTCGGTGCATTAAAAGAATCAAGACAAATATCTCATCAAAATGGTTTGCAATCATATGGTATGCCCTACGATACAAGATCCTCAGAATCAGCGTAGAGTCAAGCTTGATGGCAGGACCCCTGTTTTTTGCACCTGAAATGGTCTATTCCATAGTCTCAATTTGCTAAAAACTCATTTGCCCTCTAAAAAAAGGATTCTTTCTAGATGTGCATAAGAGGTGCTAATTTAAGGTGAACTTTGACCATAGGCGATAATCATCCTGGAGTAACTAAGTACATTTTAACACAAAGATAACCATTGCCTTTGCATCAGACAGGATGATGGCACATTACAAAACAGTGGAAGATACAAATAAATAAATGCAGTGTGAATTCACTTTTCTCTCATTTGTTCCCATGAATTACAAGTAGGTCTTGCAGCCTATTTGAAATTCTATCATTCTGGCCATTAAACTGTCTACGTTCGATTGGACTTCAGGATTCCTTTACGAGTGATGTCAGACAGGGCTCTGTAGCACGTGTTGAATGTCTGCCTCTTGCCAGTGGCCCTGTTAATGATGGATGAAGGCCCATGACGCAACTGGCATTTTATTTCTTAATGTGCATGACTTTCAGGCTAGAGTGCTTTACATTTATTTATTTGTACATTTGCTGGTCTTAGAACTAACTATTTCATGTAGGGATTTCAAGCCACATAAAGTATATGCTGCGTGCCTGGTGATAGCTTTATGTGTGGAAAGGCTGCAAAGCTGAGCTGTAGCATAAAACGGTAATATTTTCAATGCAACATAATATATTGGATTTATTCTACACAATAAATAGTAACATATTAAGCCCTATCTGGAGCATATCTGTCTCCATTCAGAAAATGGGCCATTGCCAAGTATTCGTAAAGGAGCTTGGCGAATAGCTTGTCTCTCAGATGCTCAGAGCTCGAGAACGACTGCTGATGCTTATAAACATCAATAAATATGATTCAATGATGATAATAATAGTAATAGGATAATTCACAAGAAGCTGTCAGAGTCGCAAAAGCAACGGGATAACAAGCTGGTCTCCGCCTTGATTAAATATCATGACCATGCTACAATATGTGGCTGATAGTCAGGCGATAACAGGGGCTATCATTCACGGCTGTACCACTGTGATCTCCCTCTTCTGCAATCTGCACCTCACCTGCACTAAAGCAATATATTCTTCGAAAGCAGTGATACAGGCACGTGTGGCCTGGTGCTGCGTCTCACTTACAACAAGCATTGGCAAAGCCAACAGGTCTCACCTTTGGGATCCATTGGCTTTGCTGAGCATGCTAAAGAAAAAAAAAACTAGGTGTGGTCAGAAATCACAGAATTTAAAGTGTGCAAGATTCCACTGAGTTCTGGCAACGGGCAGAAAAAACCACGTTACGCGTCGCGCGCTGTGATTTAGCTCTGTAGAGCATTCTGTGCCAAAAAATGTGCACGAATGCCAGCAAGGGCTAGTCCAGAGAGCGCCGCTGCTCGAGTTGATTTTCTACTTGAGCAGCAACCTTCTGACCGCGAACGGTGGTGACCGCCTGCCTTAGAAAAATCTCACTGGATGTCCTCCTTGCAACTGGAAATTGCACCGGGGGATGCCAAATCTCACTCGCATTCGCCAACTTATCATTCTGGAGCTGCAAGCAAGAACAAATTCTGCCACACCGCGATTTGGCCATAACTCCGCACTACATGAGTAAAGATGAGTCGCCAAATTTCCGCCAAAACTGTGGGCAGACTAAAATATTCTTCCCATCCCTAAAAAAGCCTATGATGTGGCTGCCTGCATCATTTTTAAGGTGCATGCATGCATGCGCCTACAAAATTACAATGAAGCTTTTTTTTCTTTATATCAACCGATTTGAGTTGGATTGGTAGATAAAAAAACTCACAAAAGTGTTTTTTTAAAGCAGGAGGGGAAGTTACTCGGAAGTTAGAAGCAACATGGATGCCACAGGTTGGAAGAAAAGCAAATGGGCGATGGGAGAGCGACAGGGAGTGCAGAGGAAAAAAGCAAACGTAACATAGAGCTAGGAGAAGGGAGGAGCACACAAGCGAGAGCGCAAGGGGAGAAGCACACAAGGGAAAGCGCACAACGGCGAAGGGTGTGGGAGAAGTTCATGGTTGAGAGAGTAGTACAAAGATGCGAAGAGAACACCCTAGGTCGATAGTTGGAAAACAAATGCACCCTTATGTTATACACAAAAGAAAAAAAACAGGTCCCTAAAATTGAGCAGAGGAAGTAAAGAAGCCAGCAAGTCAAACTGATAGTAAGGAGGCTATGCTACACGGGGGTACAAACACAAAATGGATAGGGAACTATTGAATAAAAAGTAGGCAAATGAAAGTGACAGCAGAGCCAAACAATTGTAAGCAATGGGTGGGCTTTAATCCCCTCTTCTTGGTAAAGCATATGACTTTCTTAACCAGGCAGTTGCGCTGTTGGATAGGCCTGACCTTAAAAGGTGTTGGATGTTTTTCACATGCATCTATTTTTAATGAAACTATTATAGTTTATGTTTTATTTGCAGTTTTTTTTTCAGCTTGATCCTTTTAGAACTTGCTTAATTAAATAGCTGTCTGAAAAACATTGTATTCCCAATTCTTAACAAGTATTGGCAAAGCAATATGTGTCTCAGCTTTGGGACTTTGTGGCTTTGCCAATGCCTTTTGATGCTGTACAGCATTAAAGAAAATCGATCCTGTGCAGGATCAGACAAAAAAAGAAAAAAGGCACAATGTTGTGACTGCTGCATGCACTTGCCTCATTCTGCTGTTGCACCCCTATAATATGACGTATGCATGCATGCGTCACAAAACCTACACCACAGTGAAATTATGTCAGTGTCATTTGCTTTGCTATTTTACAGAACCAAGATGGCAGATGCACTTGAGCTGATGAATATAAATAAATGACAATATTTTTTGTGTGACAGCGCGAAAGTTAAGAAAGAAAGGCCACGAAAGAGTGGGCGCAATAGAATTGCAGTTGCTAGAGCTGGTGGGAGCAGGGGAAAAGTAGCACATGAGGGAGACAGCAACTCAAGGGTGTGGGACGTATACAATGGAGGGTAGAATGCAGGAGACAGGCAGAAGCGCGAGAGTGTGAGTGAGAGCAATATGTTGGGCAGGAGAGAAGAAACAAGGGCTAGAGCGGTGCAGGGGGAAACATAAATGAGATATAGAGCAACACAGAGTGCAGGGGGTGGAGAGAAGTACATGCGAGAGGACAGTACATGTGTGAGAGAGCAACACAGAGCATGGGGGACCATACATCTGGGGAGAACACATGAGAAAGAGAGCTGAAAAACACATGCACTCTCATTGAGTGCTTAAACAAAAGGAAAAAGTGAGCAGTGGAAGGATACAAGCCAGCCAATCAAAGAGATAGTAAAGAGGATGCACTCGATAAGTGGTGTAAGGAAATGCCTCTTTTTGTATGGTCACTCTCTAGTTTTTTTAGGTCTCGCCTGTCGATGCGCATGCGCATCGAGCTTGCGAGACTATGGGGGCTTATCCACTCTTTAACCAACTTGCAAGGAATCGTGGTGATTCCTTGCAGTGCACGAGAAATTTAAGCTCAATGCGTATGCGCATTGAGCTTAAAAGCGCGTGCACATGCCCCCAGCCGCCTGCCTTGCCTACTCTCTCTCTCACAGCCTCCCCCAGCTCCGCCCCCTCACTTCTTGATTGCACGGCCGCTAGGCCGTGCCTCCCATACTCTCCTCCCCCCTCGCCCTCCTACTCTCCTCCCCCCTCCTCCTCCTACTCTCCTCCCCTGCCAGCCGTGTCGCACCTCTCCCCGCTCCGCCCCCTCCCCTGCCCGCCGTGTCAGCTTTCGGGAAAACAGCATCTCAGGGGCTGCCTCCACTTCTATGCAAGTCAACAGAGAAAATAAAAATCAATTGCCCCAAATTATTTTTTTGTCTTGCTTCCAAATGTTTGTCCTCAACACAATTAGGTTCCATTAAATCACTGACTTAACAAACCTGCATCAACTCAAAATATTTTTTCTGCGTTTTATCACCCTTAACTGCATGGCCTCCCCTTGCTCTCCAGTCACAGGTACGAGTATGTATACATGGGCGTTCATTGTGTGCGCATACATGCTGATAATAACGGGTGCCGCGTGGTCGAGTTCATGTGGTTCCGCAGTATAAAAAACATCAAACCTATTGCACATTTGTTTTGCCCCTTGCTTGGGATTGGGTAGTACAGATTCCCGATGATTGGTAGAACGCGCCACAATACACACAGCCATCTTTGAGTTGGGTTGTTTTAATACATTCTGAAAGAAGTCCGTCTTTTTTGGGGGGAGGGGTGTTCTAAATGCGAACGTTTTTTTTTACCATCTAGTAACAATATATGAGTAATATTATGTATTTAGTGTTTAAAGGCAAAGTTATGTTGCATAAAAAAACGTTTTGAAAATAAATGCCTGCCTGCTTTGTTTGATTTATTGATTCGAACGCTGACGTAAGCTTTTCATTTGAAGGAGATGTTGCTCACTTACGGCGACAAGCTGAGAGAGTCCGCCTTCCTTGTCGGTCTGAAACCTTTGCTGTTGTCCTACTTTTGTGTCAGCTAGCTGCAGTGCATCCTGGGAGCTGGGTTGCTTCTGTGGTGAGTCTGGATGCTCAGGTGATTCTGTGCACTGCGCACAAAGCTAAGAACAAGTTAAAATACTTTTATTTTTTTAACTTGTTTACTTTCACTTTGACGGCCGCCGGGCCGTCTCTCGCGTTTCTCCAGGCTGCATTGGACCTCTCATTAGCCGGCTCCTTTGTGGTGCAGAAGCACAGCCTGCTGCAAGCCGAACCACTGGGCATTACACGCTTGGCTCGTTTTATGGCCTTCTCCTTCTGTTGTCCTTTTGTTAACCTGGATCTCCGGGGCAGTAAATACAATAAAACAAATATCTGCTTCACAGATTCCATGTTACAATCACTTTAGGAGAGGACCTGGCTGCAGCGCCTGCAGGCTGGTTTGTGCACAGAGACATTACCTCAAAACAAGGATTTAGAACGTCCTGTTTAGCAATCATCCCCACACACTCCCAATGATCCTAGACTTTCAGCTTATCAAGGGGTGGCCTCGCGTTTGGTCCTGGGGTTCATCTTCTTGGGCGCAGATATGCCCCTCCCCCTTGTTTTTCGCTTGCCACAGACCATGCCTCAATCGCTTGTGTAAACGGGCACAAGAGACAAAGCTCGTGACATTTATTAATGTAATGCTCTAAATATGGAAATCACTCTCCCCATCGCAGTGCTCGAGTGACACAGATTTATTCCTTTGAGTTTTCTTTTTATAGTGCACTTAATCAACATTAGAAGGTCTGCAGCTGTACTAATATGAAGAGCTTTCACATTACATTGTTCTCAGTTCGGCGGTAAATGTTTCCATATTACACTATGGTTTGGTTTTTTTGGATTTACTTTAAGCTAGTGCCTTTATAAATTACAATAACTTTCATTTAAGTATTAATTATTCGAAAAAAAATTAAAAGCCATTGTTATTTGTAAAATCAATATTTCACCTCTGTTCTTGCATTTTCGTCACAATAAAATACACTGAACATATTCTTCACAAAAGTTATTTACAATAGTTTAAGCTATTGCTATTATAAATTACAAGAACTTTTATTTAAGTATTAATTATTTAAAAAAATTAAAAGCCATTTATATTTGTAATATGAATACATGTAAGTCACGTACATACAAAACATGTTGCATTACAAATGCTATAGGTGTCCCATTTGAAAAAGTTAAAAGTATTGGCATTGTAAATGACAAAGCTATTAATTTTGCTATTTTCAAGACCAACACATAAAAAAAAGTTGTCATTTACAAAACCAATAGCTCCAACTTTTCTAATGCGAGACCTATTGCATTTCCAATGCTTGTTTTTCGACTGATGCTGCTGGTTTTTTGGCTCTGAGAGTGCACTGAGGCCTGCTAACCAGATCTCACTGCCAGTGCCCTGACCAAACGTTTATGTCAAATTGGCTGTACCCAGTCGGAAATGGCTAGCTTAGCTTGTAGCTCTGATGGTGCCATTCTGGAAGTCTGCCAAATAAAATCGGTCCCCCAGTCTGCTATTGCATCCTGGTAGAGCAGTTGTGTACTGCTAGCCTGACTTTGCCTTTGAAAGCAATGGCACAGCCACCACTTCCCCTGGAGATATGTGTAAGTCATCCCTCTGGCAAGCCTACCGAGCCCAAAAGGCAGGATGCAACATATGACACAAGCAGGATATGTACTTTGCATGTCCTGGCAGTAAAACACGCAAAACTGTCATTCTTACTGAGGAAAGACTTGGTCGTCCAAAGTGCCGAGTACAGGGTTCCATGCTGACCCCTCAGCTGTGGTAACTCCTGAACAGGACAAAAGTAGGCACTCCAAGGTATCAAACAGCTCGTTAAATTAAGCCCGATTTTTATCTCAAGTCGAAATTAATGTAACTTGATGCAGAGTGCAGCTTTAGAAAAGCTGGCACTTTGTTGCCTTTAAAACTCCAGTGCCTTCCTGGGCACACATGGAGCCTGCTACACGAGACAGGTTTCTGCCCTCCAGGAGAGATGTGGCAATAACTCCCAGGAAGGAGAACAAGGAGGAATTGCAGGCCAGGTAGATACCACCTCCCTCCAGCATGAAACCACTTGGCTTTTAGCCCCAAAAGGCAGGTTTCAAAGGTGAAGCTGTCTTTGAAAGGTTGCGTGAAAAGATGTGCAACACCAGGGTTGAGGTAGCAGGCTGGTACAGGAAGCAGAGCTGTGTAGACCTGAGATAGCCTAGAAAGGTCTGAACACATGAGACTGGTCTCACCGTCTTGGGAGTGGGCACAATGGTGCATCCGGGGATAGCCTGATGCCACACTCCACAAGAAATGGTCGCCAGATGGGAACACACCTGGTAGTCCATTGACTACCAACAGAATCCTGCCCTGAGGGCACTCTCTGAGCATAAATGGGGCACCCATAGCATCCATTACATCCAGACCTCAAATCTCAACCAATTTGGAAGAAGGACAGAGGGACGACTGTACTGCTGCACTGAGAGACCAGCAAAGAGAGGCTGCACCAACTTGGACTGAGTCTGATGGCTAGCGAATTGAGGCACTATGCCTACTGTGTCCTTCTCAAGGAGAAGACACCTCTAAGAGCCTTGTCAAGCCAAGACAAGTCCAAGGGGCAGTTGACTTGCCTCTTGTTCATAGTACTTGGGCACAATAGCTGAAGAAGCCTGTTGGGGCAAATTGGTAGCCCATAGTCTTCAAGTCACTACTTCCGCCGCCATGCAGCACTGAGGACCAAGACCCAATGCACAGAGTTGCACTCAGGTCTGCTGAGCCTGAAAGAGCTGTTGGAGAGTTGCTTGGACCTTCAGGAGGGAAGTTATTGACCCAGGAAGGGTTGGCCTGTGACCGAGATATTAGGCGACTAGTACTCTAGTGACAACTGGAGTTCAGCCAGATCAGAGAGGACCTTGTGGTACATCGACCCTGCAACTTAGACACCCTCACCCTCTTTGTGGACTGAGGAATAAGTACAGGAAGACCCCCATTGATCGCATCCACAGCAGCCTTAGAGCATCTTCAGCATCCTTCATCCTTTACATCAAGACCCTCCATAGCCATCCACTGCAATGCAGATAAAGTATCTGGAACTGCCAAAGGACTGATTCTTCTGTGAAGGTAACTGCTCTTGAGGACCTTGCTAGTCCCCTGACTATCTCCCTACTGGAGCTGGTCACCCAAAGTACTTCTAACCAACCACATCAACACTTCTTTCTTAGTGTCCAATTTGTTGACTTTCCCAAGGCTTGTTCACAGTTGGGTGGAATTGCTTTGATGTAATATTGCTTGTAAAATCTATATCTATGAGTTCCTCCAGTGAATCTTTTTCGTTCTAGTGTCTAAATTCTAATTTAATACAGTTTATTTTTTTACATTGGTGGCGGATTTCTTCTGTGTTGTGTCGATATCTTCTTCAATTGTTTTGTGGCTGTTTAAGTGCTTAACACTTGTTCATCTGTGTAACCCTTGCTGCTCAGTGACAGAGCTACCCATGGATGAGCTTAGAGTCTTACATATGAAACCTACTTCACCTAAAGGGCTTGGTAAGTGTATTACCTGGTGAGGTCTCACAACCTCACTGTATAATACACCCCATTTTGTGCAGGAGGGACAAAAACAATATGGACAACTTGGGACAAGGAAAGCCATTAAATAAGAAGCAAATGAGAGTGACAAAAAAATCCATCTAATAGCAAGCAGTGGTTGGACTGAAAGCCACTGTAAGTTCTTTGTAAGCTCACACAATAGGTCCATCGCAAGCAGACAGGCCATCGGATGTGTCTAGTAACAGAGTTATTCAGAATGATTAGGAATCCATTGCCCTTAAAGTATTTAACCTGTGAAACATGCTTATTTTAATGCAGAATCCAGATCTTCATTAGGAACATTGTTTCTTCATTTGTTTTGTAGTTATATAGTACAAAGCTTTACCAAAAACATTAACAAATCATAAATAAATCAATGTGGTAAAATAAAACAGCAAAACAAGAAAAATAGTATATTTTATTAGTAACTAATCTAAAGTTACATTAATTCCACAATATAAGAAGTAATAATAAGTACTAGAATACTATGTTATTGTTCGAAAAGGCCCTTTTTGCAGGGTTGATTTCATCTGCAGTCAGGCATTGTTTTATTTTTTGTGCTTCAGACAGGCTGCATTTAAATTGCCATGCACATTTTGGTGCAGGTTAAAAACATGGCACATGAAAAACATGAAAGTGAGGCCTATTCAGTCTGAAAATGCTTTTGCTGAATTAACATGTGTTTTTTTGCAATGTAGAGAAAAGTGGCCTTTTTAGCATTGAAGATTAATAGAATATGTTTCTTTCTTCCCAGCTCATCCCTTTTAATCTAAATCCACTATTCCTGTCTTAAAAGACTTTGACTTGTTGCATATTTTGATAAATATTTTCAGTTAATAACACCTCTTTTTATAATGTGTGTGATTTAATAATGCACCAAACCCTACACAAGGGGCTAAATGCTTTTTTGCATGAAGAGCTATCTAAAACACTAAAGCATGTTGCTGTGTGCGCTATATTAACTGTGTGCCTATATTAACTGTGTGGACACTAAAGCATAAAAATGCTATGTTGTACATTGCACATTTATTTTGCATGTTGTCATAAATAATAGAAAAGCTGCTTTACACTAATAGCTTGGCTAGGTAAACATTTATAAGCGGTATTAGTATGGAGTTAGGAAACATAATGGGCTGATTTACATGAAATTAATATTCTATTTGTGTTTGTTTTATTTTTGGGCCTACCATTAAAGGGCTGCCTGTGAAACCAGCAAGGCTATGGCTTGCTTTGAAAGAGAAGAGAGCATGCGCAGATACCAGATTGACTCAAACTGCGGAAGGAGTCAAGGACATCTTGAACTGTACATTCTTGTGATTGTGCCAATGTACCAGTTTGATAAAGTATCCGTCATGCTGCGCTGTGACAGGAAAGAAGGAAAACTATAGAAACATTTTCCCTAGAAATTGTTGCAAACTTATAAAATGTATTTAATATGTATGTTTCTTTTGTTAAGACTGGTATAGTCAGGTTTTTAGAATGAGTCAGGGTGGTGAGAACTCATGCCATCATGACTGACCAATCACGTACAGGTTTTCCTGAAGATGAAACATTTTGTGTAGTCTGCCAAAATTTTGTGTATAAATACTGACCTCTCTGGAGGAGGGACTGGCTTTCTTAGCTCAGCTGGCTCCTTGCTCATTTTGGCTTAGGCTTTGCTTTATTCTATGGGTTAGGTACGAGAAACGTCCCGGGAGACTGTAAAGCGTCCGAGGAGAGTCAGGGGGAGGGTTCTTGCTTTCACGTCATATTTTGGCACTGCAGGACACATTCCTTTGAGGTCTGGTGAAGGAGGGGCTGTCTCGCTCCTTTTTTGCTCTTTAGACACAGAGATGCACAGGGCACCAAACAGAATGAAAGGCTTTTTAGATTTAGATGCTAAACTTTAAGTTTATGCTTTGACTAATTAATTAGGTCTGAAAAGATTTATTTGACTTATGCATTTATTTCTCTTAATGGGAGATTTTTGCAAACTATTTGATTTTTGATTAGCCTTGCAAGACTATTTTTCTTAGAAACTCTTCAAGAGTTTTGAATGACATTTTGCGCCACATTTTCTTTTCTATATGTAATGCTTATATGCAGACTGTAATATGTTCTGTATTAATGCTATTTTTCCTGTTTTCCAAATTCTGTAACCTGATTGGTATTTTACTAATGAATAAAGGGTCAGAGAAAAATTAACTTTTGACTAGAAAATAAAACCCTTAAAATACTCAACAACTCTCTTTATTGGCTTAAAATAATAATTGCATTTTTTGACTGTTCATCTTTATTTGAAGTCTCCTGAAGGTAATACATGGTGTGAAGGGCCCAACACCTTTTTCAGCGGTAAATTAGAGGTAGCATGATGGTTTTGTATTGAGAAACTACCAGAAGAAATTACCGCTCCATCACTTCCTCCTATCTTTTCCTGACCTGTTTATGTTAGTTTCAAGACTCTGGGCACTTTACCATTGCTAATCAGTGCTAAAGTGCATGTGCTCTCTGTGTAAATTGTGCTATGGATTGGTGTTTCCATGATTGGATATTTGATTTACTTGTTAGTCCCTAGTAAAGTGCACTGAGTGTGCAACGGCCTGTGAATCAAATGGTACTCGTGGGTCTGCAGCACTGACTGTGCCACCCGTGTGAGTAGCCCTGAAAAAATACCTCAGACCTGCCATTGCAGAGTCTGCGTGCAGTTTGTAACTGCCATGTTGACTTGGCCAGTGCACCCATTTGCCAGTCCCTAACCTTCCCATTTCTTACATGTCAGGCACCCCTAAGGAAGGCCCAAGGTACCCCAGTGGGCATGGTGCATCGTATGTGAAAGGTAGGACATGCCCCAGTGTGTGTGGCATGTCCTGATAGTGAATCACAGCCCATTTCGTTTTTCACTATTGCAAGGCTACTGGTTCCCCATAGGAGAGAATGGGAGGTTTGTTTAAACCATATTATAAACCCAACTGGCCCAGGGAATTAGGTAGGAAAATGAAGTATAGTATGCCTGAACTCAGAAACTAAAGATGCATCTTTTAGTGAAGGTGATTTTTACAGTCAGGGTTTGAAAGTACCACTTTTAAAAAGTAGGCATTTTCCTGCTCAGTCATCCCAGGTGCCTTTTCTGGAATGTGGATTGCCTGCCTGGGTTTTGGATGACAGAGGCTGGGGAGCCAGAGGGGCACCAGATAGTCTAGTTAGGTCAGGAAAGGGCTGAATAGACCTGGGCTGCGACGGGGGGAGCGGGGGGAGATATCCTTGCACCTCAAAGGACCTGGTATGCCTCTGACAATGCCGTCTCCACCTCCTGCCAGGCAATCACACCAAAGAAGGCCGTACTGGTTCTGGCCGGGCACAGGCACCTTCTGCCTGCCAGTTCAAAGGATTTTTGTGTGCATGCATGCCTCACCGCTGCTCTTAGCACCGTAACACCCGTCGCCGGCAGACGCCAGCACTCCTGACTCCAACAGAGAGGAGATCGGCCTGCAACGTGTGTGACTTTGCGGGCCCCTGACGATTCCTGCACCGACCTCCCGAACCGAAACCTGCGGACGCCATGTTTTTGGAAGCTCAACGAGAGGGCGCCGACACCCTGCATTTCTAAAAGGTACTGTTTGTGGGTCTTCCCGACACCATAGCTGGCCCGGGACGCCATAGTCAGCCATAACTGTTTGGATTTGTTTGCTCACAACGCCGAAATAGCCCCGGACGGAGCTATCGACATCAAGGAACTTTTTTTAAAGCGATTTTTGATAGCTGTGGACTTTTACAGACTGCATTGTGGATTTTTAGCGTATTTGGTCTTGTCTGAAGTATATAAAAATATTGGATATTTTTCTAAACTGGTGTGGTGTCCTTTTGTAGTGCTTACACTGTATTACTGTTGGTTATGTGCAAATGCTTTACACACTGCCTCTAAGATAAGCCTGACTGCTCATCCCAAACTACCAAGGGGGTGAGCAGGGTTATTTTAGGAGTGTAACTCTCTTATCCTGACTAGAGTGGTGGTTTCTGCCAGGCTTTGGCACATGCCCTAGCCTGCTAAAAAAACAATTTCTAACAGTTACAGAAACAGATAAACCCCTAAATTAGTTCTATAATAGTTAAAGAATAACATATCCCAAATAAAGAAAACGTAGAGGTAGGAGTCCACAGTAAATAAAATACATCTTAAAAATGGATAAGCGCACTGTAATGAATAAACAGTCAAAATGTGTGAGTAGAAAGCAAGTTAGTATATACCAGTGACCATAAGAGGGAGTAGATAACATGTCTGGAGGAGAAGTAGAAAGAGGAAATCTGGTAGAATAAAGCAGACCACTCCCTGGTGTGAAGCGTTCAGGAGAGTCCTGGGAGAAACACATGAAACCCAAAGGTTCACTCTGGAAATGTGCTTTGAAAATCAGAGACACTTGAGGATTTCCTTGAATGTAGACTTTGAGTCGGTGTACTTAAGAGAGAAGGAGAAAATGTGTTTAATTTTACCAGTGAAATAGTGATAGGAAGTGTGTTGCTTGTTGAGCGCTAGAGGTCCTAGCAGAAGAGATTCAGCACGCTGGAATGAGAGTTGACCTCTTGGATGCACATTCCCCCAAAAATGTTAATTTTAATTTTCTCACCTTCAAAAAATACTTCTCTGACCCGTTTCGCCTTATATCTGTCCTGTCAGATATCCTATACTTCTTGTTCTGTCCACCCCTATTACTAGTTTCTTACTTTAATACTACTTCAGGTGACAGCTACTTTGCCTTAGAAACTTTCTCATAAATAGAGGCAGTTCTTCTCTGTGAAGAGATGCTACTTGTAGAAACACTCTACAAATGACTACAGTGATTCAAGATGAGGTGGTATCATTAGGTCGGAGGTGGTGGGAACCTGATTTGAGGCTGCTGTTGAGTGATACCCTACGAGGAGCCAAGGACAGGGTATTGCTTGGGATGGCCCAGTTGTAGTGAATTGGGTAAGAACTTTAAAGGCCACAAGATGTCTTGAAGCAAAATGCATAATACAATCTAATATAGCACGAGAGCCCACCTTAGAAGGCTCAACCTGCCATTAAAAGCCCGCTTCAGCATTAAAGGCCCAAGCCAAAGGCAAGGGCTTTTAACAAGGGAGTGGGCATTTAATGACTGGTAGAGCCCACAACAGAGGATTCTAAGGCAAATAAAACATCCGCCCTTGAGGGCAGAATTTTCTAAAATGGCCTCAAGGAGCCCAAGGGGGTTGAAATGCCCTCAGGCCCCATTACGACCTTTGTTCACAGCTGTTGCTGTGAAAAAACATTGTAATGTTGGAGATCCATGCTTCTACCGGCCATTAGAACCCCGGAACACTCCTTTGTCTTCAATTGAGCACTCAACATTCCAATGTTCTAATCAGCAATATGTAGAAGGAAAACCAAGAGAAAACCACTATGCCTCAGTTCTTACTGTTGTGGACTTGAAAAGTTGCCTTTTTAGGTCTCGCACCTGGTGATGCAGCGCGAAGCGGTGTTGCCAGCGAGACCTATTGTCGTCGACCAGGCTTTCAAGGGCTTTCAAGGGAGACAGGAGATGGGCACGCACAGCCTGCAGGTCGGACTGGATCTGTGAACGTGCGCGTTCACCAGGTACACTCACACGCTGTGCCCATCTCCTGTCTCCCTTGCAAGCCTCATGCAGTTACTTTCACTTTCCCTCGCCCCTCTGCCGTGGGCTCCACGGCCCGTCAACGCACACCGAAAGTGCTCCTTTGCATGACCAATGCCCCCCCAATGCCCCTCCCGCCAAGAGGAAACGTGCAAACTCACCCGGTGTGGCGTCTGGCTGCGGCGCGGTACTGGAGCACTCCAGCTCCTCCAAATATCTGGCAGCACGATGCGGGGCTTCCTCCTTAGGCATAGGAGCTCCGCACTGCTATCTGCTGCTCTCCCGGGACTTCAGCTCCTGCACTTCACTTCCTCTTTGGTGCCGGGGTTCGCTCTTCATCACGGGAGCCCTGGAAGGGGGCAGGCGCTGCCTACACCTGCGACACGCGCGAGCCGCAGGGCACGCGAAAGTAACCTGTACTGCGCATGCGGGGCCAGCCCTCGCCCTCCCAGGTCTCCTCCCCGCCCGGATGTGGACCTGCGCCTGCTTTCTATTTTGCCGTTCCCTGCCTCACGAGCCTGAGACGGTGCTGTGAGCTGCTTGTTAAGACTTTAGCCCTGGTCTTCAACATGTCTAGACATTTTCTGAGTATTTTGGAAATTGCAGTTTGCTCTGTTACCGCCTCTTTGCAATATTTTACGTGTTCTAGTCCTCTTTCTTTGGTTGCCAGGAACAACTTGCAGGCCATCCCCAGGCTGCTCTACATACAAGATTTCCTCGTTAATCTCCAGGGAGCGCGTGAAGGCAGGAAAAAAATCCGCTACGAGTGAGGTAATCACGCGGCGCGGAAGCCATAGCTTCCCCGGGGAGACCAGGGCTCCTTGCGTTACTGCTCAGCCAGCATTAAAGGTGCGACTCCATATTCAGATCACTGCTGGCCTCCCGCTGAAGGCCTCGGCGCCCTTTCGAATAACTAATGAATAAAAACCCGATTCAGAAATGTACCTGCTGATGCCTTCATTTTTGCTGTTTCTTAGCTCTGTCGAGTAATAGACGTTACTCTTCCCGAAATCACTGGCACTCAGTTTATTATCTTGGCGGCAAGAAAAAAATGCTGATTCAGCCCTCTGGTCTGGTCAAACGGGTGACATGCAGTTTTACTCACAGAAGTGAGTGCTTAACTCACTGAGCTATCATCTGTGTTATTGTAACACAGTAACATTCTGTAAATGTATGCGGTAAAAGCTAACACCATGATTGACTGAGACAATCGTTTGTCAATTACTTCAAAGGGACTATTCCCACGTGTACACCACACATAGAGATATCCACATATGCCATTGGCGTCATCAAGAAGTAGCCAGACACTTTCAGGCTTGCTACCTCAATTTTTTCTTTGTGAAAGTCGAAAAGAAACTGGAAGTGGTGTCTACCTGAGGAGGTGTACTCCGAATCTCAGTTCCGATGGGAAAGAGATTTTCTTGTCGCCGTGTTTAAGGATGCTGTATGCGTCGGGGCCAGGGGAAATGTAGATTTTTAAGATTGTTACTGGAATGTCCTAATTTTATTAAAGACTATTGCGCTGTTCTTTTTGCTGTTTAATCACATATCAGCTAGATAGTAACCGAACATAACACTGAGAACTACAATGCCCAGAAAACACTGGTGCTGGACTGTGACTGTAGATAACAGGTGCTTCATTAAAAGGTTATATATAGAACCCCTCCAAGTCCACAATTTCCTCTTCATTGGGTTGGAAAGTCCGTTTGGTTCGTCCAGAAACGCAAACAAAACAAAGTCCATGCAGATGGCCATCCCCAGGAAAACCACTGTCCACTCCTTGGTGTCTCCAGATTCATCAAGTTGGTTGGGAGACTGTAGACTGTGGGGCTGAGTACAGAAAAAAATATTAACTTGCAGAAATAAAAGGGAGGTATTTAATAATATTGCATATTCATATTGTAAACATTGAGGTGGGATACAACTTGCCTCAGTGTCTTAAATAACAAGCATTTGCAATGCAATAGGTCTCACATTTACACGAGTTTGAGCTATTGACATTGCAAATAACAATGCCTTTTATTTTGTTTTTGTTAACATAAATAAAAGGCATTGTAATTTACAATGTCAATGGCTTAAACTTGCGTAAATGCGAGACCTATTGCATTGCAAATGCTTGTTTCTTTATGCGAAGGGAAGTGAGCAAGTTGCTCAGCGGACCATGCCAGTTCCTCAAAAAGCAGGAAAGGTACGGCAGAGCCAAACCAAGCATGGGCTCGAATTGTCATGGCCTGGAGGAAGGACACCCTCAACTCAACATCCAATCCTTCCTGCAGCTGCTGTCGCTGTCGGTGGTAGCCTGTCATGTTAACACTGTCCAGCATGCAGTTTCTTGATACCTTGGATAATATGGACAGGAGCAGGCACACATGCTAATGCAAGGAGAAGAGGAACGAGAGTGTCAAATCCAACTTCCAGAAGTATAACCACATTTGACTGTCTTTTTTGCATGCATCTATTTTTAAGGTAACTATTATAATTTGTGTTCTATTATAGGATATTTTCAGTTTGGTCCATTTGATTGAACTTCACAGCATAGCTGTCTACAAAACCTTTGATTACCAATTCTTAGCTAGAGTGAGCGAAGCCAATAGAGCTTGCCTTTGGGACATACTGGATTTGTCAATGCCTTATGATGCAGTACAGCATTGCCAAAAACCCATGCTGTGCAGCACCAGCAAAAAATCAATAACTAAATGAAAAGGCGTAATAACATGACTTTTGTTGGCAGTCGTATCATTCCGCTGGTGCACAAGTGTGTCACAATGCATGCAACTCAGGGGAATGATGTGAGTGCCATGTGCTTTGGTATATATTTCCTGATCCAAGACGGCAAATGCACTTGAGTTTGACAATACATTTTTTTCTTTTTTGGTGCGAAAACTCTAACTTTTTTTAAAAAAAGTCTTTGGGGAAGGAGCAATGGAGGTGGTTGGTGGGGCAGGTTGGAGGAGGGGGAAAGTAGTGCATGGGGAAGACAGCAACTCAAGGGTAGGGAGAGAAGAATGTGATAGAAAGAACAACACCAGGTTTGGGGAGAAGCACGAGAGCAAGTGAGATCAACACATGAAGCGGGAGAGAAGTAAACAAGATAGAGAGCAACAGGGAGTGGAGGGGGTGGGGAAGTAGAACATGAGAGAGGGCAGCACTTGTGAGAGAGCAGCACAGATCATGAGGAGGCAATTTGTTGTGGGGAGCACATGAGGGAGAGAGCTAGAATACACAAACACTCTCATTGAGTGCTTAAACAAACATCTGTTATTCACCGCCAAGATACCCGTAGTGGGGAACGTGTGCTTTACAAATACACATGTTATGATATGTTATAAAGGGAAAAAAGTGAGCAGTAGAAGGATAATAGCCAGCCAATCAAAAAGATGGTTAACAGGCTATGCTTACCCAATGGTAAGCAATGGACGGCTGCAAGCCCCTGTAAGCTCTTTGTAAGCCCACAATAGGTCCTTCACAACTAGACAGACCATGGATGTGTCTAGAGTTATTCAGTATTATTAGTAATATATCGCCCTTGGATAAATTCATTTGTGATCCATGTTTATTTTAATGAAGAATCCAGATCTTCTTTATGAACAATATTTATTTGATTTGTAGTTTTATAAAACACAGAGCTTTATCTTAAACGTTTACAAATCATAAAGATATCCATTTGGTAAAATAAAACGGCATAACAAGAAAATATTATAAATATGCATCAGTAGTTAATCTGAGGTTATATTCCTAAAATGTAATGATAAATAACAGTATACTATATTACAGAAAAATATAAATCCCAAATTAGTGCTAGAATTATTAAAGATTAACATACCCCAAATAAAATAAAACTTAACGGTATAAGTCCAAAGTAATGAAAATGCATCTTAATATTGGATAGGTGCATGTTTATTTATAAGCAGTCAAAATATGTGAGCAGAGAGCAGGTTTGTATATACAGGTGAAAATAAGAGAGAGTAGAAAACATGTTTGGAAGAGTGTGAGAATGAAGGAAAAGTTTCGATGAAATGTATAAAGAGGAAATCTGGTAGAATAAAGTAGACCATTGCTCTGTGGGTAGAGTTGAGGAGAGTCGTGGGAGAAGCATATAAAATTAAATTTGCGAGGTAATCTTGAATATAGAGTGTGAGAAAGTATAATTAAGAGAGGAGAAAATGAGTTCTAATTTTTCCACTGAAAAATTGATACCAAGTGTGCTGCTTCTTGAACGCTAGAGGTCCCAGTAGAAGAGAGTCAGCACACTTAACAGTTGTCCTCTAGTAAGCATAGTCACATAAAACCTTAATTGCATTGTCTCACCTTAAAACATATATTTCTCTTTGGCCATAATTTCATTAATAAGGTTTTCATTCTAGACTTCGTAAGAGGGAGATTGGGTTTAAACTCATCTATCAAGGCATCATGGAATTTCCAATTTGTCCAGTGAAAGGATATTAAGAGTGCAGTGTGAATATATAGACTAAAGCCATATCTTAATTCCAACTTCAATATGTTCATTGAAAGTAATTGTCGTTTTTATGCTAGCATTACTTTAACTGAAGTGCTGTCACAAGTTAGTATTGCCACTACTAAATGTTATTTGCTGTGAGATAACAGCATGTTTTTTAAATACATGGTATGAATTGTATTTTAGTCCACTCTCCTTTGGTTTGCTCCTATCCTACATATTGTGTTAATTTCTCATTCAGATTATACTTTTCATTCACTTTATTCTGCATTGGAGTCTTGTACAATAGTGACACTGACGACTCCACTCTAGTGACTTTTACTTATTTGTGGTACTCTTAGAATAGATATTCCAATATAGTAAATTCATGTCAAAAAAAGCCCTTTTGGACAGTCTAGGAGCCAGAGAAAATGTTCCTTGTCCTGCCTCTTGTTTGTGGTGTAGCAGCTTCACCCGGCGCACTTTGCTTGCTCAAAGTGCACACAGTCAAACATTCAGAACAGATTCTTGGACACTAAGAAGGCACATTTTAGTAGATCCTGAGTTATTCTGTGTGAGGACATGGTATGGTTAGTGCTTTTAGGTGCTAATTGAAAGGCATGACTAGATTACTGGAAGGCTTTCAAAGGTCCACTGTATGGGTTCTGCAATATGTGCATGTTGCTCCTTGACAGAGTTCTGGAGTCTGTTGGACATTAGTGGCCCACCCAGAGTGGCAATCCTTTCATCATCAATTACTACTGTCCCCATAACCAAGACATGACACAACTAATGGTTGGTGGCAGCTGATATACACTTGGGTGGAACTGACTTTTTTACCTGCATACTAGATGGGGATTGCTGCTGGTGCTTCTTCTTAAATTCATGTGTATTCTGTCATGACTGGACCCCTAATTGGCCGGTGGACACCCTCCTATGAGGAACAGGTATGTACAAGGTAATGTCTGGTCGCATTAGGTGTGGGCGGCCCTTGTGTCCCAAAAGCCCCAGGGGACTTGCAATTCATGGGCAGATGATGCATCCAGGACAAAACAGCACTGGTTTGTAATGCACTGTATTTGAACTGGACACTCCAGCATTATCACTACAGCTTTTGAATGAAGTCCATGCCTTGTTGCTCAAATCCCAGGATGGATTCTGGTGTTTGATTTCCAAAAATGAAAGATAATAGAATCCACCACTGTGTGTTATTAGGACACTGTGTTTCCAGTCCTCAGTTTACTTCTGACCACCTAATGCATTCTGGGAATTAAACTCTCGGTATGCTTCCATTGAGCAATGAATCTAACTCACTGTATTATAAAAGACCACGACTGAAAACATGAACCTTCACCATGCAGAGCAAGAAGGCACTGGTAGTGAAGGAAGGTGTCTGCATAGCGACAAGTAAGTCTGTGCAAGGGCCCTTCTAAATACTCACATTTTAACTTACTATTTTCTTATTCTTTAAACATTTTTTTTTATCCTCATCTCACCATTCAGGGTCTGCAACTTTAGCTAGAAGCCGTCTTTCGGACCTGAGCACCTTAGGCTACTGCAACTGCATTGGCTTTAGGCCTGACCAGGCCAGCTTCTTCGTACGAAGCTTGGTGTAATCATAGGATCTGGGTTATCTGACCAGCCTCATCTCTCCACCCCATAATACAAACTGAGACCAAATGTTAGAACTAACATCATTTACATAGCCCTGATCCAAGCGTGCCACAGCGAATACCGCCTTCAACCAGTCTTCATACAGTGGGGGCTTCGGAACGCTCCATAGTTTACATACCTCCCTCCGGGCAACAAGAATTAAACATAGTAATAATCCTATTTGCATTGGCCGCAGACAGTACATCGCTTCAAAATCCATACCAAAAATTACTATAGAAAGGTTCATATTGATCTTAACTTTAAAAATGGCACCAAGAGCACGCTCTAAACTCTGCCATAACCCACTTAGTTTACAGCATTCATAAAAAATTTGCATATCATCAGCTTTAGGAAAGTCACATCTCAGCCATTTTGGAGAAGCTAAAGGAGTAAATCTCGCAATTTTCAAGGGGGTATAATAAAGTCTATTGACTACAAAGAAATGATATATTTTTTTAAATGACGGTTTCACAAACTTATAAAGGGTGTGTAGAGATAAATGACATAGTTCTTCCACTTTAGAGTCCAAGAGTGTCAGATTCCAAATAGCATGCTGTGGAGGAAGTTCTATGCAGTCTGCATCAAGGAGTTTCTTGTACCAGTAAGCAACTCCTTCATTTTAGGCTTTGAGTTTTGGAGGATAAGCTCGATTTCCCAGTCTCCACAAATTGACTCCTTTTCAGATGCATACCAAGAGGCCAATTGTCAATATTTACATTTAGAAAAGGAGTTACCTATTTTAATTCTTAGAAAATCCCATGGCAGAACTCCGTCCGAAGATACCTGGTCAGACCAAATCAGGACGCCAGCCCTTTTGATTGGAAGCACATGACCATCATCTAGACAGACTGGCATCCCAGGGGAATCCCAGATAGGGACTAATTCAGAATAGTACCCAACTCCCCACCTGCGTCTAACCCTGTACCACACATTAAGAGATGTCTTAAAACTTTCAGGCAACTTTTAAAAAAACCTTGTTGCCCCGAATTTGTATAGAACCCTTCACCACCACCTTTCTCTAAGGCCATTTCTCTCAATATCTTCCCCCAGTTAGATTCCTCAGGTGTTGTCAACAGCATCTATATGTTTTTAAATTGAAACGCTAAAGAGTACCAGGCAATATCCGGATGAGTGAGACCCCTTTCAGCAGCTTACGTCTCAGCTTTTTCCACGAGAGTCTGGCACTCTTATTTGACCAGAAGAAACTGCCTATTTTGCCTTGGATTTTACTAATTTCCTTGCTAGAAAAATCTAGGGGAATAGTGTTAAAAGATATGTTAACTTAGGTATAATGACAATCTTGACTAGATTGACCTTGCCATAGATGGCCAATGGGAGATTTTTCCATCTAGTGAGGTGGTGGTTGACCTCTTTAGCCACCTTTTTAAGATTAATCAGAGGTATATCATCAAGGCAGTTAACTATACTAATTCCCAGATACCTAAATTATTTGCTCAGTTTATTTTCCAAAATTATTGATATTCCAACACATCACCTCTGTTTTGGAGGAGTTAGCAAGAATATGAACCAAATTCCACCAAAAGGGTTTCCGCCCTCGGTATTACCTCCACCGGATTATCAGTATATAATAGAAGATCATCTGCATATAAAGCTATTTTACTGCTATATTGATGGAACCTAAAAGGAGTAATATGTTCATCCTGTCTTAGTGCTTGGGCCAGGGGCTCTATATACAGATGGAAAAGCAGGGGCGAGATGGGACAACCCTGCCTTGTTCCCCTGGATATAGTGAAACTTGCTGTCAACATTCCATTTAAAAAAATTACTGCTGAGGCTCCCTGGTAACAATTGATCAGAGTCTGAATAAAAATGGGTCCGGAGCCCATTACCCTCAAAACTTCCGAGAGGAAAGTCCAGCAGACTCGGTCAAAAGCCTTGGCTGCATCAAAAGCTGCTACAGCCAAGGGTCTCGACCGAACTACTGCTAGATCTATAGTACCAATCAGTTGGAGCGTCTGCTCTTGGATATACCTTCCTGGGATGAAGCCCTTCTGATTAATCAGTTGCGGTACCACCTTGGCCAACTTCCCTGCCAAAATACTCATGAAGATCTTATAATCTGCATTCAACAGTGAGATTGGTCTATACAAGACCGCTTTGAGTGGATACTTCCCTGGCTTCAAAATAAGTACAATTGTAGCTTCCTTCCATCACTGGGGGACCTTGCCCTCTTAACAGTATATATAATTAAACAGTTCACATAATCTCGGGACAAGCTCGTCCTGGAGGACAGGGAAAGGAGGCAGGTTTGCATGTCCTCTAATTTACAAGTGGTCGCCTCACTCTCATCTATTATTGATTCACTGATGTTATTTTTGACTTGGTCATTTCTTGCCTTCCAAGCAAGGAGTGCACCCGCCTTTTCACTGTATTCAAAATTATCCATATCATGAGATAACCACTGGGCTTTCATCTTGAGATCCAACTTGCCCCTATATTCCTGACGAAGACGATCCAAGTCGCTAAGAACTTGAGTCAGTCTTTTGGGATGCTCCTCCTGAGAATATCTTAACTTTTCAGCCTCTAACTTGGCAATTTCTCCCTCCAAGTCATGGAGCTCTTGAGCCTCCTCCCTGTTTTTGAGCAGATCAGACTATGTAGATGGCCTCGCATATGTGCTTTAAAGGCATCCCAGACGTAGTCTAAAGATGTTGGTCCAATATTGATAGAGAAATAATCTAGGGTGGAAGATTTATTTGTCCTGACTATTTCCTCATTAGACAACATAGCCCTTTTTAAAGTCCATCAAGGTCTGAGGCTATATCCCTTCCCAAGATAGGTAAAAGACAGGGGAGCATGATCGGATAAAATGCTAAGAGGAATAGAGATATCAGAAAGATTTTCTAAGCTCATCATATCAACCAGAACATAGTCAATTCTAGATGAGTGACCGTGCTTCTTGCTGAAATAAGTAAAGCAAGGCTTATCACCCATCTTGGCCCTCCACACATCCGCAAACCCTAGGTCGTGAATCATATTAGTCATTGCTCGATGAGTTTGTGGGGCTCCGACATAATGACTCTGATTTGATCTGTCCCGAAGAGGATCAAAAAGGACGGTGAAATCGCCACCAATTATTATAGGAGAGGTAGCTTCCATTATTTTAAACTGCATCTCACAGATATGTGTTGGGTCATCAGCATTGGGACCATAAAATGATACCACAGTTAACTGAATCTCTCTGATCTACAACTGTGCAATGATCCATCTCCCTGTCTGATCGGTTGATATTGATTTAATAGTACGTCTAGCGCCTGATTTAATTAAAATACCCACCCCTTTCTTATGCGCTGCCTGCTCGGAGGATAAAAAGTATTCCACCCAATCATATTTGGCGAAAATGGCTCAGTTTCCGGGTGACCCAGATGGGTTTCTTGTAGAAGACAGACTTGAGCAGATGATTGTTGAAGATAATTTCATAACCAGTCTTTGTCTACATGGACATCTCAATCCATTAACGTTCCACGAGACAATTTTTATTTCTCTACTCATTAGGACTACTACGTCCCTCTGAGGTCAAAACTTTACACAGCCGCTTTAATTGTGAGTTGATTTTAAGAATATAATTGAGATTGAGGATTTTTTTTGTTTTCTCCCACTGCAACCCCACCCGTGCTCCCCTCGCTACCCCTCTCCCCCGCTGCCCTAGTGACCCCTCAATCCCTACACCTTCCTGGGGAAACCCCCTACTCCGGGCATAGACCCTTATGGTCTCGATCCCCTGGGCGTGGTATTTAGAAATTTTTATTTTGTGTAATTAATCAGACCCCTCTCAGAATTCCCATCTTTACTTTAACTGTCCCCCCCTCAACTTACACACCACTACCGTTCCTAATTTTATCAATCTACCTCCTCGATTTTACGTAAATTATGCATATGGTTATTCCACATGGTGAGGAGAGATGCCGGAAATTTCAGTTGTGTCTTAGCCCCCAATGAATTAAGGACTGCCATTCTTTTACCGAGTTCCCATTGTTTTGTTGTCATAATATGGGAGATATCTGATCTAATAGTGAACATGAAATCATTGATAGAGGAGTTACTTTTAATCGTGCCCTTTTCAGAGCCAAGGATAAAATATTTTCTTTAGTAGTGTAAGTAAGAAAATTTACTAAAAATTTCCTCGGTTTCTGTGTTGCAGTGTTCCTCCTGAACGGATCCCGATGGACCCGTTGGATATCATTAGCCAGGTTTAACTCCGGAGAGTCTTTCAAGATAGTATAATTTAGGAGCCATATCACAAAGCTTTTAATATCAGTTCCTTCCACATCTTCTGGGATATTTAGCAATCTCAGGTTATTTTTCCTTGAATTGTTTTCAAGACGCTCTACATCATATTTCAGGTCACTATTTTGAAGGGCTAATTTATCCAGTTGTATTGAAGATAAATGTAGTGTTTCCTTAATTTTAGGTATTTTAGATTCAAGAACATCTGTACTCTGAGAAACTTCTTCTAGCTTCTGGGCTAATACCTCGCAGGAGGCTTGGATCACAGCTTGATTGGATTCCGAAACAGTAAATCTTTTCCGAATATCTTCCTTTAGAGCCAACAAGATTTCTGCTAGTGACCTGATCTTGGAGGCAGGGGGTGCTACGACAGGGCACATTACAGGTGAAACATCAGCCTTCTCGGGGGTAGAGGAGACACCTGACTCCCCCTCTTGCACCTCAAGGATCGCAAATATATTTGTGGTTCCAACAGAGGGATGAATAACCAGACTTTGCTCCACTGTAGCTTCCGTTGTTTTTACAATATTATCCATATCCGTTGTTTCTGTTGAATGGCTGACTCGGCTGTCTCAGCCCTGATAATACCTTTTTGCTCACTGACTTGAATACAACTGGAGACTGTATACTATTATTAGCCAAACTTCCTTTGTTGGACCCCCTTGTTGTAGTGGTGGATAGTACTTTATAGTACGTCTTGAGGGAGGGGGTGATTTTAACATTTGAAGTCGGTACTTTCTTCGCCTTTCCTCTCTTTTACGCTAACTGGGAAGGTAGTCTCTGTAGTGGTAATTTTTTCTCTGCCCCGCCTAGCAGTAGCCCTAGCAGTAGCCCCTACCTTCCCAGTCTGAGGAAGAACACAAGTCAAGTTGGTGCCCAAATCAAGCTTAATAGCCCTGGAACCTAGAGTGTAGCTGCAGACGCTTGCTATCAGGCAGAACGTCACTACTCTCCATGCAGTTCAAGGCACCAACCGACTCCACAGCCCCAACTGAACCCTCCTGCCCACCAGGAACCCCACTTGACGCAGTCAATAGGAATGGGGAGTTCACCGGATGCACTGGGTCCCCAAAAGAACAACGATCAGCTATCCACATAAAAAACAAATCTTCTCTTTGCAGCAGGCATATTAACCCTCTGCGCTACTTTATGGTGTTCACCGGATGCACTGGGTCCCCAAAAGAACGACGAGCAGGCCTCTTGCCTTCACAGTACGCAGGGACACATCCCGCAGGGAGAGGAGCACTAGGCGCCCCACTTGACTCTGTCAATAAAAATGGAGAATTCGCCGGGCGCCCGAGTCTTCAAAGGAGCAAGGAGCAAAGCTCTTACCTTCAAAGTCCACAAAGACACATGTTAATGTTAATTGATATTTATATAGCGCTAAATCACCGTCTGGTCTCTTATCGCTTGTGAGGGAGTGGGCGAGGCTGCTAGACGACCACAGGGAAAGGAGTAGAGCACCTCACCTTCTTCCAGCATCCCTTCAAAATCTCCCAACTCCGATCCCCGCTCCTCACTGCGAAGTAGTCGCAGGTGCTGACTCTGCCCGTGAAGACCCGGGCCAGCAGGCGGGATCACAGCAGAGAGGGCTCCCGCGGCGCTGCCATTTCCGTTCCAGGGGTCAGCAGGGGCGTAACACAGGCCCCCGCAGCCCACGTGGTGCGAGGCGGCCCCTAGCTCCAAGGGGCATCCTCGGCACTGAACTCTGGCCGGGAGAGCTCCTGATTGAGCCCAGAGGGGGCCCCCCTAAGTACCGTGCAGGGAGGCCCCCTCACTTTTCGTTACGCCAGTGGGGGTCAGGCGCCGTTCAGGATGAAGAAGGAACCACAGAGGTAAGACAAGAAAAAGAGAGAAACAAAAATTCCAGGGCTAAACTTAAAGAGCGTGAGGGGTGAAGGGGAAAACCACTAACAGCGCTTCCATGGGGAAGAACTGGGAGAGGTCCGTACTAGCTCGCCAGGGAGCTCCTGACCGCGACCGTTAGCTTCCAGCCACAATGTTCCCATTTCTCACTATTGATCACAAAACAAATGCCTGAACGGATCATGCTCAGAAAGAGTAGCAATAATGCATGAAAAACGAGAAAAGCCATCAAGAATCTGTCTTAGCTGCTATTTCCACATTGCAGAGATCAGAGTACCAGCACTAAAGTGTTACCAGCACTAAAGGGGGCGATTGCCAGGGTAAGAATCCTGCTGACGTGACGTGCAACAACCAGATGCAGAACTCCAGGGAATAAACAGGTGTGAACGTGACACAATTGAGATTCGAGTACACTTTTTGAGTGTCTTCCATAGACGGTGAAGATGAAAGTCAGGGTGGGGGTGCATCCGGGGGTGGCTGGGGAGGTAGAAATTGATGGACATGAGCATATTACTGACCAGGGGGCCGCGCTGCGGAAGAGTTTCAGGAGACAGAATGAAATGGGTGATTTAAAAGGCAGGCAGAATCCATTATTGCTGTGCAAAATTTGATTTACTGTGTTCAGGATGCATAGAAATTGCTGAGTAATCCGAGCACTTCTTGGAAAGAGATCATCACTGAATACACCATGCAACACTTTATTATTGCTGTTTGGTGTTTTTTTGAGATTGCATGTGTTAAAGTTTATAATTTATTGTCACATTTTGAGCTGTGACAGTAGAAGGCATTGTCAAGTTTTTAAGCATTGCGCCACTATTTAACATGCTCTTCCCCAGAGGTAAACAGAGTGCACCTTACAATAACAAAACAATAATTTAGACAGGGCATTTCTCGGAAAACACGCTCAATCGTCTTGTTAATAAATATAAAATAAATTCCAAATATTATTCGATCGCTTGACCACTGCTCAACTAAATTAAATGCTGGAGGTGCCCAGTGGGACATTTCTTTTGGCGCCTCCTCCTTCCCACTCATGGGCTCCTGCTCGGATACCAGCAGTACCACCCAGAAAATGTGCCCCTCAGCTCTCAATAGTCCCTCTCACAAACAGTTCAATTGTTTTAAAGCGCTGGTAAAGTCTGGCTTCACTAATCCAATCAGCTATCCACATAAAAAATAGATCTGCTCTTTGCAGCAGGCATATTAACCCCCTGCGCTACTTTATGGTGAGCCAAAACGCCACTAGAAAAAAATCCAATCTCTCTCTTTAGCAGGGACATTAACCACAAGAGTAATGTGGACATTTTTATTGCTGCCTGAAAGCTCTATGCATAAGAAACTCTGCAGCAGGTGCTTTTTATTCATAAATTATTACTAAACAGAGTGGCGCCCTCGGGCAGCGCCCAGTGCGGCCGCACCAGTTGCACCGGCCCTGATAAAAGCTCACACTTGGGTGTCAATCTAAACTCTTAGACCAGTGACATTTTGCAGGAATATAATTTCCCCCTTTTTATATAGCCTCAAAAGCGTGTAATGAACTGAGAAAAGATGAAGCATTACAGATTATGTTAGCACTTTTCCACGTGGTGCAGTCTCCGGTGGGGCCTGGAATACCGAGTAGTAAATATCGCTTTCCAACAATATCAAGACCTAAATAACAAAGACAAAAATATCTACAAGTATATATTGGTAAGTACAGGTTTATTGTACTTTTACTCCACATCTGTGCACATTGACGATATATATAAAAGTTAAAAAAATGTTACCTTCCTTTCCAACTGTAGATTTATTTCGTTTACCACTGTATTTCTCTGCTGTAAAACTGTAATAACATATTTTGAGCATTAAAAAAAAAAATATATATATATATATCATCAAGGTACATAGATGTAGAATCAATAATAAATCCACGTTATTCCCAGAAAATAGGCGTAGGTGCAATTTATCGCACCCGATAAATTACGAAACCTGGAAGTCGTCGTTTATTAGGTGTGATATACAGCACCTTTCAAGGGTGGCATTCATAATCTGTGCCATATAGTGTTTTTAAAATAAGGCCCAGAAACATTTTAATGGTGCAGGCCTTTGATAATTATGAAATATTGTAGCAAGTGCTTCCAAGGGGAACAAATTTGCGTGCAAGGAGCACACCCAATCTCAAAGAACCTATGCTGTCTCTAGTGGTAGTCTGGAGTATTGCGTGGCAATATTGTTTTACCACAATATCAAGGCCTAAATATTGAAGATAAAAGTATGGAGGAAATACATGCCTATAGGTTTTCTGTCTGCGAGATAGATGTAATGAATGGGACGAGGACAGGAGGGACCTGGTGGTAATAGATGTTGTGGCTTACTGGACCGGATAATCATGGTAAAAACTATATTTTTTGCACTGCTAAATTCTGGCAAGTTTAAACTTCAGAAATTTACAGAAAAGTGCAGACTTTATTGTACCCAGTAATTACCAGATGCAATAAACACTGCACAACTTAGAATACTGACCACTGCGCAAACAGGGGTTTGTGCAGAAGTTGGAAACTCTGGGCTACTTACCACCATGGACTGAGTAACTTTGTAAGGCATGTACCTTCTAATTTCATGAAAGTTACTCATTTTAGGGAATTAAACAAAATCATTTTCATTGCACATTGAAACCTTCATATATTTTGTAAGCTTTGTATATGGCACATACATAAACTTGACAGGGATAAATATGAAATTGTGCGTGTTACAGACGCACAGACTGACAATTGTATATGTTCGGTGGGGAAGACATTAGCAATGGTAAACAGTTATAAAAACAGAGGTTAGCCAGAGTTGCAGAGGCTGAGGAAAAAGATGGGAGAAATGAAGGGGTCAGTCCCCAAGATAAGAGGGAGCTTGTTGCACAGTTTGGGGGCATATAACAAGAAGGCCTGGCTTCTTCTTTTATAAATTTTCTTCCACATTTTTGTAAGGGGTTTGGTACAGGTGACACCAAAACTCAAAATGTGGTTATGTTTCTCATGGAGCGAGCATAGTTTACAGCAACGTATAGCTCTGCAGATGATCCATACAGAATCAAACTCGGTGAGTGCTGGGAGAGACCTGCCTGAGAGACCTGCACTGGCTCCCGGTCAACAAGAGAATCACCTTCCGTCTCCTCACCCACGCACACAAAGCCCTACACAACCAAGGCCCAGGATAACTCAACAGCCGCCTCAACTTCTATGCTCCCACACTCCAGCTTCGATCGACCGGCCACGCCCTCGCCGCCGTCCCCCGCTTCCGAAGAGCCACCAGAGGGAAAAGGTGCTTCTCCTACCTGGCCGCCAAGACTTGGAACTCCCTCCCGAACCACCTCCGCCTGACCCAGGACCACCTCGCCTTCAGGAAGCAGCTCAAGACCTGGCTGTTCGAGCAGTAGCGGACCCCCCCCCCTCCCCCAGCACCTTGAGACTCTCCAGGTGAGTAGTGCGCTATATAAATGCTTTGATTGATTGATTGATTGAGAGGTAGCGAGTGTGTAGGCCTTCGATGCATTGGTGACGCTGCTGAATTTGTGTTGCCCAAGTAGGAGATGTGCAGCAGCACGAAGGACAACTTTGGGGAACTGAGGATAGTCTCCGGAGGCCACAAACAAGATGCCGTCCTTGTTGATGTGTGAGATGTGTTGCCACAGCATGGACAATTGTTCCCGCCCTACCACTTGTTCCCTGCTGCTGGCGAACCTTATCTCCATCCATGCTATCCCGATGCTAGCCTGCATCATAATGCCCTGCTCCTCCCCACACTTCCCGCCCACTCTCTGGGGCAGGGAGTGCTGTCCAGTGTCCTGGCTGTGGACCATGGAAGACTCTGCCTTGCAGGGTCCTAGCGCCCTCACAACATGACAAGAGGGTAAAAGCTAGCATTGTGGAATGAAAGGTGTAAGAAGGGTGGCTGCATTTTATCAGAAGATTTCGAAAATACCAGGTCATTTTTGATTTCTTTGACAGCTTTATTATATTTTTATATAAAAGGTAAGATATATTTGGAGAGAGGTTGAGCAAGGCAACTTAACTTCAAGATATGTATTGGTGATCCGATATATTCTTTAAGCCTTCCCTGATGTTGGCAATGGATGCTGTGCAAAATTGGTTTCATTTAGCTCTCACTATAACGTATTTGGCACTTCCAATACTTTTAAGAAACCCAAGCAAAGGCTGGCTATTCGTTCTATCATTATTATGATAGGGAAGTCTTTTCTGTTCATCATTAATTTTTCCGGGATGCTTGGGTCAAGGAATGATTGCAGTGCACAACAAAGGGGTAGGTTTACAAACATTTTGCACTGGTGAAGGACTGGGCTATTCTAAGGCCCAGCGGTGCCAGGGGACAACACCTGAAACCTTCGTGGGTTACCTGTTCCGACGTACAAATGACAGAGACACGGGACACTTCCTTCGGCGTCAAAGATCAAGGTTTATTTACTGCAGGGAACACAGAAGTCACAAGAAGTACAACACGTGTACGTTCTAGGAGACTGCTTCAAATTGCTAGAGTGGATCGCTCCTTTTATACAGTTTTTAGTCATTGCACAACATGGTGAACAAAAGGTTACAACTTAGTTCCCACAGTAAATCTCAAAAGGGTCGCTTTCATGTATTCAGGGTCCCGGAACATAATTACAGTAACATTGCCGGTTCCCAACTGTAAAAGTACATCATCCCAACATTAATACATTCCATTCCGGCTGTAAACGAATTAAGGAAGAGTCAGTAACAGGTGCAAGGGAAGACGGAAAAACAGACAACAGATTGAAAGAGTGTAGGGTGGTGATATCGGAAGCATGATTGCAGGATCAAAGGACTCGTGCCTAATACATGCACGGCTGAAACAATAGACCGGCACGGCAAGGCGAGCCCCGAGCGGAGCCATCTGCCTTTGCAGTGTCATCCCCCTCGTCATAAAGACACCCTCAAAGGAACACGTGTCTTCCGCAAGAGCTTGGGAATCCCAGGGTCACGAAGCGGACAGTGTCCGTTCGCTGGCTACTTGAGGGCAAGAAACAAAATGGATGCAGTATCTAAAATGGAACCTGTGGGTTCAGATAAAGAAACCCACGAATGAGACGAACGGTTCAGGCCAGTGTAGCGAAAATGCGTACACCCACTAAACTTGTCATTTGCGGTTCATAGATACCAAACTCGTCCATATCCGAACGAGTCGAATACACCACTTATAATTGTCACGGAACCTCAGACGCTCCTTTTGCCCTCATGTAGGCAAGCACTAGTCAGAATCAATCTCGATATTCATCAGATCATTCAGATGCTGCTGCAACATTATTCTATCCATCAGTGCTTCCTTGGTAACAGATGGCCGTCTTATACACGTCGTAGCACAGAGGCCACATAAGGCAGGACCACACTGTACACAAAGACAACACGTGAACAGAAATGCTACAACAACCCCAATGATCATCAGAATCTTCCAACCCCACGTCGACATCAGGCCCCAAAACCACCCTAGTAGCGTCCAATCGCCTACGTCCACGTGTATGGACTCGGAGATCTTATGCAACTTCGAGATGGCTTGATAGACAGTTGGAGCGTTATCAGGGATGAAAATGCAGCAACTCGAATGGATCACCTTACATACACCACCTCTATCTGCAAGGACGACGTCTAAAACCATACGATTTTGTAACGTCATAAGCCTATCCGCCTTAAGCTCTGCTGTTATATTACCAAGAAGTTTTTTGAAACTTTTTTGGCATCAAGGGATGCACACCACACTTACAGAAGTACACAAGTGCATTGAAACCAAAAACAATACATTAAATTACAATGTACACATATAACAGTTGTGATTACAAAAAACAACTGTGCTATGCCTCAAAATATTACGTTGTGCTGAGGCACCAATCCTGAATGAAAAATGAACAAGTGGACAGAAAACTGAAACACTAGCCTACTTGTTTCCACCACCACTAGATATGTATTAATTTTGACATATGGTGCAACAGAATAGGAACACACAAAACTAAGCAGAAGTGTAGAGTTTGTGCAAATTATATTCCTCGCGTTGCCAGTTTCTTGCCGCTTGTGTGTCCGACGTGCAGACCGATTGAATCGTCTAAAATTTACCGAACTGCAGCGGCGGCTGCCGCTCGAGTTCGTGCACAGTCACGAACTTCTACCAAACAAGGCACAATCTTCGCAATCATTGATTTTATGCGCATCGGCACCCCATACACTTCTTAGTGTTGTATACATCAAGGGATTACCCACAGGGAGTATCCTGACATTTCAAGTACAAGCAACAACGACCCCCCAATCCTTGTCCTGAGGAGAACCCTCAACTTATTCAATGGGTTCGAAACGCGTCGGCGTCCTGCTCCACCCAGATACTGCAAACACCAGGGCACAATAGGAATATAATTTGCACAAATTCTACACTTCTGCTTAGTTTTGTGTGTTCCTATTCTGTTGCACCATATGTCAAAATTAATACGTATCTAGTGGTGGTGGAAACAAGTAGGCTAGTGTTTCAGTTTTCTGTCCACTTGTTCATTTTTCATTCAGGATTGGTGCCTCAGCACAACGTAATATTTTGAGGCATAGCACAGTTGTTTTTTGTAATCACAATTGTTATATGTGTACATTGTAATTTAATGTATTGTTTTTGGTTTCAATGCACTTGTGTACTTCTGTAAGTGTGGTGTGCATCCCTTGATGCCAAAAAACGTTTCAAAAAAACTTTTTCATAAAATATAAGTGATCAATCACAAATGGTTTGTCTGCCTAGCAATTAATTATACTAGGTGTGCATTTGTTTGTATTCATTCAGACTGTCCGGCACTTTCTTTTGTTTGGTTTATAAGGGTGGTCCAAGCCGATCAGAGACAGGACCCAGCCTTTCCCTCTTCTTTGCGTTATATTACCAAGGGCACTTGCAGTGATATTAGCGGTCGATTCCACCACTCGAGTCAACTGTCTCAGGTTCCTACTATTGATCATAGGTCCCCAAAACGGCAAGATACCCTTAAAGAAGTCTCCTGCTTCCTGACCGGCAGTGTCTTCTTCGCTAATCACGCCTCTCACAACTCTGGTCTTCTGATAATCCGACCCAACGGTAAAGGTCGGCGGCAACAGATTCGCAGTATAACAGGTGCCCGAGAAGTCACGAGGCAACCATGTATATGCGCGGTCGTAACATACAAAGTACGTACCCTTGGCAGTCAAAAGAACAGGGGAGGAGGCTGTTGGTAAAACATACGTTTCAGTACAGGCACTCCTCCCAAGCTGAGCTCGCGGACTTCGGCCAAGACCCTTCAAACAGAAGTTACCAAGATGGGGTACGATCCAGATCGGAGATGAGCTTTTAAGCTGCCGATCACCCACTGACGTACTATATTCAGCCTCACTCAGATCCCTGTATGCTCGCACCTCTTCCTCTGGAATAAGCGATGCGTCAAAAATATCTCTATCTAAATCGGCAATCGCTCTTGCCAAAGGCTTGTGGTACGGGCCAGGACCATGATCTGCAGTGCGTGGCTCTCGATTGGGGTAGGAATCTAGTGCGCTGCGAAACATAATTTGGAATGCTCAAGCTGACCCCTGGGAACTATAAGGAAGGACCAAGTACGGAATTCCCCTATCCATGGTATGTGGCATTAAACCACACACCCAGCAGTTTGTAGTATTCATCACCAACTGATGCTGATGTAGGAGCTGGACAAAGGAGTTATTCATGAATTCCGCACGTCTAACCTGTTCGTGTTGGGGCAGAGGGTGAAAGGAATGTGGAGAAATAGTGGGAATAGATTTTGGTATAGAAGAAGAAGTAGGTGAAGCAGAAGGCAATAACGATTGTATTCCATAATATACTCCACCCACCAATAACATGGAAACAGTCAAAAACAGCAGGAACACCTGAAACAGAAAGCATTTTGTTTGTACGACCCTGTGTAGTGATGATCTTGGCGCTAAAGTCTTCTCCACTTCCGACAACTTTGAGAATACCATCCTCTAAAAACCGTCCGCAACGTTCTTGACGCAATTCGTTCTGAGTAGCGATTATCAATCCCCAGGAGTTCCCAGGAATCGACAAAAGTACCGACCTAGTGTCAGGAACCTGCTAAACAGAAGGAAGTACCCGCACGGCCCTACGGTCAACCCGGATGAAAGGTTTTCTTAAATTAAACGTTCAAGTGTAATAGAAAATCTCCTAGCTGTGGAAAAACATATGTGGAAAAGAACTTCAAAAATTAACAGAGGCTACAAGTATTCATAATGTTCAAAATGTCAATAAGGGGGTAGCGTGAATTTCAAAAGAGGGGAAAAGAAACCAAAAAGGTTTATTTATTAGTCTTTGTTATAAGATCGAAGGAAATATCTGCTTCTTCCAAGACGAGTCTGTTCCTCGAATAATTGTTCAGGTTGCGGGACAGAGTCCTGTCGGTCAGATGATAGTTCAAGTCTAGAGTTTTCCAATGGCAAAGGTTCACCAAAGTTATCTGATTGCACTGAAGTGTCTCCTACAGGCTGAGCATCACTGAACGGCACAAATTTCACCGGAGTTTCTGATTCTGTTCCAGCGATGCCGGTCCTCACCCACAAGTCTGCTGGTAAAGGTATTGGCACCTTCTTTGTGTGGGTGGCGTGCACCCAGTTTTTGCGGCCTTCCAGACGAACTGCAGTTCTCGTGGCGAGTAGAACCTGATAGGGTCCCACAAATCTCGGCTCCAAATTCCGCTTGCGGCCAAAATTTCTGGTGACCACCCAGTCACCTGGTTGGAGCCGATGTCCAGGACCCTCTGTCTGTGCCGGCAGTGCTTCAAAGACCTGTTGATGAATTAACCTCAGTTTAGCAGTCAGATCATAAAGATAATCAATTAGCATTGGGTACTCAAGACTATCGAAAGACCTAGGCCTAGGGACCCCCCAAACATTCGCAGGATGGCCGAACACAATCTCATATGGGCTAAGCCCTACTCGAGAGTGTACAGTCGCCCTGGTTGACAACAGAGCCAAAGGCAAGGCGTCAGGCCATGATAAACCAGTCGTAGCTTGAATCTTAGCAAGTTTCAGTTTCAGAGTACCATTGTACCCTTCCACTAAACCTGCTGACTGGGGATGATTGGCGCTGTGGAATTTTTGTCGAATTCCAAGGCCCTTACACACACTCTTCATCACACTCCCCACAAACTCACTTCCGTTATCTGACCATACAATCCGTGGCATTCCATACCGAGGAAAGTATTCCTTCAGTAGGACTTTCGCTGTGGACAGGGCAGTGTTATCTTTCAGAGGATATGCCTCAATCCATCTGGAGAACGCGCAAACCACAACTAAAACATACTTCAGGTTATTGCATCTCTCCATTTGGATGAAGTCCAATTGGATAACCTCAAAGGGACATGTGGGAGGAGCAAAATGGCCAGGTGGGGTAGGAGTGCCCTTACCGGGATTGTACATCATACATACCATACAATTCTTAACCACTCTCTCAGCACACTTAGCAATACCATCATTCTTCCATACAGGGGACAGCAGTTTGCAGATACCTTTCGCGCTAATATATAACAAGCCTTGAGCCATAGTCACAATGGCTAACACATAGGCATCCGGCAACATCCATCTCTGATGTTCCGACAAATCAATCCAACATCCATGCGCATCTAACTTCCCAGTGCTTTCTTTCCACTTAGTCTTTTCAGTTTTGGTGGCCTCATTCTGAATCGCTTTCACGCTCTCAACAGTGTCCTCACACATACCAGTCTCTGCAGGCCACCTCACTGAACTCGTAACATACATTCGGGTCGCAAGATTTCTAGCTGTCTCCTTAGCAATCTCATTCGCAAACGCATTACCACGACCAACATCATTTGTCACCTTTCGGTGCGCACTGCATTTAATAATTGCCACCTGCTTAGGCAATGTAAGTGCATCCAAAAGATCATTCACAAGCTGTCCGTGCTGGATCTTCGTACCATGCAATGTCATAAATCCCCTTTCTCTCCACAATCGTCCAAAGCTATGTGCAACACCAAACGCATACTGGCTGTCTGTAAACACATTCACTCGCTTTCCTTTAGACAAAACACACGCTCTCGTCAACGCAATCAACTCTGCCGCCTGCGCGGAATTCTGATTCAATCTTGCAGTTTCCACAACCGTACTCAACGTTACCACAGCATACGCAGTCGTCACATCACCATTCGGCAACTTAAAACACGAACCATCAACATACAAGGTACCATCAGGATCTGCCAATGGAGTGTTTTTTAGGTCAACACGACCCTTCGTTTCTTCCTCAGTTCGCAAATAACAATCATGTGGTGGTACGTCATCTGACTCCATATTAGTCGGCAACAACGTTGCCGGGTTTATGACATTACAGCGTTTTATTTGAATATGACTTGCCAAAAGTGTCAACTCGTAACCGGACAACCTTGCGCTTGTCAAGTGTTGAGTTTTTGTACGATTCAAAAGATTGTCAACTGCATGTGGAACCATCACCGTAAGCATAAAATCCATGACCAATCCTGCAGATTGCCTAATGGACACCCCAGCCGCCGCTGTCACTCTTAGACAACTCGGCAATGCTCTAGCTACTGGGTCCAAGGTCGAAGAAAAATATGCACATGGACGCTGCTTACCGCCAAATTGTTGCGTCAAAACGCTCAACGCACAACCCTCTCTCTCGTGAACGTATAGTGTAAACGGCTTACTGTAATCAGGAGTACCTAACACAGGAGCCGAACACAACGCATCACGCAATTCAGAAAAACTTTTCTGACACTCTTCAGTCCATGGCAAAGGAGTTGGAACGTCTTTGCACGTGAGGGCTACCAATGGTTTCGCTAGCAATGAAAAATTTGGAATCCATTGCCTACAGTATGACGTGATACCTAGAAAGGCACGCACATCTCTCTGAGTTGTTGGCACAGTCATTCGAGCGATCGCTGCAATTCTCTCTGGGGTCAACCTTCTTCCCTCCTTTGACAATAAGTGACCTAGATAGGTTACTTCTTGGCAACAATATTGCAGTTTAGAAGGTGACACCTTGTGATGCAAGTCACAGAGATGCTGTAACAGCGATACCGTAGCAGTTTTGCAGATCTCCCTTGTGTCAGCAGCCACCAGCAAGTCATCGACATACTGGATCAAAGCCGCACCAGCCGGTAACACAAACGCATCAAGTTGGCTTTTCAGGGCTTGACTGTATATAGATGGACTCTCACAGTAGCCCTGAGGAGCGCGTTTAAACCTAAAGCTGCGACCTCCTAATGAGAAGCCGAATAAATCCCTGCTTTGCTCAGCAATCGGAATGCTAAAGAAAGCATTCTTCAGATCGATAACTGAGAACCATGAAGCAGATGCTGGAATCAGAGTCAGTAAAGCCGTAATGTCAGGCACCACATAAAATTGACGATTTTGTTCACCTCCCGTAAATCAATAACGAAACGGTAAACAGGAGGCTTAGATGGATCAGTACGTTTTAAGATAGGTAGCACTGGACTATTACACACGTTTCCCCGAGTTTCCTCGATAACATCTTTCTCGATTAAATCATAGATGATCGCTAACAACGCTCGTTCTCCATCAAGGGAGATACGATATTGGGAAATACGTGTTCAGCTGAACAACATAAGGAGAGATGTCAAGCAGGCCCACGTCATTGGGACCCGTTGCCCACAAAGATGCAGGAAGAGAACTCAATTCCGGTGGGAGCTTATCAGATGACAAATACATAGGAGAGACCACTCTCTGACCCAAAGTAAGCTCCACTCCCGCAGGAGAACAGTACAAAGTCGCATATAACCGTTTCAGCAAATCCAGGCCCAAAAGATTTTCACCACAACCAGTAGTCAAAATCAAGGGAGCTTTCAGCTCAGGAGGCCCAATTGTAATGGGCAAAGGGCTAGAGACCGGATTGCTAACGGGGGCGCCAGAGAATCCAACGGAAACATTCGTTAAGCTAGACAAAAGTGCGCCAGGGAGTTTCGAATGCATGATGGAACTTTTCACTGCACCAGTGTCCAACAGAAAAGGCTCAACTACGCCCGATGTGGCAACTGCGACGTAAGGCCCTCTCTGATCAACCGGAACTGATACTACTCCCTCTCTCTGTCTATGGCTGTCCTAGTAATTACCGTCATCAATATCATGCTCAATGTAATAATCATCCACATGATACTGTGCCGATCTACCTGACGATGAACCACGCTGGTCAAAGCAATTATTGGAATCAGACGAATTATTAGAACGCTCAGTTTGATTTTGAGTAACACCACGACCTCTACCTCGCGAAGCCTGTTGAGGACCACTACGACCTCCTCTAGATGAATTACCATTATTTCGATCGCGCAAAACCGGACAATCAAACTTCAAATGACCCTCACCTCTACAATAGGCACATTGATTGTATCCAAGCATGGATCTCTGCGAAGAAGAGTCATTCCGCGACTGTGACCTAGCGGATTGCGATTGTGATCTATTCTGCTGTTGAGAATCATTTTGATTTGAGCGCGGAGGATACGCTTGTTGTAACAGGACTTTCGTTTTGAGATCTTTCGTCTTTTTCTCCGCACGATCATTTTCCTCCTTCTCTCTATTTTCATAGTATTGAGCCGTGGCTAATATCTGAGCAGAGGTAGAAACAACCCACGCACTTTCTGAATTTTTCAATTTGTTGCTAAGTTCAGGCAACAAATTCGATACAAATTTATCTACGAACAACCTCTGACCTCCCTCAGTGCTCATATCTTGACCACTGTGATCGATGAATGCCTCCTCAAATCTCGTAAAGAAATCGGAGACACTCTCGTCCTTCTTTTGCTTACAGGCAGACAGTTTATCCCAATTAACTTTCATTGATGGCATAAGTGTCTTCATTAGAGTAATTATTCTTTGGGGAAGATCAGTAATGAGCTGTTCAGGCTTAGCCCCACCAACTTGCCGTACGTCAGCCGCCGCAAGAGCAGCCCAATCACCACCTAACTTAGCTGCGTGATCTTCTCGACGTATTTTCGCCCAAACCGGTTGAGGTACGACATTTCCGAACAACATGTCGATGTCAGCAAGGTTCATGATCGTAGCATCCACTAATTGGGACAACTCTTTATAGTACCCTGCAGGATTTTTACGAGGGTCTGGCAAAGATTGCTTAACCTGCAAAACTTCCGATCGCTTCCATGGGAGGTGTATCCACACTCTCTGGAAGTGTGGCAAAATAGCAGGATTAACAGTCGCATCACCTGGCATCCACACTGGGGGGACTTCTCGCATAGGATACTGACCAGGCGTTACCACCCACTCCTCAGATTCATCTTTAAACAATGCTCGAGGTATTATAGTGGGACGAAAAGATAGAAGATGTTCTATAGCACGTCGAACATTGCTACCCACAAGTATACCACTTGAAAACTGAAGCTGAAGTTCAGTTACGTCGATCGGTACTTCGCTTACTTCATCATTTGATATCGCTTTACGTAAAAATTTGCACATTTCATCAAACACAAATCTCTGTGTTGGCTCATTGAATTGAGAGAAAGTCTCAAAAATTATGCGTGGGGGATTTTTAATGGGGTACCTAATCCAATTACGCGCCATCCGAATTAACGTATCACGTTCCCTACCACCAGGAAGCTGACTTCGTCGTTGGGGAACATCAACAGCATCGGACCCAAGAATTGGTCCAAAAGGAGAATAAAGGTTAGCAACAGCGTTAGGAATGCGTCTTCGAACAGACGGAGAAGAAGAAAAAAGTACAGGAGCAACAATATGAGGACTAAATACAGGAGCAGTAGGAGCGGTAGCAGTAGTCACAAGAGCAGAAGTGGCGGGAGGAACAGCTTGAGAAGACATAGGCAATGGAGCAGTAGGAACAGGAGCAGGTAAAGGAATAGGAACAAAAGGATTCGCAGGAACAGGACCAACGACAGGCTGGCCAGCAGCCGCCGGAACAACAGGTTGAGGAACAGGAGGAACCACAGGAGCTGTTGTATCCTGTGCATATGGAGGTGGCAACTTCAATAGGTATGATAACAAGGGATCCTCTAATGCTTCCTCTCCCTTTTTGTCAGTACCCGTCGGTAAAGCGGGATAACATTTATCCACCGTCATACGTTGCAATCTATCAAAAACTTCCTTTTCCTTCTCATCTTTATCTTGCTGAAACTGCTCTGCATTTCTCATCATCGTAACGATACCTTCTCTCTTATTACGTTTAAGCTGTTTGATTTCTTTCTGCTTGGCTTCTTTACGCCATAACCGAAAGGAATCAAACATGGCCGGCCTTGCTTTCTTTTTGAACAATTTTGCTTCTAAATTATCCAAAATCGCTGTTTCGAAACTACCATGAGGTGGCCAACTAAGAACACCGTCATCTTTAGTATAGCGAACCCAGCAATCATTAAATGTGATAGGACCCACACCATGGCGACTATATAATTCATAGACTGGAGTTCCAACTGGAGGTATCGGACATGAGTCCTCCAATCGGGAATCCGCACCACAACCTCTAAAGCAGCTAAACAAAGTACTACGGCCAGGCATCGTGCACACTAACCGAGTTTCACAAACGTCAAGGGTTATTGGATTACAATGTCCTCGCAAAAATGCAAAACCCTCGGTTTTGGCGACTGCAATCGGCAAAATAGAACAACTAAGAACAAAATACGAAGAACCACAAATGCAATGGAACCATGCAACAACTAAGCACCCACAACAACTAAGGATTCTGGGAGCGACCCACAAATACTTAACTCAAAGAACAATGGGGTCACCAGGAAGGCCCGTCAATCGTCTCGCTGTACCAAAGTCTACGCCAGGCGCCAAAACAGGTCGACAGTCAGGGCATCAGTCCGTCGCAGCCGTCAGGAGGCGGGGATCTTCGCGGGAAAAGTCTTCGGGCCACTTATTTCGACAACAGGATCGATGAAGCGGGGTGCACCTTCCCTCAGAGATTTCACACGAAGTTCCTCACGATCGTCGGGCTTTGGACCGGTACCACTGATGTCGGCCTACGTTGGGCGCCAACTGAAGGACTGGGCTATTCTAAGGCCCAGCGGTGCCAGGGGACAACACCTGAAACCTTCGTGGGTTACCTGTTCCGGCGTACAAATGACAGAGACACGGGACACTTCCTTCGGTGTCAAAGATCAAGGTTTATTTACTGCAGGGAACACAGAAGTCACAAGAAGTACAACACGTGTATGTTCTAGGAGACTGCTTCAAATTGCTAGAGTGGATTGCTCCTTTTATACAGTTTTTAGTCATTGCACAACATGGTGAACAAAAGGTTACAACTTAGTTCATACAGTAAATCTCAAAAGGGTCGCTTTCATGTATTCAGGGTCCCGGAACATAATTACAGTAACATTGCCGGTTCCCAACTGTAAAAGTACATCATCCCAACATTAGTACATTCCATTCTGGCTGTAAACGAATTAAGGAAGAGTCAGAAACAGGTGCAAGGGAAGACGGAAAAACAGACAACAGATTGAAAGAGTGTAGGGGGGTGATATCGGAAGCATGATTGCAGGATCAAAGGACTCGTGCCTAATGCATGCACGGCTGAAACAATAGACCGGCACGGCAAGGCGAGCCCCGAGCGGAGCCATCTGCCTTTGCAGTGTCATCCCCCTCGTCATAAAGACACCCTCAAAGAAACACGTGTCTTCCGCAAGAGCTTGGGAATCCCAGGGTCACGAAGCGGACAGTGTCCGTTCGCTGGCTACTTGAGGGCAAGAAACAAAATGGATGCGGTATCTAAAATGGAACCTGTGGGTTCAGATAAAGAAACCCACGAATGAGACGAACGGTTCAGGCCAGTGTAGCGAAAACGCGTACACCCACTAAACTCGTCATTTGCGGTTCATAGATACCAAACTCGTCCATATCCGAACGAGTCGAATACACCACTTATAATTGTCACAGAACCTCACTGGGTTAGCATCACAAAAGTGGCACTAACCAGCACAAAATGTTTTTTCTTAAATAACTTTCTTACCCTGAAAGTAACGCAAAGCAGCATGAAGCATTGTTTAGCGTTACTTAGCTTCGGTACATGGGCATTCCCATGCAACCCCTATCTACCAGCACTTGTAGACAGGGTTTAACGACAAAAGTTATGCAACTTCAAAGGAGGCGTTAACAGGAGAAATGTTTTAATTTTTTCTTTTATTTGTGACTTTGCATGCGTCCTGGACTGTGCAGAACACATACAAAGTGGGAAAAGTGTTTAAACTTGTCTAGGCTTAGTATTCCTTGCTAAACTCAGGCACGCACCCTAACGCTAAGGTGTGCGCCTGGCAGCTGAAATCAGCACCGGCGCTAGGAAAAGGGGTGGAAAGAGCCATATCTTTGTAGATACGGCGCTCTCCTGCTCCCTCCCTGTCGTGCAACGCAGCACAGCCTCTTTGGGTGCTGCACTGCATTGCTGCTTTTTTGAAAATCTGGCCCATAGTTTATGCTCACGAGATGTAGTGCATTGTGAGGTAGGCGATTATGCTAGAGACTGAAGCTTAAGTTCTTTTTCCACCTGCTTTAATGCTGTCCAGTGAAAAAGAGGAATTTCTGTGCCCACCAGTTGCTGTTTTTTAATCACAATGGTACAAGCAAAGTAGATTAGGAGAGCTGGTATAAGGAGCTGGCAATTCCCCCATGCTATGTGTGACATCATCTGCCTGTGTGACTTTTGTCCAACTGCACTTTGCATTCTAGGGTAAAATGACATGTAGCCTCATGGGTCTTGTTTTTTTTTTTTTTAAAAGATGACCGGCCTAAGGGACATTAAGTTTTCTTGGTGAAAGATTTAGAAGGCTGAGGAGATGGGCACATTTATTTAAGAAAATAGCATTGAGTGGCTTTCTGGACTGCAAGTATTTTTATAGACACACAACAATGTGTGCACTGCAGAGACTCGTCCTCTGAAGCGTGTATATGGTTGCATCTGCAAACTTGGAGTATGTTGCAGATATTAACTCTTATAAGTGCTATAAACAGATTTTACTTTTACCCACTTTAGTGGTAATATATGGACCTATCTGAGAAGGGTCAGGCTCATGAACAACTGATTGTAATGCATTGCAGCATTGATATAGTGCTTCATATTGCTAATCGCGTTGCAAAGAGAAAGGTGAGGCAATCTACCTGCTTAACTCGGATATTAAAGCTCATGATAAACAGCCATGTGATAAACAAAGTACAATCACTTAGGATTCTATAGTTTTGTATATTTGTAACATTCATCCATTCATCACCAAGTCCTGACAAGAAATAAATCTAATTTGCTTTGACCAATATATTTCACTTAATTATTTACTGAGGAATAATCCAGTCAGCTTTGTGTGAAAAATGCTTAACTGCACCCTGTGAGTCAAGAACTTGAAGTACAAATTTCCTTACATGGCCCTGGTGAAATTCAGTCCCACTCCTCCTTACAAACCTGCTGAAGCTCGGTCATGTGTGAGGACATTCATTAATTCACATCTGTTCTTAAATCATCTCAATAAGGTTGAGGTCTGGACTTTGACTCCAAAGGAATCACTTGTCGTAGGTTTATTCAGAATTAATGTATCCAGGGCAGCTTTGGTCTGCTAATTAAAACCAAACAAAGTACTATCCGGGTCAGTGAAAGGGTAGCTACAGAGGGGGGTCAGCCAATAAGGAAGTACGCTCAGTCCTGTCAATCTTGCCCAAGCTCTAGCCTGTATATCTTGCTGATCCTTAGGTCAGGTTTCTGTTTACCATCCTTTGATCCAATGTGTAGGGTGGCAGTCTGACTCACTGCGTTCTTCCGGTAAGAAACAGCCTATTCATTTGAGGGCCTACGTTGTGCAGTCTTCTGACAACGTTGTGGTGCGAGACTGTGAGACGGATGCAGAGAGATCAAGTAGGATAAGGACTGCGGCTTCTCCTCTGTCCATTATAGTGACGATATGTGTAAGAATAGGGGCACCCCTGAAATATTTCCTAAATCAGGGTTAAAATATTGTGTGTGAATAAACAATAGTTCTGATCACATAACATCACCTTCAATATGTGATAAGAACTATTTCCTATATTTGTGTTTTCTTTTTAGACCAACATGGCTACCTGATGAAGGCGTACTACCGAAACCAGCCTAGAGATACGTATTACGTTAGGCATGACCACATTGTTTGGTTATTTAATACCGTTTATGTATTGAGCTTTTTGCTTTGATCTTATTTTTTTATATTAATTCATGTCTAATAGTATAACATCATGTTTGACATGCTTTAATAAAATATGATGCATCATTAGGCCATGTATGAATGGATCAGTATGTATAAGCATTGTTAGCAATAATACTATATTCAACTTGTACTACGTACATAGGCAAAGAGAAAAATTGCATGTCTACCAAATTTGATGTCTAGCGTCCCTCTTTTCATTAATAAAAAAAAAATATTTAAATACCTTTTTGCATTAAAAAAAATTTTTGATACTAAGGAGTCTATTAGTATATCATTTGGCGGTGGCGATCCGCCCACCATTCCCCACTGCCCGCCTCCCTTTTCCTCCCGCCATATTACGATGGCGGGGGACCCCGGCGGATGGAAAGACCGTCCGCTGGTTTTCCGCCAGTCGACGAGTCGACTGGGTGGAAAAGGGGCTGAATATGGTGGCGGTGTCTGCAAGACACCGCCATCCATAATATTATGCAGGCGGAGATGTGCCTTTCCATGGCGGCAAATGGAAAGGCATGCGGTGTCTGCATGTGGGGGCCCGTTGTGAGCCCCCGGTGTGTTGGGGGGTGCACATGGGGGTACCTATGGTACTCCCCTGCATTTGCATACACAACGTGGTGCCTGCCACATTGAGCATGCAAATGCCAAACACGCCTTTTTTACATTGCGGGGGGGGGTTGTGCTGCTGAAAGCACCACCCTCTGCAATGTAAAAAATGCGGGATGCACCCGCCAGTGTGGTGGGCACATCCTAATCTGCATCACGGGACCACCGCACATATGGCGGGCAGTCCCTTTTGCCGATACGGTGGTGGGCGGACTTTGTCAGCCCGCCATCGTAATAGATGCCTTAATCTTTTCTGGTCACAAATTGTTTAGCATAGGTACACTTTTTACTCATTTCCTAAATGTTTATTCACTCATAATATTATAGTGACAATGTCTTTTGTGGCCACAATGAGTGCCGTTTCTGTGCTGTGGTTGCTCTGAATACTGATTGGGTGTGGTACAGTAGGTTGTTGTGTTCAAAGTGGCTGGTGAGTTGTCTGTTAATGGCTTTCTCCATCACTTTGGCTGAGTAGGTAAGCAGAGAGATGGGATGGAATTTGCTCAGTTTGTTTAGGTTGGTCGATGTTTTTTTGAGGAAGGCATTGACTGCTGCAGGCATCCAGAATTATGGGAAGGTGGCAGACTTGATTGAAGGTCTTGATGATGTGCGTGAGGGTGTTGCTGATCGGTGGTCCTCCCATGTTAGAGATGTGGTCGAAGTGTACTGTTTTCATGATTGCTGCTGTGTCTTCTTTTGTTTCCAATTCAGTCAGGTGTCCTTCTCAGCTGGTGATGAGATCTTTGGCGTCTGATTGTTGTTCGAATTTGCTGTAGATCTTTTCTATTTTTATATGAAATACATTTGATAAGTTGTTGTAGAGTTCCTGTGATGGGGTGAAGTTGTTGACTGTAGCCTCAGTGGTGATGAATCCTTTGATGATTGAGAAGATCTTGCAGCTGTTAGAACTAGCCTCTATGCATTGGGTTAGTCCCCTTTTTTTGGGAGTCTTTCAAAAGTTGGTAGTAGAGTCTGAGTGCGGTTTTGTAGGTTGTTCTGGCATCAGCATTGTGGTTAGTTCTCCATTTTCTATCTAGCTGTTTGCAGAAGTGTTCAGATTCCCAGAGCTCATCTGTATACTAGGTAGCTTGTTTGTTGGTAATTCTTTGTTTATTGCTTTTGATGGGTGTGAGGGAGTCTGTGCAGTTCTTGACCCATTCGTTGAAATTGGTTATGCCCTTGTTGAGGTTGTTGGTGGTGTTGGGTTGGTCGGGTTTGAGCCTGTTTGCCTTGGTTACTTTGCTCAAGCTGATTAGCTTGGTGCTTGTGGGTGAGTTGAGTAGTGGTGTAGTGATTTGGAAGTGTATGATAGAGTGGTTGGTCCAAGTGAGCAGTCAGGTGGAGTTGTATATGATCCTGTTGCTGGTGGCGAAGACTGGATCCAGGGAATATCCTGCTGTGTCCTGGTATACAGTCTATGTGATTTTTGGGGCAACCGACAGTGCAACTACTCACATATGTATCAAGAAACCTGAGAGCATTGTAATACTTGTTATAAGGACTGTCCAGTAGCCCCTGAATTCCATTCCCAGGTCCTGGAGAACCAGTCTCACAAAGTCTCAAGGCATGTTTGAATTATAGAGTCAATTAGCATTCTGGAACATATAGTGCCAATTTTCCCATTATAAGTGAGGTTCTACAATTATTATTATTATTGCATTTCTTATATAGCGCCAGAATCGACCCCCGTAGGGGTATCTCCGCGCTTGCCTTGGGAACCCGTCCTGGTTTTTCCCTGTGAGATAGCCCCTACAGGGCATCCCCAAGGTGAAAGCCAGGCATCCCGCCGCGGGGGGCCGTTGTGGAGATTAAGCAAGCTTAATGCCCAGAGTTGCATAGTGTGAACCCATGATTAGGTCTGGCACCGAAGCGAGAATTATCGAGTCCGAGGACATTTGAGCTCATACAATGCCAGTATGACAAGTGCTATTGGTTTACAAAACAGGATGCATTGAAGTTCTCATATATGACAACAGTAAACTTGACATAAGTGCATATGGGTTTGAAAAGAATGAACTAGATATGAGGAGTAATCGTAGTGAGAAAGCAAGCTAAAAACTTGACATCATGTTCTAGAGTAGGCAGAGAAAATGGAACCTGGACATTGCTGTCAGCTGACCCCATATGATGAAGGTGACTCTCAGCAGACTTGTTAGATCTCACCTACCATACAGTGCAAGCTATCTGGTTGCAGAAGGCCTATTGTAGGCTTACAACAAACTTACAGGGGATTACAGCCTGATCATTGTTTACCTAATGGCGACTCCTCCATGGGAACGGAGGAGCATTGCCCTCCACACTGTTCTGCAGAAAGCATAAAAAGTAACATTAATTTATTTTCAGTTATAAAGTTTTGAATAGCACGAAAAAGGGAATAAAATGATTCTATTACCATTTTATTTTTTACTTTCCGCCAGGAAATGGAGTGTGAGGGCGGGGCCAGTGCGTCATTGCTGCTTATTTGCAGCAGTGAGGAGCGCCTACTTCAGTCTGAAGTGCGGATGTTGGTTTGGCTATCTTGTTATGGCCCACCTGGCATGCACAATCCAAACCTCTAAAAGCCAGCTGTCTTAGACAGCTGGAGATGGGTAGAGGGCAGAAAAGGGCTCTAGTGCCTTTAGGTGCACTGAGCCAGCGCACTTCAGCCAATCCAGCGGCTTCACCCATGCTGCTTAACATTGTTAACAGAATGGATTGGATAAGGGAGATGTCTGTGGGACCTTGCCCTCGGCGGTGGCTGGAGCCAGGAACATCGAGTACATGCAGGGTAAGGAAAGTTTTTGTTGCGTCCTACCAATTTCATATGTCGCCATCCTCCACTGTATTTACGATTGGTTGGCTTTATTGTCACTCTAATTCCCTTTCTTCAAGTTTATTGTATTTCATGTCCCAGTTTGTACATCTTGGGTTTTTCCATCCCCTGGAGCACGGCCTCTTTACAATCTCTCTGACTGGCTGGCTCCAACCCTTCCACTGCTACCTTAGGAAAACATTTTTTTTCTTTTTGATAAAGCACTTCATGAGTGGGCATGTGTTTTCCAGCTGCCTCCTTCATGTCTTTCTTTTGCTTTGCTCTCTGTGTTGCTTTCTCTCGTGAAGAGCTCTCTGCTGTGCTCCCCCTTGCTTGCTTCTTCCCTAACCCCTGTGTTTGTCTTTCCCTCAGGTGTTTTTACCCCATCCTCCATATTCATACAGTCCTTGTTTTCTGCTTTTCCTCTCCAAACCATTTGCCTTTATTTTTACTTTAACCCCACCCCCATACCACTGACCAGCTCTCCCAATCCACTCTTCCATTGTGTCCCCAACCCATACTTTCTTAATTTTTCCCAATTTTTTTTGAGGGGCGGATATAAACTTGCTACAAGCCACACCGCTTTAAAATAAATGTTTGCTACTTTTTAATTTTTTATTTACAGAGCACAGATAAACCCAAAAAATAGCACCCATATGATTTTGTAGGTGCACACATCAGTGGTGACAAATGAATGAGCATGCATGATGATGCATGCAGGCATATACATTATCACATACGTGCATGTCTGCAAAATGACACGGTCACTGGCAGTGGCATCATTGCAACTTTCCATTTTGTTTTCCTTTTGGCCCTTTGGCCATGCCGCACAGCATCGGCAAGAGATGCTTTTTGCCTGTGCTGCAAAACCATAGCTAAAACGAACTTGCAAGGCCAATAGGTCCCAGAGGCAAGACCGATTGGCTTTGCCAATACTACTGTTTTTGTTGCAGTGTGGGACATGTAGTTTTTATTTTACCGTTCTAAGTAGGGCACATTAACCCCAACATGCAAAGTGTTTTTGACGAAAAAGCCAGAAGCAGCTGAAGTCGTCATGCATGAGAGAGAGCCACTTTGTAGTAAAGTTGTAAGCTAGAATGAAGTTTTGTCTCACTTGAGAAAAAGCTGAAAGCTGGTGAATATTCATCTTATTACGTTCTGTAAGACAACAGCTGCCAAGCAGCACCATGTAATCAATCCTCATCTTTTGGCTAACAAAGCTAAGCATACTGTTTTTTAAACTTCCAGTACCATGATGTAACATGCTGTTGGCTAGCCAGTAAGGGGTCATTTGTAGGTCTCGCAGAGTCAGCGCGTATGCGCTGCTCGGAGAGACTTTAGTAGGTGAGTTTTCAAAGTGCTGCTGGCTGGCGACAAGCTTGTGTTCATGCGAGCGTGCACGCGCAAACCGCCAGCCTTCAGCGCCATCTGTCTTTCCTCTTGCTTGCTCCCTGCTCATCCTTCAGCACCATCTGTCTTTCCTCTTGCTTGCTCCCTGCCTCCGCCCCTCCCCCCGCCTTCACGCTTACAAGCGTTCGGGATTCGCCCAGTGGGTGCATCTCTGTCAGGCAATATCACATCCACCTTAAATTTCTCTTCCATCACTGCCTCAACGTGCTTTCGCTTTCCCCAAACTCAATGTTTTTGTTCCTTTATTTTGAGATGCTTTTAGTATTACTGTTTTGTGACTTAAGGAACATTAAGGAAATGTTACTGTGAAACTGGACAACGTTCACAGTGTTTATTTCTGATTGCCGCGGCTGCTTCATGTCCGTTGCACAATTCAGGGAGTCCTTTCGTTGGCGCATTCATGAGGACATGATGAGGAAGCTGGAAACTTTTGGCACATTCTCTTTAAAAGCACAGCATGTTGGCGACTGCTTAGTCGATTAGACCTATGTTACGCTTTAGATCTCAAAGCGCTATGGTGGGTGCAGCAGTTATTACTCATGAAATATGGGGTGCAACTCACAAGGAGGGGGCAGGTTTGAGTGCACATTGGTTGCAATCAAACTCTTAAGATGATGGGCTGTGTGTATCCATTATCAGCATTCAGTCTTTGCTTAGTGATCTTGTTTTGTTGTTGTGTCAATGTTTTGCTCCACCCGTTTGACTTACAATGTGCTTCCTCTTTCTCCAAACTCATTGTTTGTGTTCCTTTATTTTGAGATTCTTTTAGTATTACTGTCACACACACAACCACACACACAACCACATACACACAACCACACATACAACCACAACCACACACACAACCAACCACACACAACCACACAGACACCCACAACCACACCCACAATGACACACACAATCACACATATAACCACACACACACACACACAACCACACACACACAAATACACACAACCACGATGTGAGGAAGGGCCCGTCCCCATGCATGAGACAGGACGGAACGCTAACAACCCGCAATGGATTCCTTACCAAAGTATGCCAGAGGACGAGGACGAGGTCATTTCCTCCATGTTAACCCGCGACTCTTCCCTCCTCACACAGTCTGCCAGCAGTGACCCGGATGTAGCAGGCTCTTGGAAGGGTGGGACCAACTACAGCAGTAGCCAATCAGGACCCTTCTGTCAAGAACAGCGGCCGCTTGAAAAGCGCGAAGCCACCAGACTGGCCTGTCCTGTGTTGGAGACCCCGGAAGAAGATCGCTGCGCAAGTCTGGAGGTGCCGGGAGGAGACGCTTTCGCGGAGACCGGAGAACTCCGAGAAGAGGAAGAAGAAAGCTGGAGTGAAGAGTGGTGGAGCCCGGAGGACGAGCAAGCCGCCAAGACTCAGGAGAGTTGTGGCTAGTGCGGTACGTGGCGGGCAGGGGTCTAGGGAAGGGGAGGGCTCTGCATGATTGAAACTAACATCGGGCTGAGTAGGGAGGGCTTTGCATGCTCTGATTGTACCTGCCGCCTGCCGCCTATGTTGTTAGGTTCCTTATGAGCATCTCCTTTTGTTGCTAACCAACGTCAGCAGCAAGAAGCCTGGACGCCTTTTCTATATTCTTGTATGCTTTACGGTACCTTGCTACCCCACGCCACGTTACTCAACCCTACCCTGTTGCCTCATTTTCCTTATTTCCCTCTGCTAAGGACACTCCAAATAGGACGCCCTAAGAACTCACGATCTTATTTTCTTTATTTAAGTCACCCCACTACTGCCTTCTACCTCACATGGGTCTAATGACGGTAACCCCTCCCTAGTGTAGGTAAATACTGACGCCACTTTTCTCCGTTCTGAGGTACACCCAGGTCCGGGCCGCCCACTTCCCTTTTGAAACAAGAAGCAGACCAACTGAAACCCGTCATAGGTTTCACAACGTGGGACAAGACCTATTAGGAGCCACCCGACATTCAGAAGAAAACAAGGAACAGAAGGAACACCTGTGGAAGAACATTTTCCCGACCCATCCTGAAGCTCATTTCTGTTGACCATTGAAGTTGTATGCCTTCTTATAATAAACACCTTCAATATTAAACCCATCCGGCCTTCTCGCTTCTGCTTCCGACCATCCCTCTGACACACACACAACCACAACCACACACACAACCACACACACAACCACAAACATGACAACAAACACACAACGCCGCATACACCCACAACCACACACACAACCACACACACACCACACACAACCACAACCACACACAACCACACACAACCACACACAACCAAACAACCACACACACAACCACGCACACAACCACACACACAACGCACAACCACACCCACACCCATACACACACACACACACACAACCACACCCAACCACACACACAACCACACACAACCACACAAACAACCAAACACACACAACCACACACACAAACACAAACACACACAAAAAACCACACACAACCACACACACACACAACCACACACACAACCAACCACACACAACCACTCAGACACCCACAGCCACACCCACAACGACACACACAACCACACATATAACCACACACACACTCAACCACACACACAAATACACACAACCACACACACACACAACCACACACACAACCACACACACACACAACTACAACCAGACACATAACCACACACACAACCAAAAACACAACAACAAACACACAACCCAGCATACACACACAACCACACCCACCCACAACCACACACACAACCACACACACAAAACACACAACCACACACAACCACACACAACCTTAGAACCACACACACAACCACACACACAGCCATAAACACACAACCACACCCACAACCACACACACAAACAACCGTACACAACCACACACACACAACCACACACTCACAACCACACACACAACCACACACACAACCACAAATACAACACACACACAAGCACACACACAACCACGCACACACACACACAACCACACACACCCACAACCACACACATAACCCCCCCACACACACAACCACAACCACAACCACAACCACATAACCACAAGCACAACCACAACCACAGACAACCACAAACACATGACGCACAACCACACATACAACCACACACACACAAACACAACCACACACACAAATATACGCAACCACACACACACACAACCACACAACCACACACACAACCACACACAACCACACACACACAACCACACACACAACCAGACACACAACCACAACCACACACACAACCACAAACACACACACACAACCACACATACAACCACACACACAACACACACAACCACCTACACGCAACAACACACACACAACCACACACACAACCACACACACAACCACAACCACACACACAACCACACACACCACACCCACAACCATATCAACACACACAACCACAGACACACACACAACCACACACACAACCACAACCACACACAACCCCACACAACCACAAACACACACACCCACCCCCGGCCACTCACTGCCTATCAGCCTCCTCTCAGCCAGGTAGCGCTATCTTGATCAGTTTCACTTTCACGCGATCGCGATCAGTTTCAATCGCTACAATATTTAAGCAGCAACATTTTCTCCGATCCATATAGATATTAGTGGTACAGACAAAGGTAACCAGGTTTCTTATCCTTCCTTCAAGCAATAACCAGAATACCTAACTGCATTCATGCCCCACTTAGTTTTAAACAGCAAACTGTTATTCTAATCGGTTTGTGTCACAGAGGTTGGGTCTTAGGAGAAGGGCAGTGGCACTCGCATGGCACTATACGCTAGTGTGCTCAAAAGAGTTGTTTAAAAAAAAAGTTTTATGAAAAATTGACTCTTTTACAAATTCTGTTTCCACCAGAAGCTGAGTCCTCCACAACACCCTATTTTCTTGGCTGTCAGCTGTGAAAAGGAGACCAATATTGCCCCATATGTATTATTCTGTATCCTCGGTTCAATTCTGGGGTGCTTTTTCAACTTGTTGGTAGTTCATTGCGAATCTTACCGTAAGTTGCTGTAACAAGCTGCAAGTCTGCTACATAAGCAAATTTGTTTGCTAATCATTTTCCACATAAGGTTGCAAGACCATAAAGTGGAGTTTTCAGGATTTTGAATAGTTTCTTGTTTGAAGATGTTACTCTCTTCTGCGCACCCCACTCCTGTACTAAAGTTACGAGTGACTTGGCATCCACCTTTCAGAGGTTCTTGCATCCACCCATGTCTGGCCTGGCACTGGTGCATCCCAGCCTGGCACACGCCAGGTGATGATCTCTGCATCTCCTTCTAGACCCCAGCTCACTGCTGTTTGCAGTCTGTCACTCACCCCTCACCTCCCTGGCACTCACCCTTCACCACTTAGGCCTGGCAGTCACTCCTTGCACCTGGCACTCATCCTTCTCCCTCTCTGGCACTTAGCATTGACTATCCGTGACACTCAACTGTTACCTCCCTAACACTCACCCTCGACCCTCCTGGTACTCATACTTCCCCTCTCTGGTACATATCCTTCACCTCCCTGACACTCACCCATGTCCCTCCTGGCATTCACTATTCGCCCCTTGGCACTCACCCTTCACCTCCATGGCACTAGCCCTTCATCCCCCTGGCCTGGCAGCTACCCTTCAACCCTTGCACTCACCCTCCCCCTCCCTGGCACTCACCTTTGACCCTCCTGACTCTTACATCTCACCTCCATGGCACTCAACCTTCACCTCCGTGGCACTAGCCCTTCACCCCCCTGGCCTGACAGCTACCCCTCACCCCTGGCACTCATACTTCCCCTCCCTGGCACTCACCCTTGACCCTCCTGACTCTTAAATCTCATCTCCCTGGCACTCACTCTTCACCTCTCTGGCACTAACGCCTTACCCCCATGTCCTGACAGTCACCCTTGTCCCTCCTGTGTTTCACTCCTCACCTCGCTGCCACTCACCCTTGACCATCCTACTTTCTGTCTCTCTCCTGTCTCTCTCTTTCTGTCTGCCTCTACGCTCGATTGCCTTTCTTCTCTCTGCTCCTTGCATCTCCCGTTCTTTTTCTGACTCCGTACCTTTCCTTTGCCTCCCTTCTTCTGGGTGTCCCTCTCTGTACATTGTTCTGTATCGCTTTCTACCCTTCTTTCAGTTATATCACTCCCTGAAGACCTGTTTATTCAGCCTCCCCGGTGCCTGTTTCCAGTGTCTACCCAGGTTCTCCCATTAATGCCCCCTCCCGAACCTGTGAATCTCACCCTCTGCTGCTTCTCTTACTCACACTGCAGTTTCTCCTCCCTACCCAGATGTTTGACTTATTCTTTCCCTACTCTAAGGTGATCTTATCCCTCCTGTTTCTCTTACTCATCCCGATGTGTCATTTACTTTCTTATTTCCTATGCTCTTTAAATGGGATCTCCACCTGCCGGTTTTTCGTGCTCTCTCGCTCGTCCCATGTTTCTTTCAGCTCTTCTGCAGCCAGATGGTTTGCTTATTCTCTCATTTTCTTTACTCAAAAGTGATTGTACACCTACCCCCTGTTGTTTTCCTTATTATCCTTTAATACTTTGCCGCCTCTCGCTAGCCCCTCTACCAGCCTCTTTCTATTGCCTATTTCTGCCTTTTCGTTATTTTCGTCTCTGTCTCAGTTGTCATTGCTAATAATAATGCAACACTAGCACCTGACTGCCTCAAACTAACTACACAACATAAAACAGACCACACATCTTCAAATCAGCCACAATACCTGAAACTGATCACAGTACGTGAAACTAACTGCAGTACGATATCTGAAACTGACCACAACCCTTGAAACAAGCATATGTGGTACTGAGTGGTATTATGCTAAGTGTAGTTAGGTTTTATTGAGGAGAGTGTAAATATGTGTTGTAAATATTTGTTGTGTAATTATGTGGTATTGAGTGTTATGATGTGTAGAGTATTTATGTTGCATTGATTAGTGTGTAAATATGTGGTTTGTAACTGTACGGTACTGAGTGGTATGAGGGGTGTATTTATGTTGCATTGAGTAGAGTACATAACTACACTCAACATAATACCACTCAGTACCACATAATTACACATCAAATAATTACACTGTATTCAATACAACATAAATACACTCCACATACCACTCAGTACTACATAATTGCACATCACATAATTACTCTCTACTTAATGCAAGATAAATACACTCCACACAATACCACTCTGTGGCACATAATAACACAAAATAAGGTGACGTGTTGAACCAGACGACACTTGTCCTAGGTGGCGCTCCTGAAAGAGACGATGTCTCTGAATGTTCAACTGATGTGTAATTTCAATGTAAACGACGTCAAATGCTCATCAGAGTTCAACAAAAAGGTTTATTTGATAAATCTCAAATTTCAGTCAGCAAGACTTAATCCATTGGAAATATGATTTCAAATTCCAGTACATCCGATTGCAATAGGTGTGTCCCTATGCATTTCGGGACTCATGCCCTTCGTCAGGGGTCTTTTTCGCAATCTGAAAACAAAAGTATATATGTTTGTTCAGGAAGGGGGCTCAGCCACACAAGCATATAATGAAAAATAATAGGGAAATGTGCAATTGAAGATATAAACTCTATTATAAAAACAGATGGTCATAGGAAAACGGGAGAAAAGGTGCAAAAAAATGTCATGAAGGAATCGAGGTTAATACAGTTGACAGAGTGAATGGGTGGAATAAACACGAACAAATAATGTGCTCGGAATAGTACTAAAGGTGCAGTCCGATAAATGAAAAGGTGAACGTGGTTGAGGATTCAGGTGGAGGGTGCACGGGTGTGCAGTAATGTGCCCGCTAACACAAGGGTTCACATGGTGACATATGTGACTCGTCTAAATACTGCTTTCGAGTAATGCGCGGGTTAATCTTAGCTCTTAACATGCATAAATGAGCGTCTAACGAAGGCCGAGAGAAAAAATACATAAATCATACCGGAAGATTTCAGTACGGTGAAAGACTCATGATCGCCGCCGTGCTCGAACGAGTAAACGTGAATGCGGAAGTGCGCGGTGAATAAAGGGGCGTGATAGTGATGTGGTAACAAACAGCGAAAACAGACTGGTGCTCACTAGATGAAAATGGTTTGAGTTGTCACGCTAGTAATTTACGTACAAATCTAATTTAAGAACTAAAAATAAAACAGTGTCAATACAAAAATACGAACAATAATAAACCGAATGTCGTGGTTGGAAATGTCCAAGGGTTATGTTGGAGTGTACACGGAAATAAAAAAACAGACTAACTGTGGTAGCCATCTTGAAGTTAGTGTGTGTGCACGAAAGGTACAGGAAAGGAATTCATACTGAATAAATAATATGAAAACAATAAATTTCATGTAGAAAAACATAATTCCAAGTGGAACATGGATGAAAGTGAAGAAATAAATAGTAGAAACTTAGGTGTAAAGGAGAATGATAATTGTGTGAAAGGAGAATAAGATGTGTCATATCAATAATGAAATCAACACTTAATGAATAAAAAGGTAGATGAAGACAGTAAGGGTGGCAAATGTATTCTCCTTTCACCCTTCTAATTCTCCTTTACACCTAAGTTTCTACTATTTATTTCTTCACTTTCATCCATGTTCCACTTGGAATGATGTTTTCCAATGGATTAAGTCTTGATGACTGAAATTTGAGATTTATCAAATAAACCTTTTTGTTGAACTATGATGAGCATTTGACGTCGTTTACATTGAAATTACACATCAGTTGGAACATTCGGAGACATCGTCTCTTTCAGGAGCGCCACCTAGGACAAGTGTTGTGTGGTTCGATACTTCACCTTATTTTGTTCAAATTACAGTCCCCTGAGGCCAGGAGGGACCTATCCTGTGGCGCCCAGAAGCGCAATACCATATATTGAATTTGGTTGACATTGACCTAACTCCGTTTTTATACCAAGGTGTGCCGTACACTACCCTGATTACATAATAACACAACACATAAATACACTGTACTCAATGCAACATAAATACACACCTTTCACTCGTTTGTGCTACATAAAAAAACAAAAAAACAATTGCAATGCAATAGGTCTCACATTACTGAATCTTTGAGCTGCTAGTGTTGCATTATTATTAGCAATGTCAATAGCTCAAACTTTTATAATGCGAGAACTACTGCATTGCAAATGCTTGTTTTTTTATGTTTCTCCTAAATGTAAAATCATGGAACGACTGAGTACAGGAAACAGAACAAAACTATCTCAATTAGTAAATAAAATACAATAACAATAAAATAAAATAAAATAAGAAATACTTTTGTTTAAAAAAACATGGGGATGTCTTTCACCCAGTGGGAAGACCGGAAATAGCGCAACGCACCCAAGTAAAACATGGTTCTCCCGATGACGCAGCCGCACTTGAACTTCCGGAAGTTCTCCACGGTCTTGACCGCAGAGCTGCCTCGAGCCCTCATGTCGGCACCGTGCAGCGGGAACCATTCTTTCAATTCCTTCCTTGAAATGAGGAGCTGCAGCAGTTAGGATTTAACGGTAGGACTTCTTCAAAGAGCGGCACGCACAGTTCACGACCCCCGCAGCTCTAGCCCCTCCTGTCAGCTGTTCCGCGGGTGTCTGAGTCAGATGTCAGCATTTCTCTTCAGCTGGAGCATGAGAGGGGCCCCTCGGCCCGGCTGGAAATGACTCCACATGTCTCGGCGCTGCCGGCTGCTGCATCCGAACAACTGTTCCTCTCACTCTGGGGATAAAATGATACATTTCGAAGCGAATTAATCATCACGGTCTAAGAAATATGCCAGTGATTAATAGGCGAAGCGGTTGCATTCTTTAGACGCAAACCTACTTGGCGACGTGGACCCTGCAGTATCACCACCAGTTTATTGTTAATTCCTCGTGGGGTTGGAGGAGAACACAGAAACGAGTTTTCTATTAAAAAAGAACTTGTGAGCTGACTAAAACGCAAAAATTCCCTCCCATTCAGTGTTGCAGTACTTTAATATTTTGCGAAATGCATGAACTCGATGGGCCCAAGGTTACCAGAAGACACCACGTCTCATCAACTTTCAGTTCTTCAGCTCTAATCTGTGGTGCATCATGAGAAGCAGTACTGGTTTAATTTAATTTAACACATTAATTTTACAAATTGATTTATAGAAAGAAGGAACACCCAGGAATAGAAAACCTCTCTCCAGCGGTGGGTGAGCGTTCTCTATGGTTTGAGGGGTCAATATATCCGCTACATCCGCAGAGTATCCCGGGTTCATGCGTGAAGAAGTTATTCCAGTTCAGGTTTCTTTCTTCGCTTTCAGGGACTTGTAGTCCCGATTTTATTGGTTTAAAAAAATGTTTTTTAAAGCAGACTACAAATCCCAGAATGCTAGGAGTGGTCACTAAAATAAATAAAGTACAACCTTGTGCCAAGCCGAAGACAGGATGCTCTGCGTGAAACCAAGAAACTGGTGAGAGACCTGTTATAATTAGATAATGTGAGGCATGATTAGACAGTTTCCCTGAATCAACTGACACTGCTGTTTCTTTCCCTCTGCTCGCAGGTATCTTTTTATAGGTGATCTGGGCCGCCGTGCATGTAGAGCCTAGATCTTTCGTTTTGGCCATGGCAGGCAGGGGCTGGACTGCTTGGAGGGGAAGCAGAACCAGCAATTACAACCCTTCCAGGGACAGTTTAAGGATTTAGGGGGCTTGGGCCAAACATATTTTGGTGGCCCCTGTTCGGAAGAGTTTTGAATTTATGATCCAGTTACAGCACTTTCAGGCCCTCTTTGGCCAGGTCACTGACCGTGCACAGACACACACTCCAAATTCTAAATGTTAACATCTAATATTCAGGGATAGTGATGTGTTTTTTCAATATTGTAACACAGCAGCAGCTCACTAATCTTATTTCAAATCGTCTCTGTTACACCCTCCCTTTTCCCATATGTGAGGGCCTGTTTTGATCTAACAGAAACTTTTTTATGGATGCTGCATGAAACAACATTTGTCTGCAATACTCTCACACATAACTCACCCTATTTAAAACAATCTATGTAAGAATTATTCAAGGTCATTAGGACAAGACTCTCTACAAAACAGAGCTGGCTCCATCAGGGTTCACCCTGAAAGGCTGAGGACTGGGCCAGAGCCCACTTTGCCAATGCCTTAACATTTCTCTGAGCCCCTCAGCTTGGCAGGATTCCTGCTGCTCCTGAGTGTGTCCTGAGCCAGGGGAAGTGATACACACAAGGCGCTTTAAGTGGTATGAAACGTGTGTGTGTGGGGCGGGGGGGTCTCTAAAAGGTGTGTCGTCTTTGTAATTAAGGGTGTGGTGTAAACAGGGAAAGTACATTTCTGTGATTTCCATAGTATGCCACCCAACCAGTATTTTGGTGCCTCTCTAAGCTTTCTGTGATTGCATAAATATATAACAGAACCAAACCCAGCAAGGACTATTGGCTTTGTAAATGTGTGGTAGCTGTTTAAGATAAATAAGTGGCAAAAATGATTTTGTTGGAAAGAATTATTGAAAAAAATTACATTCTGGAATTGCAAGACTGTGAACCTAACACCACTGAGGCTGTGAAAGAGCTAATAGTCTTCAGTGTCTTAATCACTCCCATTATATTCACTCTGTTAGACACTCTTTTACCCATCTCATCCATCTGAATATCTTGCACCTAATCTTTTTCCTCTTCATTAACCTCTTTTCACTCCCTCCTGAATTCACTTCCTTGCATCTCCTTCACTACCACTCCCAAACACGCAATGCACCCTCTCGCTTATGCACTGTATTTTCTTTTACTTTTGCCTGGTCAATATTTTGACAAAGTCCAGCACACACATTTGCACAGATATCACAATTGCAACATTGCTCTGTGCATTTGGCAGACAGGCCAAGGATTGGATGACCATGTATTCTGAAGACCTTTCTGACCCAAGACAGACAATGTTAGAAACTCACACTGCCTTCAGCCTCAAGTCCACGGCTCTCAATCGTATTATAAACAACTGGAGGTGACTCAGTTCAAAGTCTGCATCACACAAGAAACACAATATCCTGCAATACGTTAACACTATTGGGAGTCATGTGAAATATAAATCGTAACTAATTCGATGGCATGGATTTCCTTAACATTTTTGTGTGCCGCCCATTCATCATTTGTTCCCATATTAAAAGTGAAGCACCGGTGGTGCAATGAGCTGGTAAATAAGCCCCTTATGGGCATATGTACAAGCCCCTATTGCCACCACAACGTCACTTTTACTGACGTTGTGGTGGCGATAGAGGCTGCGCCTTATGTACATGGCAGCATTAAGCCACGTGGCTTAATGGTGGCTTGTACATAAGGCCCCCTTTCACGCTAGGGTTAGCTTGAAAGGGGTGGGCAGTGGGTGTTGTGATGGGCGATTCACCGCAACACCCATTGATTTTGATGCTGCCCCCTATGTACAAGAGCAGCGTACATAGGAGACATCAACCAAAATAAATACCAGGGAAAACCTGGTCTTAAGTTGGCGAAACGAGGAGAAATGCATTATTTCTCCTCGATTAGCTTTTTCCAAGTGAAAAAGCAAAATGGCAGTGTTTGTTTGTAGACAGGAAGGTATCCCTTCCTGTACATAAACTTAAAAAAAATGCTGTTTTGTAACTTACATGTGGCTGCATGAAGCAGCACGCATGAAAGTGACAGAATGGCATTTTAGGATTGTTTATGTGCAGGAAGGGACACCTTCCTACACATACACAATCCTCCCTTGCACGGAGACACCCTTGCACTCTGGTGCAAGCATCGCAGGGGGAAACGCAAGACTGCACCACATTCTTGTATTTATGGTGCAGCCTTGCGTTTCAGAAGTGGAGGAGAGAGGCGTTAAGGCAGGAAGGATAACACCTCTCTCCGCCACTTCCTTGTACATATCCCCCTTAGTGTTTAAATAAGAGGGGAACTAGTATGCAGTGGTTTATGCATTAGGAAAGGATGGAGCATGGGGGAAAACAAGATACAGGAGAAAGACTAGGGGATATGGAAAAAGAGACTGAATGTAGAGGGGAGATGAAAAAGCAGTGGGAAAGAGTACATTAAAACACTGCCCTAGAGCAGAGGGCAGGGATGGCAGAACTGTGAAAATGGAAAAAAAGAGAGGGGGCACAGGAGCGGGAACGAGATAGAGGAGAGGAATGAGAAAGACAAAACGCTAAAAAGAATGAGATTAGGCAAGAGAGGAAGAAGGAGGATAAGCAGGGAAGAGGATAGTGACTTGGAAGGGTAAAGATGGACCAGTGGAGTAAGGGAAAGTAGTATGTGGTGGAAGGGGTGAGAAATGAGTGAATGGAAGGAGAGTAGAGCGGCAGCGAGAAGAAAGAGGAAGATGGCCTCTCATAATGCCATCTAGGTCAGAAGCTGCGTGGGTCGACCTATAACCCATAGCATGTAATGTGATTCCCTGTGATGTAAAGGTTGTGTTATGTAATGTCCAGTGATGTCATCACTATGCTAATGCGATGTTTGAGAAACAAGACCTCTTTATGGTCTTCATATGTTGGCAAGCATGTCTTTAGTTTCCACCGAATAGTCTGTTGGGGGCTGCATATGCTTGCGCTCTGAAGTGTTCCGATTGGAAGCTGGGAGTAAGCAAGCATTGGTAAATGAAATAGGTGTTGTAAATATGCCTCAAGGTTTACAATGCAAGCGTGTCTTTACACCGAATAGACTGTTGGAGGCTGTGTGTGCTTGCACTCAGAAGTGTTCCGATTGGAAACTGTGAGTAAAAAAATCATCAAACTATACAGATCATGAAATGCTTCTTAGTAAATCCAGATATGTCTCTGGTTTTCACTCCTGGTTTACATTGCAAGTTTGATTGAAGGTTTTGGTCTAATGAAGGCTAAATAGTGAATTTTCCTGTTTGAAAGCGTGCCTGCTGACAGATGTACACCAAGCTATGTAGGGCGTGCGGGACACCACAAATGGCAGCAGAGCAAATGCATAACTCAAGGCTGTTGCACCACTCACCAGACTGATTTGAGTCTAAAAGGCCTGGGACACATCACTGACTTTTCATAACTGCCTCAAGGTCATGGGGTGTAACATTGCTAAGAAAGGCGAGTATGCCATACTTTGACCGGGTTACGCATGAGAGGCCCTACATCCTTTGCCTCCATCTACTTTCGTTTATTTCTGTGGTACCTCTCAGGGCCTGGTTTCTGCATGCCATGTAGCTTGTAATAAGGAGGGCATCTGCTTCCTAACTGTCCATACTGGTCAGCTGTCTACTCCTGTTGTATGACGTTTTAGGATCCGAGTGAATTTTACCGATTCATGCCCTTATTTAGGTACAATTCACATTGCCCTAATATAGGCATAGAAATCATTCCCTTATTTAGACATAGCCCATACAGTCCAAATACAGGCATGGCTACTTCCACCCATACCAAATCATCACAACGATTTCTTGGAAAATCGGCTTAAGCAGTCAGGGACCTCCCCTTGCTTGAATATTGATTTGTCCAAGAACTCATGTACTTTACAAAGAACTACTATTCCCTTGGGGTTCTTTGCTGATGTTTTTATGTCCTACTTTACGTCAAACTAGGCACCTTCAAGGTATAAATATGCCTTCACTTGCTCTAGCAAGACACAGTGGTTCGGAGCAGTTCGACTATCTACTTGCCCGACGCAGCTCGCTACAGCAAGTGCCGAAGGAAGCCGACCCTTCAGCTGACGCACTGATTGAGAAGCTGTCCTTTCTCTCGCTGAGAATCCAGCTCCAGTGTTCCCAAGCTCCCCTCGCGGGGTGTTGGGAAATCGAGTCCCGAGACAGAGATACCAGACCTCCTTCATTCTAAACAAAGGTATGGAGCTGATTAGAACCTAAGAGAAATCTTAGATAGATTCTTGGCAAAGAAAAGTAAACCTATGCTACACAATACTTACTTCTTCCCTCGTACTAGACTTAGGTTAGGTACACTTGGATAGGCGTATTTTAGAAGCACCAGTTGAGTACTTTTAGTCATCATTATTTATGTATGTATTTTTATATGGCTTAGAAACCAGACAATGCTCCTACAGTATTATTTTATAATATTGTTCTCGCTGTACGCATTATACTTTGCAGCCTGCATTACGATTGTAGCAGTTCACTTTACTTGTATGAGAAAGAAGACTGTTCAATAAATCCTTTTATTGAAAACGCACGTCTCTCCATTTCTCTGCACCTCTGTTGAAACGAAGCATGCATGACTGACTGAGTGAAATACTTATCTATTGTTTCCATGACCCTAGAGATACATTTCTTATTCTTGGGAAACAAGGTTGTCATGTTTATGCTGTTGTCAGAAACTATTCCTTTCGTGTGTATTCGAGAAAGTTTCTAGTGACCTCTGAGCTAGCTGGCACTCACTGTTAAGTTTAATATATTCGATAGAGACCCAGTCGATCTCAGTCCTACGTCTTATCTTCAGGATATATTATTCCAATGCACAGAGTCTATTGGGAATATAGGAACTACACTACACTACAAGATGCCATTGTGGGACACCTCCAGGCTTCCCAAGGCTTTTAAAGCTTCTCTTCATTTTAGGGCTACACAACAACCGCCACCACTGGGCCTTCTGACAATAAGTAATGTATGGATCCGGTTGTTGATATATCTATTAGGACTATAACCATAATAATAAATAACGTGGCAGTAAGGAATGTTAGGCGATGAAATAGAGGTATGCTCTAGATTTTCTTTAATATCCATCACTGTAATTCTCCCTAAATGTGCTATGGCATCTGGTGGTTGTGATTCTGGCTGCTGAGCCACTTAATACCCTTCTGCATACCTGGACCAGACCTGAGCAACTTCAGTGCAGTGTCCTTTTGTGCATCATGTGCATCATCTCACCTTCCTCTCCCTCCTCACTAATTGACAGAGGCCAATTTACCTCATACGTCATAGTTTTCATAAAAAGATTGTAGAGGATCCTTTCTGTTGGAACCCCATGCTGGGCAAATCATTAAGGCTAAGGTTTGCTTGTCCATTGCTTTAATAAGAAGCACTGGAAATTTCAGTATATGTTGCACTTGAGGCTGGAGTATGTTTAAGTTTTGTTAAGCGCATGGCTGCCCGAGGGCTTCCCCACTCTAAATGAGAGTGCTGATAAAAGGGGGTACCTGCACCAGTTATGGAGCTACTGGTGGAGCTACTGTGCGTGGGGCTTTTTCCTGAAGCTGGGTTCCTCCTCCAGCAGTTTCAACCCAAGTATGGAAACCGAAAACGTAACAAGGACAAATTTGCTGCTAAGCTTTACCACTAATAGGCAGTATGAATGTGGAAAGCATGATACAACATACATGCACAGAAACAAATACATTATTCTGCAATATTTTCCTAAAGCAGAGCAAACTTAGGGTGAGTGAATACATTTGCGAAAATAAACACGTTTTGTATTAACATGTTATTCATATGGGGCTTTTAAGTGAGCGCATGAAGCCCTTAAAACAGGCTTTAAAACATACAATGGAAGACTCAAAATACATCACTATATCATCTGGACAATGAATAAGACATCAGCAGTATGCCTCTGGGCCTATGTGCACTCCTAGATGAATCTCCATCCAGCATGCACCTTTTCAAGCATTCCCCCCTCAGATATTTAGCCCCTGAAACTCCAAAATAAATTTCAATGCTGCCAGGGTAGATCACTAGGCATTCTTTAATCTATTTGATCACGTGTTCTACTTATGGGAGATCTGGTCTTCTATCATACTATCTCTAGGATCCTCCTGCTCCAAATGTCACTTTCTATCCCTCCCGCAAGGAGTAGTGTTCAGAGGCATGTTGGTAATTCCCGGGGTCCTACTCTCTTCCCTGTTGTCCTGTCTACATTACACATGGCTCTAGGTCTTGCTGTGAGATAAAGGACCTGCAGCCAATACACGTGCACACCAGTCTTGGAACTGGGTAACAAGGCTCCTCTCTTAAGGAGCTGATTGTTGGCCTAGATATACCACCTACTGCTTTGGCTCTGAGCTCTAGTGCTTGTCTGTGAAAGAAGGAGGAAGGTCAGAATGATGAGGAACCAGCAACTTTCTCAAAATTTAAGTTTTGCAAAAACTATGACAAAACAAATCAAATTTCGACAAAGCCAAGCGGCTGGCTGCAAAAAATTTGACTTTGGCAGTGCTTGTTATATATGCTCTGCATTAGATAGTCAAGTTTGCAATTGTGTTTGGATGGAGGAGTGAGTGGACATGAGGATGAAACTATGGCTGGAAGTCTGGGTGCATAAATAAGTCCATGGATATGAGAGTCAGATTGAGACCATGAATGGATTAGTGGGTTTTTGAATATATAGATGGACGACTGCATGAATTGGTGAGTATATGGACAGATGGGGTGAGCACATAGATTTATGACTGCATTGATAGGTTATTTGGCTACTTCATAAGTAATTCATTACTTTATGCACCCAATCAATAATTCCTCCAGCTTCCCACATCCATGCACTCACCATTCCAAACAAACAGACACAAACCTGTTAATTAGTGAAGAAGAATGATCAACTATATAAAGCCATAACCTACTGGGTTTACCAATGCTTGGCCTTGTCCATGTAGTCTATCCTCAAATGTTAAGATGCCAAATGCATGAATAGGTATCTGGAAATGTGCATTAAAAAAATGAAATAGAAACATTTTCATCTTATTCGCTAACATAGAGGTGTTTGGAGGATTTTCTGCCTCTTTATTGTCCCATCCCTTCATTACACAGGGATGTGCTGCAATTGCATACACAATGATTACTTTCACCTGTGACGTGTCCTACTCATATGCGCCTGGGTGCTCAATATTACAGTGCATCCAGTAAAAGGACAGGAGAGCACTTCATTTTTACCCCTTTACAAATGATTGACTGACACTGACCCTTTAGGAGCCATTATTTCATCCATGTGTTATCAGTGTCTGCAGTCAACTGCAGCAGCCGTCAATGAAATGCAGCTTAGCGCCACGCCTTGATGATGCCTTTCAGCCAGTAGGACCATTGAGGATTCCTAAGGTAGTTGTATACACATCTTATAAATCTTCAGGGGTATTGACATAGACTGAGTAAGCTCTAGCCTTGAGACCATCATGTATTTCCTGCCATTTATTGTTTAATAGATCAGCTAATATGTGTCTGGTCCCCTATTTGCAGGTAGGCCTAAGGGTGCAACACATGAACTGCAAAGAAATGGCATCCTGCTGCGGTTTAGGAAAAAGCTGAAGACGGTGCTCTTTGAGGAGGCGTGGGGACTTCTGTGATTTGGCATTTGTACCCACTGATGTTGTGTATCCGCTGACAGCGCTTAGATACCCCTGGGTGATATAGCGCTCTATAAGCTTATAATAACATAACATAACATAACATCCTAGTGGATGTCTCCAACATAACTCCCCCTCTCACTGACTCATCATTTCAGAACATTCAAGCCTATGCAGGCTTGAAGCATGACTATCCATCCATCTAGTCACCACATGACCAATCAGGCCAATCATATACTTCTGTATAGACCCTGGAAGTTGGGGCCTGACCATATCTGCCATCGTATTGCTACAGAAAACCTAAAGCATTCCCTCCCGCTGCCATATCAGAAGTGCCACCGATAGGATCCAACAGAAACATGCACTCAGAACACAATTACCTTCTTAATAAAAATAATTAATTCTGTTATTAGTCACCACACTCACCTTTCTAATCATTACCTGTTGAGGTACTCCATACATATACAACACTTCCTCCTCAAGCTTCCCTTATCAAATTGTCTTTCCTACTCCATCTTGATCGTTCTTGCACAGCCCATATTTGCACAGTTAAAAATCAATGGTCTCCATCAGTGAAACAATAAAATCAACTCACCGTCCACAAGATGTGGGCCTGGGCCACCAACAGCTCCACCCCACCAGCCATGCCCTAAGAAGATCCTCCTTACCTTTAAGTGCAGGTAGCATCTCCTGCATAAAACCCCTTTCTCCACAGGGATGAAGGTGGAGATTACTTTCCTATGTACATGCTTTGTCATTCCCTCTCAACATTATTCAAGGCATCGGTTCTGACCACCACGGGCAAGGCTCCTGAAGACCTAGTTTATACCAGTGTTATTATCTATAGAGGGCACGTAAGACATGACCTCATTCGCTGATTTCCTAGTTAACAGGGCTTCAATATCGCCTCTTTCTCTGATTTTTCAACTTCTGGATTGGATCTCCCAGAAAGCTACTCAGCATCTGGTTTATGAAACACCATTTTGCATCATAAATTCCACCACTTTTTCTCCACATCTACAAAGTCACTAATTGGCCTTTGATTCTGGACAAAACGTTGGCTATGCTACTAACTCTATCCCCTTAACATGGATAGATCACTTCCACATACTGCTTTTTTAAAACCACCACTACTAGTAAAACACATAACACCAAAGCAAGGGATCAAGGAAAAAAACGCATTCAGGCTGAAGGACAAACTTTTCTTCATAGACTTTTAAGACTCTTTTAAAAGCATATCTTCGGAATGAAATGAAAATAGGTGCTTATAAAGCGCCCTGCTACTCACACAGTGTCCCGGCGCTGAAAGACCACTGAAAAACAGGAAACTAGCTCAAAGGCCAGGCCAAGCGGAGAGGAGAATAATTGCTGGAAAAGCCAGGTTTTTAGCTGTTTCCTAAAAAGTGACCAGATCCTGGACCTGCCTAAGATGGAGAGGGAGACAGTTCCATGAGCGGGCGGCCAGCACTTTAAATGAGCGACCATCCACCCGGGAGCTGGCAAACTTGGGGGTAAGCATCAGAGATTTCCCTGTGGACCTCAAGGCTCGTTGCGGCGCGTAATGTTGGACCTGAGATACACTGCGCCTGTGCCATGGAGAGCCCGAAAAGCCAGGACCAGCGCTTTAAACTGGATCCTCTTCCATACCGTAAGCCAGTGCAAAGCCTTCAGATGGATTGTCATGTGTGCTCTGAGACTCACCATGAGAATGGCTCTTGCCGCCGCATTCTGAGCCACCTGCAAATGATTCAGTAAGTACTGAGGTAGGCCCAGGTACAAGATGTTAATGTAATCTAGTATAGATATACTTAAGGCTTGGACTACAGTCTTCTGATACTCGACCAGTAGCAGGGGAAGGACATTTTTCAACATGTTTAGCATGCCAAAACACGTGCCATCAACGGTCTGGATTTGGGCTTTTATTGTTAGGGTGACATCTAGCTTAACCTCTAAGTTCTTCACAATATTGACTGGAGCTGTGGGAGGGGACACATCCCGAGGCCACCATTGATGCCAAGATTTTGCAGGGCGGACAACCCAAAAATATAATTTCCGATTTTTCAGGGTTGCACTTCAATTGGTTAAGCGGTAACCACAAGAATACCTCAATCAGACAGGTGTTAATCTCCTTTTCTCTGAAATCAGAACCTTTCTCACACGAAAACAGCAGTTGTGTATCATCGGCGTATGATACTATCTTAGTGCCGTGGGACTATGCTAGAAGTGCAAGAGGAGCCATATAAATATTAAACAGTGACGGGATCAGGATAGACCCCTGCGGGACCCCCACCTTCATAGGTGGAATGGGGGCGGAAAAGGGGGGGGATCAAATTTCCGGCCAGCGGTCGTTCAAAAAGGAGGCAAACCACTAGAGACCTGTGACCCCAAAGCCGCATTTCAACAGGCTTTGCAAGAGGCGGTCATGGGGCACGGTATCGAAAGCCGTGGAAAGGTCTAAAAGTATCAGCACTGCACTTCCTCCTTTATCTAGTTGCTCTTTGATGGTTTCAGAGACTTCCAATAAGGCTGTTTCGGTGCTAAGATGGGCTCGGAATCTTGACTGACTATCATGGAGTACATGATTGACTTCCACGTATTCTGTCAGTTGTTGATTAACATACTTTACTAAGACTTTGGAGATGAAAGGCAGCAGTGATATAGGCCTATAATTAGAGGCTATTATTGGAGCTGTAAAGGGTTTCTTCAATAGGGGAATCATTTTGGCCTTTTTCCAGCGACTTGGGACCTCTCCCTTTTGAATTCAAAACCAGATTGACAGCTGGATTTAAGGTCCCTGCAATAACCAACAGTATTTTAGCTGGGCAGGGGTCCGAAGGGGAACCCGACTTCAATGAGTTCATTATCTCGAGGGATTTCTCCAAGGAAATAGGCAGAAATTGAGTAAAAGAGGATCTGTTTCAAGAGCTGGCCAAACATAGGGGCCTCGCACCGTCTTCCTTAACAGAAGATGAGGTCATAAAAAACTTTTGAACAGTAGTGATTTTAGCGTAGAAGGAGTCGGCAATATGATTAACCCAAGCAAGTGGGGAGTAAATGAGATTCCCACCGCGCTCTGGGAATAAAAGTCATTAACAATTATAAAGATTTCCTTACTCTTATTACTCGCTACCTTCATTTTAGAAGAGAAGTAGTGTTTTCTTTTCCTCACGGATTATGTTATAGGGGGCTTTCAGAGCTTGTTTATATCTAGCTTTGTCCTCCAGGTTGATCTTGATCCACCACACTCTCTCCAATCGTTAACAGACACTTCTGCTTTTCCTAAGTGTTTCAGTAAACCAGGGAGCAGAGGCGCTGTTAGATTTGGCCACACGGGTGGTGAGGGGAGCCTGCTCAAGAGCCCTCTAGCCAGTTTTCCAGGCTGAGAGCATCTGTCTCGAGGTCGCCACTAAAAGAAATAGCATGGTGACTCAATGCTGCCCTCATGGCCTTTGGTGTAATCTGGGAGAATGGTCTGAAATTATAAGGGCGGGGTGTGCCGTGAACTTGGGAGAGGGATAAGTCCTGCAGAACTCTAAAACCTAAAAGGAAATGATCAGACCACACCAGTGGAAGTGGGTTAGCTGTTCTGATGTTGGAGAATATTTGATCTAAAATATCTCCCTTATCATTGGTGGAAAGGTGAACATAGGGGACCAGATTAAAAATCTCCAAGGAATCCAGCAATTTCATGGACTCAGGTTCGGCCAGGTTATCCATGTGGATATTGAAATCTCCCAACACCACGCAATGCTTGTGTTTGGTGGGAACAGGAGAAACTACTTGGCTAAGTGACTCTGTGAACTTACCAGCAGGGCCAGGAGGTCTATAAATAAGTACCCCTACTATGGCCTGATGCGCGGAAGTGGTAAAAAGAAAGCTGAGGCTTTCCGCTCCCTGTACATCCTCGATAGGGAGAATAGAGCACGAAGATTGTTTTTGGAAAATTATAGCGATTCCTCCCCCTCTGCCCTCTGGCTGATCCTTCTTTATAATCAGATAGCCTGGCAGGATAGCACTAGCAATAGTGGGGTTGGAACCCTCATTGAACAAGGTCTCTTTTGCAAACATTAAGTCAGGGTTAGTGTCGAGCAGAGGGTCGTACAATTGTAGCTCGTGTTTTTTTAGAGGCTGGGTGTTCAACAGATAGGCCTTAAGGTGGCCGCCCTCCTGTGGATATGCATCCTGGGGGGTGCCCCCGGCCTGCCATGTTGCACTTTCCCCATTGAGCTCCCTTATCGGAAGATCGGCCTCCCATTTGCACATATTACAGTCAAGCGGCTTAGCCCCAGGATTCAGGGCCTTAGGAAAGCAGCGACTTACCAGCTTACCAATGCCAAGCAGCTCAGCCTGACTGTAATGACCAGGACCGCTAGGAGAGCGGGGGAGACCGGCAGCATTTCCGGCCCCAGCTACCTCCGGGATGCTGAAGGGCACAGGTAGGCTTGCCTTAGGTGCGCCCGCTGCACGCGGTCGCGCAGTGTCCCTCCTTAAGTAACCCAGGGTTGTTGACTAGAATGCTAACTTTTGTTGACTAGAACGCTAACTTCCCTAAAATGGCGGTTCTAGTCTTTACACCGAGTCACCAGTTCAGAGTTTGATTCCCTCTCCCACCACCATGTCCAGTCCCTTCAACCTTGAACTTACCAACCTCAGTTAGTACTCCACAATTAGAGCATGCTATCTTCTTCCTAACCATGAATCATTGACTCCGAGCCAGTTCCAGCTCCGAGCCAGTTCCAGCCACTCCGAGCCAGTTCCAGCCTCACAAAATACCCACACCTCTGTATAGACAAAAAATGGCCTGGTCCAGTTCTATATCCAATCACTGCTACATCTCAATTAAGCTCATCTGTTGAGTGTGTGGAGTGCAGGGTTGACATGATTTGCAACTGGTTGGTGCTTTGAGTGACTAGGCGGAGAACATGTGCACCCATCACTGGCACAAAAAGTCATTGCTGGTGCTATGTGAATGTAACAAGTTGCCTCCATAGGACTTTGGCTGACCAGAGGTTTTCACACTAAGGTAGAAAAAGACAGAAATGAGTGTGAAAGGAGAGAAAAAGTAGGCATAAAATTGGTCAGAAACAGGTAAACTGGAATTAATTCGCCTGGTTTGAGTGCAACGAATAACATGTGCAATGCAACCAAGACTACCTGTAACACCCTGCAATATGTGAACAACAACAGATTGATTGCACTGCCTACAGGGAGGTGGCACATCTTATATATACACAAGCTAAACCATGCACAAAAATTTACATTCAATATGTACATGAGATACTTATGTATATATATTTTGCTGTCAGTGACTGCAGCCTGGTCAAACAAATACACTCTTTCTGGCTTCTGCCCCAAATCTGCCATACCCCAGTGTTCGTTCTGTCAAAGTGGAGGCCATTAGCATGTTCAGTAACCTTTGTGGTGCCTAAAGTACATGAATGAATGAAATTCGACTTTCTCAGCATGTCCTGGGGTTGGTCTTACAGTAATATAGCAGAAGCGTTATGCGTCATCCCAGATTTATGCAGGGTAGGGGGCACTGAGACAATCTTCTCTGGAAACCTGTTCAATGAACTTGAATATGATTTATTATTGTCTACCTTTTCAACTCTTGCTTTATTATGTATTTATAATATTGGTATTGATACAGTGAGTAAGTGGTTTGAAAGCCTGAGCTACAACACGTGGTGACCTGTGGGCCACATATTCTGCTCCCCAAAAGGGTCCCTTAGCTGGCCATTACCAGGAGGGTAACATGAGTAGCATTCAATTGGGTGATAGTAATTGTCTACAGCTCTTAGAAACTGCAGATTTGTTGTGTAAGGTGTGATACAAAAACAAATTATAATATAAGTAAACAAGTTACTATAAAGGAGAAGGAAACTTTACTTCCTTGTAATCCTACTTATCATTCATGGTACTCTTCACCACGTTCATGTGCCACACTCCTTCTTCCTTGGGAAACCATCAGAGTGAAATCAAGTGGCGAATACTCTGTAAGATCTAAAAACCAATAAAGTTTCCAAATAAACAGTGAGACACATGCATAGCTGTGCTGTCTGAGTTTGGAAGGTTAGCCAGTGACTGTAAGGGCATTGTGCAGTTTCTTCTGCTTTGTACAGTTGTGCTGCTTTCATGCCTACTTTCTTTCATTGTTCTGCTTTACAAAAATCGTAGTTTTAGTGGCTGCTTCTGTCATTTGTAATGTTTATTTTGGCTAGAATTTTTTATAGAAAAAAGAGAGAAAAATGTCTCTCTGTAGGTATGTATGTGGTATTTATATTTCGGAAACCTAGCCAAAAGGCAGATTAGTGCTGTACAGGGTTCGAGGCACAGATGCAGTCAGCAAACGAATGAAGAGGTAGCTGCGTTCTTGGATAATAAATTAACTGTTACTGCATCCTGGTGTAGTGTTCTTCAGTGAGGTTAATCTCAAGCTTTCCTAAATTTGCGCATGATCAGGTGGTGCTCATATATACAAGGATGTTGTTCCAGATCCTGGGTACATATATGGAGAAGTCCTGTTGCCTTGGTCTTTGTGTTTTTACACCTCTTTACCTCCAGACTGATGATGTCCTGATGGTGTCCTGAAGGTGGGTGTGACAAGAGCCCTTAGAAATGCTTAGCTTGTCAGTCAGGTAGCAGAGGTGCTGTTCATGATGACTTTGTAAATGAATCACAAAGTTGTGAATAGGGTTGGGCTGAATTTGCATAGTTGCCCTAAACAAATTATCGTGAAATTGCTCTAAATCTCCGCAAGCACGCGTAACTTTCGCGAAGGCGCGGAGATTGTTTTTCCTGCTCGTTTGGGATGTGTTTTTTCGTGCTCGCGGGGAAATATATCTCTAACTTGCCCATGCGGTCGCTAATGGGCGCGGCCATCTTGCTCACAATGTTTATTTCCTGTTCTGGGTTGAATGATGTGTTCGCGATCATAAACTCTCATGGGATAGCATGACCGGCTACCAACAATCCAACATCTTGTGGCACACGCGAACGGATAGGAAAACTCTTTGGCAAATGCAGGGATCTAGTAAGTCGCTACCACGCGCGTGAGTACACATTTTTGAAGCACAAACAAGAAAAAACTTCCGCTACGCAGCAAATCGCGGAAGTTTCGACATATCCGCGTTCTCCGTGAAAATGCCCAAACTTCACAACTTCAGCAAGCGGAACGGAATTTTCCGCCCAGGCCTAGTTGTGAAGAAACTTTTACGTGACAAGGCAAACCAGTGCAGTCCCATTAGGAGTGGGGGTATGTGTCCTATTTCTTTAAGTCCTGCATGGGACATGCTGTGGCATATAGGATGACCTGTGAAATTAAACAGGGATCCCCTGAATGAAATCAATTTCCTGGGTCAGGGCAAAGCAGTTTATGGCAAAGGTAAATACCCAGGCAAAAACAATGTAAATATCTGGCAAGAATACAATACTACAAAATAAACACAAGAAGAGAGATAAACAAACAAAGTACTATGATGACATATAAAATTTAATTACATTGGTAAAAATTGATATAAACATGTTCAATCATACAGAAGAAATATACTTAAAATACAATAAAAGAGAGTTAAATGTTCAATATTAGTATCTAGTGTTCAAGGGAAGGTTAGAACTTTGATAGTTCCCAGAACCGATTGTAGGAGCTGATGTCTGTCAACGCGTTTCGACACATGCAATGTGTCTTCATCAGGACAATTTCAGCATAGTTCCCTAAAAACTTAGGACAAAGGAATTATTGATCATTTGGAATTCAAGTTCATGGATTTCGATATTACCTACTATCACTTTTCGTACGCCTTACAAAAATTCACTAATTCAGAAGGTATACTGATTGTGTAAGATATCTTCATATGTGGGCATACTGCTGCCTTGCTGGCTTTATGTCATCAAACGGCGTATGTCTCGTTTTCGAATACGGAAACCTTCATTAGTGATGTAGACTCATCTTGGTTAAAACATTCTTGCAAAATTGTAATTTACTCGATGATGGTACGGTACAACTTTCGAAAGAAGGCGGTCACATAGATGCAGATCAGGCGGCAGGGATCATAGGTTTGCTGTTCTATTAACGGTGCGATAGTCAGATCCGCTGTCCGTTCACGTTAAACTATCCTGTTCGATTGGAAAGACCGCAGAGCTCTACAGCATCGACGTACGTTCAATAGAAACGTAAGTGGGCTTGTTTCGAAGTTGTAAACCGGCGTCGTCAATGGCGTCGAATGAATCGGGTAAGAGAAAGAGAAACTGATTAAAGCTCATTTCTTTTTGTATGAGGTGCACTAATGAAACTCTTTCTCTTACCCGATTCACTCGACGCCATTGACGACGCCGGTTTACAACTTCGAAACAAGCCCACTTACGTTTCCATTGAACGTACGTCAATGCTGTAGAGCTCTGCGGTCTTTCCAATCGAACAGGATAGTTTAACGTGAACGGACAGCAGATCTGACTATCGCACCGTTAATAGAACAGCAAACCTATGATCCCTGCCGCCTGATCTGCATCTATGTGACCGCCTTCTTTCGAAAGTTGTACCGTACCTTCATCGAGTAAATTACAATTTTGCAAGAATGTTTTAACCAAGATGAGTCTCCATCACTAATGAAGGTTTACGTATTCGAAAACGAGACATACGCCGTTTGATGATATAAAGCCAGCAAGGCAGCAGTATGCCCACATATGAAGATATCTTACACAATCAGTATACCTTCTGAGTTAGTGAATTTTTGTAAGGCGCACGAAAAGTGATAGTAGGTAATATCGAAATCCATGAACTTGAATTCCAAATGATCAATAATTCCTTTGTCCTAAGTTTTTAGGGAACTATGCTGAAATTGTCCTGATGAAGACACATTGCATGTGTCGAAACGCGTTGACAGACATCAGCTCCTACAATCGGTTCTGGGAGCTATCAAAGTTCTAACCTTCCCTTGAACACTAGATACTAATATTGAACATTTAACTCTCTTTTATTGTATTTTAACTATATTTCTTCTGTATGATTGAACATGTTTATATCAATTTTTATCAATGTAATTAAATTTTATATGTCATCATAGTACTTTGTTTGTTTATCTCTCTTCTTGTGTTTATTTTGTAGTATTGTATTCTTGCTAGATATTTACATTGTTTTTGCCTGGGTATTTACCTTTGCCATAAATATAGGATGACCTTACAGGAAAAAGTATTGATTGTGTGAGGCCATGGAGCTAGCCATTACCACCACCCAGAGTAAATGGGCTTCAACAGCAGTTCTGAAGTCACTTTCAGTAAGAAATGGTTTCACTTTCTTTAGTAAAGAGCTGGTACCAGGCAGTCTTTGATTTATTTGGCAATTTCTTCCTTGTGAGTGAGGTTGGTGAGGAAGTTGGTGTCTGGTGAAAGTTAGCGTTAGAAGCCATCAAGGTTCATACCATAAAGCCAACTCATCAACACCGAATTACAAACTTTCCTAGGCATATTATATATGCAAGAAATATACACATATGGTATATGTATCTATAATATGTACTCGTATATATCATATGTGCTCGTATACATACCACACAATCATGTTTATGCATTTGATTCCCACTATGTAACAGTGATTGTTTGAGGCAATATAAGAAGATATGTTTACAAAAAAGTATAGAATGTTTGTGATGATGTAAAGAGTGACACTAATCTAGTTTTCCATTCAGGTTTGTGAGCATGTTATGTTTTTAGAGCTCAGGAGCTGCGTCTTGTCTGCCTGAAAAGCAATGGAAAAAAAAATCTAATTGTGTCACCCACAGACACGTGAAATAACTTTTAAAAGTAATTTTTAGGTCTCGCAAGCTAGAACTATTGTTACCGTGATGCTTCCCAAGGGAGACAGACTGGGGCACGCGCAGATTGTGGTCTGTGGACGCGCACGTCCAGCCAAGCAAACATCGCCTGTCCCGCTTTCGCTGGCAAGCCAGCGTAGAGTTTCACTTCGCACTCGGTCTGCTTGTTGACTCCTTTAACCCATTAAGTGTTCTGTTTATTTGGGAGCAGCAATATTAGCGGGAGGCTCCTCCTCACCTGGAAATCGCACCAACTCAGCGCTCCCTCCCGCAGAAACCAGTGCCTCTACCAGCCGGCGGCATTGGGTGCTCTTACCAGCACGGTCCACGCCTTCCAGCACAATAAGTGCACCTCGGCCGCATACTCCTGCCATTACAACCCTGAGCGTCCGCCACAGAAATAAAAACAGTGACACCAACACGTGACCTCAGTGGACCAGAAGAAGGTTCATGCACAGAACGCGGGGTAAGGGTGGAACGCAGTGGTCGCTGCTTTACGAAATGACCAACTTGTGCGACTTCCCTTCTCCCCGAGATCCCACCTCTTTCCATGGGCGTGCGCTCAACCTCATAGACTCCTTCCCTTTGGGCAGACCTACGATCAGGTTCATAAGAAGGTAAGCAAAACGGCTGATGATCATTGCCCCTTAAAATTGCGTGTCAAGGTAGATCTGTAACTCCACCGTTAGCATGCATTACAGTTTTGCTACGGCCATAGTTCTATGAAGATTGCCGTATTTGGTATAATCGCCCTGCTTCAAGTATTGCACTTTGAAACGTGCTCCAGGGACGCAACTAGACCCGAACTTTGTTGCGTGCTAAGACTCACAGGCAGGGCCGGCTCGAGCGCTGGTGGCGGGTAGTACGAGTCTTTTTTGGCGTTCTCCTCCTTCATATCCTCCTTCTTCTTTAATTCCCTCATTACCACTCTCCAACAGTGCGCCTCATCTCTCCATAACCTCTCTCTGATGTACTTCTTTTTTTTGTAGTATCATAGTGCACTCACAGTCACTCAGTTATGTGGTCTGCATGGTACCCGTTCTTTGAAGCAGGCACATTATCCCACCGTGCTACTTTACGATGAGCCAAATGGTTAACAGACAGACTTCTGAACTCCCACTAGTAAGAACATTAATCACCAGAGTTATCTTGGTATTTTCATTGTTGCTTGAAAACTACCTTATGCACAAAAAAGTTAAACGCGAGAGGCACATGGAACCGACAGGCCAGGAGGGGGGTGGGGTTATTTTACAAATGGGATTGTTTGGAATTATGTTGATATCTCAGTGATTTTTGCACCTTGTATCTCCATGTTATTAAGACAATAATGATGTTATTCATGCCTTCCTGCTTATGTACGCATACACTCGGAAATGTGAATAGATAACATATGTAACAGTGTGGAAATAGAGAATACCACAATGTACTGGATATGATAACTCGGAGCTACTATGTGGTGTTCAATAAAGTTTGTTAAAAAAATGCACAAGGAAATTCATAGGCTTTTAAACCAAAAAATATGTAAACACAGCTCCCCGACCAAAATCAACTTTAGGAGCAGCTGCACCAGTCGCACCGCCCTAAAGCCTGTCCTGCTCCCCAGCAGTGGTCAGGAAAAGCATTCCCAGAAATAGGGTGCGAGCTGACCTCATACCCATCATATGAGAAAGTGGTTTGACGTGATCCTTCACCCACATTCCAGCAAGCAAAACGAGTTAACAGATTTCTTGTAAAGGATTTAAGGGAGAATAGACCTCCCCTGAGAATTTTTTGAAACTTTTGGGATCAAATTTGCTAAAGCACCTCAGATCCTTATGGGCATTCATGAATTATTGCAGTACTTTCATGGTGCACCTGGGAAGCCTGGCCTTTCCTAGGAGTAGAACTCGTTTTTTTCAAATGTATTAAGTCAGTAATTACTTCCACTATACCAGGTCACCATTTTTAGGTCTCAGCCTATTCTATCCCGAAGGGATAAATAGGACGAGAGTAATGTGGTTAAAACAAACTCTCTGACCAATCGAATTCCAGACGTATTTCCTACAATGCATGTTGTTTACTGGACCATGAAGCTTCCCCAGGCGCGTGCTTGGCCTGGCACACCACCATCAAAGGCTTCTGCTCCCCCTCACTCACACCCCATCTCCATATGCTCCTTTCCTCCCTCCCACTCGCTGGCTCCCCGGCCCCCCCCACCAGGCTCTTGAAGCGTGACGCTTCACCAGAGCTTCCCTCCCACTCGCTCACTCCCCTTCTCCTCCGGCCGCCACCCCAGCTTTTTTCCTCAACTTAAAGCTCTGCATCTCACCGATGCTGCAAACGGAAAGATTAGGATCTTTACAACAAGCCTGATTCTCACTCAATTAGCTCGTCCTGGTTTTCTTTCCCAGCACTGAAACATGTTAGTGTTTCACACTATAGCAGACTTTCAGGCTGCTTTTTTTCCGCAGATTTTTTTTAATATCTAACAGAATAGGATACACTAAAATAGTCTCGACCTTTTTTCTTTTTGACACACACATCATTCACGTTACATTTTTATTTAATTAGCTTTCGTCCAGGAGGGATGTTGTTGAACACCTATCTTTTGCAAAAAAAATGGGCCTGGTAAGTTTTAACTTATTTTCTAAAGTTACCAACCGTAATATAATGCCTCGCAGAGACATGGTGATGCCACTGTGAAATCACTGCCAGTGCTGCCCCCCCAGCTGCATGCACCTTGCTCAACATAGAGCCCAGCCAGAAATTTACAAGTAAAGGCTTCTTCTACAGACGTATTTTTAGAATTTTAAGTGATCTCTGCCCTCCCCCCATTCTCAGTGCTTTAAGAGGGATCAAAAAGGTGGGGCTGGGTGTCCAAAGGGGGCATGGCTAAAAAAAGCATAGCGAGAATTATTTTCCAAAAAGCTTTAAAAATTTTAGCCAAAATCCTGTTCTTGAGACAGAGCGCCCCGTGATCATGATTTAGTACCGGAGTTTTCTTTAATTGCATCAGATATATCGCACAACATAGGCATGCACCTAACACAAGCCAGATCTATTGACTTTACCAATGCTTACTGTCAGTATCATAGAATGAGTAGCACCAGTCACAACATTGTGAATAACAAGAATAGAAGATGTTTCAGTTGCACTGAATTTTACAGTTCTGTGGAAGTCAGAGGCAAATTAGGAGTTAAACATTCACTCCAGTTCTTCCTTCTTTCCATGCATTCTCTCTTTCTGTTGCATCCATATTTTGCTGAAATGCGCCACTGCATATTTTACACATCAGCTCCCCTGTCAGCACGATCTGGTCACTCGGACCTTTTTCAGACTCTTACCTGTGTCACCCCTTCACTATGCCCTTGTACACACACAAAGACTAACAACACGTGCAACAGACTCGCGCTGTGTCACACAATCGAACATCGCTCTGAGAGGCCAATAATTGCATGAGCATGCAATCGGCATCCCTTCATGAAACACGCCTTGCTTAATGGGGGCCTTTGATGAACACCCACTCATGACCTGACATCATCTAGACATCTAGAGGTTCAGTTCAGTTCATGTTCTGTGGAAGAGTCATGCGTAGCATGAAAAATCTACAGAAACAAGACATCTGTAAATTGTAAACAAACTGAATGACTGCAAGATGAAGTAAATAATGTGAAATGGAAAGAGGGACTTACTTACCCGATGACATGGGTTGCCTTAAGGGTCGTGAATGTATTGAGAAACGACCCGTGTTCGGGAGTGTACTATTAATGGCGCGTTTTGCTGTGAAGTTCAATCAGTGTGGGCAAAGACGTTTTAAGTCTAAGATGCACACAGCCACGAAAAGACTCTGAAATATTGAAACTGGTGCATATCAAGCAACTAACAGGTACTTAAGTAGCCAGCTGACGCACTTTTTAATTCAACATTCAATGCTCTTTTTCAAACGCTGAGTTGTCTAAGCAAAACAATATTGTAATGGTTCAACAAAAATACAATTTTTTTTCTTTTATTAATCTAATAGTAGCAGATTCGAGATGTGACTATATTTTTTTTACGAATTGAGTACTTATTAGCACAATGTAGAATTGCGTAACGCAGAACAATTATGTGAAATTGTATATCATACACCGGAAATTTAGAGTCATTAAAACACTTCATGCAAACGGTCAGTCTGATAAATAAATCATTTCACTGAGCAATGGATTGTTGTAATTCGATAACAGAAGGAACAACAGCTGAGAGTAGGATAAACAAACTCTCCCTACACCCCTCTCTCTCTCTCTACACCACTCTACTCTACACCCCTCTCTCTCTACACCCCTCTCTCTCTACACCCCTCTCTCTCTACACCCCTCTCTTTCTACACCCCTCTCTCTCCACACCCCTCTCTCTCCACACCTCTCTCGCTCTACACATCCTTCTCTCGCTCTACACACCCCTCCCTCTCTCTACGCCACTCTCTTCACCCTTCTCTTTCTACACCCCTCTCCACCCCTCTCTCTACACCCCTCTCTCTACACCCCTCTCTCTACACCCCCCCCTCTACACACCCCTCTCTCTACACACCCCTCTCTCTCTACACACCCCTCTCTCTCTACACCCCTCTCTCTCTCCACCCCTCTCTCTCTCTACACCCCTCTCTCTCTACACCCCCCTCTATACACCCCCCTCTCTATACCCCCCTCTACACCCCTCTCTCTCTCTCTACAACCCTCTCTCTCTACACCCATCTCTCTCTACACCCCTCTCTCTCTACACCCCTCTCTCTCTACACCCTTCTCTCTCTACCCCCCTCTCTACACCTCTCTCTCTCTACACCCCCTCTCTCCACACCCCTCTCACTCTACACACCCCTCTCTCTCTTTACACTTCTTTCTACACCCCTCTCTTTCTACACCCCTCTCTTTCTACACCCCTCTCTCCCTACACCCCTCTCTCCCTACACCCCTCTCTCTCAACACCTCTCTCGCTCTACACACCCCTCTCTCTCTCTCTACACCACTCTCTACACCCCCTCTCTCTATGCCCCTCTCTTTCTACACCCCTCTCTTTCTATACCCCTCTCTCTACACCTCTCTCTCTACACACCCCTCTCTTTACACACCCCTCTCGCTCTACACCCCCTCTCTCTACACCCCTCTCTCTCTTCAGCCCTCTCTCTACACCCCTCTCTCTCTGTCTACAACCCTCTCTCTCTACAACCCTCCCTCTCTACACCCCCCTCTGTCTACACCCCTCTCTCTACACACCCCTGTCTCTCTACACACCCCTCTCTCTCTACACATCTCTCTCTCTCTACACCCCTCTCTCTCTACACACCCCTCTCTCTCTACACCCCCTCTCTCTCTACACACCTTTCTCTCTCTACACCCCTCTCTCTCTACAACCCTTTCTCTCTACACCCCTCTCTCTATACGCCCCTCTCTAAACACCCCTCTCTCTACACCCCTCTCTCTCTACACCCCTCTCTCTCTACACCCCTCTCTCTCTACACCTCTCTCTCTCTACACACACCTCTCTCTCTACACCCCTCTCTTTACACCTCTATCTATCGCCCTCACTCTATGTTATGTTATGTTATGTTATGTTATGTTATGTTATGGGAATTTGTAAAGCGCACAGCTGCCCCAGCAAAGGGGCGTCCCGGCGCTGATCCTGAGCAAAACACAATAGAGAACAGAAGGACATCCGGATTTTAAGGGAATAAATGAGTTTTAATGGCTTTCCTAAATTGGTACAGCTCATTTATTTTTTGAATATGGCCTGGTAGAGTGTTCCATAGCTTCGCTGCTAGGAACCGGAAGGAGCGTCCACCGGCTCTGCTTCGCTTGAACCGGGGGATCTCAACCAGATTCTGGCCAGCTGAGCGTAGGGCCCATGTGGGCACATACATCTTCAGCAAAGGTTTTAGCATTTTAGGGGTTGACTGTTTTAAAATGTTAAAAGAGATACTTAAAACCTTAAACTGTATTCGCTGGGCTACTGGAAGCCAGTGGAGTTTGCGAATGGTTTTGGAGGTAGAGCTGAAACGAGGCAGGCCTATTAAAGCTCTTTCAGCCGCATTCTGAATGCGTTGCAGACGGGCAGTTTCTGCTTTATTAGTACCAAGAAGCAGAGAGGAAGCATAGTCCAATCTGGACAGCACCGTAGATTGAACAATAACTTGTCTGGGATCTGGGTCGAAAAATGTCAAAACTGCTTTTAAACTACGTAGTATGCCGAAGCACGTAGCGGCAACTTTTTTTGTTTGGGTAATAAAACTTAGTGCTGGATCTAACCAGATTCCCAGGTTCTTTACTTCTGGCTTAGGTGCAGGAGCTTTTCCCAAATTAGAAGGCCACCAGTGGTCTCCCCAAAGTTCCGGGTTTCTGCCCACCAATAGCACCTCCGTCTTGGCGGCCTTAAGTTGTAGACAGTTGGCTGTTAGCCACTCTGCTACAGCAGCCAGGCCTGAGTTAAATTTGAGATGATCCATAGAATTTCCTTCCGATAGAGCGACCACTAGCTGCGTGTCGTCAGCGTACGACACGATGTTAAGGTCCCACGCTTTGGCGACAGCAGCTAATGGCTGGACGTACAAATTGAACAGGGTGGGGCTCAATGCCGAGCCCTGAGGAACTCCCTGCTCAATAGAGTACGCCTTAGAGAGGAAGGGAGGAGTAGAAACACAAAATGATCTGTTGGTCAGGAAAGACCTGAACCAAGCAAGAGCCACATCAGTGATCCCTGCCTCTTCAAGCCGGCGGAGCAGGATCTGGTGGGAGACAGTGTCAAACGCGGCACTGAGGTCCAGTAGGATCAGTGCCGCCGTTTGGCCCTGGTCAAGAGAGGCCCGAAGATGCTCTGTCGTAGCCAGGAGCACCGTCTCCGTGCTATGACCCGCGCGAAATCCGTGCTGAGTATCATCCAGAGTGTCATTGGAGTTTAAAACATTAGTAAGGATGGAATTTACATGGGCCTCCGCGATCTTAGTGGCCCAGGGAAGCAACGATATGGGTCTAAAATTCTCAGGCTTCTGAGGGTCTAAGGTAGGCTTTTTTAGTATATATCTATCTATTGCCCTCACTCTATCTGTCTATCTATCTATCTCCCTTACTCTATCTGTCTATCTATCGCACTCTTATCAATCGCCCTCACTCTATCTATCTATCTATCTATCTATCTATCTATCTATCTATCTATCTATCTATCTATCTATCTATCGCCCTCCCTCTATCTATCGCCCTCCCTCTATCTATCGCCCTCACTCTATCTATCGCACTCACTCTATCTATTGCACCACCACAACATCACTATGCGCTACCACTGCATCACTGAACGCCACCATAGCATCAATCTGTGCAACCATTCAACAACAACTGGTTCAAATGTGCTCTCTCAATGTTTCAAGCTTTATTACAAATGTCACAAAAAGATGTTAATATTTCACTTCTGTTCTTGGATTTTCATCACAATAAAATACACTGAACATAATCTTCCCAAAAGTTTTTTACAAAAGTTTAAGCTATTGCCATTATAAATTACAATAACTTTTATTTAAGTATTAATTATTTAAAAAAAATAAAAGCTATTGTTATGTGTAATATTAATACATCTAAGTCATTTAAATACAACACATATTGCATTACAAATGCTATAGGTGTCACGTTTGTGAAAGTTAAAACTATTGGCATTGTAAATGACAAAGCTATTAATTTCGCGATTTTCAAAACCAAAACATAAATAAAAAATGTGTCATTTACAATACCAATACTTCAAACTTTCCTAATGCGAGACCTATTGCATTGCAACTGCTTGTTACCTTTTGTAAATCAGCACACCTTTTCCCCAGACAAAGATGCATACTGGCAACATTTTAAAAGCAACAGGATGTACCCTTGTTTGACGCTTTAACGAGTAATGTTCTAAAGAGATTCAGCTTTGGTGTTGATACTCTGAAATTCTTAGGATTGTTAATAGATACTGCCACAACAGTGTTATCCTACCATCCACCAGGCATGAAGCCGCCTTTTAACACACTGGAAGGTTTTCACAGTAAAGATGCCTGCACAATGGGTAAAACAACGGGCGGTGGTAGGGTGGCCTTGTAATTTCTACTTGAGCTGTCCTGTCATCGTTTCCTTATCTCTGGAAAATAACAGCCCCCGAGGCCTCCACCCCTTGGGAAATAGCTTGGTTGTCCAGATGTCCAGTCCCACCATGCTTGCCATGAACGAGAACATTCTAAGGACATTCTAATTAGAAGTGATGCAGTGGGCCCTGACGCAAGCAAGAAAGTGCCCCCCACTTGCAGATGTCCTAGTGAAAAACACCTGTAATTGGAGCACTGTGGGCCTCCGAGACTCCGGGGTCCGCTGCGATGCTGATAGCGGCGCCCCTGGTTATCCCCTACTGTGCCCCAGAAGAGGAGCCATTTTTCCCTGCCGTCTCTTTTTTTTAAACCAGTTTCCCTTCCCCGTTGTTTAGGCATAATTAGAACATTGGAATGTTGGGAGCTCCATTGAAAACAATGGAGTGCCCTGGGCTTATACTGGCTGGTATAAGCCTGGAACTCCAACATTCCAATGTTTCTTTGTTCACAGCTCTGGCTGTGAACAAAGGCTTCAGGGAACCTGAGGGGATTCCAATCCCCCCACGCTCCCAAAAGGCTTTGTTTTTTTTGTTAGAACATTCTGTCCTCTAGTGACAGAATGTTCTAATAGCCTTATAGCCCTTCGTAGATGGGCTATACCGCTATTAAAGTCCCTCTCCCTTGTTAAAGGCCCTCGCCTTCGGCTCGGGGCCTTTAACGCTGGAGAGGGCCTTTAATAGCTGGTATAGCCCTCTACGGCGGGCTATAAGGCTATAGTAAAATCCCTGTCCTATCAGTGCAGCTCATAAGTCATTGTCCTCATCCAAGTAAATATTTTATTTATTTCCCTCTATGCCCAGCACAGGCACCAGAGGTCACGGTTTGCTATCATTTGCAGCCTCCTAAAATACAGAGTTCACATAAGATCATGATGTAAAGCGGCGTCCAAGTCAATCCCTAGAGAGTCCTGTTATTCGATTACAGAGTTGGCTTCATTTAGTAACATATTGCATGTCAGACACTCTCCTCCTGAGCCTATCGCTGGCATTGAGTTTATGCGCGCGCATTCTGTCACCCCTCGGAGAGATTTTGGTGTCGCCCTATCCTCACCCGACCCTGCACGCGGTGACTCTGGGTTAAAGAAAAAACGCGTGGACGGGGCTCTTGTGAAAGGCCTCCCAGTCCAGCTCATAGAAGTCTAAGCCCTCGGTCTTTTAAAAGCTGCTCAACACATTAAGTTACTTATAAAGCATTTAGCAGCATTGCGTGCTTTAGAGCTAAAGATGACGTAGGCTCTTCTTACACCCTTCTCTGTTCACTTATGGGTGCAGATTGAGCACGTATTCACTCTGCAGGCATGTGTGTGAAGATGGGTTGAGGGGAAAGAAAAGAAATCGTCCATGGCTAAATGAGATGGAAGGGGCAGTGGCATGATAGCACACGACCCCCACAGTGATCAAGCGACCACTTCTACCATCCTTTGCAACCACCGCGGGGATGGGGGTGAGGGTGCTATTGGCTGCTGCTCCTGACAAGGTCGTGCTGGCCCTATCGAAATTCACAATGACCTGGTAATGAGGCTCTAAGAAGCTAGACAGGCTGACAAACTAATAGTCCTCACCTGCTAGAAGACACTTGGGGCCAGATGTAGGAGCCCTACTACCGGTCGGTTAATGTAGGGGGCCTATATTTTAACGAATCGGTAAATCCAGATGTAGCTGGCCCTTCAAAGAGTGCCACAGGCCCTTTAGGAGTCGGTATTTACCACCCAATCCTATTGGGTGGTAAAATACCGAATTCAGGTGTACATGCACAGTGCATGTACACCTGTGCCATGTGACACATAGACATGCCCTTAGGGCATGTATATGTGCCACATGGCACACAAGCCTGGAATTGGGGTGCTACAGGGTGTCAAAGTGACACCCCGTTCCCCCTTGCAGGATTCGGTATTTACCGATTCGGTAAATACTGAATCGGTATTTCCCATTGATTCCTATGGACTTCAAGGCCCATAGGAATCAATGGGAAATACCGATTCGGTATTTACCGAATCAGTAAATACCAAATCTTACAGATTCGGTAATTGTAAAATAAAAATTACCTACATCTGCCTCCTTCCTATTTACCTACTCTTAAATACCGAATCGGTACAATTCGGTATTTAAGAGTAGGTAAATCGGAATTACCTACATCTAGCCCTTAGTCATAATTTTGACAGGTCTAAGTGGCAGTAATGCTAGACATAATGCTAGCCCCCACACCCCCAATAGCAAGTGCCAATAGATGAGGAAACAGAATGGGAGGAGGCATTGCAGCCGTCCTCAGAGACAAGTGGGGGATTACCTCAGAGAGAGTAGGTCCCATTGGGAACATCAAAAGCCATCTCCTTTTACATTAGGCGCTCGCCAGCCACCTCTCTGGCTGGACTGCTAGTTTATAGACCCCAGACAGCCCTGCAATCAACCTCGCAGAGCTCTGCGATACGATCGCTCAGCTCTATATTCAATACGCTAACCTCATACTCTTAGCAGACTTTAACTTACATGTGGATGACCACAGTTGCACCCAGGCGGCCCCGTTCTTGGAAACTCTGGATGGCCTCAACCTTAGACAGTTGGCCTCGGCACCCCCTCATAGTGCGGGACACATGCTGGATCTGATTTTCTCTAATACTGCAAACCTCAGGGCAGACGCCCCCCTCTGCCTGACCTGGTCTGACCACTCGCTTGTGCCATTCACCTTTAAACTAGAGGCCAGACCTGCAGAATGTTGGCGTTCTGCCAAAAAAGCAAGGGGCTGGTGAAAAGCCACTGCAAAGTCTTTGGGGCCGGCACTGTTAAAATCGCTGCCACAGTTGACAGGCAACTCTGAAAAGGACTCTGTTGGCTTCAACGAATGGGTAGCTGATGCCTTAGAGATAATAGCATCCTTAAAGTAAGCATCCAGGAAAAGACTTGGGGCCAGATGTATCAAGATACCGTTTTGCGAATCCTAAATAGCGATTTTTTGCGAATCGCTATTAAGAATTAGCAAAACGGTATGTATGTACAAAATCGCAAATTTTTTGCGATTCCTTATTATTCTTTATTTGCGATTTCGCATTTTGCGAATTCGCAAATAAAGAATAATTTTCAATGCATTCCTATGGGCCAGGAGGCCCATAGGAATGATAGTGCAATAATTCTCAAATTGCGAATTCGCAATTTGCTAATCGCAATTTGAGAATTATTTCAAGGGTGCAGGGGTGTCTCAAAGACACCCTGCTGCACCCCTCAAATCTACATGTGTGTGCATGTGGCACACATACATGCCCTATGGGCATGTATGAGTGTCACATGCCACCCTTACAAATGCCAAATAGGGCATTATTAAAAGAAATCGCAAATTACCACCAACTACAAGTTGATGGTAAAATGCGATTTTTTAACACAAATTCGCAAACCAAAAATGTGTCATACATATCATTTAAGGAATCGCAAAATTTGCGATTCCTTAAATGCTATGGCAAAATAAGGAATCGCAAATAATTGCGATACCTTAAATTGCGATTTTTTCTTACATATCAAAAATCGCAAAACGGCCGTTTGCGAGTCGCAAAGGCCGAAATTCTGCGAATTTCAGCCTTTGCGAGTCGCAAAAGCCTTGATACATCTGGCCCTTAAACCTTCCGCCCTTGGTTCTCCAAAGAAATAAGAAAGGAGAAGAGTGGATATCAGAAGCTGGAACGGAGTTGGAGAAAGTCCTATAACCAGGTTGACAAGGAACTCTATAAAAAGGCTTGAAAAAAATTCACAGGCTCAAGTGCCACAAGATGAGAGAATAGCGCAGCCAATTCCTCCAAGGAAGTCTTTAACGCCACAAAATCCTTCATCAATCCCACTGCTTTGGACCACTCCTTTCGCTCTGCCCGACACTCTGTACTAACCTGACTGTTTTGAGTCCAAGATTCTTGATATCTAGTCCACATTTCCCCAAGTAAAGGATCTTCCCACCTCCCTGCTGCTCTCAGGCTTGCACGCCTCACTGTCTCTTTTTGCACCACTTCCATTAGCTGAACTACTGAGATGCAAATCAGGCTCTCTAGGAGTCCCTTGTCCCGTCCGCCTTTTTAGTTCACTGGCACCCTGGTTAAATCCAATACTTAACCAGATCTGGAACACCTCCTTGGAGATAGGCAGCTTTCCTGCAGTTTGGAAACATGACTTTTTACTCCCACCCCTTAAAAAAAATAGCTGCGGATCCTGAGGCTCTTTGTATCTTCAGACCTATTTCCCTTCTAGCTGCTTCTGCCAAAACCCTGGATAGGTTGGTACATAAGCATATGGCAACCCACATAGATCCCAGTCGGGCGTCAGAGCAGGCCACAGCACCAAGACTGCGCTACTAGAAGTCTCTGAATCAATTCAAGAGTCTATGGATCAAGGCACCTCAGTTATGCTGTTGGACTTATCAGCAGCTTTTAACACAGTTTCACACTCCATCTTACTCAGCAGACTCCACCATGCAGAAGTGTGTGGTATGACATTATACTGGCTCTGATTTTTTTGGGAGAATTGTTCCCAGCAGTTGTTTCTTCATAATTTTTTTTCATCTGCAAAACCGCTAAGGTGTGGGGTGCCGTAGGGATCGCACTTAGCCCGTTGCGTTTCAACATCTACCTCGCTCCTCTGGCCACGCAGATTGAAGCCTGGGTGTGACAGTGTTGTCCTAAGCGGACGACACGCAATTAGTGTTTGTCTTTAAAGATCACTCAGTGGAGGCGTTTCACAGCTTTAAGGCATACCTAAAAGACATCCTAGTGTGGATGCGTAAGAATTGCCTAAAATTGAACACTGAGAAAATGAAGTCCTGTTTTTCAGCTATGCGCCCCCTCCTCCATCCAGGCTGTGGTGGGATCAGAATGGAATCCTCCTCCACCCCTCTCGGAGGCTGCCAGGAGTCTAGGAATCAGGTTGGACAAAGAGCTTTCCTTTTCCGCCCAGATACGGCGTTTCTCGTCTACCTGCTTTTGGAAGGTGAGGGCCATTAGGGAAATCTAAGCGCTTCCTACAAGAAGTTCATCGGAAGGCGATAGACCATGCGTTGGTCACGTCCTCATTGGACTCTGCAAGCAGCCTATACATGGGGCTACCTGCATATTCACTGTGCAGATTCCAACTTATCCAAAATGCAGCGGCAAGGCTAATCCGGCATGTACATTTGCGACACCATATCTCTCCACATTTGAGGCACCTTCCTTGGCTTCCTATTACCAGAAGGATTGAATTTAAATCATTGGCCCTGTTATTCACGGCCACCAGAAGCTTGGGACCAGGGTACCTCCAAAAAAGGCTGCAACTGTACCAGCCAAATCACGCTTTGAGATCCAACATTCAGCGACTCTTGAAAATCCCACGGTATAGCAAGGCGAGACCGGGCGGCAGATCATTCATGGTGCAGTCTTCTAAACTTTGAAACTCCCTTCCTCTCCATCTGCGTTTACTCGAATCATAAACAGAATTCTGTGAGGCTTTAAAGACCTGGCTCTTCAGGCAGTAACCGATGTTCCACTCGCCTCACACGTGAACTATCCGCTGGCAGGGTGAAAACCTCCGCAGAGGTAGCTGTGTGCTCTAGAAACTTCTCATTCATTCATTCATTCATTGTAGAGCTGGCCAGACTCAGAACAGGCCCATTGTAAAGGGAGGTGCACCTTGGAAACAGAGGCATTTCATTTCCACATAGCTCAAGGCCTGTTTATCAGGCCCTAAGCCATAGCAGAGATCGGAACTAGAAACTTCCAAATTATGTCATGACAAAACCGCCTCTGTCATTATTATTAATTGCCTCAGACACAAGAAAGAGTTCGTAAATCCACTGTCATTAACACTGGCAGCAGTTACCGGCACCATAGGGATCATGATACCTACAGGAATGCTGTTTATCGGTTTACATTTACAAGGAGATGTCAGCTGCTGACATTTTGTGTTCCAGGAAAAAATGAGGAATTACCAGGGAAATCGGGCCCGGAATTCCTGATTTACCTCTAAGCCCAAATTTCCCAAGGGGACCTCAGGGTTCCACCCCGAATTCCCATTAACACCTTCCCCTAGAGTTACCGCTACCCTTCCTGTCAGTACCTCCAAGTGGCGTGGGGTGGCTGGAGCTAACACTGATAAAGCTATGGCACTCGGAATGAGGTCTGGAGAAGGGGTTCTACATTCTAGACCACAGCATACAGCTACTGATAAACTGCATTTTGGAATCTGGTTGTTGAGAACCCATGTGTATTTAAATGATAAGTAACTGCTGAATTATTTTGGAACTTGGGTGTGTTACTTGCAATCACCGTGAAACTTGAGCTTTTTATTTTAGGTTTGTGCTCAATTTACCTGAAGTGGACCAATGAGAAGCCAAGTGACTTTTGTGATCAGCTTCATAGAACAGTCAAAGGATTCATTTCACGTAACACTTTTTGGGGTTATTTTTCTGAGAAGACATCTGCAGCTCCTCGTCGGAGGTGGGGGGAGGGGGGGTGCGGAGGGGGGGAACCAATACGCAGAAAGGAGAGTTGCCTTGAGCATACATCTGGGACATTTAGTATTTAACAGGACAGGTCACACTTGATGATTTATAAGAAAGGGTTTAGGGTTCACTCTGTATCTTCAATAAAAAGATTGAACTCCTGTGAGAAATTATACCCATTTAGAGGGGCTGAACCTGAACATGTTGGAGGCAGGGAAGCTATGAGTTAAAGGTGTGCTTCCTAGCTTCAAAACGATGCAACTCCACATTGAATTGTAAAGAACAAAGCAACCTGGGACAGTGTTGGTGTCACTAGGCGCTGCATAACTTTTGTGAAGAATGGAGTGTGTGGGTCAGTGAGAACTTCAAATTTATTGAAGGTCATGCACCAAAGCTAGCTCCTCCTTAAAAAGACCCCTGCTTTTAGCACCAGCATGGAAACATTCACAGAAAAGGTCGCAGCCATGCTGAAAGAAGATGCTTACTAGTCCCAAGGGAATAGTTGAAAGGTGTTTCAAATCTTGCTTTGAATCTTTATTGCCCATGAACTTGTTCCATAACTTGAAAAGCCAGTCCATGACCCCCAGGAATATGTAGATCTGTGTTTGGGAACCTTTTTAGGAGGCCCATGGTACACAGGGCCTTGCTGGGCTCAGATCGTGAGACAGAGCCTTTTACCACTTGCAGACGCATGCTTAACTTTACTGTTAGAGTAACAAGAGAGCATCAGGTATATCCCTTTAGATCACAGTATAGCAGTAATAAATAAGTCAAGGTCCAGCCAGTGCTTCTATTTTGAAGGAAAAGTACCCTAGACACACAAAAAATGCACATAAGATTCAGAAAGGCCCACTGTATTTGTTTTACTGGTGTGTTTGGGGTCATAGCCCCTGCTGTTCCTTCTCAGAAAGCACTCTCATGGGGTTTGTGCAATATTCTGTTAAGGTCCTCTGCCTAATTATTTTCAGTGGGGAATGATCTCGTCTTTGAATGGCTCCCCCTCTTCTTCTTGTGGAATGAGGGCATTGCCTCTACTTCAGGAGTTTAGTGAAGATTAAGGCTGGCAAGTCAATTAGTGAAGGTTTTGTACGCCCTGAGCTGGACAATACTGGTCTCTGTCTCTGAAGTGATGTAGTCCTGGCCCTAACTTCGCTCAGTGTTCCGTGGGCTTACTGCTTTAGATGGCATGCTATGTGTTGGACTTGGCCCTTCCTCCACAGTCATCCTCAAAATGTTTGCATTTCTCCAATTTTTGATGACCTCGGTTTTGGTGGCCTTAGGACTCTGTGCACCTTACCATAGCTAACCAGTGCTAAAGTACTTGTGCTCTCTCCTCTACACCTGGTTACATTGGCTTATACCCAATTGGCATATTTAATTTACTTATGAGTCCATAATAAAGTGGCACTACATGAACCCTGGGCCTGTAAATTAAATGCTACTAGAGGGCCTGCAGCACAGATTGTGCCACCCACTTAAGTAGCCCTTTTAACATGGCCTGCCACTGCAGAGCCTGTGTGTGTAGTTTTAATCCGCCATTTTGACCAGGCAAAATAAACCTTTTGCCAGACCCAAACGTTCTTTTTTGAATACATATGACACCCTTAGCATAGGCCGTGGACAGCCCATAAGGTTGGGTGCAATGATTTAATAAGTAGCACATGTGCCACCAAGTTTTAAATGTCCTGGTAGTGAAAAACTCTTAAATTCATTTTTTACTTTTGCAAATCCTATTTCTCCCTTAGGATAACATTGGAGTTGTCATGTTAGATTTTATAAGTGTCATCTCCAAATGGGAAGAGACAACCAGTTCATGTTTGCTGTGTCTGGAATCCTAATAAAAAATCCTAATTTATGGTGAAGTCGGAATAAAAATTGCAATTCTGAAAATGCCCCTACTGGAAAGTTGGCATTTTCTTGCCTTAGCCACTTAGTACCTGTAGCCTGTCTCTTGTCACATGACTGGGTGTAACTGTCTTTGTGAATTCCTCCCAGACAGCCGCACATTAGTGAGATTAGCTGTGTCTGAATGAGCCATCTGCAGGCAGGATGAGCCTGTGCTCTGTCTTCACACAAAGGGCCTAATAACCCCACACTGTTACTACAACCAGCTTGGAGCTAGGCTTGTGATCCACTTGGATACAAATCTGGTGCCAGAGAAGTAAGTCTTGGACTTGGGGATGGTCCTCATTATGACAAATCACTCTTGTTCAATGGCAGCCCAGTGCAGTTCTCTGGGAAGCAATCTTTAACTGATAAAGACAAACAGATGGTCAATGTCCATTTAAATGAGGTGGGTGAGAACTGCCCCAATTCCCTCTTCAGAAGTATCAGGTTGCACAATGAAGGAGGTGACCTTAGTCAGGAGCTTTCACAACGGGTTCATTGGTAGGTCATCAGAGACCTTCTGATGCTCCTTAGTCTTTGGCTCTTTAATGAAGATTAGGGCTGTAAATGTTACAGCTATAATTCCCTAGTTGGCCACAAATCTCCTATACTAACTGAAAAGGCCTAAAAAAGCTGTTATCAGTGCCTGATTTGTAGGATCTTCCTTATTGGGTTCACCCTGTTCTTTCACCTCCATTTCTTCTTATGTTCTCTGTAGCCTTGATGGTCAGTTTGACATCTTGCATCTTCACCATTCCTGTCGCCAGTGCTACAGGTGGACCACCCATAAAGTGCCAAAGGCAGCAATATCATCTAAGTTTGCCTGAGAGAACACTTTTAGACCAGACATCACATAGTTGACGAGGCACTTGAAAGTGGGACCATTCTTTAAGGAAAAGGACTTAACCATCACCTAATAGATACCTTCTGGGGAGGACAATGCAGTTTTCTCAATGGCACTGGGTGCCAGTGCAATTTGCTGGGAGCCACTGGTCAGATCAAAAGCTCTGTAGCATTTGACCACACCCAATCTGTCCATCATCTCATCAGCTTGGGAAAAAGGTAGGTTGGACATCTCTCTTCATAAGGGTCTTTATATTCTATGCAAAAGCACAGGTCTGCATACCCTTGCTTATGGACTAGTACCACTGGATTAACCCAAGGACTACATGCAATCTGAGTCTCTGCCATGTTCAACTTCTTGGCCACCTCTGCCTGATGCACTCCTGGACCTATCTTCCATCCTGAAAAATTCGTTTTTTTATGTCAAAACGACCCCCAGTTTCTATATCATTAACACGGATTGGAGTTAACCCTAGAACTAGTAAGAAGGGGGAGGGACTGTCTCAAACCATTTCTGCAGTTCATTTGTTCTTCATTAGTGCACTCATGGGAAAGTTCTACTCCAGCTAGAATCATATTCCTCATCATGTGCACAGGGTCTGGGGGCGGGTGTGCTCACTCTCCTCCTAGACCTCTTCCGCTATTGCCAGGATGATCACAGTGCACTCCTTCTAGTGGTATGTCTTAAACCAGTTCACATGGACCACTCTTTGGGATGCCAAGTGACTTCTGTGTCAACTAAGTAGTTGAGATCAGAAATCTTTATGACCATATTCCTAGGACCTCTCCAATTGCCCTCCAAAGCATGGGTGCAAACTGACTTGCCCACCAATGCTTCCTGATCCTCTTGGTACTCATTCGCCGTCACTTTCTGGTCATCAGCACGTAATTAGCCAGAAGTTTTTTTTTCACCTGGTTCATCAGCTGAGCCTTTAGCTTCCTCGGCCCAGAACATAGTGCACCACATCATGGCTTGGGGAATCAGGGATACCTTCCCATCTCTAAATCCTGTCCCCTTCTGAGGGATTTCACTATAGGAAAAAAGGAGATAGGGTAGGAATGGATTTGATTTTCTTCTCCGGTAGAGTACCAAAAATATCTTTAGTGTCCTGTTAAGGAGCACCACCAATTCATTGGCCTCTGGGTGTTACATGAAGGAGAAGTATAAGTTACACCAGCTTGCTCCCACACCACCCTTGTCTATGAGAAAATGAAATTGGTTCCTTTGTCAGATATCACAGACTTAGGAAATTCATACAAAGTGAAGATTGCAAGGAGGGCCCTCCTCTCTACAATCTATGTCCGTGAAATCTAAAAATCCTTTCTACCCATTACTCTTACCCATCCCTGAACCCTAAACACGCCTTCCTACACCCATTACGGAGACCAGAACGTATTTATCATCATCAGGCTTTGACTCAGAAGTAGTGAGGAGGAAAAGGCTGTAAAGGCAAGAAGAATTGTGAAGAGAACGATGGGAAAACAATGATAAAAGGAGAAACCAGGGATGAAAAGAAGCTGCGCGAATGAGATAAAGGTGTTGATATTTGGCAACCTCATCATTCAGCAACACCAGCAGAAGGCTACTGAGAAAAACTTCGGGCCCTGGCATTTATTTTATTGCAAATTATGTTTCCTGTTGTTCAACGTTATTTTAAGGTGACACACACCACCTCGCAAGAGTAGGTTGATGAGTATATGGTAGTGATTAAGGAGCCTATTCACAAAGGTAAATTTACAAATACATAAATCTATATGTGCAACTTTACTCTTACACTTTTGAGTAACTTTATTACTTCGGGATATTCACCATTTACAAGTGTAAAGTTACTTAGAAGTATAGACTTACATGTCTCCACCTCCGGAAATGGACAGGTTCTGAGCTGGGATGGTGCAGTGAGCTAAAAAATGGTGTTGGATTAAGCCCTGATCTCTTGACTGGGTGAGAGTATTCTGCTTAATTCAGAAACTCTGTCCATCACCACCCCCTGTTGTTTAATTATTTTGTCCACCATAAGCGTGGAAGGGTATACTCAGACGTGAGTCCCTTGCTCATTGCACCATCAGGATTCAAGCAAGCCGGGCCGAAGACGGCTGAAATGCCAGAAACCGGTCCCCGGAAGCTTGTTTCCTTCCCAGTGAAAGAATTGGCTTGCTAGTTTGGTTTGCCCTGTTCCCATGATGCACTGGGCCAGGGACAGACTAATTTGCATATAGCCAGGTTCTGAGCTGGGATGGTGCAGTGAGCTAAAAAACGGTGTTGGATTAAGCCCTGATCTCTTGACTGGGTGAGAGTATTCTGCTTAATTCAGAAACTCTGTCCATCACCACCCCCTGTTGAAAAACACAATAAAGCAGTTAAAATAATTTAAATGAGGGTAATGTTATGGATTCAATGGGGCTTATTTACAAGCACCTTGCGCCACTTTTGCATCACTTTTCCCATGTTAAAATGACGCAAAAGTGGCGCAAGGGCCTTGTAAATCTGCCCCAATGTGTTTATAAACTAGAACAAAAATGTAATTCTTGAATCAGAGGCTGTCGGGACCTTAACAACAAGGGGACTAGAATATGTAGCTGGGTGTTCTGACCCCAATACTTGTATGCACACGCTTATCACAGGTATTTATGCTACTTCTTGGGAGGACTTGTGACCCTGCTCTAAGCAGGCGAGAACTTGCAGGACTTTGGGATCTTGGCGGCCATCATGGGCATGGCCAGGCTATATGAGCATGAGCAAACATTCAAGAATGCTTCTTCTTTAGGATTCCCGAAGGAGCAGAAGCTCCCTGCTGCAGCGCTGTCTAAAGACCATCCATTCTTACCTGGTCTCTTTGCCCTTTGGCAGAGGCAGTACCAGAGAGACGTATAAGCAGGACCTTTGGGACAGTGGATCTAGAATGGGAAAAAAAGTAGTAAAAAACCCGTTATCTGACTGAAAAAGACGTAAGGAGCATGTGTCTATGTAAAGAAGTTGTATCTTTCGAGATATTGGCTTTGCAAATAGGGGGAATTTCCAGAACCCTGGGAAAACGTAAGAACATAGTTTTGGAAAACGTTTGTATTTTAAGACATGCCGAAGAAACAGTGCACAAGACATTATTAAAGGGAAACAATAAGTAATAATAGATAATGGTGTTGTTGCATACAAAACTAGAGTTTAAGTTGTGGAAATGGACAAATGCTGAAAAACAACAAAGAAAGTTCCCTCCAAGGTATTTAAGGCAATAATCGCATTTGTTGAGAACTCCAAAAAAGAAGAAACGCAGTTGGTTCTAGAGGAAGAGTTGCTTGTTAATCCTAAATTAACTTGAGGGAGGTTAACTCAAGTTTGAAAGACTCCATCTTGCATTTCAAGAGATTATAGAGACAGGTAAAAAACACAGGGTGGAAATCAGGACATTAGCCTCTAAGAAAGATCACGATATTGATGTTGGTAATATTCCATTAATAGGTAGTAAAACATCACTACAAAGACCCGTGCAAACGAGACACACCAGTCATTGGAGAAAATGGGGAATTTACGTAGGAGAAGAGGTCATCACATCATACTACTGATTAAAATATCAACTGGAAGAAGCACATGGTTAACAAACACTATTTCTTGTGGAAACAATCAACCATTACCAGATCCACGAACTAAGTATGTCAGGGATTCCCCATCGAACATCTGATGACTGAAGCCTCATGGTCCCCCACTGTGTCTTTTCTACCATCCTTGTTTTTTCCTCCTTTCTTCTGGCATCCAAGCTATTGCTTCTGTGGAATAGTTAGCAGGGGAAACCAGGCTGGTAGTGGAGTTTTGGTACCTAGATCCAAGGCAGATTTGTGTTACTCCCAAAGGAGACAAGCACCAAGTTAGTGCTCAGAAAACTGTGACAGGGGCTAGATAAATCAAATTGAAATTCTCTCAGAAAAAAAGTCAAACCTATTGTCTTAGAAAAATAATCTATTAAAATACAGAATGCAAAAGATCAAACCAAATGTTAATATGTAGTTACTAGGGTGGCTTTCTTTTTTCCTTTGCAAACTATGATTATTGAGATGGTTTATTAAGATAACTAGTTAACAGCTGCCACATACTTTCCATTTAACGGCTAATTATAAAGGTTTAACATGATCCATATCCAATCTGTGAATATTACAAAAAATATTCCACCAAGCCCTGTAAGAGATCTTATCATCTAATTTCCAATTTGAAGTTGTAATCTGGATGACGTTAGCAAATACCGTATCAATTCATTTAGATTTGTTTGGTGCTTGTAATATTCATGAAATCCACCTAGAAATATATTAATGTAAGAGAGAGGAATTGCATGGGAGGGGCGCTAGAGGGCGCCAAGCAAGATGGCCGCACTTGCGTGAGGCTCTTGCTGTTAGGGCTGCAATCCTATTGTCATCCTTGTTATCTTCGCCACATAATACCCCAGAAATAGCCCTTAACTCACCAACATTGCAGAGAGGCGTATAGAATACGCTAAAAACGAGACTCCTACCTCATAGTCCTTGCCGTTCGATGCCTGGTCTCCGCGACCGCACTTCCCAGGATGACGGCGGAGGAAGCCCTCTGAGCTGGGAGCGGCGTTGCTGGAGTGTTCTGCCGAAAATGGGGACCTGCCACGGCGTCACCGCTGAGACGTCTGGGCAGGGGCTCTGCGGGGTGGCCTCGCCCTTGTTACTGAATTGTAACCTGCCCTGCGGGCCCCTCGGCTGCTTTCCTGAGCTCCAGCAGGAAGCTGCGGAGAGGTGCGCCTGCCGATCGGGCGGGCTCAACTGCGGACCCAGAGGCTGCAGCGAGTGGTGAAACAAGAGGTGTGCCCTACGTAGATCCAGGGTAAGTGCCGCTGCTGGAGACACCCTGCGCTGCTAAATACACATCAGGGGGCTTGGCCTCACCCCGGGACTCCTGTGAGCGGCTGCTGGGACTGGATGCCTGATGCTTCCCTGCGCCCGACCTGCAACGGAAGAAACTGATGCGCGGAGAGAGGAGTCTGGGCCTCGCTGACGGCTCCGGTGCTCTATTGCTGCATACTCTTACTCTCCCCATTAGGAGGATTGGCTGATTCCTCCTGGGGGTCTCTCATCGCCTTTGCTCCCTGTTGCGGCGCATGGCATTAAAACGCTGAGGGGGCAGTCGAGAGCTGGAAGGTAGTGTGGGGAGAACTCCAGACCCCCAAACGTGAACATTTTTGCCTCCTGGAGTGACACCATCGCCCCGTTACAGCCGGCCACAACCCTCCCCCCCGGCCTGATCACTGCACGTAGTGGGGAGTGGAGTGGAGTAGCATGGCCCAGCGGGATTCAATTGTAGATGGTTATGCGCCACTGTGCCCCTGCTGTCCCCTGCATCCTGTACCCAGGAATTGTGAGTGTGGGGCTGAATGAACTGACCCACAACATCACCATTATTTGCCTTATTGACACCTGACAGGGCCTCCAAATCCAACTTCTATCCTTGCACGGGGTAATACCACCTGAGCCCAGACGGCCGCAGAAGTGTGCATACAGCGGACCATCCCTCCTCCTGCAACAGAAGGGCACTTACCTGCTTTCCCATGGGACCTGCGTGCGTAATACCCCCATTTCCAATCGGGACATGGAGACAGGTTTCATACAGGATGAGACACAGGACCCAGCTGCATTGCTGCTCCTCTCGCTGAGGCCACCACGATGGGGAAGCCAGACGGTGGGCAATTGAAGCTGACATTTGACACCCGAAAAACTCCCCGCTCACAGACGGAACCGGATGAAAATAATGCTGAGGCCCAAACCACATTGACTGCGGTCCTGAAAGAACTACTACTTGTAATGCAATTGAGCCTAACGTCCATAGAATCCAAAATGGACTCTATGTCTGCCAGGGTGGACAGCCTGACACACAGAGTGGAAAAACACAACGACCGCTTAACTGAAGCGGAGAGACGAATGTTGGACTTGGAGGACACGTGCACTGCCTCGTCGTACAACCGAGACGGACAAAGTATTGAAAGTGATAGCCGCTAAAAATGAGGAGTTGGAATCGCGCTCACGGAGAAACAACCTTCGCATACTTAGGGTACCGGAGTCGACCGCCATTGGGAAAATGGAGGCTTACGTGGAACAGTTGCTGATAGCACTATTTGGCAGAGAGGAATTCTCATCGTTCCTCGTGGTGGAGAGGGCGCACCGCTTGCTGGCCGGCTGACCTCCCCCTGGGGCCCCACCACGTCGCATAATAGCCAAAATGTTGAACTACAGTAACAGGGATACAGTGCTCCGGTTATCCAGAGAGGAAAGACACCTCAAGTATGAAGGAATGGACATCTCCTTATATCCGAATTTTACCATGAACTTACAAGAACAGAGACGTACATTTCTTCAAGTTAAAAAGAAACTTCAACAGCTCAACATTCCGTACGCCATGCTATTCCCGCCCCGCCTGAAGTAACATCCCAAGGCAAACAACATTTCTTCACCAATCCACAACATGCCCAAGACTTCATCAGTGTGCTACCCAAGCAGCCTGAGGGCCGCCCATCTCCGACACACCAAGAAGAGGACAGTAGAGGCGCATCAGACATTGAGTAGCATCATCCCACGTAACCACCGGCGCCGCTACTAAAGACACCGCACCTGCCTGCTGGTTCTGTGGCGCCACCGCAACTACGAGGACCGAGGTCCTCATGCCCCAGTCCATGAATGGTGGACTCATCTTTGTGCGCCACTGAAACTCTATCCGACAAGGAAGTACTCATCCGATAGTATATCATGATCCTCGTTGAGACAATCATTGCTATACTCCCATGAAGGCAGCACTCGCACGTCCCTCTTTGAGCTGCAAGAATACTCACGGACAGGCGCGGGGCGGCGGAAAAAATTGAAAGAACAATCCTTAGCTAAGAAACAATTTTATATGACCTGGGACTGGCCGTACGAGCCCATGCCGCCTTATATATTTTATCCTCCCTTCAAGGATAGGCACGCAATAGTCATGAGAACTCACCGCTCTACGTGCCAAGATGGAACTACGAAACCATACCCGAACACCCTCGCCAATGCGAGGAGCACCTGGTTGCCCTCTGGCCGCTGCCCACCAGGTGAACCCTAAATCTTGAACTTATTAACATGGTTGAAATGTTATCTCGTCGTCACCAGTTGGGACTAGGGATTACGGGAATGTCAGGGAGGGGAGAGGTATATGGCACAGCAGGTAGGGGTTGCTGTTGTGGGAGGGGGGAGGAATCGGGGATTGGTTACTACGCCATTTTTTGGTACTGCACTGTCATGATCACACCTGATGATGAGCTCCTGTACAATCACACACACTATGGGCTACAACAATTTCTTTGTTTACAAGTATGACGGAGTCCCGCCCCAGAACACTCAGTATAACTTCCTGACATGGAACGTGCGAGGCCTAGGTAATCCCAGTAAAAGCCGTCATATCCTAGCATATCATGACCGCCACAATGTCCGCTGTGCTATGCTGCAGGAGACACACCTATCTTCTGGCTCACCCTCCACTTTTGCAACACGCTGGGCAAGCCCCAGAAGTTTTTCTTGTTACTCTTCAAATGCAAATACACACTCCATACATTCACATCTGCTCCTATGCAGACCCGCAAGGCCAATTTAACATATTGTGGGGGAGGCTATCCGCACAATCAGTCACATTGGTATCTTGTTATCGGCCAAACACGGACGTTCCGGAGTTCTTTCGGGTCCTGTGGGGGGAAATACAGGATGTGGGCACTACACACTTAATATGGGGTGGCGATTTTAACATTACAATAGACCTGAGGCTGGACAGGACGTACCCGCAACCACACCATTATACAACTGCGCAAATAGGCCTAAAACACATAGTGGAGGAAAACGACCTCGCGGACCCTTGGAGAGCCCATCACCCACTAACGCGTCAGGGATCTTGCTACTCTTCTGCCCATGCTTCCTGGTCGCGGATAGACTATTGGCTAGTCGATTGGGACTGGCAACATGGACATTGTACACTTCTCATCTACCCCGTACATACTCAGACCACTCTCCTGTACTGTTGACTCTCACCCCACCACAGGAGGAACCCCCTTACCTCTCATGGCACCTCAACCCTCTGTCGTTATTGGACCCTGTATGTAAAGACGAACTCGAACAAGAGATATCCGAATTCTTTCTCGGCAACAATGGCTCTGTCCCCCAATACTCCATCATTTGGGAGGCTTTTAAAGTTGTGTATATACAACCAGAGAGGAAGGGTATATCTGGCTACTCTCCTACCCCTAGATTACAATTACTAACAACAAAAGAGCGCCTACTATTGTGAATTTCTAAACGACATGATGCCTTAGTGAGGAAATACACAGTGACTAGACTAAATAGAATGTGCGGTCAAAGAACAAAAAAAGGTGAAAAGAGAAAAAACTATTTTCTAAAAGAACCCTCACTCACCCTAGTGGTGACATGCTTCATCATGGGATTCGTCACAGGAGGGGCCGACTATCCCCCGCTGTGTGCTTCGACGCCTGCAAGTGCAGCGGAGCAGGTATTACAAAAACGTGATATGTGTGATCGGTGACAAATGAGTGGTGTAATAAAAGATCACAGCTGTACCCCAACAGACTTTATTAAAGGGCCAGTTGTTCACATTAAACACAGTGAAGTCACTTGGAGATTTATATTAGAACCCCAGTGACCTGGTGTGAGTGGTCAACATGTTTCTGCTGTTTACAGCTTTCTAAGCTCAGCTTTCATCAGGACCATAATTATAATACAAATACACCGTCCTACGGGGGTCCACGCATGCTAAGGCGTGCCCACACTGTTAGGACAGAAGAGAAAAGACCTAGATTCAGTACTCTCCTCAGTTAACTCACGGTTTTACCCGCAGTCAGTGCTCCTGCTATTCGTCTGGATACACTCTGTGGAACAATTAGAAAATGTACATACATATTAGATATGTCCGTGTCAGTTAATCGACCTGCTATTCAAAACTTGTTTCAAGTTAGGGTTTTCTGACTCATTTTCGATTATTTTGCTAGTTTGTAAGCTATTATTAAGCTAAATAACTGCATATCTCGATTAGAGGCATGTAGTTCCTTGAAATCAAGTTGCACGTTAAAAATACCAGATGTACCGACCATAAAAATCCCAGTCCCTCTAGCCCCCTGTCAGAGGCCGCAGAGACAGAATAACAGACAGAACTACGGAGAAAAACTGGTCGTTTCTAACGCACTTACTGTGCTTAAGAAGTTGGCATGCCTCATGGACTCACAGTGTGGTTTTTAAAGTTACCATACGTGGCATCTGTTTAGCAAAGAGTTGGGGGGGGTACTAAAAGATATTCGCAACACACTCCACAAATTAGAAGTAGACCTAAAACGGACCAAGTTGGCTATCCAAACCACACCTTCTCCACACCTGCAGGCGCAGTTACGCACTCTGTTTACATATTACCAAGACACTGCCGAGCGTGAATGTAAATTTAGGGGAAAATACCATAAGGCTCGCCGTTATGGTGAGGGAGAGAGACCGGGATGGGCGTTGGCTTTCTCTATCCAACCCCCACACTTCACCAACACTGTTTTAGAAATTGAAAACAAGGATGGCTTAACACACATAAACTCTTCGGCTATACTCGCAGCATTTAAACGATTTTATAGGATATTGTACGCTACCCACCGACAGACCCTGGCAGATTTCGACTCATTTTTCGAGGACACTGCTGAACTGTGGTTGGGCAATGGTCAGAGAGAATTCCTCCTAGTGTATCACGAAGACGAGAAGACAATCTCCACCATCATGCAATTACAATCTGGCAAAGCTCCAGGGCCGGATGGCCTACCGGCTGAGTTTTATAAAATATATCAACACTTACTTATCCCGATATTGAGGCACGTTTTCGAGGAGGCCCGGTAAACCGGTATATTGCCCCGAACAATGCGCGAAGCGCTCATAATCTCCCTGCCTAAACCAGGTAAACCGCCCATGCAATTGGATTCATGTAGGCCCCTCTAATTAATCTAGACAGCAAAATCCTGGCCAAATTAATTGCAAACCGGATCAGTCCTCTGATGCTGGCACTGGTCCTCCCAGATCAATCAGGCTTTGTCCCGACTAGGAGTACAGCCCACAACCTGCGCACCTTGTTCGCGCTACTCCATGACATAGACCCTGGAGAAGATGCTGCTGCCATATTCCTCGATGCCACCAAGGCATTCGATTCCTTGGAGTGGGACTATCTTTCCTTTGTTTTGGTGCACATGGGATTTCCACCCCCATTCCTGGCCTAGATTAATCTATTATGTACGGGAATCCGAGCCACTGTGATGGTAAATGTTATGTGGTCTCCCTCTTTCCCCTTGGCCAGGGGTACAAGGCAGGAATGTCCACTCTCCCCTCTTCTTTTTGCCCTGGCCATTGAACCCCTTGCCGTAAAGATTCAACAACACTACCAGGATCACGCCATTATTTATCCAGAGAGGCAGATACTGATCTCTCTATACGCTGATGATCTCACTTTATACCTGCGTCACCCAGAAATAAGTCTAAATCCCATATTGTGGTTATTTATTCTCTTTGGGCAGCTATCAAGAGTCAACATTAACTGGAGTAAATCCCAGATCTATCCCTTAACTAACTCTACCACAAAATACAAACCTGATATTCCCCTTACCTGGTGCGACAACACCCTCACCTATTTAGGATTAATTGTCTCTGGCAATCGCGAAGAGCCCATGAAAGCTAACTATGGGTGTGCGTTAGACTTCATTACCAATAAAATTACGGGATGGATTGCCATGCCCCTATCAATGGCTGGTAGAGCAGCCTTAATCAAAATGGTCATCCTATCCAAACTTTTGTATTTATTTGTAAATATTCCCTATGCCCCCAGCTGTCACTTTTTTTCTGCGATTAGGACTCAACTCACACGACTTATATGGGGAGGAAAGCAAGCCAGGCTAAAATGGGAAATACTTACTCGTCCCTTCTGTGCGGGAGGACTTTCTGTTCTGGATGTTGAGCTGTACTTCAGCTGTGCACAGGCACACTATGCTGCATACTGGATGAAGCCCCCCACCCCTTTATGCCTCATCTGGCAATAGAAGATGGCTACATGACCCCCTACCCCAAGTATTGCCTATCTTAGCAACCCCGGAGTTCCGCGACACATCGCGTCTACTACTGTCCAGTGCACGTTCGGTGCATGGCATGAACTTGCCAAGGCTACTCAATGCCCGCTAATGTACTCCCAGCTCCTGCCGCTCCCCGGACAAACGGATATCCCGGTTACGCTGGTGGGCGGCTGCCGCCGGCTCTTCCGCAAGCTCTCTATTCACGCCTCGGGACAACTTTACACAGGTGAAAAATTCAGTACTAGCGAAGAATTCTTTAAGGAGGTGCACCCCACTCCTTTGGAACGTTTCTATTACATCAGACTCTGTCAGGATGTGAAAACTGCTACACCCACCTTCCCCCTTGTAACCCCAAGTTTTTATTCCATTACACATATTACTGCAACAGGAGGTTCCTGCACATGTGCTGGTACTGTACAGGCCAACAGAGAATATGATCCCCCATTGGCGCATAGCAGATGGGAAGAGGAACTGGGACACCCCCTTACTGAGGAACAACAGACGTACTGCTGCAGGCAAACAGGAGATATTTCTGCCAGCAGTAGGTTCAGAATTATACATTACAAGTATGTCCACCACCTGTATTACACACCAGCGCGGATGTTCCGACTGAAGATTTGGGATGATGATCACTGTGACGATGTGGTAGGGAGGGAGCCGACTTTAGACACTTGTCCTGGGATTGTCCACCTATTCAGCGCTTCTGGGCAGAGATATTTGCCGCATTGGAATTCATGACCAGTCTATACATTCCTATATATCCCCTAACTGCCCTGTTAGGATACACTGAACCAATTGCCGCCAAAATGCGCAAGTATACCTCCCTGGCGCTGCTTCTCGCTAAAAGACGAATCGCTTGTAAATAGGGCAGGGAAGGGGAATGAAATTTAAAGACTGGCTCCAAGACCTCATTTATTGTCAAGAGCAACTACATATATATGCAGATCTTCAACCCCCGTCTTCACGCCCGAGGGACATCTGGGGCCCTTTGCAAACCTATTTGTTGGAGCATAACACTGATATCGACGCAGAAGCCTCACGATGAGCAATCACTAGCCCCCTGGCAGAGTCTCTTACCTAGGTCCGCACAAATCACATACTGGAGCTCAAGGGACAACACATGACACTAACCCATACTTCAGTCCCTGGGATACCTCGTCACCTTAGCTATACCCTTCTAGATCACAGTGCATTAGTAGTACCATTCACTGTTTATGGTCCTGTTGATTGTTAGTGTTTGATGCAATATATTACCGATAATACCACTGTCTTCACAGCTTAATAATCCAACCAACGCAGCCTGCCCGGAAGGGTTGTAGGCGGCTTCCTGTGTATTCCCCTACCCCTTGTTGAACTGACACCAATACATTTGAAACACTGCATTGCCAGCCCAATTGCAGTTGTAGGCAGTATGATAAGTTGTATTCTTCTTTTTGGTCCACAATACATTTTTTATTCAAAGTAAAAATTGCATGACGACTTATATCATTAATTTTTTGCCAGACCTGTTTCAAGAATGTATAGTTTGTAGGACCTTGTAAAAACATACGCATACATTTTATCGGAGATAAATTACCTGATCAATCTATATTGTGTTGTACTATTTTTCAGTGTATATATTGATCAGGTATCTAAAAAAAAGTCTGAGTAGTACTTGCAGAATATAATGTGGAGTGAATTTTAGACCAGATCTGATTCCACAAATCCAAAGGCCAAATGCAATCTAAATATGGTTCTCTTTGTATTTATACGGTGGTTTTATCATTTGTAGATGAGTATGAAGTTAAACATTTAGAAATAGTTGAAGCCTGCTTCCAAATTATATTTTTGTCATTTAATTTGGTCAGTTTAATCTTATTTGGAAGTATGAGAGGCTTCTGTAATTTACTTACTTACTTACTTACTTGAAACAATATTACTTTGAAATTGTAATACTGTTTACTGCATGCAGTGGTAACATCATGTATATATCTTTTAGTCTGGAAAAGGAAATAAGCACTGAATCCCAGAACAATTGAGAAAATATTCTAATTACAGAAGAATACCAAACTCTCCGGAATATCATCTTATATTAACTGTAATGCAATTATTATACATAATGAACTAGAAAAAAAATACTTCGTGATTAAATTGAGTCAGTGGGTATAGGCCTTGGGAGATGGCAGGAAACATATAGGTCTGAAAAGCTGTTAAGGAAGCTGTGACATAGAAACCCCTTCTGCGTATAAAAAGGGGTCTAGATAATCTTGCTCCAGCAAATACTATGTTGCCCCGCAAGAGTACCGTGGAATATAAAAAAATGTGTTTCAAACAGAAAGCATTGTGGTGATATTTAACAAACACAGGAAATTTAACCCACTCTGCCACTGGATTTAGGCTTTTTAAGAAGAGAGAGATCCTAGTTTTTTTGTGTTCCACAAAAATGCAAATAATAAACTATCTGTTTTAGCGAAGAAGGACATGCCATTCTTAACCAGTAAACTCTACCGAAAACAATGATAATTGGGAATTGGGAGAAACATCATTTTAAATTATATCTAAGTGACTGCACCATGAATGGCACCATGGGGACCATCTGTCCACTAAACTGCAAAGTATAGCTCTTATTTCAGCCCAAAAAAGTTTGAGAGTGTTTACAATAAAGTTAAGGTACCAAATACCGATAAATTGTATTTTAGTCCTGCTCCAATGTAATCCTGCTTGTTGAAAAGTTTGTTTAAAACAATATTTGTTAAGAGGTAAAGCCTCAGATTTCCCAATTTGGAGTTTATAACCAGAAGCATCAGAACATTTAGTTACTTCATGAAAAAAAGCTGGCAGTGGCAATTCAGGCTAAGAAATATAAGATATTGTCCATGTGAGCTGTGAATCTAATTTGATTTCATTTTGAAGAAGAGCCTGAAATAGATTTGTTTTGTCTAATGTTTTCAAGGAAGGGCTCTAGAAAGAAAGTACAGACAACAAGGGAGTTAAAAGGCAACTTTGACATGTTCCACTCTTTAAAGAGAAGAATGAAGAGACTACTCTGTTCACAAAAACTATTACTCTATGAGATAAATATAATGAAGAAATATAGTGTATTTGACCCAAAACATGCCATTTAAGAGCCATCATTATAATAGTCCAAATAAAATGATTAAAAGCCTTTTCTGTGTCAAACTTTATTGCAGTAAATTATTCTTTTTTTTAAAAAAGTCCATAAATAATATTTCAAAATGTAAAAATGCCGTCGAGTTATCAGAGCTAAATCCTGATTACTCGGGTTCTGTTAGTTCATAGTTAATCCCCTCAAGGCATAATGTCAATGCCTTACCAGAAATATTGCAATAGATTATAATCAAATAGTTGGGGTGGTAAGTTTTACAAAAAACATGTATCTAATCCTTTTTTTAGGGATTAAACATAGCATGGCCTCTATGAAAGTGCCTACAGCTTTTCCAATAGAAACAAATTAATTATAAAGGGAAAACAATTTAGGGTTTGATATATTTGGGGAATTGTTGGAGAAACACTACAGTAAAGTCATCATGTCCCAAAGCCTTATCTTTTAGAAGTCTAGTAAGAGCTTCCAGGATTTCTCTAATGTCTATATTTCTATTAATCTCATAACAATCTATGCCTGTTACTAATTTTGGACCTAATTCTTCAAAATGTTTATTCATCTTACTCGCTAAAGGCTCATTCTCTGAAGTATACAATTTCTTATAGTAATCAGCAAAATACTTAACATTTTCTTTATCTTTAAAGACTTTAGTACCTCCCTCCTCAATTATATATTTATTCAAAGATTTTTCCTTTTTACCTTTTTAAATAGTCATCCATAAACAACTTCTGTGATTGGATAAAAAGCCATTAATATAAAAACACCTCTATTTAGGGCCTCCTTCGATCTGGGATTTCCTGTTCATGCATTTGTGTGTTGGCTATGTGTTGCCCCACCTTTGACATGCCAATCAGTGAACCAGGCCTAGGTCGCAGAGCCTGCCTGACTACGTATTTCTGATTTAGCGTTCACAACGGGCAAATTAGTTAATAAAGATATGCACCCTTTTTATACATAAATGTATCATTCTTAATATTGACATTGACTTTCCCAATATTAACACAGATTAGCAGATGCTCTCTTGGGTAAGGGGATGGGCAGCATTTATGAATGCTAGTCTTCATTTCCGCACAAAGAATGGGCCTCCATTTCTACCAAAATATAAGACCAGGCGCTGCACCTCCATGCAGCAGGCATGTGCAGTGGATGGGTAGCTGGTGTGCTGAGGGTGCGTCAAAGGCAAGCCCTTCCGCTGGCCGCCCGCGCCTAATGCCAGGCCAGCTGGTCCTATTCTTCTAAAACATAGACACACTTATTCCAGAAAACACCTGATGACCCTTTTATCAGCCGTTAATTATAGCCTAAATGATTTCTACTATGCTCTTGTCATAGAGGGACCAGTTTCAAGTAGTATATGCAAATCAACAACTATGCAAAATATGATTGAAAGTGGGTAGGAGCGCACTGCTTGCATGTAACAGCGCCATTACCCCATAGTATCTTGGTAGTTGTAGTTCAGTTTTTCACACAAAGTTTATAACATATTTCAGCTAATGCCGTCTTTCAAAATCATATCTCTAGACACCAGTGTTTCGGGATTCCTCCCTCATCAGTAGAGAATATTTACGGGTTGCTGGATATGCTGCCAATTTTCTCAGGTATAATCCCACTCATAAAGTGCAGGCGTTCCAAAGCTCATCAGCTTGGGGGCTGCTCATGAGAGCCTTTTATCAGTGAAAGTGGGTAGAAGTGCACTGCTTGCATGTAACAGTGCCCTTACTCCAGAGCGTCTTGGTAGTTGTAGTTCAGTTTTTTACACAAAGTTCCTATTATTTTTCAGCTAATGCCATCTTTCGAAATTGTATCTCTAGACACCAGTGTTTTGGGATTCCTCCCTCATCAGTAGAGAATATTTATGGGTTGCTGGACATGCTACCAATTTTCTCAGGTATAATGCCCCTCATAGCGTGCAGGTGTTCCATAGAGTCATGTCATATTACTTAATGTGTGGTCCCTCCCCAGGCACTCTATGTTATTCCAAAGTTTATTAAATTATATTCACTAGACTGTCTGTTCTGACCGAATCATGGCCGAATGAGGCTGTGTCCCAAGACATTGAATTACTAAATCCCACAATGTAGTCCATCATTGAAACCACCATATCAGGGAAAGTTGGGGGAAGTCTAACAACTGTTCACAGACAAGAATACACCTACCATGCCGTAAAATTAAATTATTCCTCATTAGGAGAGTATCCCCTTACTTGCATAGGCTCATGCACACTTTCTTTATCACTTGCATAATTAATTTACATTTACAGACTGCCAGGTCTTAAGGCAGGATTCTTTTCCATGCCGGCTTATAAAATCCTATGTTGTGAAAGCAAGTACTGTTAGGTAACCTGAAAACTCATTTTGATTCAGCTTTGAATACTGAGGCAATTACACTGGTCGATGACATAAAGGCATTATGCCTTGAACAATTAGTCATTCACCCCACACATAGGGCCATAAGCATGAACACAATTTGCCATAGGGCACAGAATGGATATAACCCTTTGATACATTTGGCCCATAAAGCAGGCACATATCATAACCAATTTTTACAAATATCACTGAATGCAAGGTGTCAACCTTCCTTCCCCTGATCTCGACCAGTCATTATGCAATACTTTTCACTGTTCCTTAACAAGTGTGACAATTCAGACTATTTCAGGCCCCAAAAGCAATAATATTGGCTTGGGCGGCAGTTAATAGTCATTTTTAATATATGTTTAATGAATAATTAACAGTTGGTGTGGTCATCTCAAAATTAGCCTGACAGCGCGACCATGTGGCAGACTGTAACAAGCACCAATGTTGAAAATTAAGTGCAGGTGCTAAGCACCGGAAACCACCGGCTCAAATTAAGCACTAATTCTTCCCCTAGGGAAGAAGCCAACTGCTTGCCCAGAGCCACTGACCACTATAGACCAATATCCTTTTTATTTTTTGTTTCTAAACATTTAGAAAAACATGTTAATTCCATACATCAAACTATCTGGAGATCACCAACTTAAGGGACGGCTCACAATCAGGTTTTAAGGACAACCATAGCAAAGACACCGCCCAAATAGCAGTAAGCGATGAGCTTCAATGCATTTCGTACTAAAGGGGTCGGGGGCTCGGATCCTCTTTGACCCCTCAGATGTTTTTACACAGTATCCCACTCAGCTTGCTATCGCGACCTATTAACATTGGTTTATGCAAGTCAGCATAGGACAAGGTCAGTTATTTTCTACCCGAGACATCCCAGCACATTACACTAAACCCTTTTTTCTCTCCTACATTTCCATAAGTCTGTGGGTACCATATTGTTCATCACTGAGAACCCCTCTCTTTTATACTTGCATTGCTCCTCTTTTTAATCTGATTTGTTCCTTTGGTTTCAGCTTCAGCTCTTATGCAGATTGCACTCAACTAATTGCCTTTATTTATTTGCTTTTATTAATCATTGCTATCAGGTGAGGTAGCTCAATAGGTATAATCAGGGCCGGACTGGGGAAACCAAAAGCAGTCCTGTCAATTTTAATGTAATCACTTTTTTTGCATTGTTTAGGTACTTCACCTCACATCCACTTTAAGGTTATAAGTAGAATGAATAAAAAAGTGGCAGAGTCCGGCCCTGTGTCGCAGCCTACTTGCCCTTAGCATTACTCTAACACAGTGTTCCAAAACGCCTCCATTTTGTCAGTTCACTACTGGATTGAGCTTTGTTTTGATAAATCATTATCAGGCGAGGTAGGCCAATAGGTTTAATCAGGGCTGGACTGGGGAGCCAAAAAAAGTACTGTCAAAAATGCTCAAACCAGCCCCGCTCCCTTCCTCTCCCATACACGCCCACAGACCTGTTTAATGCCCTAGACTTCTGATTGGCTGTCTCCCGCCTAAAACTATATTTTATATATGTCAATGGGGAAGAAACATCCCCTGATTTTTTGAACTAAAATGTGCCTCTTTCCAGTTTGAAAATGTTGCCATCTCTGCTCTCCTCACTTTACACCTCTGCTTCCATTCATCCATTCTCTCTCTCCGCTTCTCTTCTCTCTCTGATTGCTTGCTCTCCCTCTACACCCCTATTCCCTCTCTCAAAGCCCCATGTGCCTGCTGCAGTGAATCTCAGGGAGCTGGGAAAAGTGACAGACTCCAGCAGCGCCCCGGCTTTCACAACTGCCTCCAATGGCTCCAGTCCAGAGGGTTCTACAGGAAAGACTTTTATTTGTGTGATCAAATGAAATGGAACCATGATGGTCTGATGTTATGGAGCAGGTGGCGGCCCTAGACTCACCCCATCCATGACACAATGTAGACTTTATTTGTATGCATCTAGTCTGGTGATCTTCAAAGTTTTTAATGCCACCCCTCCCCATGTAAAAAAAATCTAATTGGAACCCCTCAGAATAACAAACCTCTTTTTTCAAATTGGTTCTATATATTTGCTAGCTTTAGACACTTTAACGAATTCTAACGGTGTAGTCCAGTTCAATTACCTATTTTAACAAGCACTTGCAATGCAATAGGTGTCGCATTTTCGAGACTTTGAGCTATTGGCATTGTTAAATGACAATACCTTTTATTTAAGTGTTGATTTTTAAAACATAAATAAAAGACATTGTCATTTATAATGCAAAAAGCCTAAACTCTCGCAAATGCGAGACCTATTGCAGTGCAAATACTTTTTTTTTGCCATCTGGCGCTGTATCGTGGTTGGACTCTGGCGCTCAAAGACGATGGAAGGTGCATACGTTTATGCATTGAAATATGCGTGCAGAGTGCAGATCGAGGGGTAGTTGGATTTAAATCCTTGCACCTCAACCTTAAATGAGGCGGTTAACTTTTTTAATATTATTAACATTTGTTTTAAGATTAAAGTAAAAAAAAAAGAAAATAATACATCTTTATCACTTCGAAAGCACAGTCTATATATCAAGAGTATTCATCTTCAAACACACTTCACACTAAACCACATTCTGTGTGCGATAACCTCGTACCCGACAGGGAGTTTAATTTTGTACCTTGTAGTTTTCTGAGCGAGCTGCCACTGTGGCACTAGAGAGCTGCTCTCTAAAGCGCTCCAATACCTTCCTGTCGTGTTTGCGCTTGTGGCTGCGGGAGAGTGTGTCCAAAGAGACATTTGCAGCTAAAGAGTTTCTTTCTTTTTTGGATCCATTCAACAGAGGAACAAATTGAGAAAAGAGGGTAAGAGCCCTTTGTTGAAGGCATGGTTAGGGCTCGCCCCTAGCGATGCACTGCACAGCAGTACTCGCGCAGGGCGAAAGCCCTTTTGTGTAGGGTCTGAAAACGGACCCTAGAATCACACACGCTCGTGCGTGTGTGATTCCTTTTGGGTTCCGCTATCGGGCTTTGTGTGCGTGTATTTTTAAAACAGAGCACGCAATAGGCCAAAGGTGGGCGCATTGCTCTGCCCATGGTCTATTGGTGTCTGTCACGCGCACACAAAGCCCATATGTTTTCAATTATCGTGCCCAGACACGAGCGCGATAATTGAAAACATATGCTTTGCAGTGGCGCGCACGCGCAGTTCCACTCGCGGGCGTGTTTTTTTTTTTTTTACAATACCTATCGCTTTCGCGATCGCTTGAATTGCCGCTTGTTTCACATTGTATTTATCTTCCAGTGCATCTTCATTGCTTGTTTTGCTGGCAAGGGGCCCGTGTCATGTAGTGAATTTCAGTCATTCTTAATTTTTCAGCCAAAAGAAATTGGATTGCTAGAAACTATCATTCACTTTTCACGTAAGCAGCAGGGGCCTACAAATACCAGCATGCTTAACGCTATTGGCTGAAAAGTCAGGAATGCATGAATGTCACCCCTGACGTCGGCTCAGTTGACAGCTATGATAAGAGTCATAGTCATAGAATGTAAAAAACATAAATCGGATTGGATGAAGGGCTCAGGTCTGACATTAGAGAGGCACATGCGACCTCTTGCGTGCCACCTGGGCACCAAGCATTTTCACACACTGCAGCACATCAGTCTAATCGTGTCCTGTCGTGCAATCACTCAGCCTGCCACACAAACATCTATGCCACAGAAAGGCACAGATGGCAGCACAATTGCTGCTAAATAAAAGCCCGGCTCAGAGACAGTTGAAGACTGTTTATAGCACCTGCGCGATGAGCAACTACCGTAATAAAGGAGTTATGGCCTACGATGGAATGCAAAGCACACCTCGGTAGGCGAGCCAGCCTCGCGATGATGGAATGAGCGGCTTCCTAATGACATCAAATCAGGCAGACTGAGGGAAAAGGTGGCACTTTCAAACGAGATTATCGCCAGCCCCTGAATTGGCCTCGCGAACTCCCGTGCGTAAAGCGCCAAGACAATCCAAAGCAGGCAGAGGCATGTGCGTTTGTAAACACCTCAGCGGGTGGCGCATAGTGCCCAAACCATTTCTATTTATTGCATCGTTGGTTTATGCGCCTTTTGATAAATGTGTATTTTAAATTCTTCACAGCGAGCCATTGTCCTTATTAAAGACCTATAAAAACTATATGCCTATAGTATTGTGGTCTGAAACAATTGGCTAGAATCCTAACGTCAGAATGTCAGAGCAGATACAATTTTGAAATACATGGACTACATACCTCGAGGACCACAAGTTAAAATTATGAATGCAGGTTTACCCATACCTTACGTGGCCTCTTAATAGCATTGTGCTACGTCATGGGATATCTACAGGTGCATCAAATAACTGGCAACTGGTCCATTGTGTGGAGGTGATTTTCACCCCGTACTGTTTTTTCAACCAGCAGTATTAAGTATTGGGGACTTGTATTTTTCCCTTCCTTGTAAACATGGACCTACAGGCGTCAGCTTCCTGCTATGCCCTCCACTACCTTGTGGAAAATTAATACAGTTAGGTGAACATTATCTACGCCATCTTGCCTTTTTCCCGATGCCACACTTTTCGTCATGCACATCCGCCATATTTTAGCTGCTCTGATCAGAACCACTCTCTGCGCGCCCCTGACCCCCAACACGGACCTTCACCCTCACCAACACCCCCATGCACTGATCACTCCCGCTCCCAGATGCCCTGAGCGTAAGCGGCAGCCATTTTAAGCACCATGGCCTCCCTGCCCTTCCCTGATAGCCAGCGCGTCTCTCTCTCTCCTATCCTCGCAGGTATCCCCCCCGCACGCTGACAACCCCCTCGCTCTCACATGCCTTGGGCCATAAACCCCTCTTCAGCGCAGCTTCACCACAGAATCCCATCCTGTTCCCAGCGCGATACCTCCCCTCATTCCTTTCATGGTCTCAGATCCTTTTTGATGCAAACCCCCCTTTTCCTGTGTCCCCGTTTGTCTTCCTTGTTCCCAGGCCGCCACCTGGCCCTGCGGATACTGTTTATTACACCGTACAGTAGGAAGCTTCCCCTCCCCATCAAAAGACCCTCGAGCCGATCAAAGCCCCCACCCTATGAGATCCGATCAACTCCACGCATTCCGTGAATCGGCGGAATGCCCTGCTGCGCGACAATCATCACCTGTTGTGACCGGGGTGGGGAATTCAACTGTAAATGTATGTGGGAACGGGCCTGAAGGGGAGATTCCGAGGATGTTCTTTCAAAATATCAAAGTGTTGCGAGAATGTGTTACGTGTAATAAAGGTCATAAACCCTAGTATAAGAGGCCAGGCCTCAGAGATGTGGTTAGAGCACCTCGTGACGATACTTGCTGTCCGAATTGATGTGTTCTCCTCCGGAGAGAATAAAATCCTCGTTTCCTGCCTTCCAGTCTCCAGCGCCTGCTTCTTCATTGATTAATATTGGTGGGTCATAGAGGCGACACCGCCGGGCAACATAAAGGGGTCTTTGGTTACTGGTTGTCTTTGAACCCCTTTTAACAATTGGCGTCCCAAGCGTGGGGCCCATCAGCGACTCATGGATCCAGTGGGAGAGGTCCTGACGACAGAGTGAACGACTGCAACGATCGGAAGGTACCCTGTCCGATAGACCCTCGTCTGACAGCCGATCATCCGAACTTCACTGGTTCCGAACAGACCTCTCTCGAGCGATCTGCGGTCCTGACTGGGAACCATCAGGAGTGCCGCAAGGAGTACGAAGAGAAGAAGACGATCGGGCGCTGGATTCGGAAGACAAGAAACTGTCCATGCGGTCCGGGTAAGGTCGTGTAAACACGACGAATTGCGAAAGTGATTGATAATTGATGAGAAAATACTAGTATTACTTTTTGTTAATTTATTTGGAGATTCACTGTCTGCAAACGGAGAAACAACAGGCTCTCCCTTTATAAACAGTGAAGGATAGGTACGCACCCGTCGGACCTATCTTTCTCCCCCACTGAACAATTGCCCCTCCCCCCCATTGATTAACTGTTATAGATTGTTTTCTGGAGATTCTCTGTCTGCAAACAGGGAAGAATAGGTCCCCTCTTTGCAGATAGTGAAAGGGTAGGTGACGCGGACCTTTGCGAGCCTACTTATTCTCCCCATTGACCATATTGATTTTTTATTTTTGACCTAACATTGATTGCTCGAGATTGGTTCATGAGGTATTCACTGCCTGCAAACAACGTAGAATAGAAATATTCTGTCTAGTCTTTGCACGCAGTGATAAGATAGGTAGTGCTGACTATTATCCCCATTGTGATCCGTCATGCCTGTCTTCTCCCCACTGGTTAGTAGCCTGTTTAGCCCGGACCGCTTATTAGAGATGAACCATCCGGCTCCGCTGGAAGGCACCCCTAATAAGGACATGTTCATGAAGCATGGATTAATCGCTATAGCCTATAGCCAACTATGGCATAAATATACGAAAAAGGATCGAGAAAGTCAGTGGCCACTGATAGGATCCTTCGATCTTGACAAAATAGAAACGGTAGAAATAGCCCTTCGTAGGAATGAAACAACACCTATTATGCTCGATAGTCTCGGTATGTGGCGCAAAGAAGCCACACGACGAAAGGAAAGCGATGAAGTCAGAAAGGGTGAAGAGACACGACGGACAACCCTCCAAACGTCTAGTAGGCAAAGGGAAGGGCCAGCGATGGCGCAGTTCCGAGGAGTAGACATGCAAAGGGAACGGTGTAAAGGGATGTGCCGACAGGGCAACCCCGGGACACAACGACCCGAAAGTAATCCCCCGACACTATGCACAGGACGAACAGATTTAAAACAAAACCAATGTGCTTTCTGTAGATGCCTCGGGCACTGGAAAGCCCAATGCCCGACTCTACAGAGCATAGGTAAGAGCGGAGGGTCGACAGAAAGAACTGGCCGACAGAAAGGGAAAAGGCGCGAGATAAAAACCAATCAGACTAGCACGGACAGGACGGATAGAACCACCACGTTTGATTATGCTCGATGGCACAGATTTCGTCAGACCAATTTTAACGACATGTTAGAGTTCTGGGACTGATTGCCCTCTGTTGCTCCCCCACTCTGAAATACAAAAAACAATTACAGGCCAGTATAGACAACCCCCGTTAGAGAAAGGACTCAAGGAAGCCAAGCATCTGTTATATAATTTAGGATTTAATTACGGTAAAGATAAACACACAACCAACGGTAAATAGAATAAACTAGTAAAACACTCTCTAAAGCAAACTATACTGATAGGAGAAACACAAAACATATTACGCTCACTCCGGAAGTCCTCAAAATGTAACAGTTCGACGGTCCCGCCCACCCGAAACACATAGCACGTGTGGGGCGGGGCCTGCCAACAGCCATAGGCCAAAAGAGATCGCCGGCGAGAAGGTACAGGAGTCTCCACAAAGCAGGCAATGAAATGGTCTTTCCATACTACCCTTCCAGGGATGGCGTCCCCCGGGCCACGAGTAGGGAGGGGGCGGATGCAAATGACCCCCTCCCTCGTACCTCCTGGTCCGGCCATCACGAATTCCTCCATCGAACTGATGCTGGGTGGGCTGGGAGGGAGAGGCGACGCGGACGAACCTCTCCCGCCTCCACAGGTAGGAGGTTTCCCAGCCCTGGCCCGGCGCCGATGTCCTCCAGCCGGGCGACGGCCATATATTTCCGCAGCACAGGACATACAATGTCCGACGGGCATATACTTGCGCAGCACCGGACGTACAATGGTCCCCCAAGAGTCGGAATCAGGGGTGTAGGGTGGTCATCATGTGCACCCCTGATTCAACGGGACGGCGTGGGATGCGCCGGGAGAGGGAGGCGGCACGGACGAGCCTCCCTCACCTCCCCAGATGAAGGCTCCACTGCTGCACCCTGGCGCCCCGAACCAAAATGTCCTGCTCCAACAGCATGATGTTCTGTCTTTATCGCCACAAGAAGTTTCTTCCACTCCTGAAAGATACGACGAAGGGCGGCAGCTACAGGGTCTCAAAATGGCGTCTGGGCCCTCTGGAAGGCGGGTCTAGGCCGCTGGAGTAACTTTGTCCGAAATTGCAACTCGGGCACTTGCCCACCTGGGCGCAAGCCCCCACCATCGACAAACATCCCCTCGACTTTGAAGATTCTACCAAAGTCCCAAGAGCCCTCAGCCCCTTCAGGCTTCCGGTGGGGAACAGCTGCATTGATCACAAATGAAATAACCACGGCACAGCGACAAGATGGCGGTGCTCTCGTGTCTGCATCAGCTTCCGTCTGAACCACCCAGGAACATTATGGGCTAACGAACTCGAGTAAGTTCCGGCTGAACATCAACATGACCCGGTAAGAAAGACTCTACCTCCCTCCCTCTTTTTGATTGACGGTCCACACCACCAGCCCCTCTGTTAGCACAGGTTTTTGAACTGCCGAAAGGGACCCTGGTCCAACCGCCAATCGTCGGAGACATTTTTTGCCCCTGATGCTACTTCCGGACTAGACCGGCCTCGCCCAAAATGGCGCCGGTATCAATAGGAACTAACGGATGCCTCGTGGTGTTTCTTAGCTAATGAAACTCGATGTACTAAGATTTATATACGAACCTGTGCGCACTTGATGAAAAAGGGAGGAGGGTTCACTTGGCAAACATTTGAAAGGGGTCCCGTAAAAATGTTGATTTCAATGAACGATTTGTTTTGATATTTATTGTAACTGGTACATAACGTCGCTTATGATGCCCACCCACGGTATACATCTAGGAAATGTGATTACAATGAGCTTAACTGTGTTTCCATTCATGAACTGAAATGCCCCTGATCCCTCATCACGCAATGAAACGTTTTTTACTTGCAAATAATTAATTAGGCCT